>NC_090836.1:9132500-9736562 GCF_028021215.1 Eschrichtius robustus | reverse complement strand
AGCCGCGCTTGGTCCCTCCCCTCCCGGATTCTCTTTATTCCAAGGAAACTAAAAAGCAGGCTGCCTTTCCTCAGGATGGAGAGTCCCTATGATCCCTGCATCCTCTGAGGAGACCAGGAGGCTGGAGGTGGAGGGGAGACGCTAAGAAGCATTTACCTTTCACCATGCTAACTCCACAGACCTCAGCAACATGCCCAGGGCCCAAAAGGCAGATTGCACCAGGGGTTCAAGCAACCGAACACACTAGTGTCAATAAAGCAATGCTTTTCTGGAAAACGTCTTCTTTGAAGGAGAATTCCACACACACACCCCCCCCCCCAACTCCTTCTTTCTTTTCTTCCCTGACTCTTTGGGGAGGGATTCCAGTGTTTTCGAATGCCCTGAGGCTGTCCGAGCGGGAGGAAGGGCAGGTGGCCTGTGAGCACAGGCGGGGTGAAATCACTTCAGCGGCGTCGCGGAGGCCTCGTGAAACGAAACACATCAAACCTGGAGAAGCAACTTCTGTTTCAATATAATTGTGTGTGTGACTGTGCGTGTGCGTGTGCATGTGTGTCAAGATTACTCTCCTCTCCTCATCCCCTCGTTCCTTCTTTACCGAGAGGACTCACGGGGAAATGTGAATCTACTTTCAGAGATGGATTTACCTAAAAAGCTGCAGTCTTTGTTTCTCACCAGTTATATTCTCCAGTATCAGAGTTGTGAAGGTTACTAATCCCTGGATCTCCAGGCTTAAGATGATCCTTGGAGTCAGGAAAATGTAAAAACCAAACCAAACCAAGCCCTTGCCCCCTAACAGAGCAGCGGACACACAGGCAGAGGCAGGGACACACACCTTCCGCTTTACCCCCGGCCCCAGAGGCTGGGAGGTGGGGTGACTGGGCCGGCTCAGGGGCCAAAGGGGCACCGAGGGACCCTCCCTGGCCAAAAAAATGTCTTTTTCTTTGGCTCTGTCATCCGGTCTGAAGTTATATACTATTCACTCCTTTGGATGAAGGCACGGAGACCTCTGTGGGAGGCAACGCTGGTCAAAGGAACACATGGAATCAATATCATCATTCACACTTTAGCTTTGTTACGTAGTCGGATGACTGAGTCAGAGCAAAGAGTGAGCAACTCTCAAGTTTTAAGGCTAGTGGGGGTCGCCACAGCCCAGCGGCAGGAGGCTAGAGGCACCAAGAGGAACGAGACTTGCACACTTTCACCTGCAGGGGTTACGGCTTCTGACTCTCCAAGGAGCTTTCAGTTCTGCACTAGACAAGGCGTGAGCGCTACAATAGAGACATGAGCGTTCCGAGCTCCGGAGAGGCCTGGGTCCCTCCTGTGAACAGAACGAGCGGCACCTCACTCATGACACCAGGAATGTTCACTCACAAAGTGCACACGTGCTTCTGAGAGGCTGGGCAGAGCGGGGGCCAGGGCAAGGTCTCCAGGTGCTCGCAGGCTGACCTCCTACTGTCCTGCTATTTATAAAGCATGCTGCCTACTTTAGTTTCTCGGCAGGAATTGCTAATTTGCTGGAAATACTAAAATTTTCCTTTCGCAACTTTATTATAAAATGAGATTCAAATCCTGTTTCTGGCACCTGCTAGCTCAGCAGCTATAGAGGGTTGAAAGGTGGCCCCCAAAAGACGTGTCTGTGTTCTAACCCCTAGAACCTGCGAATGTGGCCTTGCTTGAAAAAAGACCTTTGCAGGTGTAATTAAGGATCTCGAGATGAGATCATCCTGGATTATTTGGGGACCTTAAGTCTAATGACAAGGGTCCTCATGAGAGAACACGGAGGAGAGACACAGAAGAGGAGACAGCCGCGTGAGGACAGAGGCAGAGATCAGAGTGGTGCAGACCCAAGCATGCTTATTAGTTTTTCTTCTTCACAGGCTCCTATTAATCACATATTGAAATTACTTTGCCCCTCTTCAATATCTGTCCCTTTCTCTTGAAATGTATCTCTTTTTTACTTTTAAAATGTTCCAGTTTGTCTCCTTCCGTTTCTCTTAAAAATTACCTTTTGTATATGTTCATTTTGTATTCTTACTAGTTTACTCTTCGTTTTTTTTCATTTAAAATTCTTTCCTGAGTTCCGTCATCTCATTTCTAAGTTTTCCTAATTCTGATTTATGTTGCGTTTTTCCCCCCCATGTTTTATATCATTTTCTTAATGTCTTTCAACTCATGTGGACATAGGTCACAGTTCTGAATTTTTCCAAAGCCATGTCTTTTTGGCATGCTTTCTTTAGAAATATTATTCTGCTTCTGATTTTCTTTTATCTTATAAAATCTTTGTATGGGATTTGAACTCACTGCTTTTCTATTGCTTGTTTCCCTGTAAAATTAATTTTCCTGAACTTTTAGGACATGGTGTCATTCTAACTTTACAAAGCTCTCTCTTCCATTACATTCATGTCATGTTCAAATATACGACTGCTGAAATTTCCTGGTTCTGTTTCCTTATGGGGACCTTTCCGCCTAAGTTTCTGTTGTTCCTACCCTGTTCAATTTGATTCCACTCCGGGCAGCTTCTCACTGTAGGGTCGTTCTGGAGGGGAACCTGGTTGGTTAGTTCCAGAGCTCACAGTGGCTGAAAAGCTCTAGATCCTTTAGACCTCCCTTCAGGCTACCTGTACTCATCCCTCTTGGAATCAGTAAAAGGGCCCCCACTTTCAGCTATTCCTCTCAGACTGACCCTCTATGCTTTCCTGTACTCACTATTTGGGGCTTTTCCTGTTCTAACATCTAAAAGCCCCATTGTATCTTGGGGATATCCTGTCACCTAGTTTTGTCACTGTTCATGGGTTTGAAGTTTTGCTGTTGAGTTACTCTGCTCTTACCTGGGGGTCCTAAGGGATTAAAAACTATGCTGCCGCCCGTGCTGTTTCCCCAGACTCTGTCCCAGAATACTTCCTATTGGCAGGCACAGCATCCTCTGGTGTCTCATAAACAAGAGCACCGATCTTCTTGTGTCTCTTGGTGAACTGTTGCTGCGTTTTGTAGCAGTAAGCAAAAATGTGATAATTAATGTGAGGGGTACCTCATACAGAAGGCTAAAAAGCACATGAAAAGATGCTCAACATCACTAATTATTAGGGAAATGCAAATCAAAACTACGATGAGGGCTTCCCTGGCGGCGCAGTGGTTGAGAGTCTGCCTGCCAATGCAGGGGACACGGGTTCGAGCCCTGGTCTGGGAAGATCCCACATGCCGCGGAGCAACTAGGCCCGTGAGCCACAATTACTGAGCCTGCGCGTCTGGAGCCTGTGCTCCGCAACAAGAGAGGCCGCGATAGTGAGAGGCCCGCGCACCGCGATGAAGAGTGGTCCCCGCTCGCTGCAACTAGAGAAAGCCCTCGCACAGAAACGAAGACCCAACACAGCCATAAATAATAAATAAATTAATTAATTTAAAAAAAAAAGTGAAGCTTCTCTCCTATGTTTAAAAAAAAAAAAACAAAAAAAGCTACGATGAGGTATCACCTCACACCGGTCAGAATGGCCATCATCAAAAAATCTACACACAATAAATGCTGGAGAGGGTGTGGAGAAAAGAGAATCTTCCTACACTGCTGGTGGGAATGTAAATTGGTACAGCCACTATGGAGAACAGTATGGAGGTTCCTTAAAAAACTAAAAAACAGAACTACCATGTGACCCAGAAATCCCACTCTTGGGCATATATCTGGAGAAAACCATAATTGAAAAAGATACATGCACCCCAATGTTCACTGCAGCACTATTTACAATAGCCAGGACATGGAAGCAACCTAAATGTCCATCAACAGAGGAATGGATAAAGAAGGTGTGGTACATATATACAATGGAATATTACTCAGCCATAAAAAAATGAAATAATGCCATTTGCAGCAACATGGATGGACCAAGAGATTGTCATACTGAGTGAAGTAAGTCAGACAGAGAAAGACAAATATCATATGATATCGCTTATATGTGGAATCTAAAAAAAGGCTACGAATGAACTTATCTATAAAACAGAAATAGAGTTATAGATGTAGAAAACAAACTTATCATTACCAGGGATAAGGCGGGGCGGATTGGGAGATTGGGATGGACATATACACACTACTATATATAAAACAGATAACTAATAAGGACCTACTGTATAGCACAGGGAACTCTACTTAGTACTCTTTAATGGCCTATATGGGAATAGAATCTAAAAAAGAGTGGATATATGTATATGTATAACTGATTCACTTTGCTGTACACCTGAAACTAACACAAGAGTGTAAATCAACTATACTCCAGTAAAAATTTTTTTAAAAATGTGAGGGGCCTCTGACCACACCAAAGGGGGTAAGAGCCCCAAGTGCAGGAAGCAGAGACACAACACCCAGAGGGAAGACACAGTGTAAAATGTCCGTGAGCCTCAGTGGGCATCGACGTCAAGGCAGGGAACACACGGCTTCTCTAATTGGAAGGACTAAGGAACTATTCCAGTGAAGATACAACTTCCAAAGGGAAGGAATTTCTAGTGGGGATTAAAACAATAGCAACAATGGCAACTGTACAGACAGCTGACCTTTCACTGTCTTTCCACACTTCTTCTCACGAAAAAGTCAAGGCTGCCAGATGTCAAAAACTGCAGAATTTTAAAAAATTCACAAAGACCTGAGTGACTCAGCATGCAGGCCAGACATCTCAGAAGTCCTAGATAACGGTGAAGATCTCCCCAAATGAGTCCTCCCCTGGCTCCGTGACAAACTGCAGCTCAAAGAAAGATGGAGTTCTGTGTCCGTCACAGATTTCCCACAGAAGCCCGAGAAGGAGCAAGTCACCTGCTCCTCTCAGAAGGAGCCCCACAAAGCAACGAGCCGTGGGATGCCAGAGGCTCTGCAGGTGTGGCCGGTTTGCCGCCAGCTCTCACTTAGCTTTCATGCTTTTGAAAAACCTTCTTTCTCATTAGGGTTTGGTCGGTTTAGAAGACCCGACTCAACCCTGACAGGCAGGTCTCATCAGAGGCTGCAGCCACAGAATGATCATTTTTAAAAATGGCTTTTTTAATGCAGCCCTTGGAAACTTTGCAAGAAATGTATCGATTTGAGATACTCAAGCTGAACTGTCAAGCTTTGGCAAAGGGGAATAAATCTTTCCCATTCTCCGTGCCTGTTGCCAAATGCCGCTTCCAGGAAGCAATGACTGTCCTTTCGGGAAAGGAAACAAAGCTCAAATGTTCTAGCGCCTTCCCTTTACTTCACCCCCTTCTCTTGTCTCTGCTTGCAATTCACTGACCAAAGCACTTTGCAGTCATTGCTCATTTGCATGAATAGGCATCTGAACTAGTGATGCCCAAATTAGTGATGCCTGGCCGAGGCAGCTTCCTAAATAATGAGGCCTGATGGTTTCGCCAGAGCCGGGGGCCCGCGGGAAGCAGGCTTGCGGCCCGTCGTCAGGTTAAACACTCTTCCGGTTTCATAACAAAATCTCCCCTACAGACCTGGCTGTGTAAAGTGGAGGGTATATGTTCACTGAGGCTTGCGATTAATGAGATCGGGACTCAGGACCGGGGTAGGAGGGTGGGGAGAGTGCGGGAAAGAGGGACCCACGCTGGAGTGTTCTAACGCAGATGTCAGGATTAACACAGAAACTTCCTGACATCTGCTGTTTCTTTCATTTCAGTCTGGGGCGATGTCACCTGGCACTGTTCCAGGGGAATTCCCATCATTCCCATTAAAACACAGTTTGTCTAACTGTGCTGAGGGCTCCTCTGTCCATCTGTCCCCCTATTCCTCCACGCACCCAGCCATCTAACAAATTAGGCCCCCCCCCCGGGGCACCGCATCTCGTGTCAGGTGCGGGGTACACCGAGGTGAATGACACACGGATGCTGGTAGGAAGAAAGGAATGTAAGGAGACATTGACAAGTCTGTGCATTAGTGCAAGACTGGGGAAGACTTACTGAACTGAAGGATCAGGTGACAGCTTTCCTGGCAGAGGGAATGGTGGATACAAGAACCTGGACATGTGAGAGAGCAAAGCCAGTTTGGGAAACTTTGAGTAGTTCAGTGGGACAAAACACGAGATGTTCGTGAATGTGTGTTTAAATGAGGGGAGGGAGCAATAGAGCAGCTCCACGTTGATGCCTAACAGGCATGTTAGACTTAATATGTCCCAAACTGCCCTCTTGCTGTCCCCCATCTAAATCTGCTGTACCCAGTCTTTCCCATCTCAGAGAATGCCAAGTCTATTCTTCCTGTCGCCTACGCCCCACACCTTGCAGCCATCCAATCCGGCAGCAAGTGCCGTTGGCTCTGCCTTCAAAATGTATCCAGAATCTGGGATTTCTCTGGTGGTCCAGTGGTTAGGACTCCGCACTCCCAATGCAGGGGGCCTGGGTTCGATCCCTGGTTAGGGAGCTAGATCCTGCATGCTGCAAGTAAAGATCCCGTGTGCCGCAACAAAGATCCCGCGTGCCACTACTAAGACCTGGTGCAGCCTAATAAATAAATAAATATAAAAAAAAATGTATCCAGAATCTGACCACTCTTGTCACCTCCGCTGCTGCCACTTTAGTGCTACCCACCATCACCTCTCACCTGGATTATTGTTACTGGTGCCTAAACCGTCCCCCAGCTTCCACCCTTGTTCCCCTACAGTCCATTCTCAATATACCAGCCAGAAGGATCCATTTAAAACATGTCACTCCTCTGCTCGAAATCCCCCAGCGGCCCCCCTCTCAAGCAGAGTTACGCTCAAAATCCTTAAAATGACCTTTGGGCTCCACAAGATCTAACCCCTGTCTAAGCCCGCTTCCTCCCACCTTTCCCCTCCCTCATTCTGCTCTACCCACCCTGACCCCTTTGCTTTTCCTCACACACACCAGGCACATTCCTACCTCAGGGCCTTTGTACTTGCTGTGAATTTAGCTGGAGTATTCTTCTCCCAGACATCCCCACTTCCTTCAAGTCCTCCCCAGACATTCCATATAAAACTACAAATCTCTGTTCTCTCGCTCTTCCTTATCATCTTTCCTGCTTTATTTTCTCCGTAGCACTTATCACTATCAAATCTATATATTTTACTATTTATCTTGTTTACTATTCATTTTATTCACTAGAATGTAAACGGATTTTTTTCAACCTGCTTTGCTATTTATCTTTTTGGTGTTCACTGGATTGAAGAATATGCACATTTAAGAATCTTTTAAATGCAATTTTATACTCTGGAAAACTAAATGAAGCAAATATTACTATCATTAAAGTTATTTTATCTTGACATCCAGCCTCTGAATATGCTTGCAAAACTCCTTTGTTATGACTCCAAGGTAGACTCCTGATTAAACATATTTTGATCTTTACTGTAATTAGTTACAAGAATCTAAGATAGCAGTGAAAGAACTGTTCTAATTACTGCTATATCCCCGATGCTTCAAGCAGTTTCTGGCACATTGCAGGTGCTCAATATTTTTGAATGAATGAGAAGCTATGCCCTGTGAAGAAAAGACGGTGTATCACAGTGTGGGTTTAAATCTTGGCTCCCCAGCTTACTGTGTGATGTTGGGCAAGATCACACAGTTTCCTCAACTGTAAAACTGGGGTAGTAACAGGACGCACATAGGGGACTTGTGAGCACTCAGAATGTTGAGACGTGTGTAACGCTCTTAGAACAGTGCCTGGCATTGATGAGGCACTTGATAAATGTTAGCCATTTTTAGAAAGGGCCTGTTGTACTAAGGAGTTTAGACTTTATCCTAAGGCTGCTTGGAGTCACTGAAGGATTTTAAACAAGGGAGTAACATAATCAGATCTTGTTTTCCAATGGTCACTCCAGCTGCAGAGTGGAGGATGAATTAGAACAGGGCCAGACTGGTACAAGATCAGTCTGAAGGCTGTTGCAGAAATGGAGATGACAGATAACGTTAGCCTGAACTAAAGCAGAAGGAATGGAGAAAGAATGGGCTCAAGATACCACGGAGGTAGAACTGTCAGAACTTGGAGATGAGCTCAATGTGGAGGAGGCAGTCAACAACAAAATCCAGGCTTCTGACTCCTGCCACCAGACAGTGGCGTCCATCCATCCCAGGCTGCAGAGGACTGATGGGGAGAAAGTGTATTTTGTTTCACGTGAGGTGACTGTGGGCTAGCGAGGTGGAGAGGTGCAGTCCCACACAGTTGTATACATGCATCTGGTACTTAAGAGAAAAATCTAGGTGAGATATAAAAGATATTTGGGAGTCATAATCATACTGGTGATTCTTGAAGCTACTGGAGTAGATGAGATTTAAGGAAAACATTTAAGGAGCGAACTGTTTTAAAAAAGGTGTACCCTTGAAGGGGCAGCAGGAGACCAGCCAGGGGAGAGTGGCACCTTGCAGGCCAAGACAGAGGGAGTCTCAGGAGGTAGTTAGACTCATGATGAGAGGCAAGATAAGGAGGGCCAAGGCATGTCCAGTGGATTTAGCATCAGGTGATTCTAGCCAGAGCGGAGGTGTAATGGGGGTGGAAACCAGCTCACGGTGGGTTGAGGCAGGCATGGGAGGTGAGGAAATGAGGTGTATAGGTAGATAATCCTTTCACAAACTTGGCTGGGAGGGGGAAAAAAGAGATGGGGTGGTAGCGAAGAGTGATGTCCAATCCAGGCAGATTTCTTTCAAGATGGAAGGGACCGGGAACGAGATGCAAATGAGAAAGAGGCTGAGAGCAGAGAAGGGAGAGGATCCCCAACTGGGGAGGCTGGGGCACAGGAGCTGAGCTCGGGGGAAAGTGCCCTGCGTGCAGCGAGGGGAGACTTCTCGCGCTGTGAATGGAGTGAGCAGTGAGCTGGGCCTGAGTGCAGACAAGCTGGGGCACTGGGGGGGAGGGGAAAGGGGAGGGGGGAGGGGGAGGGGTTGTAGGTTAGGAACTGTGGGGCCTGAGTCCATATCAGCTGCAGGGAATGGGAGAGCACTGACTGGGGACAGTCTAAGGCTCAAAGAGCAGCATCCAGTGGAGGAAACACACCGACCCAGTCTTTTCTGGAAATGCAGACTGTAGGCTCAGAGACATCAAGCTCCAGATTGCAATTGGTATAAAACCAAAACTACAACAAATATGCCGTGAGACTATACAGTATTCCCAGAGAAATCCTCCTCAAGGACCATCCCCATTGCTTCTTTGATTAAACACCTTCAAGGCTCTCCATCAAATACACACAGAATAAAATCACTCTCTTTACAAAGGCGTTCAGCACCCTAATGTGGCTCCCATCCAAGACCTTTCACCTGACATTCTCTCCTCCCTGCCCTGGTCCGGCCACTCCCTGCGCCCCTCTGCTCATGGGCGTGCTGCTTCTGACCCGACCCTGCTTTCCCTCCGGCTTTACCTGCTGGAACTCACCTCTCCTTTAAGGCCTGGCACTAAAGTCATTCTTTCCCTGATGCCTTCTTCCAAAAATGTCTTTTCTCCTGTCTTTTTGCTTCCAGAGCACTCTGAAGCTGTAGACAGGACTTCCAGAAGCTGTGTTAAATTAGGTTTATCCGTGCTTATGCTTCTTCCCCACTGGGCAATAAGCTCCGAATGCAAGCTTACTTGTGTTTGATGTGGTACCACCCTCTGCACCATGGAACCCACCCTGGTTGTGTTCATGCACTTGACTTGGCATGGTGCCAGGCTGAGGTGTGCCTTTTGTGGCCACGGAAAGAGTGAGAAGGCTTTTTGACAAGTAATAATGATCTGTGTATTAAAATTGAATATACCCTATGAGTGCTGTCTTTCTGGCTAGAAAATCCTACTATTGGCTGGGTAGGCATTGAGCTAGAAATTAGACCTAGGGGTTATAATATTAGGCCAGTGTATAGGACATTTTGGGCCCTAATCAGTTGAGTTATTCATTGGCTCTTCTTGCTTCCTAAGTTTTCCTCGCTTGCTTTCTTAGAGACATTTTCCTTTCTGATGTACTTCATCATTAACTCCTATTTTTCCGGCTTCCATAATACAATACGGCAGAGGTGGGGGCATCACACCTCTGTTTGCTTCTAAGAGAATAATTACTGAAAACTTCTGGCATGGAAAGGAAAAGCATAAACAGATTTTACTATATACCTGGTGCTTTGGAGACTCTATCTGTTTGATCTTTACAGCAGCTCTGGAAGGTGGATGTTACTGTCCTCATTTTTTTCAGATGAGAAAATGCAGACACGGGCAGAGGGGTTAAATGACTTACAAAGATCCTGTGCCCAGTTGAGTGGTGGGCCCAGGACTCAGAGCCCAGACTGCCTGACTCCCGAGTTCAGATCCCCACAACCCCAGTTGACAGCACATCACCAGGTGGTTCGAAAGCCTGGAGCGTATAACCCTAACAGCACACGTTACCCATGGCTGGGGACTTTGAACGTCTGAATTCTGCGTGGGCTGTGCGTCCAATGGAAGGATGGAAAGAAGTTGGTGTCTGATTAAAGTTTCCATTTGCTCCAGAGAAATATCAAGGAAAAGCAGGAGATGGTTTAATCTGAGTGACTTAAGGCTAGCAAATTATCCACTGTGGTATGGACCCTCCAGCTGACCAACTCCTTTCCACCCTTCCTTACCAAGCTCGGGGCTCCCTGGCACCCCTGCATCCTTTGGCTTAGACAGAGGAAGATGGCTGAGTGTGGGTTCATGGAGAGACGGGCCAGGGAAGCCAGGAAGACTTCAGGTGCCCTGTCCATTAGTCTCTGCACACCTTGCGATCTGCCCTCTATCCAATAAAACTAAAAGGGTCAGGTAGCTGAGCACTGACTTTGAGGCAGTGGTCTTTTTAAAACACAGAGTTGTGTTACTGCTTTGCTTAAACATTTTCAGAAGCTTCCCCGGGCCTCCTCAGCCCCTGCCTAACTCACCATGTCGCGTGGATTCCCAGAGACGCCACATTCTCTGGCCTTTGCGCGGGCCAGCCCCTCTGCCTGGGATGGGCTGCTGCTTTTGGCCGAGTGAACCATGCATGCTTCAAAATATGCTAAGATTTCTCAAGGGTCACCTTCTTGGTGAAGTCTTTTATAAATTACCACCCCAGGAAGGATTTGACGTGTCTCATGTCATCCTCAGAGGTGGTGAATAGTGCAAAAAACAAACAAAACTGTGATGGAACTGCCTTTTGCATAATTTTTGAGTTTCAAATCCTACAACGATTGCTGGTTCCAGGCATTTCTACTATACCCAGAACACTGTTCTCTGCCCCCAGTCAAATGAATCTGTTTGTTGCATCCTGTCCACAAATACCCTCAAACCTAAGTCATCACACCCTTTACCTGGATGCCCTTTTCCTCTGAGTCAAATCATGGGAAATGGAGACGTGAGCTTACGTGTGGCAACAAAGGGCTTTCAAAGGCTACACCTTATTTGGCCTTCACAACAGCCAGGTGGGTCAGTGGTACAGACATTATTGTTCTTATTTCCAGCTGAGCATGCAGAAGGGAAGGAGGCCTACTGGCTTGCTCTAAGTCACCCAACTAGTTCAAGGTTAGGGCCAGGATTAGAAGTGAGGACTCAGGCTCTTGGTCCAGAGTTCGTCTCATACACTGAACTCTGAAAGTAGAGGCGGCCCTGTGGGTCAGTGTCCTCAAAGGTACTCTCCACACTCATCCACCTGTTTACAACCAGGCCCTGCGGAACCAGTCACCTTAAAGGGTGACCCTATTCTATCAGGGGATTATGGGCATCAGGGAATTGTGGATAAGGAATCAGAAGCCTTGTGCTTTGGTCCTGGCTTTGTCACCTTCCTTGTTTGGATAGGACTTAGCTAAGGCATCACTGCCTTTGAAAATGTTTTCTCCTCTGTAACACGGGAGTGACTCTTTCTATCATGCCTACCTCGCAGGGCTGTTGTGAGATCACACGAGGCAATGGACACGAAGGTCCTTCGACATTACGATATGGCTGCATTCAACGATAAGCAGATACCCTATTCGCGGTATGCTTTGACTTCTCCAGCCAAGTGTGTGAACTGCTGGACCACAGGTGAGTGGGGTACATCCTTTCCTGTTGCTTTAGGGCCTCTGTTTCCTTCTCCCTTAGCTCTCGTTCGGTGCCAGCTCCCAGCTTTCTGAGCTGAACCTGCAGAAGCAGCAGCCAGGTCCCCGCCCCTGTGCCAGGGCTACCCTGGTGGCCGTCGGCATCACGCTGGGTGCAAGGCAGAGGTAGTGGGGGAGCGCCACTCCGCTCACATCTCTTCCCCTGGGGTGCCTTTTTTTGTTTTTAAATAAATTTATTTATTTTATTTATTTATTTTTGGCTGCACTGGGTCTTCATTGTTGTAAGTGGGGGCTACTCTTCGTTGCGGTGCACGGGCTTCTCATTGCGGTGGCTTCTCTTGTTGTGGAGCATGGGTTCTAGGCGTGCGGGCTTCAGTAGTTGTGGCACGCGGGCTCAGTAGTTGTGGCGCACGGGCCTAGTTGCTCCGTGGCATGTGGGATCTTCCCGGACCAGGGCTTGAACCCGTGTCCCTTGCATTGGCAGGCGGATTCTTAACCACTGTGCCACCAGGGAAGCCCCCCTGGGGTGCCTTTCGTCATTATTAACCCCTTTCCTAGATGCTTGTAGAATTCTAATTTCTTAAAGTCTCCTCATTGTTTATCGCACTTGCCTTTCTATATAAGGTTTCCTTCAAGGAAAATGATACAAACCACATCTCACAACAAAGCCGGAGAGAGAGGTGCAGAGCTCAAGAAGGAGGGCCATGGATCTGAGCCATTGTGACGTGGAGGCAAAACTACTGTCAGTCTCTGAATGATGGTGTCAAACCCTGGCACGACTCAGAACACCTAGCAGAGATGGGCTAAGATATCAGATAGTAATGGTGGGGACAGTTTAGGATGATCTCTCCCATACTTGGGTGACAATATTTATGATATTTCATATCTGCTATACCTGCTCTGAAAAAGAAATTTTGTTTCCTGGTCAGGTTTGAGCTGTCATCACCTGTAGCTTGAACCCAAAATATTGAAATCTTTTTTTTTTTTTTTTTTTTTTAACAAGGTTTGGTTTATAATGCCAGGAAAGGATAAAATATTTAAAATTGGTACTACTCTGGGAATTCATGGTGGACTTGGATTCCCTTAAAAAAAGATGTGAATATAATAAAATAGATACAACATAACAAACTCTATTGAATACAATTTCATTTTCTTTGATTCCTGAGTGGGTAATGCAGGATCTTACAGATGTTCAGGGTCACTATTATAAATATCAGCTGTCATTGTACTGGTGAAATATATAATGTGCCAGTTAATAATAGCTTTACGAAGTCACAGAAGATCAGATAATAGAGGTTTTACTGTAACTGGGTTCATGATGGTTAAGAGAATCAATACATTTTCCAAAAGAGCCTAAATCACTTCTAGGAAATAACTCATGCTCTTTGAGAATAGAACAGGATCTACAAGGAAGTGCTTGGTACTCCCTGGAAGAAAGGTGCTGTATAATTGTAACTGGTTCATTCTGTGCCCAAGGCCCTATCCACTAACCATACAGGCTCTCCTTAAATGGAGTGGAAGATTTCTCCAGTCTTTCCTAAATCCAAGGAACAACATGCAGCTCGGGATGGGCACATCACAAGAAGAAATCTTTTAAGGTCATGTTCAGAAGGACCCTTTGCTTAAAGGAATTTGGACTGGAATTAGAGTTCTCAGCTCTGACTTGAAGAAAGAGAGAGAGAGCAGGGAATGAAGGAGAGAGGGAGGGGGAGAGAGAGAGAGAGTCAGAGTCACACCACACACCACTTAGCCACCAAGGACAGAGTTTCTGCGCTATTTCATTAGAACACGAAACCTATTCTGTTGACTACGAGTCCGCTGTGAGCCGAAAATAACTTAGTTCACTTCCTTAGCGTCTGGGGTCCCATCATTCTGAGTCATGGCCACGTTAACTCTGCTACTGAAAAAGCAAGAGCGTGGCAGCATGGCCGAGCCCATGGCACCACCAGGCAGGGAAGGTTTCCCCCCCAGTGCAAGACAGCGGGACGGGGTGCCCTGGGGGTGGGCTGCAGAGAGAAGGGGAGGGGAGGACACTTTCTTTTCAATACTCGCCACTTTCTCTGTAGAATTCAGTTCTCCCTGCCTGGGGAGGATGGAAATTTCTGATTTCCTGTATCTCTTCTAACACAATGAATCTCACCATCCCGGGAGGGCAGCTTAGCTGTGGCTCTGGCGGGACAGAACTGGCCTGGCTGGGTAGCCACTCAGCAAAGGGAGGACATTCACCCTGGGCTTCCTGGGGCCTCATGAATGTCAGGGAGCCCCGCCGCTCAACTGCGTGGCAGGGAATCACTAAGTGATAAGGATAAAGACCAGTCGGGGTCCCTGTGCAGCTTTAGGGCAGATTTCTATTTCCCCTTGTGGTGGAGAAGCAGATTCCGAACTGCATTCAAACACAATACGGTCTCCAGCAAGGAAGAAATGAATCCCTTTAAATCTTCGGCCCTTCGTGTGGTACCCTCCCCTGCTGCTCTAGGGCTCACAGAAGCCTTTTGTTATAGTCCTAGGAATGTGTACTTAATAGAGAAAGCGTGGTTTTGTGGTTGCTGTGAAAGAATACCGAGCGGGGTGGAACAGACCTGCCTCTCAAAGCCTGATGCTGGCCTGGGTCAGGGAAACAGGGAATTTCACCAGAGACCGTGTTTCCCCAGCGCTCTCCCAAAAGTGCAGGAGTGAGGGGCACGAAATAATCCCAGACAAGCATTAAGTGTCCTCAGGTGACTGAGTGTCAGTGACAGGGGAGTTACAGGAGGTTTGCTGCATTGCTGGCTGTGACTAATGCGGTGGGTACCTGAGAATTATTCCCGTATCCTCCCCTAAGGGACTTGGGCAGAAAATAGGCAGTCTGCTTACTGTGATTGAGTCTGAGAGCACGCAGCAAAATATTGCAAGGAATTAGAGGTGGAGGGGACCTCAGAGCTGATTGTCACCAGCCTTCTGGTAATCAGGCAAGATTCGTGCAAGATTCACATGAGGGGTGTGAATACTGTCCATTTCTCCAAAATGGGGACACCAGCTATGATAATGAATAAGGAAATGATAAACGGTACTCTGATCAAGTGGAGAAAGGTCCCTGATGAACAAATACCTCATTCCACATAAAACATTTTACAGTGTTATATAAATTTTAGGTAAAGCCAAGGCTTGGAATCAGTCAGCATTAGGACATTTTTACTGCCACGTGCATCTGATTTCAAAGTGATGCTTTTAGACAAGGTCAGCCTCATGCAAAATTCTGAAGCAGGCAAATTCCATCTCGGCTCCCCCCTTCTTTGCCTTTTTCCTTTCAATGACAGCACAAGGTATCATGGAATAAGGAGAAGCACAGGCTTTGCGTCAGGCAGCTCTGGTTTAAGTTCCAGCCCTGTCCCCGACTAGCCTATGACCTGGGCAGGACACTTCATCTCCTGTCTTCATTTCCTCATCTGTAAAAAGTAGATCTCAACTCACAGAGATTGCTGTGAAAATTACACGTGTGAAAGTGCTGGGTCCTCAGCAGACACTCAGAAATGTCACCCTTCTTTTCTTCTTTCCTCCCTTCCCATCCTCCCCCTCCCCCAAACCTGTGTCTAGTGATGTACACATTCCCCCCATCCATTAAAACACACTTCCAGGAAGAGATCTAAAAATGATTAATGTTCTAGTGAAATGACCACCCAGTGCTTAATGAGCCATCTCCCTAGTCTATGGGCTTTTTTAAACAAAAATCCACGTTCAAGGGGTAAAATGCTAAGAGTAGAAATCCAGGCACTAAAGGAAGGGCCAGGAAGTATTCTGAAGGCAGCAAGTCTTTTATGGAAACTCTGAAGGCAGACAGATAAGCAGATAACTACAGTGGCAGGGTCACCATGGAATGTTCCAAAAGACACTGCTTCTTGGAATTATCACCAGCCTTTGCTAAACCGTCTTTCCTTTTCCTATCGTCTGCCAAGCATTATATTTATGGAAACAGAGGATTTCTCAATTTTTAGTTAAGATTCTAAAGGAGTCCCGTAATCTAGATACCACCAGAGTGTGAAGTAAAAGATTGGTTGAGGTTGAGATCCTGTTATAAACAGTATCTGGGTGATGAGCAGAGAAGAAAAAAACATAGAGGACCAATTATTTGCCGTACCACTGCTATGTGCGGTGGTATGAGACTTGCTTTAATAAATGTCATGCAACTAAGAGTTTAAAGAACTTTCTGACTGTTGGCATTGCTTCAAAATGGCAAGACTGCCTGTGAGACATTGAGGTCCCACTCTCAGAAGTGTCCAGGCAGAAGGTGGATGGTCATCACCCAATGAAGCCACAGGTGGAATACCCATACCGGGCAGGGGTAGACCAGATGACCTGGAATGTCCATCTAAGCCCAGGAATCCCACTCTAAAGCTATAAAAGCAGCGGCGAAGAAAAAAGAAAACAGTAAGTTTGAATCTTCCAGAAGGTGTAGGTTATTATTAAAGGTGGACCCAATTCAGCTTTCCAGGTTAATCCTAATCAGAAACACAGTAAAATCGGATATGTGGCTCTTACTAATGTTGACAGGCATCCATGTTTTAGATTGGCTCTTGCCAACTGGAACCTCAAGACACAACAGGTATTTTTGTTTTAGCATGGCTTCTCTTATACTAATTCACAATTAAATTTTAAAAGAAACCATGGATTGTGGCACACAGATGCTTGATTCTGAGCTGTAGGGCCTCTGACAAAGACACAGATACTCACGCATGCACCCCCTTCACCCCTCCCCCCATACCTACACCCAGCTCTATCTAGGTCTTCAAAAATGCATTTGAATTATTAGTCTGCGCTCTTTCTGGAGTAAAGACGTGTTTTCCCTCATGGGTTTATATTCAGGGGTTTTCTGTTTGAAACTTGGTGCTATTGTGGCCCCTCAACCCCTCTGTGAATTCTCACTCTGAAGCATCATAGCCCAGAAGGACTCAGGAGAAAAGGGGGTTGGGGTTCATGACCCATGCTCAGGGTCAGCTCACAGAAGTCTTGAAGTAAAATGCTCTATTCCTTCCCCAGATTCCTGAGATGAGTTTTACGGAGCGTGGGTGGGGATATGGCCTCATTATAGCCTAAGGGACGTCTGCAGACACTGATCCCTCCCAAAGGAGGATGCAGGAAGGCACGAAACTGAAGATAAGGAGCTGGTGCTACTTAACCAACCATGCATCTCGTGGCTTCTCTGTTCTATTTAAAAATTTAAAAATACACACACAGACAAATATATAGTTCAATGAAATTATAAAAATGTACACTGAGTCAAAACATAATGATGGTTTGGAAATGACCCATTATTTTGGATTATCCGTATCATTCTCCTCTACTTAGAACAGAAAGTCAATAGTTGAGTAAGCACTTCTCCTGTTTTACTTGTATATTTTCATTCCTCCCCTCTACATCTTCTTTTCTCCTTTTCCTTCACATCTCTTCAGGTTCCTTCCTATATTCATTTTGTGTCTTTCCTTCGCTATGTCTTTACTGTACTCTTTTCTCTTTCTTATCCTTTCCTTCCTCCCACTTCCTATCATTATAAATAGGTCGTCCAGGTATCCCTGATTCCCTGAAGTCACATTTGTCTACTCATCCTTCCTCTTCCAAGCACTCCTTTATTTTTCCTAGGTACACCTTTTGGGTTCCGTGACCCAATTCCAATGTGTGGGGTTTGTTTGGGGGTGGGCAGGGCACTTCCCACACAACACCAAGCAATTCTCAGACACCAGCATAGTGTCCTACAATTCAGCAATTCTGACACTATCTCCCTGGAGAAAGCATCCGATTCCACAGGTTGAGTGCTCAGTCTCACAGGACTGCCTCCCTCTCCCACAACTTCAGACGCCAGACGCAAGGCCACACTGACACCCGTGCTTCTAACCAACAAACAATAAATCAGAAGTTCCCACCACTTCCTCCTTCCTTGGGTTCGATTAATATGCTATAGCGGCTCACAGAACTCAAGAAACATTTTACTTACTAGATCACTGATTTATTATAAAAGGATATTATAACTCAGGAACAGCCAAATGGAAGAGGTACAGAGGGCAAGGTGTGGGCAAAGGGTGGGATCTTCCATGCCCTCTTCCAGCTCACGATTCTCCCAGTACCTCCACATGGTCACCATCCCAGAACCGTCTCTGAATCCAGTCCTTCTGGATTTTTATGGAGGCTTTATTACATAGGCATGATTGATTAAATCATTGGTCATCAGTGACTGATTCAACCTCCAGCCTCTCTCCCCTCCCCGGGGGTCAGGGGGGTGGGACTGAAAGTTCCAACCCTCTAATCACATGACTGGTTCCCCTGGCAACCTGCCTGCATCCTCAGGTGCCTCCAAAAGTCACCTCATTAACATAACAAAAGATAACTGTGCCACTTTGGGCACTTAGGAAATTCCAAGGGTTTTAGGTCTGTGCCAGAAATGGGGATGAAGACCAAATACTTATTTCTTACTATAAATCACAATATCACACCTACTGCCTTTTACTATTTTTCTCTTAGAGCTTTGTTGCCTGGTACCATCCCCTTCAACGTAGTTTTCTAGGATACCTTGTCAGGTACTTTTTTCTTCTTATTGTATCCTATGGAGGAAATGGGTGGTGGATGGATGGAAGTGGTGTGGCCACAATTGTGGAGAGAAATACAAAATTCACGTTAAAGCTAGAGTTGCTTGCATGGCAACAATGGTTTGTGGGGTCCAAGCCCATAGCTGAGATTTTGGACTAAGCTACGTACGCCGCCCTTGCTGCCCAACGTTTGAAAACTTTGCTGACAAAAGAAATGGTTTATTCTGAAAATTCTAGGAATGTCTTGTAGGTATTCTTTTTCAAGTGAATTTTATGTTTCTCTTTCATGATCCTTTCACTGATTTATGGGTGGGTATATTGCTGATGATCACTGGGGAAGGGGGCTGCAGGGTAGGAAAGAGAAAAATATATGCTCCTATTACTTAAGAAGAATGTGCTAAGGTACCTTTGGTCAAATAACTGGTTCAAGAAGTAATTCCTATTTTTGCAAAACTTCTTGGGGCAAGAGTAAAGGTGATAGGATACCACCTATCATTCTTCTGTTCCCAAAAGGAAATAAAATCTGTGAATCCAATCAAACAGCAATTGCTCTAGTATCAAAGGCACCTCTGGCCAGATGCATCATGTTTCACTGGGAAGGTGACTAGTTTACATAGATACATGCAGGTAAAGCTCCCCTCTTTAAATATATGTTCCTGCCTGGCAGTGAGTAAAACCTAAAGTGGATTATTTGCTTAGTCTTTACATATTATTTTATTATGAGACTATTTTTTTCTTTCTCATCCACCTTTCAGACAGGCTCAGAAGTGAAAAAACTTTCATTTCTGAGGTTTCACAGCACAGCTGTCAACCTGATAGCCTCAGGCCCCACCTGGCTCATGACTAACGAGCCCTGCAAACTTAAGCAACCCCAGCCCAGAGCCACTGTTTCCTAAGCGGAAGCCTGGCCACGCACGTGTTCCTTGAAAGCCCCTGTGAATCTGTACTTTTCTTCACTCTACCAATTTTCCCTACTACTACACACTCCTGCATGTGCTTCATAAAAAGTGATGTTTGAAATGTACTATCAAAATCTACCTACTCTCCAATGTGCATTTATTTTCTCTGAAATTCTTTAAGATCAAAACTGAGTAGATGCCTGTTTCTACCACAATTTACAACTGCAAGTAATTCCTACTGAGCTGTAAAAAGCCACACAATTACAGCAGTTGCATGAGAACCAGATTGCCTATTTATGGATAACTTTACAGCCTAAGCTTACCTGGAGATTTGAAACTGGTGGGCCTCGGACTCTGCCTGCATCTTTAAAACCCAGAAAGAATTCTACAAAACCAAGACCATTCGTCAATGTGACAATTCTGCTTGTTGACTTGAATGGGGAGGGACACCACCAAATGACTATTAAAAGTCACTGTTTTCCTTTAAGGAATATTCAGCATGTTCAGAAATGTCAGGTCTTGAGCGAAGGCTGATTCCCGGGCTCAAAGGAAGAGCTCCTAGAGTTGAGCTCATCAGCTTCTTTGGTGCTGGAAGAATGAACACCACGTACGTGTGCCCTGAAGTTCAGAGGCCTGAAACTTGCCAATTTACCCCTGCACTGAAAGTGCAACTCTTTGGCCAATTCTTAAAAATAGCAATTATCTTACAACTCAAATAAAAATATATTAAAGCTTAAAAGTTCCTGGAGGACAAGGGCCTCCACTTTAATATTTTACTGTCTGTTGTCTATAGCATTTAGCATGTTGCCAGGCGCACTGTTAGGAAACTTTTTTTACACGAAAACCTAGGATGACTGCTTCATTATCAACTTACGCTGATTGCCCAGGACAAAGGGGTATAGAGCTACCCATCTTTCTTTGGCGTCTGCTTCCTTAATAGTTCCCAACTACTAATTGATAAACTTCTCTTTTTTAAAATGTATTTAATTGAAGTACAGTGATTTACAATGTTGAGTTAATTTGTGCTGTACAGCAAAGTGACTCAGTTATACATATGTATATATTCTTTCTCATATTCTTTTCCATTATGGTTTATCACAGGATATTGAATATAGTTCCCTGGGTTATACAGTAGGACCTTGTTGTTTATCCATCCTCTATATAACAGTTTACATCTGCTAATCCCAAACTCCCAATCCTTCCCTCCCCCACTTCTCCTCCCCGTTGGCAACCACAAGTCTGTTCTCTATGTCTGTGAGCCTGTTTTTTTTTTTTTTTAATAAATAAATAAATAAATAAATAAATAAATTTATTTATTTTTGGCTGTGTTGGGTCTTCATTGCTGCGCACAGGCTTTTCTCTAGTTGCGGCGAGCTGGGGCTACTCTTTGTTGTGGTGCGTGGGTTTCTCACTGCAGTGGCTTCTCTTGCTGCGGAGCACAGGCTCTAGGCACACGGGCTTCAGTAGTTGTGGGACGTGGGCTCAGTAGTTGTGGCTCGCGGGCTCTAGAGCGCAGGCTCAGTAGTTGTGGTGCACAGGCTTAGTTGCTCCGTGGCATGTGGGACCTTCCTGGACCAGGGATCGAACCCGTGTCCCCTGCATTGGCAGGTGGATTCCTAACCACTGTGCCACCAGGGAAGTCCCTGTGAGTATGTTTCGTAGATAACTTCATTTGTGATTTTATTTTAGATTCCACATACAGGTGGCATCATATGGTATCCGTCTTTCTCTTTAATTGGTAAGCTCCTTAATCTATCTTCCTGCAGTATTTGTTTTGCAGTATAATTGGAATACCATCAAATTCTTACCCTTTAACCTTTCCACCATCTTCCAAGTCTACCTTCGTCTGAGGTATGGACAACAGAAACTTCCTTTTTATTAGACTTTTGGGTCCCAGAATGATGCCTCTCAATTGTTTCTTACTTTATACCTTTCACTTACTTGATTTCAAAGATTATTCGTCAACCTGCTATCTTGATTATACTGCTCTACTGAGGGGCTACAGCAACTCGTCATTGTCCCAAAAGATCACTGCAGCCCCTCACTAGAACAGTAAATACATGATATCATTTAATGCTCATAACTCTGTGAGGTAAAGTGTCTGGTTCACAAGAGAAGAAGCAAGATTTTGTGAGGTCTAAGGTTACTCAGGTAACACAGTCATGGCTACTCATTGCTTGTAGGACACAGACCAGAATCTTTTTTTTTTTTTTTTTAATAAATTTATTTATTTATTTTTGGCTGTGTTGGGTCTTCGTTTCTGTGCAAGGGCTTTCTCTAGTTGTGGCAAGCGGGGGCCACTCTTCATCGCGGTGCGCGGGCCTCTCACTATCGCGGCCTCTCCTGTTGCGGAGCACAGGCTCCAGACGCGCAGGCTCAGTAGTTGTGGCGCACGGGCCTAGTTGCTCCGTGGCATGTGGGATCTTCCCAGACCAGGGCTCGAACCCGTGTCCCCTGCATTGGCAGGCAGATTCTCAACCTCTGCGCCACCAGGGAAGCCCGACCAAAATCTTTAACATGACGTTGCCTCACTCTCCCTCACCATCCTCACCCCTCGCAGTTCTGTAACGTGTCGATCTGGTTTCCCATGGCAAATCCACCAAATGTCAGTTGGCTGGTCTTTCTATTCCTTGAAGACCAAATCCTCTTCTGGGCTCAGGGCTTTCACACATCCTACTCCCCTTCCCAGAAATAATCCCGCCTCCTCTACCCGATTAACTCCTGCTAAGCTTTTAAGTCTCCTCCTAAACGTATCCTGTGGACTAGGCCAAGTTCCCATGCTCTGTGCTTTCAAAGCTCCTGCAGGGCTGCACTGATACACTTACCCTCCAGTGTAACTATCTGAGTCATACCTGTGTCCATCCCTGCCCCTGTCCAAGGTCCCACTAAACTGCAGCAGAAGCATAAAAAAGGTACGAACCCGTGAAGAGACAGAATGGGAGAAGCAACAATGGTAGTTGAGAGGGGTATGCAACATTTTAGAGGATGGAAAACAGATGGACAATTGGTGTCTGACTCAGCAGAGTGGGACAGCTGAACCCTACCTGTCTGCGAGGGGACATGCCAGCAAGACACAAGCTGGTTTCCCTGACAGAGCCCCCCCCACCAGACCTCAGAAACTAGAGGTGCCAAGTGCCTGTGAAGGCAGGAGGGAGCAGGGGAGGCACTGTGGGCATCTGTACTCCATCCCTCCTCCCCCGCCACGCCAGCCCAGCAGCTACTCCTCCTGGTAGATGACAAAACGTTTGCGGGCTGGAATCAGGTTGAGTCAGAGGATGAGAAGGTCCAGGAGAGAGCAAGGCTGAGAACACAGGGGAATTCAGTGGGAATCCGCATAATGAGTGATAAAAGCTCAAGCCCCTCCCCAGCTTGGCTCCTTACAAGCAAGAGACCACAGGATTTCTTTGGGGGAAAACTCACTTGCCCCAAAGACTTCCGGAGTCTGCCGTGAGACAGCCAGATTTCCATCCAATTGGACCATTACAGTTGGACCCGCCAGGCATCAAGCCTCACCTGTGCACATAGAACTGCCAATCGCCTTTTTGAACAGACACCTAAGAGTCACCATCCAATTTAAAAAAACAAACAGATGACAAATCAAGTGGTGAAAAGTGCTATGAAGGAAAACAGTGCAGGGTAAAGGGGATGGGGAGCGAAGGGGGGTGCCATTATGGATAAAGCTGTCAGGGAAGCTTCTCTAAGGAGGTGATATTTGAGCAGAGACTGTGCCATGGGAATAACTGGAGGAACAGCCTTATAGGCAGACAGATAGCAAGTGCAAAGGCCCTGAGGTGGGAGCACGGGCAGAGGGTTCTAAGAGGAGCAAGAAGACCAGTATGGCTGAAGAGGAATGAGCAGAACAAAAGGTGATACAGAATGAGACTGGAGAGGTGTACAGGGCTAATCGGGGCCCGATCATACAGGGCCCGGCAGTCCATACTCAGCGTTCCTAAATGTAACTGGAAGTCAGTGGAGGTTTTGCAGCAGTGAGATGACACAATTTGATTTCCATTTTACAGCGGATTACTCTGATAGCTGTGCGGGAAATGGACTACGTGGCTGGTGTTAATTTCTGGGGAAGCATCAGTCTCCCCCACTACACTGTAAGCAACATGGAGGCAGGGGCCGCATCTGTCTTGGTCACTGATATATACCTAGCACATCACAGTGGACAGCAGTCACCCGACAAATTATCTGTCGAAAGAATGAATAGAACAGCAAAAGTAGAACTAAAATTAGTTCTGAGAATCCAAAGCCTGTGGTCCTTCTAACACACTAATTAGACTTCCAGAAAAGATAAGGCTAGCAGACAGTCCTGTGGTACTTTAATACGATTTTGGTGAAGACCATCACATAATAATAATATCTTGGTTCGGTCTACAGCTATTGTGACATCACTGTGATCTATTTTAAAGTAAGAATACGTTGAAAATGACAATTATTCTCATGTAGACAAATTGTGCTAATTAGTGTTTACAATGACAGTCACTATTTATAACATATTCCAGTTAATCCCAGTCTATAATATGAAATCATACATAATACCAACAGTAAGTTACATTGCAAACAGGCCCTATTCTTCTTTTTCCAAGTGCCCCCGACTAAATCACTGTTTTGCATTTCCATATTTAAAGCTTATCCCAAGGCATTTTCACAAAGATATTTTTCCTTGCCTTTGTAAGTACATTACATGCAGCCTCACCAATGAGAATTCACCATTTCGAAAATCAATACTCAGTTCATGAGGACCGTTTATCCTTACAGATAAGTTGAAAAAATTCACAACTTTTACGCATTCTAGAAACAAAGTCCGAAACCCTGCTCTCTTTTTACTTTTATGATTCATTCATTCAACAAACATGTATTGACACTATATGCCAAAAAATGAAAAATATCATGTATACAAAGATAAACAACGGTCTCTGTCTTCGAGTAGTCTAACAAGCAGACTTCTTATCGGCCAACAAATTTCTTCCTGGTTAATTATAATTTCTTTCATGCTTCCCTAATTTGCACGAATATAACCACAAAACCCCACCTATAAATAGTCCAGTTCATTGATTTCCTCTGATGCTGGAATGATCATTTCCTATAAAGCAAGCAAGAAAGAATCCCAGCTTGTGGCAGAAGTTTGGGGAGGTGGGACTCATAGAAGCTTCCACTGAATCTAGGACATTTAAGAAAGGAAGGCCACAATACCCCCTGAACCAGGAAATAACACCTATTAAGAAACTTGTAGAGAAGTGAACTTGGCTTGGGGCAAAACAAGTGATTAAGAGACATCCTTCCAGTAACTGTCTAACCATATGGAAATAGCTAGAAAGAGGACGGGGGTCAATTATTTTTATTATATGACAAGGGCAGGGCAAGTAGTAATGAGGCTACAGGTCACCAGGAAAAATTCAGGCTAATTAGGAGACCGAGCTTTTAAACTATGAGCTGGGCTATGAGAGTTGCTAAGGGAACCCTACAGAATTCTCAGCACTGGAGACATTCAAAGTTCAGTTCAATCCCAAGGGATGAGTCAGGAATAATTAACTTTGCCCAAATGATAGCAAACAACAAAATAATCCACCAGAGGTCCAGAGCAGGTCAAATGAACATAAAGCCTATCGGAGAACTTTGTGCTACGGTTCAAGGTTGGTTATCGTGTGGTTTATACCCCTGACAATTCACACTTGGTGTTAGGAGAACCATGCCGCATACCTAGTCAACTGTCTGCCAATGACAAGGAACAGTTAAAACTCCCAGTCTCTGTGTGATGGCTGAAAAGAAATGTTTGTAGTACTCATGAACCCATAACATTGAAGTCATAGGCATGTATCTAAACATGGGTTGAAAGAATCAGACCCAGAACCTTGAGACACGTTCCAGAACCCTCTCAATGCTTCCAGACAGAAGGTCCCTGCAGGTACCAGTCTCTTTAGAAATCTAAGCAATCCTTTTAACTACGAGGGCTGATCTTCTAGGAGAACTTGCTGATCATAAGTTTGAGCTTCTGGAAAATGCCGCCCAAGTGAGACTCTTGCGGCTTCTGTACACTTGCACTTTCTTGCCCTCTTAGACTTAGAGAAATTGGGGACGGACCTTCCCAGCCTCCTGGGCAGCTGAGGTTTGGAGGTTTAAGTGGTTCGTGTTATCAGACCCCTGCAGTGTCCTAACCAACAGGAAGTTTCCCCAGAGTTTCCATCACAGGAAATTTCCTGTGAGGAAGCCCTTACTGCACAAACAAAGAGTTCTTCAGCCCCCCTGCCCCCCAGAACCTGCAGAGGCAGCTGAAGCAGTGTGGGCAGACGGGGGTGGGTGTGAAACAGGGGTAGAAGGCGGCAGGGGTTGAGGAGAAGACGGCATGCAGCATGGGAAGAAATGGAGGGGAACAAAGAAGTTCTTTTACTTCCTTTGGCCTTGGGTTTGTCGGGAAATCGCTTACTAACGGACACACGTTGACTTTCACCTCCTGGTCAGCAGCTTCATCCCTGGCCAGACTGAACTTGGAGAGGAAAGACCGAAGCAGAGTGAAGGTTCTGCTGGTCGAACTCCATCCTTAACCTCTGAGTCTGTTTCCCCATCTGTACAGCAAGGGGCCTTGTGACGATTAAACGAGATAGTTTAATCCATATGTTAATATTAGTCAACTATGAGGTATCACATAAATATAAGATAGTACTAGCTTTACCATAACAATATCTTCACTACAGCAAATGCCTGGATGATAGTATGTTATCTGCAGAATAGCGAGGTCTCTCCCTGGGATGACCATTCTTTATCCTAGTCTCCGTCAAGGCCATCGAAATGAAACAGAGCACCAGCTGTGGAAAGGGAGCATTCGATTACATACCTGAATGCTTGGGTGACATCAAGAGTCATTAAACAAGCTTTTACTTTCCCAACTGTAAGGAACGTTTTTAAAAATGTAGGAAATCGGCCTAATTGCTCTAGGCCACAACCCGAGAGTGGCCTCTTGAACTAAATCAGATAACTCTGGAGAAAAATTTTGCCTTTTTCTTCTAAAGGCCAAGGTCAGAGTTTTAAAAAGAAAGGTCAGTTGAGAGGTCTATTTTGCTCTCTTCCAGTTAATTCACGTTTCTCTGTTCCCATATTTGCCATTCTGATGTGGGGAATCTCCTCAGAATAACGTAAAACAAAAATCACTCATCCCACATGATGAGGACAACTTTTTCAATGAATACAGCTCATTTTTTGTTTCATCTGTATTTTTGCTTTTATTTTTGAAACCATGACATACTTGTGCTGCTTCAGAGGGCAGACTCAACCCTCAGACAATGTTTGCCATGCAATATTCTGGCTTTTTAACGCTTTCTGGTGAACATCTGGCCACATACTCTCGAAGAACATTTTAAAATTTGACCCTCGTGTTTCAAGATAATTTGGGGGCTCATTCTGTCAAGGGTCAATACCACTGCCTTTTGTTCACAGACCTGCTGCAAAAACAGGCCTGCATTTCAAGCTTCTCGAGTAAAAAGAGGGGAACCCACCCCACCCAAAAGAGAGAGACAGAGACAGAGAAAGAGAAAGAGAGAGACAGAGAGAGAGAGAGAAAAGACATAATTTCGGAAGGAAGGGGGCAATGAAAATAGAAACTAAAAATGTGACAATGGAGCCTGTAGGTCAAAGGACAAGAGAGGACAACAGATACAGATAGTCAGCAGAGCACACAGACACATATTTTTAATAATAACAGAGGACATTCAGCCTGGTTGGTATGGTATTTCATGACGTATTATCACGAGTGTCTTTCGTTTAAGCCCCATCGTTAAGGCCTCCCTGGAACCTCCCCCTAAAATCGAATGGATTCCACTTCACAAGCCTTTATTAAGCACAAACCCTGTGGCAGACGTGGCCCCTGTCCTCGAGGAGTCACCCTCCGGCAGGGGATGTGGACACACCACTAAGTAGAATACAATAATGAATTCCTGTCCAGCGACCAGCCCTGGACAGTAATAGGGGCTGTGCCCGTTAGGGCAGAGTGAGAGGGATGGACGGCGAGACAGGTGATGCACAGAGGACAGGATACTTGTACGTGACCCAGAACACGGTGTGGGCTGCTTTTCAGTCCTCAGCTAGTCACTCCCCTCCCCCATGCCGGCTGGAGCTCCCCGAGGACATAAGCCACCACCAGGCTGTGACTTTGATTCTGAGACTCGAACACAGCCCTGCCCTTCAGAGGTGGACGCCAGTGGTGAATGGAGGCTGTAAAGATGTAACAGGCACTTGGGTGCAAAGCAGAAGCTCTAGGAGAAACCTCCTTGAAGGCAAATCACCGGAGCTGAGGCTGAGAGGCCCCTCCAAGCCTTTCCTCTGCCTTGAGCCAGAACCAAAGCTGAGTAATTTCCAGTTTGTAACGATGAGAGACTTGAGGGAAAAATCTGCGTAACACTCTCGCTATCATCTGCTTCGGGTTAGGCACTTTTCTCTCCATGATTTAATTCTCACACCAATCCTGAGAGAGGGGAAAGGTTTTTTTTTTTGTTTTTTTTAATTTCCCAGGTTAGACAAAGAAGCTGCAATGCAGAGAGATCAAGTGTCTTGCCCTTTTCTACAGCTAGGGACTAGGGAGCTAGTCACAGCCCTGTCAGCCTTGAAGCTCCAAGGCCTACCCTACCGCTGCAGGGCCACAGAAACTTCCCTGCCAGTGGGATCCGGCTCTGCCACGCAGCCCACTCAGGGGGCTGAGAAGTCTGGCCACGAGGCGTTCTTCGGAACTTCATACCTGAATGAACCAACCAAAACGCAGGGTTCTCCTGTTGGTTTTGGTTGCGCTTATAAACTGGATTTATTTATCCAGTCTTTCACTATAATTCCGTAACATTTCTTTAACGTTTTCTTAGTCAAACAGAAGTGAGCCCAAGAACCAAGTTTCTCATCTTCTCTCTTCCAATACTTGGGATGAACAAACATCACCAGCTCCAAGGCTTGGACACCAGTAGCCATGAGGGGGCCCTGAGGCTGATGAGGAGATTCCAACTAGTTGGTGGGGCTCAAGAGGAGGTAGACATTGCCTGCAGGCTTACCAGGGATGGGGGAACCAGAGGACACGCGTGCATAACAGGACAGTGCTTTTTGGGGGGAACCCTAAGGAAGCGTCTGGGATGCGTGAATGATGGGTGGCCGTGAAGGGGTTCTCTTGGAAAGTTTCAAAGCTGCATTCACCCATTCCCTCCTCAGGCTACATGGATAAAATTGTCTGTGGGTAGCTGTCTCCTCTTCTTCCTCTCCCCCCGCCCCGCCCTGCCTTTAGTTAATTGCAGCTGTGGTCAAGGGCCTGCAGCCAGAAGTCCCACAATGCACTTCTCCACAGGAAGTTCCCAAGATCTCTTCCTGAACAGGAAATTTCCTGTGGTCCAACAGACATTCCTCTCAGCGTTTATCACTCACATACATTTGTTTTGGCAGATACTGGGTCTTGGGTAAGAACAACAAGAAACGGTTGGAGGGAAAGCTACCCCGGGGGGCGGGGGGGGGAAGCAGTTATTGTCAGGAGAAGAAAGTGTGACAGAATTGACTCCTATCTCAAAGGAAAACAAATAACTAGCAAAATGAACTCAAGAGATCTGAAATGTGTGAGAATGTAAATACGACTTCCACAGCTATGTACCACTTGAATTTTAATTTGTAACTCAGAGTGAAGGTAAGCTGGCTTTTGGGGGTGGCAAGGGGGGACCAACTTCAAAGCACTTTGCAGAATTTTACTGGGGTAAAATCTGGGTTCTTATAATTAGCATGGCTACAAAGTGATTTAGATTTTAAACATTTTTGCAATCTCCTTACCTATGTGCCCTAATATAACTTATTTCCTCATTTCAGAAGCCTTCCGATCTCCCCCACTTCTAGGGCCCCAGTCTACCCTTTCCTGAGTGGCTCACAAGCCAGGATTTCACATTTGTCTTACTTCTCTGTAGCTGAGTCCACACTTTTGGAAGCTCCAATGGGCGGTAAGAGGAAAATGCGAGTACTTGAGAATTATCAGCATCATTTTCCCTCCTAACTGGCCTTTCTGACTCCTGTCTTATAATCCATCATCCTTCGCATAGTTCCCAAAATATTTTTTCTAAACACAAAGGAGCACATCCCTTCCTTGCCTAAACTCCTTCAATGGTGGCCCACAGTTTTGGGGGTAAAGTTTAATTCTTCTACTAAGCACTGCAGGCCTCTTTGGCCTATCTTCCCAGTTTTATTTTCTACCACTCCCCTTCCCCCCAGTCACCAGCTTCTGGTAGTTTCTAGAGCCAGTCGTGCCTCTTCACTTCTATTTGCCTTCCCCAAACCTGTCTTTACCTTTACTTTCCTTCATGACCCCACCTTAGCCACTTTTTCCTTTCCTAAGTCACTTGCTTCTCCTCTGTGAGCCAATGACGTGAAATGCATCCCCAATCACCCTATATTCTAATCTGTTGGTTAGTTATCTGTCTTCTGCAGAGACAAATTCTTTGAGGGCAAGAACTATCTTATTTGTTTTTGGAGTCACAGTACAAAGGACGTGTGCCTGACACATAATAGTTGATAGGTATTTGTTGGAAAGATAATCTAAAATCTTACCCTCTCGTGGTAAGAAAAACTAGGGGAGTGTTCTTTTGTTTCTACTGTAAATAAATAAACAAATAAACAGACTACACAAAACTATCTTGTGTCACAGGCATTCAAGCAATCTCGTATTTTAGTCTACGAGATGCACAGAACTGAAATCCTTTCCTTCAAGTCATGCACTCTCGGAATGTCCATTTTCTTCTGTGCATAACATCAGCCCTATTTATTTTATTTGGCTTTTGGCTGTAGTGAGACGCTTGGCGGTCTGCCTCAGTGGCCCTATAACCTTTCCAGCTGGGCTTACTTAACCCCCTCTCTGTAAGTTCAGCTCCACCCAGACTCCAGGCCCGAACCTGCCATTTATCAAGAGGAAGCTTGAGCCCAGTGGTTCAAGGAATCAGCACCCCAACTGCTGGTTTTATTGGGGCTTGCTGTCACCCAGAAAAAAAGTCTTTCCTGTAATGGGGTCCTTCATCTTGGTTTCCCACCCAGCTTTATATTCTACTCCTTCTCCAGGACAGTGTCCTATGACCGAATCCCAGCTTCTATGGCTGAGTTTCTGCTATCTGCTCTTGGAACCCTTTTCCAAAGTTAATGCTAGACCCCAGCTCCCAGCTACGAACAGCCGGCCTGCCTACCACACTCACCAACGACTGTCGGGCCTGCCTTCCTCCCACTGATACTGAAACTTCCCCACTTGCCCTGACTCTGTGGGCACAGCTGAGGTTTGGAAACTGAATTTCTTAAACAGAATATCCTTTCATTTCTACATTCCCAGAGCGTGGACTAGTGCTAGGCATTTGTATGAATAAAAATACGAGTGTCTGAAAGAATGAAAAGGCTATCAAAAACTAAGCTTTATGTATGCAATGAGCTGGATTTGCTGGAAACATCAGAGTGGAGGACCAACGAACGATTTCTAGGTTCTTACAGGAGAGAGGATCTTTCACTAAAGAAAGGATGTCTAAATGTTTCTCAAGAAGAAGGAGATAAAGCCCTACTTCGAGGATTTATCCCTCAGTGCTGTTCAATTCCTTAAAACAAAAGAAAGAGAAAAAGGAAGTCTGCAGAGAGAAAGCCTGTCAATGCACAGCCTCGGTGTCCTTGGTGGGTTCCAGGCACGGAAGATACACAGCAAGAGCTCTGCTTCAATGGTAAGCGATGCAACTCTGTGAATATACTAAAAGCCACTGAACTGCACACTCTCGATAGGTGAATTGCACGGTTTGTCGATAAAAGCTGTGAGTCAGCCTACCTCGTCTAACTGCAGGTCTCCAGTGCCATCAGCCTTGACTGTGGGCATCTCCAGCATGTCTTACGCACAGCACTTCTCAGTTATCAGCAGGTTAGGGGTCAAATCTGAGGTCACACAGTGGTTCTTAATCTAACGGTGATTTACGGGATTGCTGTTGGGTTCATTAGGGGATGTACCTAAAAATGGCGTTTACTGAGTCAGACAAATTAATAAACTGTGTCAGACTTTACTTTCTGATTACACAGAAGGAAAAAAAAAAGGTAAGTGACGGGTGAGAATCGGCGCCGCCTTTAAGATGATCAGGACCTTCAATGCCTGTGATCACTCTGGGAGCTGTGGACAGTTGTTTCCACTCTTTTATTCCCACCTCATCGGGCTGGGAATCAGAAGGTCTGGGTTCAAATACTCATTCTGTCATTTACTAGCTCGATGACCCTGGACGAGTCATCGACCTTGTTCGCCAAGTCTCAGTTTCCTCATCTGTAGACCGTGGGTAACACCACCCAGCTTGTGGGCAGTTGTGAGGGCTAAGGAAAATGACAAATGTCACGGGGCTGGCACATAACAGGTGAATGTGAATCTCGGCCAAGGAGCAGAAGAGGACATAGTCAATGTGTTTTTCTCCTCTCCTTTGTGCTCTGTGCGGAAAAGCCTCAAACTCAATCTACCCTCTCGTCTCAAATGTATCATAACTAGTTCTTTTCACGTGAGTTTCACTCGCAACGTCTTTCCTTCTTTACAGGACAGCAGCTGAACTGGAGGCTGAGGTGTCTGCATTTTATTTGTGCAAAGAGTCGTCTTCACTCGGAGGCAAAGGGAAAAAATCTGAAGAATGTGGCCGAGGTCACCTGATCATCATGGACTTGCTGTGGCCGCTCAGATCAAGTTCCCCACGTTATCTTCCTGGGCTTTCTAAAGTTGAGCTAACAGATAAGGCTGGGGGCCTCTTTGCATCTTCGCCAACATTTATTGGGTCCTCACTATATGCCAGGCACTGTACTAAGTGAATGGTTTTTAGGAAATCAGCTCTGTATAACCTGCAATGGCTCCCGATTGTAACTCAAGACGTTCACTTTGGCTCTAAGAAGTCCCCACGTCGTGGCCTGATTTCACTGGAGAGTGCCCCTCCTCCATGAGTCACTACCAAGGCCGGAACAGCTGGTGCTCTTCTGCTAACAGGGCACCGGTTCCAAGGATGGGGAATTGCAGGCAAGAGGTTTTGTGAGGCAGGTCCTGCCCTGGGGCACGCCGGCCACCAGCGGACGGACAGAGGCCCTGCTCTTCAATTTCAGGGCCGCCTCCAATTTAATCCATGTTTAAATTTACCTTTTAAATATATTCTGCCTTAACTACTCCTGCTTTATTTTGACAAATATTACACTCTGAGGTTCAATTTGAAGGAAGCAATTGCAGATATTAAAGGAAAAAAAAAAAGGATTGATGCAGCTCATATCCAGTGAAACACTTACACATACATACACACACATGCTGATTTACTCTTAGAGGACTTGTGAACACAGAACCTCAAACAACGGAACGTTAGGCAAACAACATAGTATTTATGCCATTTTCCAGAGGAGTGCCATGGACATTAAAGAAAGGTTGCTTTGGTCAACTCAACGGTCACAAAACACATTAAGATGTGTGAGATGATTAATTAAGTTTTGTGGGCAGTTACAACGAACGTAGGGAACGTGGTTCTTTCCTTTGAAGTATTCATCGCCAAATGGGAAAGAGAAAACAAATAAATGTATGCATCAATAGCAAATACCACTGATGTCTGCATGGGAAGGTAACGAGGCACCATTTGTTTCTGGGAACCACCAAGTAAAACAATGGCTCTCTCCTGCCAAAATCCAGACTCCTAAGGATACTGATGCCCACATATCTGAGATGACTGTTTAATCTCGCACAGGCCCCACAAAGGGGCAAGGGTATCCCATAAAACTAAAACAATCTCAAGAGATTAAACACGGAGGTGCAATGAAACCCACAGGTACGAGAGGCAGGTGCCTTGAGTAATGCTGACCTCTCTGCTCACTGAGTATCTTCTTCAATTCCACAGCTAGCACTGGGAGGCTATTTTTAATCCCCAGGCTGTAGACAGCTGAGTTTGGTTAGAATAAGATATCTAAGTACCCAGGCAGCAGCGAGACGCCAAATGCCCGGAGCTCACCCTATAAAACTTGCTTGTACCCAAGCAGTGGAGAAAAGAACGTGCTTCCGGAGATCCCTGGGCCAGAATGGCTGAAATCGTCCTGAGCTTAAGGGTCAGACAGGGGCCGGTTTTAGAGGTAGCATCTCCCCTGTCTTTGAGCTTAGCCAGCGTGCGGGTCCAAGAGCTATTTTAAGTGCACCTTGGAGCCGTTTCTATCCGCACACCCACACCGATGTCCAGGATGGAGAGAGAAAAAGAGAGAAAGGGAGGGAGGCTGACGGATTGACTGGGCTTTACTGCTCCTTCCCCGACTTCCGTGGGCTCCCATTGTGCTTCTAAGAAAGCAGGATTCAGCGGGCGTCAGTGCTGCGGGCTATATTTATCGCCATCCAGCTGCCCAGTTGCTGAGCTTTTCACAATTACAAACAGCGGGAGAACAAGACGCCTTCCAGAGAGGCCATTTTCTCATGGTATTTATTCTAGATTTCTCTGGGATGATCTCAGCATTCATATCTTTTTGATAAAGGAAAAAAAAGAAAAGGGGAGAGGGAAAAAACCCAGAGGTGGTGGGCACAGTTCTCTGAAGCCACTGCAAAAGAGGGTTATTTCTTCTCGACACAAAAGAAGGACGGTGCCTTCCCGTGCTTTATTTACCGTGCATCCAGGTTGATACCTGGGAAATCGGCTGAAGAATCATGCAGTGCTACACAAGGTAACTGTGAGTCGAGGCAGCTACTCATCCCTGGCTTTCTTTTCTGCCTCCTGAGAGGCAAACTGGAGCAAAAGGTATTAACAGAGGCAGGGAGGTACGCCACTGGCTTTGGAATGCGACTTGGACTGAATCTTGGCTGCCACCGTCCATCTGTGGGACCCTGAGTAATGTCCTTGAGTTCTCTGAGGTCACCTGCCCTAATAGTCCCTTAAGAGCGTGACTGTTGGTTGTGAATGAGATGGCATGTGGAAGGAAGAGCGGGCATCAGTTGGCTTCCTTTGGCGTTTTCTAAAACACCTTCTACAGCCCTGCCCAGCCCAGTCTGGAGTACAGTGTCCCCTGGGCCAGGCACCTGGGGTGAGCAGCCCAAAGCAGTACGGCGAAGCGGTATCCAAAGAGGATCCAACAAGTGAGCAGATGTATGTTACTCAGGGCAGTGCCTGGCACGTAGCCAGCATGCAGTAGGTGGTAGCTGTTATTATTTTACCCACCCAAAGCTCTGGTATTATTCTCCACTGTTCCAACACGAGAATATAGAATTTCAAGATACATTTTTGGATAGATTTTAAAGGAATATTCCTTAGAGTCAAACAATAAAAATTTTATAAACTTAAAAATTTAGTGGATATGGATTTGGTTATTCTGCAATTTTGCACCCTCCATCCCAGCCCCCAACTATGATTTCTATTAATTATTCTCTAATTATATAATATAGAGTTCTATAATTCTATTTATTATTCTATAAATTATTCTTGCAACACTGACTGCTTTCGTTAAACAAAGGGTCACTATTAATTCTCAAATAAAATAACCATTTAGAGCTTTCTGAGTCACTTAGATGGAAATAAAACCTAAGGCTTTTTAATTTCCTCCCTTCTCTCCCTCAGCTGCACATAAGGGTTATTTGGTTTTACAGTAGATGAATGAAAATTGAACCCCATTAGCAGATGAGACCTGACTCTGAACAAGGATTAATTTAAATGTAATCCATCAGAATCGCGTGGGTTCCCTCAGGAGTGTGGATTTTGTCTAAAGTAAATGCTTAGCTGACTCTGGCCAACACTTCAAAAGTGTCTGCCACTGGGAGAGCAGGAATAAATGCACATCTATCCACAAGAACCTCTTCTAATTCTTTCCAGGTATAATCTGATTTAAACAAAGGGATGAAACAGCATAAAGAAAGGGGCCAACACACTATGTAAATGTTCTGTACAGAAGGAGAACCAAAGGCCCAAGACTTTGGTTTCCAAGCTCTGTGTGCATGTGTGTATGTATTTACTGTATAAACACACACACACACACACATACATTTATTTGTTGTACAAATTTATTTGTTTGTTGTGTATACAATACTTTGTTTCTAGTCTCAGCTCTCAGAACGGGCTCCTTTGCTGTCTTCTTAAACTACCCTCGACATGATAAGTGCCATCGATGATGTGCTGATTCCTCCTTTCCCCCAGAGTGGTTCTTAAAATGTCTCACTTCTCTCTTCCCCAGAAAACTGGAGTTCTATTTTGTTATGTACTTGGAACCCACACCTGAAGATTCTAATTCAGTAGGTCTGAGGCGAGAAATGAAATCTTTTTAAAAAGATCATCAGGTGAATCGGCTGTGCAGCTAGATTTGAGGACCACTGGCTATGACTATTTGAAAATGTAAAAGTATTATAAAAGTATATCAAAATAACAGTAGAAATTAACACTTACATGGTGCTATGTGCTAGTCATGGTTCTGAGAGCTTTACATATGCTAATGAGTTTATTATTAATTTGTATATTGATTTCTTTATTTAATTAAAGGGTGCTGGTGTAAAAACAGAACAAAAATCTAACTAACTGAGTTTTAACCAGATTATTCCTTTGATTTCTTATAACAAAGGAGACGTAACAATCTGTGTCCATTAACTGGACATAGGAATACAGAGAGACAACTACCTGTCCCTTAAGTAACACCTTAGAGAAATTCTACACAAGCAACATCTGTGATACAAGTTGTACATGTCAAGGTTTTAAAAAAAATTATCAATAGTAATAATAATTTCAATTGACAGTGAAGTTTCTTTCTGAGAAGGTTTAGTGTGATATATACAAGAACACATATATTTTAGACAATCTCCCTATGGCAGAGAGATTGTCAGAATTTATCTGAATTTGAAGATGTTAATTTTAGCTCTGCTCTCTTTCCTCAAACTCCTCTAAAATAACAGCAAAGAGATTTTTAAGAAGGCACAAGGACAAAGACACCAGGAAGAGGAGATAAGAGCAAGAAGGAAAGGGGGGTGGGAGTGGAGTACAAAACAGAAAAACAAGCCAGAAACTTGAAAGCAGATGAACCAATGGTAATTTACTTAGAAGAGACAAGAAAGTGGAATTCTAAACTCATAGTAGGGAAAGCTGTGAAATAACCAGATGTACAGGGCAGAATCCTGGAACTGGTGGAACCGGTTACATCTGAAATCCTGGACCATCGTGTTACTGCTCCTCCCCTACCCTGGCAGAAGATTACAAGTTCATGCACTAGAGTCAGTAATAGACAGTGACATCCAAAAGAGCTGACACCAAAATGACTAAGTGGAATTAACTGAAAGTTTATATATGGAGGATTAAAAGAATGCATGTATGTTGACCACTGAGACCTCCCCTCACCCCTTCTCCCACTGCACTCCAGGGATGTTGGCAGCTAGACTTATACTCTCTAGGATGGCTACCGAACCATCGTCCATCTCTGGGGAATCTGAGCAGCCAAAGACAAAAAACCTGGAGATATTGACACCAAAGGTATCTCAAGAAAATGCCCAGGCTGGTTCTTCTCATGGACAAGCCCACCCATGGATGTAGAATTTCCAATCAGTGTGCCATCAACTCTTCAATATGAGCAGACAAGCAGAGATCACCAGATGTTTGAGCATAAAAGAGAGCAAAACACAACCAACCAGCAAACAAACAGAAAAAGGCAACATGGCGAAAACAGAGACAATGCAGGGAAGAGAAAAAATAAGTAGATAATTATTAGGCTTCGATAAGAGAAGATATTGCAACTCTGAAAACAAGGACAACACGCTATAACAAGGAACATGTCCAGAAGAACAACAACAACAAAAAACCCAGTTGTATATGAAAGGTGTGATGTCAGGAATAAAAATTCAATAGAAGTAGTGGGAAATAAAGTGGAGGGATCTCCCAAAGAGGAGCTTAAAACATAAGCAGGTGGAAAATAAAAGAGAAAAGAAGAGAAAATTACAGGGCCAACATCCTAATAAGGGGAGTTCCAGGGAGAGGGCTAAGAAAACAGAAAAGGAAATTTCCCAGAAGAGCAGGAAATGAACATGCAGACTGAAATAACACGAAAGGATTAACACAGACCCACACCAAGGCACATGACAGGGAAATTGCAGAACCTGGAGGATAAAAATGCTCCCAGAGGACAAACAGGCAAACACAAATAGTTACACACAAAGGACTAAGAATCAGAATGGCATGTTCTTCTCAACAGCAGCACTGAAGGGCCATACAATGGAGCAATGCCTTCAAAATTCTGGGGGAAAATTATTTCCTGCCTGGAACTGTATACTCAGTCAAATGATCAAGGATAGGGAAAAAATAAAGATATTTTCAGACAGGCAAGGTCTCAAAAAATTTACTGGCCACCCTCCACTTTCAGGAAGCTATTGGAGGGCTTCCCTGGTGGCGCGGTGGTTGAGAGTCTGCCTGCCAATGCAGGGGACACGGGTTCGAGCCCTGGTCTGGGAGGATCCCACATGCCGCGGAGCGGCTGGGCCCGTGAGCCACAGCTACTGAGCCTGCGCGTCTGGAGCCTGTGCTCCGCAACAGGAGAGGCCGCGATAGTGAGAGGCCCGCGCACCGCGATGAAGAGTGGCCCCTGCTTGCCACAACTAGAGAAAGCCCTCGCACAGAAACGAAGACCCAACACAGCCAAAAATAAATAAATAAATAAATAAATTTAAAAAAAGAAAGAAGCTATTGGAAATGGTCCTCCATTAAAACAGGGAATAAACTAAAACAGGGAAAAGCATGGCGTTCAGGAAACGAAATCAAACTCAAAGAAGAGGTAAAGTGAAGAAAGGTCCAGATGGCAGCTGGGCACCAAGCTAAGCCAAGACCAGAGCAGGTGGAAGGCTCTGAGAGGCTCTGCTTCAGGATTTGTAACACCTACTGCATCCGAATTAGCCGAGAGAGAGGTGAGGCAGAGAGTCTGAATTAGCAACAAGCTGAATTAGCAACAAGCACATAAAAACTAAGTAGTAGGTACATGGTAAAGACACCATAGTTATTAACCCCAGGGAAAACTAAAAGTTACAGGAAAGGAAAAGTCATCTTTATAGACTATATGAGTCAGATGCAAATAGCATTTATATAACCGTAAAATGTAAACACTAAATACTGATCTATCCGAAATTATGATTACTTGGATGAAATTATCCAAAATTATGATTACATAGTGGGGGGCTGGGGTAGGGGACAAAAAGGATAAACTGTCATCTTCCACGATGAGATAACATTAGATAATGTCTAGAAGTGAAAAATAAAGAAGTACAATAGATACATGTATATGTATAACTGAATCACTTTGCTGTCCACCTGCAACTATCACATTGTTAATCAAATATACTCCAATATAAAATAAAAGTTAAAAAAAAAAAAGAAACAGCAACATGAGCAAGTGATTTAAGAATTGGAGGTAAATGACAAGAGAAGCAGTTAAAACATTTGAAAGTGTTTCCCTCTGGTGAGCAGGAAATCAAGAGTGGCAACAGTGAAGTGGGTGGCATGGAAGATTTTTGTAACTAACCTTATAGAATTGTTAGCTGTTTAAACTCCATACATGACAATATTGGTAACCAGAAAAACCAAATAAAGTTATCAGAAGAGAAATGATGGCTCCCAGGAGAAGGGACCCAGAACAAACCACACAAGATGCTAAGTTTCCTTTTCATCCAACGACAATTCCTCAAGTGCCCATGATGTTGCTACAACTTCATGGACCACTTTGTACAATTTATTTTTTAAAGACAGAATTACTGGGTTTGGTTGCACACCGCGGAGGGAAAAAAGAAGACCCCATTTGTGGGCGAAATAATCACATTAAAGTCTTATAGTTCGATACTTTAAAAAATTATTTTAAAACTTTTCAGAGTATCACTATGTAGTATTAACATAGCCTCATGCTAAACACGTATCGTTGGGGTCCCTAATCCTGAGGAAATGATGTCAAAAAAACCGCCTGGGGTCCAAAACAATTTATTCTTGGTCAGCCTTAATCTCTTAATGGGTATTTGTTGAAGGGATTCTTGCTGTGTTGAAGGGAAAAGCATGATGAATGAAGCCTGGACTCCTTATAAATGTTTTCTTACTGCGGTTTTCTTCAGCAATTAATGTTCCATGCCAGGGTGTTCGGGTGAAAGAAATCTGCTCAAGAAGGAAAACTGGGATTTCTCACTGGGTCCTTTAAGGGAAAGCTTTTCTTTTTCCTTTTCTTATTTCTTCTTTTCTCTTTAATTCATTTTTGGTTGGATTTGATACTGGAGGGATACAACTGAGGGCTCGTGCTTTGGAAAACTGCTAATAATCTATATAAGAGCCTTGGTTTTTATTCAAAGCAGCAATTTTAGGCTCCAGGTAAAACAAATCACTGTGATCCCTTAGACTGTTTTTGGTAATGGAAAACATACTGACCTAATCCTAGCTTAGCTACCAACTCGCTGCGTGATCTTGAACAAGTGGTCTAACCTCTCTGATCTCACTTTGCATGGGGGCAGAATGAAGAATGCGTCCCAGCCTTTTCACCACCCAGAAGTCTCTCACCAACGCTTCCAACAGAAATATAACGTGAACCAAACCACATGATGTAATTTTCAATGTTGTAGTCCCCACAGTAAAAAGAAGTAAGAAGAAATCGTTGACATTACTTTTAATAAAATATTTCATTTAACCCTATATATATCTATGTAAAGTATTATCATTTAAACATGTAACCAGTATAAAAAGTAATGAGATATTTCAGGTGTTTATACTGAGTTTTGGAAGTCTGGAGTGCATTTACACTTAGAGCAAAGCTCAAGAAGATGAACCGTGTTTCAGGCGCTCGGTGGCCATGTGTGGCCAGCGGCTAACTGCACCGCACGTCACAGCTACAGGCACTGTGTTTGAAAGGTTTTGCGTACCCAACAGCAGTTACAAGGAATAACTGATTTACTCTCATGTTTGTAACTCCGGCCAAAAGCAGAGCAATCTCGTGCTTCCCTAGCTTGACTAACCTTACAATACTGTTGTCAAATATAGAATTACCATGGGGCATGTGGAATATCAAAACTGACTCATGGACACACCCCCATTACTCTTTTCAGACTCTTTGGGGTCTGGAGGCCATAACTGGACTAGATAATAGAATACCTTAGGGTCTCCTCCAGCAAGACCCTTTGGTAATTTCAGCGTTTGATCACTGGCAACAGTATCAATTATGCAGGTGCTTATCAGTGACGTCAATATTCAGGGGTTTTAATAGGGAGCGGGTCATCTGCCCAGGGAGAGCACTGGAGGGGGCTGGCATCTGCTCTCGTGATATGAGCCAGTTCTCCAAGGTCACAGCGCTCCTGACGGCTCTCATCAACCCCAGATGCTGCAAAGGGAAACGGGAGGCATGCACGATGCATGCAAAGAATTTCTGTACTTTCACGATGGAAGAGTCTTTAGAAGTCACAGAGTTCAATGCTCTCCGTGCATCTCCCTTCTCCAAGAGACTTGCCCAAGATCACATATTTGTTCAGGGCTAGAACGACTGTCCTGACTCTTGATAACAATGCTCTTTTCACTTACAACTTAAATTCCACACGTTGAGAACAAAACACACAACCGTAAGATCTCTCCTCTAGAAATGAGCTGAGGGTTCTCAAGAAGTATCATATGTGTGCGTTCAAAAATACAGAAATCCCTGTTTGAGGAAAGCATCCTAGGAACTTGCTTGGAAAACAGGATTTCTGAAGAGTGCACTAACCATTCTGCCTCTACACTGACTTTCCAGCCTGTGGTTCCGATCTACAGCTCCTGGACTGGAGCCGCAATATCCATCTCGATTTCCAGCCTCCTGCCCACCCTGCTTGCTTCCGATTGGCCCTCACAACCCTAACTGGCATGAGACCATCCCTTGACATCTCTCCCGATGCTACCGTTTGTCCGGCCATCCGGAATCCAGTGGTTTCTCTATACTGACAAACTCCTTAGTTTGTCTCAAGTCTGAAGTCAAGGGGAGATTCTGTCAGCCACCAAGGGCTCTCAGTTCAGTCCTGAACGGGTTTTTCCAATCGCTTGTCTGTCCCTATAGTCTACTTGTGCCATTAAATGTGTAAAGGTATACAGAGTTATACCACACCCTAGATTATCTAACCGTTTAATATATTGTACCATGTTTAATACAGTGCTCCTTTAAAGCTGTCCATTTACCCTTACTTCAAAAATCTGAACATAGGGCCAGCATATAGTTACGCTCAGTATTTAATGGTGAAATTTAAATGGAAGTAAAACAAATCGTGAAAATAGCATCTCCCCCCAAAATGTATGCATGTATGTATGTATGTATATCAGAAATCCTATTATTGACGCACAATGAGAGTATAAGGACTAAATCTACAAATTATTTGCTTTATTTTGGAATGGTGTCAATTACATGTGCTATTTTCAATTATTTCATAGTTATCAGAAGTTCTGAATAGCAGTTTATCTAGCATGTCTTTAATGAGGGAAAAGTGAGAAAACAAATTAAGTTGTACTTAATTGATACAGATTTTGTAGGCGAGGAAACTATTGCAAAACACGGGATTCAGGCACAAAAGCGATAACAAAACTGGAGACTTGGTAGAAAGGACCACGAACAACAGCCTCACACCATACTCCCCAAAGGAAGCGACGGTCGCTAATCCCACGAGTACTGGAAATGCAGGCACATTTTTAAAAACAAAGACCCTTGCCTGTCCTCTGAATCCCAAGACAGCTTCCATCCTGTGCTTCCAAATCCTCTTTTCCCGCCCGGATATGTGGTCACTTTTTGTAGCCAATGGCTGAATTATGCAATCAAACCTGCTAAAAACAAGTGCCAGAATTAGATGCCAAGCACAGAAGGCATGCTATTGGCAGCAACCTTCATCTGGTTCTCAAGTTCCCAGCTAATTCCAATGTCCAGAGTTACTCAAGAGTTTAAGCTGGAGGATTCTGAAGAGTGTGAGCGACGGGACTAAAAAAGGATGCGAAGACTGGCACCAGCCGAAGGCAAGGCTGTTTGCTACACGCGGAGCCAAGAAACCGGCCCCATGGTGTCGTGGCATTCTTCTCCTCTGCAGAGGACGATATGTGAAGCTTGATGTATCACATCTTTCCAGAAAGGGAGCCACAGTAAGGGAAAAATAATATTAGCACTGCCATTATCCCTACTAATGATAATGGTGGAGGTGGTATTGGGTATGTGGGGTGAGGGGGTGAGTGAGGGCTGCTATGAAGGCCTCACGTTTAAGCAGACATCTGAAGGAGGGGGCATGGTGTGTGGACCACGGGAATATCTGGGAGAAGAGCAGCCCAGACACAGAGAACAGAAAGTGCAAAGGCCCTGAGGTAGGAACATGCTTGGACTGACTTTCCATCGTGTCTTGCCAAACTTATTTTTAACCAGCTCCTAATGCGCCTCTCTGCTTTCACAGCCCTCCCTCCTTCTACTTTCCCTCCTCTTATCCTTACAGCAGCTAGAATGACCCTTTAAAAATCAAAGTCAGACTATGTCAGTCCTCTGCTTAAAATTCTCATTGGCATATTAAAAGCTAAACCCATTATGAGGGCCTAGAGGGTCCTCCCACACCGTCCTGCTCCCAGCCCTCCTTCCAAACTCAGGCGTCCCTCACCTGTCACACATCACTTCAGACACACTTGCTTCCCTGCATTCCTTTTAATACACCAAGCACAGTCCTTCCTCGAGGCCTTTACTGCTCTCTGTGCCTGGAATGCATTGACCCCGGAAAGCACATGGGCTCGCTCCCTCACTCCTCTGTATCGTTAACTGCGGCCTCTCCTATGGCAGGTACTCAGGATTTACTGTGAGAATGGGTCTCACCATGTCCGGCCTCCCCTCCGACACCATGGTGTTGAACGGCACAGGGAACACCACACAGACAGACAGACTGGTACCAACACGGAGCTTCGATCACCCAGTTGGAGGCAATGCCGGGACCCCGACCTGCCCAGACATCTGTCCCTGGCTCCACCAGCCACTCTCCCGTTTCCTTCACTACTACCCCCTCCACCTAAATCGTCTCAGGAAACAAAATGGAATTTTTGTGGGGAATTCCCATCAATTAAGCCTGCTCTCATTCAAACAATTATCCTATATTTATACCCACTTTTCTTCTAGTTCCAGTGGAATGAATAGCCATCCACCTGTTGAACACTAAAGAATCCCTACCTCCATTTTTGTTTTGTATCTTTTTTTCCCACTTCTGCAAGACCCAGTTCCATAAATTACCCCTTACTTCTCCTGTATTTTCAACTCTCACCAACAATTCTTCACGGCCAAATACCTTCCATTAAACAAAAAAAGAAAACATCAAGGGAACCCTCCTACACTGTTGGTGGGAATGTAAACTGGTACAGCTACTATGGAGAACAGTATGGAGGTTCCTTAAAAAACTAAAAATAGAACTAGCATATGATCCAGAAATCCCACTCCTGTGCATATATCTGGAGAAAACCATAATTTGAAAAGATACATGCACCCCAATGTTCATTGCAGCACTATTTACAATAGCCAGGTCATGGAAGCAACCTAAATGTCCATCAACAGAGGAGTGGATAAAGAAGATGTGGTACCTATATACAATGGAATATTACTCAGTCATAAAAAAGAATGAAATAATGCCATTTGCAGCAACATGGATGGACCTAGAGATTGTCATACTGAATGAAGTAAGTCAGACAGAAAGTATCATATGATATCGCTTATGTGGAATCTAAAAAAAGGCTACAAATGAACTTATCTACAAAACAGAAATAGAGTTACAGATGTAGAAAACAAACTTACGGCTACCAGGGGGTAAATGGGGGGATAAATTGGGAGATTGGGATGGACATATATACACTACTATATATAAAATAGATAACTAATAAGAACCTGCTGTATAGCACAGGGAACTCTACTCAATACTCTGTGATGGCCTATATGGGAAAAGAATCTTAAAAAGAGTGGATATATGTATATGCATAACCGATGTACTTTTCTGTACACCCGAAACTAACACAAGAGTGTAAATCATCTATACTCCAATAACAATTTTTAAAAAAGGAAAATATCAAATGAAACACTTCTTTACCCACTGTTGCCTTTCAGCTTCTCTCTTATCGATTCCAATCCATGGTCCATCAAAGAGACATCTATAATTACTTTTTTCCACATTAACCACAGCAATGAGGTTTCTTCCCACCTCTCCCCACCTCAAAAATTGTCTTGCCTGGGTCACTGATGACTTCCCTACCTGTAAAAGCCAAGGACATCTTCAATCCTCATTTTACCAGACTTCTCTGCAGCATGTGGTTCTGGGGGATCATTCTTTCCCTCTTGAAATTCTCTTTCTTTGGTCTCTCCGTGCTTTCCCTCCTGCCTCTCGGGGAGCCCATTTGATAGCATTTTCCTTCACATCTTGCCACCCAAGATAATGGGCTCCCCAAAGAGTCATCTTTTCTGCTTCCTTCCCTTACTCTCCTCATCTGATCTGTCACTAAACCTGGGTCACTGAACACACTTAATATCACTTGAATATTTCCCATTCACAACATCCTCCCTCCCGAAGTTGCTTTAGTTTGGACTCGCATTTTTTCTCACCTGGTTCACCGCCACAGGTTCTTACCTCATCCCATCCTCTGTGTTACTGCCTATGAAAGCTTTTAGACATAAATCTGGTCACTCCTCTCTCCTCTTTAAATCCCTTGAACGGTACTTATGACTTTCAGGGTAAAATCTAAACTCCTTAGCATGTCATACCCTTAGCTCCTCAACAACTAGCTCCTACCACCTTCTTCAGCCAGTCAATAGATCTGTAGTTATTGTTTTACATATATGTATACTTCTCATATTTTTAAAAAATATTTATTTATTTATCTATCTATTTATTTGGCTGCATTGGGTCTTAGTTGTGACATGCGGGATCTTTTGTTGCGGCACATGGGCTCTTTGTTGCAGCCTGCAGGCGTCTCTCTAGTTGTGGCATGTGGGCTCTAGAGAGTGTGGGCTTAGTTGCCCCGTGGCATGTGGGATCTTAGTTCCCCAACCAGGGATTGAACCCGCGTCCCCTGCATTGGAAGGCAGATTCTTAACCACTGGACCAACAGGGAAGTCCCAATACTTTCTATATTTTTCTTATACATGGAAATAATTTAATTGAATTTCTTGCATCAACACACCTGAGGTTATCCTATATATCATTTTATACACAAACAAACCAAGGTGGCATATTCTCTTGATATTATAGTTGTAAGTTAATTTTTGGAGACTTTTCTGAAAAGGTATTTAGAGAGAAATAGCACAGAAACAAGAAAAGCTGTCTCCTAAACTTGTTACCATAAACATCTACAAATGGATTGTTTCCAAATCTTTCCAGTGATCCTCAAATCCCTGTTTTTCCATAACATTAGTGAACATTCCACAGAGTCAGTTTTAAGATGAAAAATAAAATATAAAACCTCATAATTGTTCAATGGGAGAAAACACAAATATACACATAGTCATGAGTAAAAGAACAAAAGACACTTTCACTCAATAGATTTCAGATATGTTTTAGCTGTTTTGCCAGTTTAAAAACTCCTCTCACACAAAACTACAATTCTTCTTTTTCTCTCTTGAAAGCACAGAGAGTATGTAAATTGATTAACCATCTGTTTATTACCACTGACCCAAGAAGATCTTTTCCCTAAGTCTAACTATAAGGTTTTAGGTTCACCATGAGGAGATTAGCAAAATGAAAGAGGGTACTTGAGAAAGATTTTCCAGGAGGGCCAAGGAGGACATCTTGACTTCAGCAAATAATCTGACAGTCTGTCTTGACATTTTCTTATGGGTTAAACTGAAATGCAGTACCGTTGTACATATTTGCAAAAATGATGATGTGTCATTTACAGTATATATGGTACGTGGCATATAAAAAAGAGATGTATATGCCATAAAATACTACATAACCACAACATACTTGTTACTTATAAAGATTGTCAGTGCTTAGGTAGAAGGCAGCCTCTAGTGAAATGCCACAGGGCTCTTTCACTGATCCCGTCCCATTCAATTTTTTTTTGCTTCCAAATAATTAATTTAAAGACCTATAGGGAGGGACTTCTCTGGTGGTCCAGTGGGTAAGACTCCGTGCTCCCAATGCAGGGGGCCGGGTTCGATCCCCGGTCAGGAACAAGATCCCACATGCATGCCACAGCTAAGAAGTCCACATGCCGCAACGAAAAGATCCCGGGTGCCACAACTAAGACCTGATGCAGCCTAAATTAATAAATAAATGTTAAAAAAAAAGAACTATAGGGAATACTCATCTAACCTGGATGACATAAAGCAGAAAAGAAGCAATTCTGTAGCCGGATGAAGACATAAGATCAAAATTACCTTAGCCAATTTAAATAAAATTTAACAGGATTAAACGTAAAGGCAGGGCTTCCCTGGTGGCACAGTGGTTAAGAATCCGCCTGCCAATGCAGGGGACACGGGTTCGAGTCCTGGTCCGGGAAGATCCCACATGCTGCGAAGCAACGAAGCCCGTGTGCCACAACTACTGAGCCTGCACTCTAGAGCCCACGTGCCACAACTACTGAAGCCCATGCGCCTAGAGCCCGTGCTCCACAACAAGAGAAGCCACCGCAATGAGAAGCCCGTGCACCGCAACGAAGAGTAGTCCCCACTCGCCGCAACTAGAGAAAGCCTGCACGCAGCAACGAAGACCCAACGCAGCCATAAATAAATAAATAAATAAATAAATATGTTTAAAAAAAGTAAAGGCATATATTTAACTTAAAAGAAGACCCACAAAAGCATATGGGAGGAGAACTCTGACTTTGGCTAGAGTCCAAATAAAAATGATCAACGTGAGTGTAACACAGATACTAAAGTGCTAACATAACTTTATGTCACAGGGATAAAATAATTGCCTATTTGTTCATTCAACGATTAGTTTGCACATACTGGAAGAAAAATACTGATAGAGGAACAGTCCCATTCCCTTAGCCCAGTGAGTATGCAGACCGCACCGTCACGTTAATAAAATTGGGGAAGCAGGGACTGAGGGAGCTCGGGAGGAAGACGAGAATGGTAGGTTACTCAGGAGGGATCATCTCAAGTGAGAAGAGGTTTAACACAGAAACCAGAAGCCTGAAGGGGCAAGAGAATCACCTTCAAATGTATGACCAATAATAAGGAGGATGGTTAGCATTTCTCGGGGATCTGCTAAGGGCCAGGCACAGGGTAAGGTCCTCTCTATTACGTTTTAATCCCTGCAAAGTAGGTATTACTTTTCTCATTTTACCAATGAGGAAACAGCATTTCAAAAAAGATTACATATCTGCCTAAAATTCATCCAGCTGGTAAATGGCAAAGGGGGGAACCAAATCCATACCTGATTCTAAAGTTTCGTCTGTTTCTAGAATTAACGTAGATGAAACATGTCCCACCTGGTCTCACACGACGAAACTAGCACCAAAGAGCAAAGTGACAGTGAGGGGAATTTCAGAAAAGCCTTATCCCGTCTGGAGACCTCCAAGAACAGGATAGGAAAGGGGAAGGGACGTGCGCCTCGCTGACCGTGTCCAGGCAGAAGGCGAATGTCCTGCTCTACCCAGGATGCTGGAGAGACATTTGTGACTTTGGTGACAAGTTGAAAAAAATGTCATCTCTGAGGCCCTTTACAGCTCAGGTTCATTGGTATGTAGCAGAAATTGCTAAAAGCCATTTTTTAAAAAAGTAAATAAACACTGCCACAGAGTTGCCCAAGTTAAAAAGCCAGGCCCATCCTTTTCTTGCAGTCGGGCTTTGCCACTGTTTCCTGGTAGAGGCCAGCTTCTCAGCACCCAGGGGACGCGGAAACAAAAGCTCCTTGGGATTTGCCTAATTTGCTAATGCCTCATACATGAAAGTGGAGGAGAGCCGACAGGGAAGACAATCCACTGACGGTCTGTGTGCTGACCCGGGGAATGCAAATGTGGACCGCCTTAACTTTGCCGTGAATAAAGAGCCCGCAGGACATGAAACAAGACGAAGCCCACTGCTATGCACTCATTTATTTTTATTTTTATTTGTTCAAATTCTGAGACTGTGTATTCTTTCTGTGCTGATTTTATTTTTATTTTAAAAAATTTTGGTGGGGGGGGGTGTATAGTTGATTTACAATCCTGTGTTAGTTTCAGGTGTACAGCAAAGAGTGAAGTGAGTCAGAGAAAGACAAATATCGTATGATATCGCTTATATGTAGAATCTAAAAAAGGCTACAAATGAACTTATCTACAAAACAGAAATAGAGTTACAGATGTAGAATAAATTTATGGTTACCAGGCTGTAAGGGGGGGGCGGGAGGGATAAATTGGAAGACTGGGATTGACATACACACACTACTATGTAGAAAACAGATAACTAATAAGGACCTACTGTATAGCACAGGGAATTCTACTCAATACTCTGTAATGCCCTATATTGGAAAAGAATCTAAAAAAGAGTGGATATATTTATGTGTATAACAGATTCACTTTGAAAAGAGTGGAGATATATTTATGTGTATAACAGATTCACTTTGCTGCGCGCTCATTTACAATCTCACACTAGACTTCTATACTTTCATCTGTTCAGCGTCCACAAACTCCTTCTGTTTCGGGGAATCCCAAGATTGGCAGGGCTTTCTTACCTGTTCTCTGGAACACAGCCTGGGACAATCAGAGGCACTTGCCCCAGTGTTTGAATCTGAAGGGAGTGACCAATTGCCCAGGATGGCAAGAGAGTATTCATGGCAGTGCCGTCCATCTCATAAATTCACGTGTCCACTGGCAGCCATGTGCGGTGGCATTCTAAGAGGACTGTCCCTGGGGCATGATCTTGTCTGAGCTCCTGGCGACTGAGCTTACCTTGGTTTCTGCCACTTTTTTTTTTTTTCAGTCACGCCAATGACTTACCTAATATCTTTCCAATAAAAATTTTTCTGATTAGGTTACACATAATTTTTGTTGTTGTTGTTATTTGCAGGTTAGAATACTTCTAACGGTGTTCTATCACAGAATGAGTTTGGCTGAATATTTACTCTTGTCCCCGTGTAGTTAAAAAAAGGATAGAGGCTACTAAATCTAAAAACGACCTCTAACATAAACCCAGATGTTTGTTCTTCTCAAAAGCTGGCAACCTGGTGACAGAGAAAATCCCAACTTAAAAAAAAAAATCACTACATTTATTAAATTATAGGAGATAACAATTATACTTCCATTAATCAACTGTGTGATAAATGACGACTCACCCACTGGTTCACTCATCTGGCACGTATTTATTGAAAGCCTTCTCTGTGCCAGGAAGAGACAAAAGGAGTGATTGCTTATGAACCCTTTCGTTTTGGGGGCATCTATGTAAGTACGGGCAGAGAAGGCTGAAGGTAGAACATCTGTATGTTATAGACACAGAAAAAAATATTACGGGCAAAACCTTTGAAAAAGTCATGCCATTTGTTCGATACTGCGTAAGACTATTTCGTACAGACTTTATCCACTCATTTAATTATCCAGCACACTAGGCAAACACAGAGAAGGATAACTGGTCACTCTCTGCAATTCTCCTTACCACGTTTTACCTCCATGAAGGATTCTCATCAGGTACTGAACCGTAACCGTGAGAACTGCTATGCAACCAGGCTTTGAGTAAAAACCTGGCTCCCTGGAAAATCTGAGATATGAACCATGCTAAAGCTCCAAGTTTTCAGGGTATCATGCTAGTAAGCACCCAAGGTTACCTCAATGATTATTTTACCAGCTCTGGGGAAATTCTTCAACACGATACTATATATTTTCCTTTTGGCAGAAAAGAGAAAAATAGCAGAGAGCCAAATGGTTGCATCACTTGAACTATGCCACTTCCATCCTGGAAATGTTTCTGTCTTGGTTCCCTAGGTAGAAAAGAAAGTGGGCCTTCTTGTGGGAGCTGTTTTTAGCACCTGATTTCTTTTTTGAGAAATTTGTTCCTTTCTTAACGTGAATGATTAACAAGACTAGCTTTCAAGTACAGTTTTAGATCAGAAACGAGCACATCACGGGAAAGGTCAAAGGAATTTTGAGGTTTTAAGATGGGAACTCAGCAGATTTGGCCCCGAGTTCTGGAGAAGGGTTTGTGTGCTAGCTTTCTGTTGCAGTGATCCTCCAAGAACCAGAAAAAGTACAAGCTGCGAAACAGCAAGTCATTTCTCAAGTGATAAAAAGTTGAATTTTGAAGAAGGACCTATTCAGGAAAGCGCGCACGGACCAACGCAGTGACGCGTGTGTGCAGATACACAGAGGGGAGTCGACAGGCCGGTTTCCAGGTTTGCTTGAAGCCTAAATCTGTGAAAATACACAGCAAAGTACTGGATCTAGTTCTGAACTATTTGGGGCCCAGCTACAGGAAGGACAAAAAAAACACACTAATATCTACTTCCGACGTAAATCTGGTTCTGGGTGTTTGGGAGATAAACTACCAGCGCCAGTCTGACAGTTTGGCGACGTTCAAGAAGCTACAATAAGCGACAGGCCTAGGGCTGTATGGCTTGAACAGTCAGTTTTATAAAAGAACGATGTGTCCGAGCCTCTGAGACCTTTTACCCGAAATGACCCACATATAGGGCTCCAACCTCAGAGAAAGAACTTGGCTTTTATACCGTGCAATTCAAACCCAGTGGACACAACGCGGCTGGTTGAAAGGTGTTTGAAAGAAGAGTGATTTTCAGAAAGGAAACAATAAGCGCTCTTGGGGCCCTGAGGGGAGCTCTCTCTCTTCTTCCAGGCAGGCATCAAGCAGCTGCAGGCTGAGGACAGGGTGATTTGCCCCCTCGAGAGGGTGAAAGGTGGACACGTCCGGTTCCGTCAATTCAGCCCAAATACACACGGGGCACTGTGCTGCACCCCAGAAATCTAACACGGCCCTAGGGTTCAGGAGGAGCACTGACCAGACCTCATTTTCTGGGGGAAAAAAAAGGTTTCTCCGGGGGAAACCTCTCCTCAAATGACTTACAAGAGACAAGGTCATGTCAAAACCAGGCGTGCACCAGGCCTGCTGCCTAGGATGACAGTTTCATTTACCGAGCACCTGCCACACACCACACGATGACTCCCAGAAGCTCACAACCCTTGCGTCCAACAGGCGCTGAGATCATCCTCCCAGTGGTGAGGAAAACACGACCCTGTGACATTCAGTCTATAGGGCTCCAAAGCCTATGCCTCTACTGGGCATGGCTCGTCCTGAGAACAGAAGTTCCAGTCCGACCAGAGGAGATCCAGCCACTCATTGATACTTAAGAAGCATCTACGGGGGGCTGAGCCCTTGCTGCATTCTGGGGAAAGAAGGGGTGACCCAGGCGGCACAGTCCCAGCCCTCATGGACCCTCTGGTTCGGGGGGAGGATAGACCGGGCACCCGTGTTCTATCTAAGCAGGGAAGCTGAGAGCGTGTTGGAAGCACAGTCAGGGTGCTGGCAAGTCCTCAGGGAAGCCCAGCCTGAGTAAGTGACCTAAGCTGAGGCCTAAAGACCTACTAGAATGATACTGAATTTATCTTGCTAAGTTAGAGGTAGGTGGTGGTGCAGGGGAAGGGCTCAGCGTAGAGAAGAGAGCGGCAACCAGAATGAAGAGGAGGGAGAATGTGATCTGTACAGGAAACGGGAAAAGGCCTGGTATGGCTGGGGAGAGAGCCAGGAGGCAAGTGGGACCCAGAGCCCGCAGGGCCTTGCGGGCTGCTGCATCCATGCCACGTGTAGCAGGAAGCTCCTGAGAGGGATGCTGAAGAACACAAGCCCAGATTTGCATTTTAACACAATTAATCTAGGGGCAAAGCGGCCAGCTGGAGACAGAAGTGACCGCTATTTCATAGGCCTCCGTGGACAATAATGCCAGACAATGCTAGAAAAAATGATAGTAAAGAAGGAGAAAAAAATTCTTCCCACAATCCTTTCACCTAGAGTAACCACAGTAACTATTTCCCTGCGTTTCCTTCTGGTCTATTTTTATAGATTAAAAAAGGGAGGGGGGATTATTTTCGGGAGAGAGATTTGTATCCTGCCTTTTCAAAAACCTGATTTTTAACTGCTGTATAATATTCCAGCCTGAGGGCCTGGCCTAATTTACTGAAGCGATTCCTTGTTGTTGGCTCCTGCTGCTCTACTCATCCACACGTACGAATCTTTGTCGGCATCTGAGTTTGCTTCCTAGTGATGGGTTTTTAGAAAAGAATTACTGAGCCAATGAGTATAAAGCTGTTTAAAGGTTCTTTATCCATGTGGTCAAAGTGTCTCTACAAAGGTCATGCTCCCTGTATTATATTTTTGTTCTCATGCCGCTGCTATTGTTTTTTGTTTGTTCGTTTCACTTGTATACGGAGGCCTCTTGTGTGAGTTGCTGAAAGTCTGGGGTAACCAGCTGTGTCAGGTACAAATAAACATCTCTGTCTCCCCACAACTCCATCTAAATTGAGAATTAACATTAAAAAAAAAAAAAAAAAAACGCTGCCAGTTAAAAAAAATACAAATTGGTATTTTATTATTTCGTGCGTGTGTGTGTGTGTGTGCGCGTGTGTGTGTGTGTATTTATTTATTTTTTGGTGACTTATTTAAGCTTAGTGCTCAATCGCATAAAAAGATGCTCAATATTGTTAATCATCAGAGAAACACAAATTAAAACCATAATGAGATATCACCTCACACCTGTCAGAATAGCTATTATCAAAAAGAACACGAATAACAAATGTTGGTGAGGATGTGGAAAAAAGGGAACCCTTGCACTCTGTTTTTTTTTTTTTCCCCTTGTGCACTCTTGTTGGGAATGTAAATTGGTGCAGCCACTGTGGAAAACAGTATGGAGGTTTCTAAAAAAAACTAAAAGTAGAACTACCATATGATCCAGAAATTCTGCTCCTGGGTATATATTAAAAAAAAAAGAAAACACTAATATGAAAAGATACATGCACTCCAATGTTGCCAGCAGCATTATTTACAATTGCCAAGGTATGAAAGTAACCTAAGCGTCCATCAACACATGAACGGATTAAGAAGATGTGATACACACACACACACAATGGAATACTACTCAACCATAAAAAAGAATGAAATTTTGCTCTTTGCAATGACATAGATGGACTTGGATGGTATTATGCTAAGTGAAATAAGTCAAAGACAAATACTGCATGATAACACTTATATGTGGAATCTAAAAAGCAAAACTAGTGAATGTAACAAAAAAGAAATAGACTCACAGATATAGAGAACAAATTAATGGTTACCAGTGGGGAGAGGGAAGGAGGAGGGGCAAGATAGGGGTAGGGGATTAAGAGGTACAAACTACTATGTATAAAATAAATAAGCTACAAGGATATATTGCACAGCACAGGGAACATAGCCAGTATTTTATAATAGCTATAAATGGAGTATAACCTTTAAAAATCATGAATCACTATGTCGTAAACCTGAAACTTACTGTACGTCAACTATACCTAAATAAAAAAGTTTTATAAAAATGGGCTTAATCAGTTAAAATTCTTTTAATGCTCAATCGACGGTAGAAGTCAGGACCCCACTGACTGGGACTTTTTAATGCCACTATGATGCAAGGACTTAGTCCTGGCATGCCCGTCTCCACCTCATTGGAGGTTCACTTTGAAATAAGAAATCAATTTCCATCACCCCATAACTCCCTGGGCGTGGTCCTAAGCTCCTTCTTTCACACCACTCTGAGCTCCCAGGCTGAGCTCTGACAACTCCATCCCTGGTAAATCGGTTTGCACAGCCAGTACTGGTGATAATTAGCCCCTTCAGCATCACCATCAAACACAGTCAGCAGGCGTGGTGCCCTGCGCTGCAGCAGATGGGGCAGAAAGTGGATTAAACAGTTCCCCACACTCCAGAAAACTCTGGTCAAAAACAGATCATAGTAGCTTGGGACAGACCTGAAGAACTACAAGAAACAGAAACAGATCAGTACAATCAAGCAGTCGATGGCACATCGACGTGGACACGACACGACCACAACGCTTGGGGCACGGAGCTGCTCCACTAGCGGCTCACTGACCATTTCTTGGATGTGACGCTCGTGTGGTGGTTTGTCAGGTGCCACAGCAGGAATGTTTATAAATGTAGACAGAATCAACACGGGGAGTGACCTGATGAGGACTCATAACTAGGGCGGTGAGGGTGTCTTCCGTTCGCATCTGGTGGGTGGGTGTCTCCCCTCTTGGGCTGTAAATTCCACGAATTAACAGGGAAATCCGGTTCATCACGGTTTTCCACAGTGCCTAACGTCTGCCTGGCACGTGAGGTGCTCAGTTAATATTTGTGAACACAAACTTTCGGGAAGACATTTTAACAAGTAATAAAGAGAGGGGTGTCTATGTTTTATTCACAGGATAACCTCGGCCCTCACCATGGGGCCTGCCGCAAAAAAACGTCTGGTAAACGTTTGCTGTGAACGGCTAAGCTTTCTTCTACAATCACGTTGCGGGGGGATTAGAACTGGCGCGAGGGAGACCGTCGCACACTGCCAGTCTCCCTGCCTCTGCCATCGTTTCTGTCACCACCTTCCAAGGTTCATAGTCCCGGGAACATCGGCCTTACCCTTCCAGATCCCAGCATCTTCCTTGACTCTCAATCAGTAACAGCTGAGCTCTAAAACCACCGTTTTGACTCGAGGAAACAAATGACCCTCAGGTGCAAGGTGACACGACCATACATGGGTAGAGAATTAGGGACACAGCACACAGTGAAGGCACCTAACCATGCCCAAATCTGCAGAGATCATGTCCTTATACGTGGAGTTGCTGATCAGAGACACTCAGTAGAGACCTACACGTAGGAAGAGGGAGAACTAAGTCCCTAGCCTGCCCCGTGGGGCCTCTGTCCTCTAATGCATAGTCCAGAATTCCCAGGGGCTGTCTAAAGCAGCACCTTCCCTCAGTCAGAGGCTACTTAACACGTTACCAGTTGTTCATTCCCCCCCGCCAAGTTCCTTCGAGGGGCAGGGTGGTGGTTATGGTGTGATCTTCACTGTACTGTGGTTGGCATCTGGGCATGTATTTCGCCAGATAAATTATGCTAGAAAAGGTGGTTAGTTGAAACAGGTCTTACCAGTACTATATTTCAGATCGGTTAGAGTTATATGGGCTTTTGTGAGATAAATGGACATCTGAACCGCATTTATTTACATTTGTTTATTTGTCGTGGGGTGGGGAGGGGACATGCTCCAAGTACCAATAAAGTTCTGGGACGCCCATCCTGAGATGCAGATCGACCCTGTGATTTCCTATCTCCGAAGTGCTAGGACAGGTGTGCAGGACACTCTGATGATACAGCCTCAGAAGAGGGGGACCTGCCGAGGCCCTGTGCTGTCACCTCCTCAAGAAGTGACACCGAGGGAAGGCTAAAGGGAGAGGAATCAGCTGTGTGGCGTTGGAGCCAGAGGAACAGCCAGTGCGACAGGCCGGGGAGCAAGGGGGCCCCGCGTGTGTAGCTCAGAACAGGGAGCAGAGGCGACCAGGCCTGAGAGGTGACAGCACAGGGCCTCGGCAGGTCCGTAATCTCTTCACCCAAGTCCAGCCCTTGACTTTCGGAGTTCCATCTGCACGAGCCCCCGTGTTCTGATTGTAAACTCTCTTGGGTGGTTAAAAGGCAAGCTCTCCATGCAGTTTCCCAGGTGGTGGGCTCTACTTCAGGCCCAGACGAAACAAGGTAGTTTGCTGACTAGGAAGAACATCACTCAACCCTGGACACGAACCTGCCCAGCACTTTCCAACTCACCCTCCTTCCTCATTTAACTCTCCCTCTTTCATCAAAAGCAAAACCAAAACAACCAACCAAAACACCTCTCCTTTATCCTTCCCATCCTCCTTCCATCGGCCATGCAGTTGGGTCCTGCTCCCAAAGCCCTTCCCCGCTGCTGTCAGGGCTCCAGACCTGCCCTCCTTCCCGTGATGGCAGCCGTCCAACCCTGCTTTCTTCACTTTCTCTCTCGTTCTCGGTGGCAGCACCAGAAGACGAAGGAGGACACACGTCAACACAGCAGCAGGCCGCTCCCTTTCCCAGCTTTCAGGTCAAATACATCCTACCGCACCCCCAGAAACAGGGGTGTTTGCACCGTAAGCCACGGGGGCGGGTGCTCCAGAGAAACCTTGCCTGATAGGATTTCCTTCCCACACCTGGGCTTGAGATGCGGGGGTTGGTTTATTTGTTCTTTTGAGAGAATGAAGTATGCTCTCCTTCTAAATACATGCTCTGTTCTCCTCAACTGCCATTCTGTTTCTAGTAGAGCCTTTTCTTCTGAAAGCCCTACGTAGCCAGAGCTTATGGAAAGGTGCTTTGAGTATAGGCTTAGCGGGATGGATCCATATAGAAAGTCTCCTTCAAAAGGGGTCATGACTCTCAATTATCTCTAAGCAGAATCAAAAACATGAACTAACATATCAATAAAATAATGCAGATTTACATTTGCACAGGGACAGCTGATGTTCTAGAATAGGAACTGTATGATAAAGAAACCGTGCTCTAAAACCCTAACTCTCCATCCTGTTCATTCTGATGTCACTTCAAGAATTTTTCCATTTTCGAATGCTACTCAGCCATAAAAAAGAACAAAATAATGCCATTTGCAGCAATATGGATGCAACTGGAGATTATCATACTAAGCGAAGTGAGTCAGAAAGAGAAAGACAAATACCATCTGATATCACTTATATGTGGATCTAAAATATGGCACAAATGAACCTACCTATGAAACAGAAACAGACTCATGGACATAGAGAACAGACTTGTGGTTGCCAAGGTGGGGTGGATGGAGAGGGATGGACTGGGAATTCGGGGTTGGTAGGTGCACACCATTATGTTTAGAATGGATAAACAACAAGGTCCTACTGTACGGCGCAAGGAATGATATCCAATCTCCTGGGATAAACCATAATGGAAAAGAATATTAAAAAAAATGTATATATGCGTAAAAAATTTTTTTTTCCATTTTCAACGGATCAGACTCAGCACAGTTGATTCTCAGGCAAAAAGATCTTTACTAATATACATATATATAGACATATATACATGCATGCATATACATACACACACACACACACACACACACACACACATATATATGGCTGTTTTAGCTCTTGCTGAACTAAATAAAAATTGTTTTTATGTCAACGAAGTAAACTTAAGACAAAGAAGTGACAAGGAAAATGGTAAGATCAAGATTTTTTTATACTTAAATCCTGATCATGGCACTTCCTAAAACCAGTCTTGGAAGTAGCATTACAATGTGGACCATCTACAGTTCTTCCAACATGATGAATCCAAAATAAAAATTTTAGATTTTTTTTGGTTAAAGATAGACCAGAGAGAATCACAAGACAAGTTTAAACCGAGCACTACCATTATTAGTTGTTCTTTTTAACCTTGCAAAGTGTGGTAAAGAACCATTCTGACTTGGTGGTAGAAGGGAGCTGCCAGCTTGCTTTGGTTAATATCAAGTTCATTAGTTGCCTTATAAAGGAAATATGCACTTGCTTCCTTGACTCACAGTGGGTTTAATTCCCCCACAGACCTAGGAATAAATTTCTTAGAAATTTCCCTTTGGGGGAAAAATTGGTCCCCTTTAAATGCGTATGACAGAAACCATCCCCCCAAATCACCCATCACCCAACTGCTCTGTGGTCTTGGCCACAAAGGATCTCACTTCAGAGTAGGCCCAAGCCCAGCGATGGGCACAGACCTGATCATAGAGAACTATCTTCACTGCTCTGACACCTTTGATCACTGAGTCATAAGATTCCACAGGGAAGAAATTATTGAATTATATGATTGTTCTTCCAAATTCACAAGGGTTCTCTTGTGGTTTAAGAGAAGTGACTGATTGCTGATTCTTTCTTCAAACTAATAACCTTTTGTAACCAAGGCTCCAGAAAAACAAACTCTTCTGTTGGCTGCCCAGCCTCCAGATTTTGGTTGTTCGTTTCAGAGATGAATGTTTAATAGAGATGAATCCCACCTTCCACCTTTCAGGTGTTTGAAAGTTTCCATGCATATCATCCCAACATCATCACAGCTTTGACGGTGATGGGGATGGCACACTGTATTACACTAATCGGCTATCTTTTTTGACTGCCAATGTATCATACTAGGGGCTTTCAGTATAGTTGGATGATTGACTATTAGAACTGGTGGGAACTCAAGAATCTAGAAAGTAAGGACCTGCAGGTAAAGTCAGAGCTGGGTCCGGAGGCCAGGCTTCCTGACTCTAGGTCATACTCTCATTCCACTGCAACATAGTTCTTTGCTGTGAAAGCCTGTTTAAACCTTGTGTAAGTTTAGTTGAAATTCAGGAGAACACCATGCATTCTATGAAGAGTCTTGCTTTACTCAGAGGAACCCAAGTGGTTAAATAGGACATGTCACTGGTTATTTGAATTGAAACTGCATGATCAGAGCTCTGTAAGGAAGGGGATCGTACATCCATATTTCTTGATTTCTTCCCCTCTATTTCCTGTGAGGATCCACTTTCTCATGGGAACTTTAAGCTCTGAGTGTAGAGCTGTCACTGACGCCATGTTGATCTGTTACCATGGAGATCACTCTGGTAACAAACAAACCTGCCACTGTCCAGACACACAAGTGTCTCATTCTGACTCCCAGAAGGATTATTCTACCCCCAACTTTCCCCAGTTTAAAGTTCATCTCTGCTAGGATTTAGCTCTAAACTTTTGGAGATTGACTTTTAAATGTTATTAAAAGTATAAATACTCAGGGACTAGAAGTAAGGCAAGGATGTCTCAAGACTTTAACACAACAAAGTTCACACATAGCAACTGCTCCCTAGGCTGCAGTTATGAACTCAGTTATTACAGTACTTGACAAGGAACCAGAAGTAAAATGTCAGGGGAGGACACCATTGGAATTCCCACCTAACACTCATTGATCATCAGCAATGCACTGTTTATACAGTATCTACTCATTACTGTGAGCTGTGAACTATTAAAGCATTACTGGGAGTTAATCCCTACCTTTTCAGAAACTGGAGTTCTTTCCTAGATGGTGCAGGTTGATGGCAATGTTGTCACCATCAGTCTCTAACGCAAAGACAAATAGACTTGATGTCTGTCATCAGTTAAAGCCTGTCAGAATCGCTCTGAGTCTTGTGCAAGTGGCCTGGACCAACGAGGAGGGTGGAACAGAGCCATTGCTTATTCTTTATTCACAGAAGTCAAAAAGGCTTGCTTTCTCTAGTGTAGAAAAAAGCGAAAAAAAAAAAAAAAAAAGCTACATTTGTGCCTGAGACCTCGGTACCTTTCCAGAAGAAGGTCTATTTTAATTTCCCCTAAATCTTAAGGTTATTGGCGGGCAGGCAGAGGGAGCAGGGGCTGTGGTGCATCAGGTTGACAGTGGATAGATACGACCTCCCTGTTAGGATTCCCAGGAGTTACAGAAGGGAAAGGGAGGCTGGGACTGCCAGACTCATGTTCAGAAGCTCAGGCTTCAAGCTGGGCCTGGACCACATGCAGACATGAAGTTCTCTGGTTTCACTTATGATGGGCAGAGGCAACTCCAGCTCCAGTGTGAGGTGAACAAAGGAGGTGAAGCTTCCTTGCTCTGCACAAGTAACGTTGAACCCGGGCCACTGCCTCGGTCCCCTGGGGACTTGATGGTCAGTGAAACTGTTAAGCACGTGGTTAGAGGCTGTCAACTCCCAACATCCAAGGCCTGGCGGTCCACTGAGGGATCTGAAGCCCAGTGGATTCGCCCCCTTGCGATGCTGCCAGGTAAGAAAAACATCCAAGGAATCATCCCATCCAAGGGACTGGGATGCAGGAGAGTGCACACCAGCTCTTACTCGAAACCTGCCCCGCCTCCCTGCTTCTCATGTCCAAACAAAATAAATAATCAACACAATAAATAATCAATCAATCAGTCTCTTCCACGTCCCCCAACTTCCTCACCAGAGGAGCAAAGCAGCATAGTGTAGATTCGGTCACAGCATTTCAACAGTACTTTCTTTTCTTCCACCTTAAGCCCAAATGGGGAATACAGTGTAATGAAGAAAAGGAATTTTTTTTGAAAGAGCCCAACGAAAGATTAATGTGAGAGACTGCATTTCTCTGCAGGAGAAGTGACACCGTTTCTCCCCTTACTGTGAACTCCAAACGACACCTACTTAGTATTTTGCTACATTTGCCAATGTACTCTGAGTCTTTTATAATTAGACACCATCAAAATCGTACGTTTCTCTCAGATTTTCTCCAGGATGTTATCTGTGTTTTAAATATAAATGAATTTTTACCAATAAAGATGTTTAAAATATATATATATATATATATATATATATATATATATATATAAATGAATTTTTTAAAATATTGTGGCCTTTATTGAAAAATAATTTTGAAAGTCTATATTCTTTGGGGAAGAAAAGTGAGATTAAGAATGGGAATGAGGAGGAGAAATTCCAGAGCTATTTTCATGATAGTCAGACAAGTAAAAAATAATAAAACAACATCGGGCTTTAAACAATAGGGCACACACTGAAAGCTTACTTGTACAGAGGAAATTTAATAAAATCAAGCAGAATCAAGACAAAAAATGTTCCTTCTGTAGAGACTTAAAACATGGCTTTGGATGGAAGTTTTTTAGATATTTATTTATCTCTTATAATTACCATTTACTGGCACAGTAGGAGCTCAGTAATTACTGGTTTTGTTGAATGATTATCCAGGTTTTTTCTTTCTGAGACTGATTTCCTACCTTGCTCATCTTTGTATTCCTAGCCCTGAGCATAGTGTCCCTTCAAATCAATGCTTCTCGAATAGAACCAGATTTGAATTTTCTTCCGACCAAGCCCAGATAGCCACAAACAATATTTCCAAGAAATTTCACAAGGAAAGGATGCAGTCTGGCACCGGGCACTGTTCTTACCCACCTGAAACACGGCCAGCAGACTTCTGTCCTATTTTGCAAGGTGTGGCCAGAGCTGGCCAGTGAGGTTCTAGGCCAATTTGGCCCCAGGATGAACCCAAACAGGTTCTCTTCCAGAGGCAAAGGGCAGGGCTATATTTGCTCAGTTTATGCCCAGGTATATGATTTTCCACACTGGAAAGCTGCAGGCTTTTCTGCCATTACAAGAGCATGACGACTATGAGGTTAGTTTTGTTTCTTTTCAGGGACGCGGTATAGGTCTAACTCCACTTCTACGCACTGAGGTCAAGTTCATAACAATGGACAACACAGACGAGATGCCCGGAAGAACACAGGTTTGGGAGCAGACAGACCTGCGCTCAAATTCTGACTCTACCACTGACCAGTTCTGTGTCCTGGAGCCAATTACTTAACGTTTCAAAGCCCTAGTTTCTGTATGTGTGAAGTGAAGATAGTATCACCTACCTCTCAGACTCGTCGGGAGAAAAACATGAATGAGACGATTTATTAAAGCACCAGTAACACACAGTACACACCCCAAAAACATCAGCTGTTTTGTTTGGGGACTTCCCTGGCGGTCCAGTGGTTAAGACTTCGCCTTCCAATGCAGGGGGTACGGGTCGGGGAGCTAAGATCCCACCCACGTGGCTCGCAGCCAAAAAACCAAAACATAAAACAGAAGCAATATTGCAACAAATTCAATAAAGACTTTGAAAATGGTCCACATCAAAAACAAAAGAAAACAAAGCATCGGCTGTTTTGACTCAAGGCTAGACTTGTCACCATTTTGCATCTGTGATCTTCTAAACGGTATCTAACTTTTCTAGCTCTTTGGTTTCGTCAAATCAAAAATGGGTGCTGACAAGACTGTTTTGAGGCAAAATTAGTAATAGTCCTTCACTCATACAAAAGGGAGATGAGGCGAAGAATAATGTGGCAGTCCTAAAATTACATATCAGCACGTAATAAAACCTAACTGGCAGGACCAGTCAGCATCGTGCCCTCTATCTTGGAAGCCTATTTGGACAAGGATACCCGCGATGGGAACGGCTGAAATAAACAACCACTTGGAAACAAACTGAGTATCCCCTGGAGCAGCTGGAAGAAGGTAAACCAAAATCCTGGGACAAGTTCTCTTAAGGAAACTGCCACGTTCAACCCATGACCCTAGTAATTTTCAAGTCAGCATTCACTCAGAAACACCCCAAAACAAATTGCTATTGCTGACATATCTGGCAAGCCTCAATTATTTTCCTGTTTACGTCAGATATATTAATTAAAAGTATCTAGCTTTCTGATGCAAGTTTCTTCATCAGACAAGCTGTTATACAGGGAATATTTCTTCCTCACTCTTCAGAATAAATCCTGTAAGCAAAAGGCAGGGACCTCTTAAAACTGATTATACAATGTCAGAGTTGAACAGAACTTATTCTAGTCAAAGAGTTGGACTTCCCCCAATTTTACAGATGAACAACTGAGGCTCAGAAAGGTTAAATAGCTCGCCCTGATCTACAGAGCTCTTGAATGACAGCCAGGATTGAACCCTGCCCTCCTGACCCCAAGTCCAAGATTCTTTCTGCCACACCACGTGACCCCTTCTAAACTTCACACTTTGTTATGTTCCCCCGCAGAACCCAAGCATGCCGCACACATATAAAATCTCTAATAAACATCTGCCAAACTGACCTACAAATTCTACAATTCTGCTGTTTCAACCTAATATGGTATTTCAATCCCCAAAGATCCCAATAGTGACTACAGAAACAGTGCTATTCGGCCAAGGCTTTAGAGGAGCGCATGAAGTGTTTTTGAAATCATAATCTAATTTCCTCACGACAATGTGAAACAGGTGTTGCTGCACCCATTTTAGAGATAAGGAAACCGAGACCAAGAAGTTAAGTGACTCGCCCAAGGTGACACTGCTTGTTTTATATTGTTAGAGCTGGCACTTGAATTGAGACTCTGATTCCAAAACCTGTGCCTCTTCTACTTCATTAGCTTAAGCCTAATTAACACTGACCCCAAATAACACTTCCATCGTTCCCTCTCCCGGTCTGCTCCATAAAAAAAGGAACTTAATTCATAAGGCATCTTCATGTCAAGTTAAAAAAATTCAGGCTGACTAAACTACATAAAATTATAAGCTCAGGTATAAGGACATCATCCGCCCAGCGCAGACCCTCATTTTCTTCGACAAACTGGACTTCAGACCCAGCTCCCAAGACCAGAAGAGCACTTACATTTACTGCCTACAAGATTTTAAAGGCCAGCCTGAGGAAATGGCTGCATTTTTTTTTTTTTAACCCCATTGCTGAAAACATCTTCAATCATTGCTTTGTGTCAAAGGGGGAAAGAAAGAGGTCATTTCTGTGGGTCTTGGCAGCATGGGGCTCTCACAGAACCTATAAGGCCTCCGTGTAGGTCAGGATTGGGTGAAGCCACAAAGAAAGGCAGCGAGAGAGAGATGCTCCCAGCCTCCCTGCCGGCTGCTTCGAGAGCTGATAAAGATAGAGATGGTGGCTTCTAATGGCAGGGGTGGGAGGAAGGGGGTGCGGAGGGCTGCGAGGGAAGGTGTGGGGGGACGGATATAATCCAGCATTCAGAAACCTGTCAGGATGGGATTTATTTTTGTTCTGTGAGGGAGCATAATAGGGCTTTGCCTGCACTCTCAATAGCTGTTTTGAAGTGAACCCGGCTGGTATGTCTTTAATTTGTCATTTCATTATGAAACTGTTTCCCTTCCAAGAAGCCTTCAAGTCAGGAAGCTCTGTCTGCCCACACAGGAAATTCCTTTGCTTCAACTTCCCCAAAAAGGAAATTTCCCTCAGAAGTGAGCCCAGCATATGCCTTTGAGCAGAGCTGTTTCAAGAAACTTTGGCAGCTGAGTCCTGAAAACACCCCTGGCTTGCTGGCTCCGACTGGGAGGCTGGGATAAACAGTGTGGCTCTCTCCCCCCAGGGGATGGGGACCCCACTGAAATGGTCCCTGACCCCCTCTTCCTCCCTCTCCTTCATTCTCCTGAGCCCTTGTGCCCGCCAGCTCCCACCATCCTGAGCTTTAATTCTCCAAGTCACACCCAGAGCTTTAACTCTCCAAGAGGGAATCCGTACCTGTCACTTTCATCAAGAAATAGGCATCCCTGATTATTTTTAACTGTTAAGTTTTGCAGAATTATTTAACTTTTTAAGCTCTATACATGCATAACTTTGATTTAAAATTTTAAAATTAGTGTTAGGGGGCTAATCTGAAGAGGGAACAGAGCTTGCACTGTTTGCACAGGATTATTTAAAGTAGAATTTGAGGTAATTGTGTGTATTAATCCGCTTCTTCCAAAAGGCGCAGACTCCAAAAAAAAAAAAAAGAAGAAGAAAAAGAAACAGGCATCTCCGAAGACATACCTACATCACACACGGGCACTTCAACACAAAGCACCCATTCTTGTCCTCAAGCCCACACACACTTAAGATTTCTGGTAGAAAGACTGCAGAATTTCAAACGAAGAGGGTGCACAAAAATAAAACAGCCAGTTTTAGTTCCTAAAGCACTTATATGGCCAAATGACCTTTTATCAAGGGTGGTGGGTTTTTTCTACACAAACTTTCCTGGTGAGGATTTGAAGTAAAACATGGACAGGGAGAAAATATCCCCAACCACAGCCTTATAAAAATTAATCTCTCAGACATACTGTGAATGACTAAGTGGGTGAGAGCACAGAGCAGCTGTGCTGAAGTGAAGAATAATATATAATATTTTATGAAGCTTCTTATTAGTACAGAGGCATTAGCAGAAAACTGCCAGACTCACAGTTAAGTTTTTAATTATCCATTTCAAATCACTTCATTAAAAAAAAAAAAGTTGTGAAAAGGAAACGACGCAGAAACCTAAAGCACAAAACGAAGGAGTGACACTGAACTTCACAAACTGTATCACAAGCGATGAGACAAAGAGAGACACAGACAGATGAGGAACTAAGGCAGCCCTGGATTTTTCACCCTGTACTGAAGACTGAACTTGAATGGCAGAGCGATAGGGTCTGATCTCATTACACTATTCGTGTGCCAGAACTCAGTAGGGATATTATTTACCAGGAAGCAGAGAGATATTTAAGGGACTAGCAAGACTCCTATAGCCCACTGAAATCTGAATATATTAACACTGAGGTTTGGGGTTGTGGTGGATGCTTTTTTGTGGAGTGGATTTATTATTTTAGTTTAGTGAATTATTCTGTTTTTCTAAAATTTATGAGGTTTTAACCACAGTTGGATCGCAGAGGGGGATCCAACACTATTTTTCAGGTTCTTAAAGAGAATGGTCTAGGGACTAGGTCTTCGGCTCAGCCTGGGAAGAAAGGTGTAGAGTGGAGGGTCTGACCTGCTCGGCCACCTACTAGCTCTGGGACTTTGGCCAAGTTCCTTAACCTCTTTAAACCTGACCTTTCATCAGTAAAGTGAGGATAATAAAACTCAGTTCATAGCTCTGTTGTGAGGATTAAATGATATAATCCGTGTGAAAAGTCCCTACCATAAGCACCGAACAAATGGAAGTTATTGCTCCATACAGAGAGCTCTGAGGAATCTTTCTCCCAAGACCACAAACCCAACTCCTCATACAAGCCACCCACCCCAGCCAGCCCCTTCAATTTCCACACAAGCCAAGATGTTCCTGGCCACTTCAACTTGACACTTGGATTAACAGCTCCCTTATACCTGTGCAATCAAACAACTAGTCATCCCCGAGGTAGAGACATTTTGGTAAGAATGGTTGAAAAGCTTAAGGATTCAGATTTACACCCCCAAGTTCACTACTCCTCTCAAGAAAATGCAGATGGCTTATACATTCTCACGTTGACAGTAAGCTAGAGAGGTCCAACGTTGTTTGGCCAATAAGGATTCTGGCAACGTCTTGAGACCAACAGCCAGGCAGAGTGAGTATCAGATTATTCATCTTGGTCTCACAGGTCCAGGTTCACAATGTTTTGTCTACATCAAGGGGTCTGGATTTTCCATCTAATCTTATGTCTGTCTCCTCCAAGGGGAAGCCAGCCCCCAGCAAAATCATGGAGTTTATTTCCAACTCAGCCCCCTCCCTTGACCTTCCATGCTGACCACGGATCTTCTGTTTCAGAAGATTCGATGTGATAAACTAATTTTCATTAAGACATTTAGGGACATAAGGTATTTATTATCTCTACCCAAGGTATCCTCTGCTATCATGACTATTTTCCTTTTAAAAGAGGAGCTAGGTGGAAACAACGCCTGATCCAAATGGAATGTACCTGAGGAGAATTTCAGGTACCACGGTAGTTCACCATGGGAAATATTCACGCGCAGGGCGCTCTTGTATCACCGCAGCTGAGTGACCACACACTCTGCTGAAGCGTAACATGGGCCCTGTTCACGGACAAGGATAAACCCTCTGTCCTGGACCCAGAGTAGCAACGTCTGGACAATACAAGCGGAGAAGCTAGCCACTTCCTGAACCTCAATACTCCTTCAGCAAACAAAGAAGCACCAGACGAGAGATGGCTACATAGCTGAGTGTACAATGCCAACCCTACGGTACCCGGTTGTACTTCTTCAGCTTCGTTCCCTGCATCACTCTGGGTGGCAGGAGTCATCACAGAAGCTCCATGAAGCAGATGTCTGGAGTAATAGCTCTGAGACAGTCCCAGCCAAATTCCCCACCCTCCACACACCCAAACATACATGCACACTCATTTGGATTTATCTGAAGTAGAATTTTTCTTTGCTCAGGAATCAAAAGAGTAAGTGTGAGAGTACAGTGCTGTGAGAACAGCGGTGTGGAAGGAATCAGAGTGAAAAAGAAAGGGAAGAAGTGTCTCCCCCGCTCTGTTGACATCTAATAGGAAAATATGCCCAAGACAGAGAAACCCTCCAACACATCAGAACAACAGGTTTGTGAACCTGCCTGGCCGTAGGGCTGCTTCCTGAATTCAGGCTCCTGAGGAGAAAGAGTCATTTCATTTCCCCAAGAGGCTTGGCACCAAATCACTGGCTCATATTTGTTTCCCTGCAAAGAGCTCCTGATATTGGTGACCCAAGAGCTACTTACGGAGGTAAAATAAAACCCCTCATCAGCTTGGTTCACAGATCACTGCTGCTTTGGGCGATTCTTTTCTCCCTAATCCTACACCCCCTTTTCGCAGCTTTTGGCAATAAGTGGATGATTCGAGTAACTAGCTCAGGGCCTCTATTCAGAAATCGTTCCTTGGGTGTGAGCTTTCATGCCCAGGGGGTGGTATAAGTGTCACGGATTCTCTCTGCTGGCTGCGCGGATGGAAATGTACTTTAAAGCGCAGCATCAAAGCTTTCACTTTAGAAGCTGAAAGCCTTCATTCCCTTGCCAACTGGGCTTTTCTCCCCCCGTCATTAATTAATGCAGTATTAATTGTGCATGTGCGATGGGGCTGGCGGAATGAGCGGCGTGTGGCCCATCCATGCAGATCAGCTGGCTCTGTAAAGCCCGAAACCCAGTGGACACCACCTACAGAGGGAGCAAAATGCAGACTGTCATTTTTTCCAGGTTACAGGAAAGGCAGACAAGCCCCCAGCTGCCGAGGGGATTCCCACAAATCACGCAGTTGGGGTCAAGGAGGTAGTTACCAGAAGTCACACCTGCGCATAATGCACTAGGCAAAGAGCCCAACTCACAGACGATTCTCAGGCCAGAAGGGGGGCTTGGAGAACGGGGGAGCAGGCCTGCGGTTCTGCTGTGAGGTCCTGGGACCCAGGGGAAGATGCGAGCGGCTGAGGCAGCCTTCAGGAGACCTGCCAGGCGGAGGAGCTGGCTCGGGTTCCCAGCCCACAAAGGCATTAACCGATCTCCATCACGGGCAGCGTAGGGAAGCACCCAACGGCGGCGGCGGGGCGTTGAATTGCCGTATTTCCTTGCAGGAGGGCATCCTCACAAAACAATCACAGCTAAAGTCGGGGACGATTGCCTGCGTCATTAAAATACCACGATCTGCACTAAAATGTGATGCTGAGTGCTCGAAATCAAGTGAATGATCACCATCCTCAGCATTTATAGATAATGCTGCACTGCTGCTGTGCCTTGTATTTCTCTTCTGGAATTAGAGAACAAGAAAATGTCTGAGCGGGAAAGAGCCAGTGATTTTACACACTCAGGCCACTTCGCTTCACAGGCGAGGAAACCACAACCCTGGGAGGAAGAACGAGGTGTCTGAGACTACCCCACCCACCATGGACCACGCTGGGCCAACTCTCCGAGGAATGACCCCAGACAAGAGCGTCCCCTGCTCTATGACCCTGCAGTAGAGTTTCCCAGGACACAGGTCAGGTGGGTAAACCAAGGCAGCAACACATCCGACAATTTTTCCGAAGAAGCGTGTCAGATGAACAAAAAGCATTAGGCAGTGAAACGGTTTAATTTGTGAACCCAATAATACAACCATCATCCGAACACATCACCTTTCCTACTGTTTAATAATAACCTGGGAGGTAGATTGTCTCTTTAAAAAGATGGAAAATCGTGAACAGGCACCTCTTTTCACTTCATTTGATTTTGTTCCTAACACACCAGCATTTATAGATACCTGAAAATAAGTTGCAGACATCAGTCTCCAAAGAGGACTGAATTTGAAAATGTATCTTCCTCTAAGTTCAAAAGATAATTTAGTGTACATTAGCTTGGATTTTCTCCTTCTAACCAACAGCTAGAGGGACATGGCTTTCAACAGTTCCTAATACTTTTAAGAAGCAACATGGTGGAGTGCATACAAGTCTGGGTTTTGGAATTAGATCTGGATTCAAATTGTGGCTCCTCCGCTTGCTCTCTGTATGACCTCTGGCATGTGATTTACCACTCGGAGCCTCAGATATAAACAAGATAGAATATCTACCGTGTAGCGTTAGTGATCATTCAGCATAATACATACATATACATATATGGCATCAAGAAAGTGCTCAATAATCAGTGATGGCAATGATTTCTTATTCCACACCCTATTGCAACAGAGATTCTCTAGAGTGGTACCTTACATACAATGGACCTCAGGATGGCTCTTAGGAGAAGCAAAGCTTCTGTAAACTGGAAGGCGGGGTATAATGACAAAAAAAGGAAACTGATTTGCAAAGGTAAGCCACTCTTGGAAAACAAATGGATAATTAAACCCTAACACTCACTGCTACTTCTAAAGTGGAGCTACATAAATGCCCAATAGCCCTGTAATATTTCTTAAGATAGACCTCTCAACACTCACCTAGGTACCTTTTTTAAAAAAAGTGATTGTTACCTCTCTCCTTGCAAACCTTCCCCCCACCTCTTTAAAGCGAACCACTTTAGTGAAAGCCCCCAGCCCAGAACAGAGAATTCAGCCCTAGCCGAACTGGTGAAACAACGTGTTCCCTGCACAGCCCTGCACGGATGAGAATTTTCCTCCCAGGTATCCTATCTGCACCCACCCCACACACAGAGCTCTTTATCTAGGGTCTACATCTGCAGTCTGCATTTCTATTACTGAAATCTTAGCACCCCATTTGAGGCTATTTCTATCCAAGATCTAGAGGAAACAGAAATAGAGAGTAATTTCAGAAGAATGGGGTTTGGTCCACCTACCAAAGATGGAGGCAGTAAATATCAGGGCGGGGTGACTAATTATTCTTAGGAATCTACACTCAGCGTGTGGTCAGAGACAGGGACCATTTAAGTCTCTCAAATCCTGCCCCACCTCGCTTCTGAAGAGACCAGGAAAAACAGCCACCCTACCCCCAAAACACACATAGATGGTTCAGGCGACTGAATCAGAATCTTCTGATGGCAACAGTGAAATCAGCAACACCCGAAGGTCCTTGGTAACACTGACCTCTGGAAACGCATAAAGATGAAGCAGGCAAAGTCATGCCTGTCAGAAACTCCAGGAGTCTGAGCTACTTTGAACTCAGGCATGAAGCAAAATGGGAGAAACTATCTGTTATTTGAAGATGGAAACTTGCTCACATTTGTATAGACTCAGCCCAATCAATATGCTTTGTGATAATAAGGAGGTCGTGGGGAGGAACCTAGGGAAGCACAGTTCCAAGTCAACATCGTGTTGAATCTTTATCACACCAGCCAGCGAGTGTTATAGAGATACGCGTGAGGCTGGCCGCTTAACTGATGGACGGGGAGTCCCCAATCTGCAGAACCCTAATATGCCAAGAGAAAGACCACAGGGGTACTGATGGTGGGGGAAAATCCACGGGGAGATAGGAGAGAGGACTAGGAAGAAATGGAAATATCATTTCTTATTTCCTGTTGTTCAAGTCTATTCATAGAATGAGCTGGTCCCCATCGACTTTTCTTCTTAAATGGATCTTTCGCTTCATCTGTCATAAAACTTCAACACTGGGTGTAGAATGGAGCCAGATATCTCCAGGCTCATGTAAATATCCCACAGCACCAGGTAGGGACAACCAATAGCCAGTGACTTCCGAATGTCTACTTCGGAATTCCAAGGAAAGCGAGGGCCTTCCCCCCAACTCCCTGCAGGACCGAAGCCACTTTGTCAGAGGAACTGCCTTAAATGTACACGGAGCGCACGGCACTAAATGTGAAGTGAAGGAAAAGGTCGATTGACCTCTGGTTATATCTTTTTTTTCTTAAAAAAAAAAAAAAAAAAGACATCTATAAATAGCTGCATTTATTGAAGCTGCTTCCTTATCAGGAAGCATGCAGCTAGGAATTAACGTCTGCCTGCATCGGAAATTCTTGCAGACAGCAAACCCAAAAAGGAAATTTCCCTTCCAAAGCATCCTGGCTGTTCTGTTGTGGCCTGTTTTTTCTCTTCGAGCTCTTTGAAGCAGCTACCCAGGGCCCTGTGTGGCTGGAAAAGCAGAAAGCCTTAGAGCACTTGAAAGTAAAAAGTGAAGGACCCCTAAGGAAGGCTTGAGGGGCACAAAAGAGAAAATGCTGGCGGCTGGCCGTCGTTGTTAGAAGTCATGACTGCTCTGTCAAGATACTGAGAAGGGGGCTTCCCTGGTGGCGCAGTGGTTGAGAATCTGCCTGCCAATGCAGGGGACGTGGGTTCGAGCCCTGGCCTGGGAGGATCCCACATGCCGCGGAGCAACTAAGCCCGTGAGCCACAACTACTGAGCCTGCGCGTCTGGAGCCTGTGCTCCGCAACAAGAGAGGCCGCGATAGTGAGAGGCCCTCGCACCGCGATGAAGAGTGGCCCCCGCTTGCCGCAACTAGAGAAAGCCCTCACACAGAAACGAAGACCCAACACAGCCAAAAATAAAATAAATAAATTTAAGATACTGAGAAGGAAGTCTCCTTCCCCATGTCCCTGCCTCAACCCTGCTGGTGATGTCACCGCATGTCACAGGCAGCTGTGTGGGGGCCGTTTGGGGAGCCCTGATCATGGCTGAGGATGGGGAGCATCCGTCAGGTCTGAGGAGGTGGGCAGGGAAGGTTGAAAAAGGAGGTGGCAGGTTCAGACAGAGGTACAGGTACGGTGAGGGAGGTAAAGGCCCTGGGATGGAGTGCCCCAGGGCAGAGCCAAGCTCTCAGAAATCACAGAATCAGAAAATAAAGCTTCCTTCGTTGTGACCTAGGGAAATCAGTCTCAATGCGTGCAGACAGAACTCCAGGCCCTTTCTTTAATGAAACAAGCAAGCACGTCCATGCTTCTCTTGGCCCTTGAAAGGGAAGACGCCCCTCCTCAACACACGATTTACCAGTTGTGGAAACTGAAATAGAGCCCTCATGAGTTCCTGGCCACTGTTCGCCAGTGTGCAAGACGCCACATGCAAATTAGCTCTGATACTTATAAGAAACCCTCATCAACTATATTTCAATAAAATTTTTTTTAAAAACCCACAAAAAAACCCAAAACAGACCAAAATAAAGTTGCTAAGAGAGTAGATCTTAAAAGTTCTTATCACAAGAGCAAGAAGTGTAACTATGTGTGATGATAGATCTTAACTATGATGATCTCCAGGCTCATTTCACAATACATACATATACTGAATCGTTATGTTGTGCATCTGAAATTAATATGTTAGATTTCAAAAATATTTTCCGTATTTTGATAATCATTGTGATTATGTAAGAGAATGTCCTTGTTCTTAGAAAAAATACACAGACATATTTATGGGTAAAGGTAAAAAAAAAAAAAAAGAAAAGAAAAGAAACCATCATCAGTAGGTGTTTTATGAAATTTGAGCCTTGGAGAGGTGAACTCATCTCTCTAATAGAGAGAGGCAGCCCTGGGATGCCAGCCCGCTCAGGTCTGTCGGAACTCAAGTCCTTTATATTGCTGTGCTTTTTCAACCAGAAACTCCGAAACAGCAGTGGGCCCTGTTCCCAAGAGGTCATTCCTGATGAAATGCCAGGGAATGTGGGGACTTGGGTGGGCCCTTCGAAGCCAGCGCTGTCCTGCTGGTGGCAGAGAGATACTGGATTTTCAATCTCAGCTCACTAGCGTAAAGAGGGAGGTGCAGGAGGAATGCGTGAGCAAAACTGAAATAATTATCCATGGAGACAGGCCAGCCTGTTGGGAGGTTCAGCACAAATGAACGGTCAAGCGCATTACTGGAGCCCTAGCTGCTCCCACTCCCCGCATCCACGGCTACCCAGACGCCAACAGTCAGCACTGCCTCTGCTTTCAAGTCCGGGAGACTCCGCCATTACGTTTTCTCCTAAGAAGGCTAAATGGTGACTTCTGCAATAGAAATCACGTTAGATTCTTCACATGCCATGTGAATGTGAACAATTCAGTGCAACTATCTGAGCCATGGTCATCTCATCCATAAAAGAGGATTAGTAACACCTAGGACTGCTGCATGATTAAATGAAACCACATATATGAACACATTTTGTTACTTATAATAATATAGAATACTAACTAAGATTATACTTAATTCCCATTTTTTTTGCCTCTTCTTTGGGAACGGAAAGAACTTGAACGTATATAAAATTGTTGGCTGCTCCGCTCAACAGCAAAGAGAGGCACTGCATCTCTTTTCACTCTCCTGGCTCTAACCGAGCTTTGCTTGTCTCGTGACTGTCTTACACTCGGTCACTCTGCTGAGACTGCAAAACCGCCCAAGGGGGTGAGCCACGAGGTAACGTTTCCAAAGGAAGGCATTAAATTAAATTATTAAACACTCGCGCAGGAGCAGTAATGTAAGAATTCTGAAAGATTCACAAGGAAAGGAAGGAGAGCCAAGGGACTATTTCTGGTGTTCCAACTCTAGAAAACTCTGAGTAGCTATTACGGCTATTTATGAACCCGCAACGTCATAAACCGTAACCCTATTAAATGTGATGAATGAGTCCTGGGTTCCGATTTTTAAATACCAATTCACAGGAATTTTAGAAGAGCGAACTGGCACCGCAAACGGCAAAGGCTTTAGGCAGGCGGCATCACGTCAGCCTGTGATTAGAAGCAATTTTGTCGACTAAATGCGAGACGATTTTGTTAAAAGGAATTTAATAAGGAAGAGGCGTTTAGCGATTTAAATTCTGCCCCATGCATCTGAAATACACGCATTGTGGTCACGTGGGCGGCCCGGGGCAGCGCGATTTGAGGCTGAGTATTTCACAGGGCTGGCATCAGCTCATAAGGCACCTTTTGCTGCCCCCTCGGCACCCACCGGCCATGAGTTTAGAAAAAGTGGTCCCTGGGCAGACAAACCAGAGGGAGTCTCTCCTTCACACTAGGAGGGCCCAGGGAGGCCCTTCACCGTTCAGGGAATCAAGAGTGATCTTCTCCAGGCACTCTCTGGGCGCCACGGTCCTGTAAATGTTCTCAAGGTACTATGAAAGGTTTACGTTCCCTTTAAAGAATGGAACTTTTCTGGACTTCCCTGGCGGTCCAGTAGCTAGGACTCCATGCTTCCAAAGCAGGCAGTGCAGGTTCGATCACTGGTGGGGGGGAAATAAGATCCCACATGCCGCGCGCAGCCAAAAAATAAATTAATTAATAAATTAAAAGAATGGAACTTTTCATTTTTACCTACCTGCTGTAATTGTCACACTTCAGCTCTTCTAGCGTCAAGCTTTAAAAAAAAAATTTAGTACCCTACATGGAAGGAAGAGGGAAAAAACACCTTTCTATCTTCTCAATAAACAAACTTGTGTCTGCTCTCCTGGTGCAACAAGGAAGTTCCAGGAAGCTGCCGCAGGACTCCTGGGGGTGCGGAGGGCAGGGAGGAGGCCAGACCAGGATGGTACGGGGCTGGCCCTTCTCCCATTGGCTCCCCCTCCTCTCCTTGGCCCAGACTGCCCCTGCCTGTCCCTTTCAAGTCCTCTAGAATCACCACTTCGTGCTTGCCCCAGTTATCACTTTTGTTTTTGTTTTTTTTATCAGAGGCAAGTAGAAAAGCCATTACTTTCTACTTCTCAACAGCTTCCTAAGTTGTCACACTGTGTCTTCAGCTTGCCCTGTGTTTGCAGAACAAAATGGTGAGAAACCTGCAGTATGAGAACCTTAAATATTATGATCCCTGCCTTCTGCCCTAACCAGGAAAGGCTATCTGTTGATTTAAGAATGAAAGGAGAAAAAGAAAGGGTTAAGAGAGAAAGGGTTTATCTGGAGATCAATGAGGACAGAGGGCGAAAAGAAGCCACTTGGAGGCATACCAGTCTGGTGAGTATCTCTTTAAAACAAGCAGCTAAAAATGCTTTCAACCCAGCAATACCATAAATGTCCTGCTGCTGTCTTGGCTTTCGGATTCTTCCCCGTACTTTCCATGAGCATTCCACCGGGAATTGTCTGGAATCCCAGATTCAAACAGCAATAACCCAATTCCCTTGTTAGAATATTTATTTTCTTTTCGGTTTGGAAACCCAGCTGGGATGCATCCTCAAGTATACGACACGGCCTCAACCATCCTAGGCACTCCAGGAGATGTTTCTCAAACAGCACGATGGGCAGCCGAGTGCTGGAACAGGACAGCGAGGCGGGCAGCTCAGCCTCCTGTGGAAAGTCCCAGCCGAGGACAAACAGAGCCTGGGAACCTCCACTTTCAGAGGATTCATTCCAGATGTGGGAACAAATGGTGATACAATAGGGCTGATGCAGATTCCAAGGAAGGCTCTAAAGTCAGGCTGCCAGACAGGAGCATTCAGGCAAAATCATCACCATGACCTGAATCCCTAACCTAACAACTGATTATGTTCTAAGGCCGGCAGTAATGTGCTATAGTTCTATATCTGATAATTCTCTACGTGGGCATCCATCCACCCATCCATCCATCCAAGGGAGATATGCAAACTATTCAACAACCGATCCACCAGTTAGAACAGATTCCAGCCAGAAACCAACCCTCTGGCCACATCAGTGAATAGCGGCTAACTGTCAACCCTGAATTCATTCATCCATCCAAGAGGTACCCATTAAACACACTTACATCATGGCCTAATAGATAAAAGCCCAGGCTCTGGAGTCAGACAGAACTGAGTTTGAACCCTGACTCTATCTCCTACTGACTGTGTGACCTTGGCAGGTTACTTAAATTCTCTAAGCCCTAAATTCCTTATGTGTGACATGGATATAACAAAAATACCTACAAGGATCGCTGTGAGAATTAAATAAAATAATTTCCATAAAGGACTTCACATAGTGTCTGGTACAGAGGCATCCCACAATAGCTATTAGCTACTCTGACTGTGTGCTAGGCACATGGCAGGGCCTGACAAAACAGTGGTAAGCAGCACCGCTGTGACTCAATGAGGAAACTGTCTACCCAAGAAAAAAATTAAAGTGTTGGTATGGAAGAAACAGTTCCAAGTAGGGAAAATGATATCTTAGGTGAGATCATAATATTTTCAAGTTAAGAGGGCTGTTGAACATTCTCCTGTCCAATCACAATTTTGTATGGTAGGAAAACTGAGTGTTAGGAGGACTGACTCACAGTCAAACAGCTAGTCTAACAGCAGAACTAGTTAAGAATTACAATCTCCTGATGGTCAGTTCGTTGTGTTTGTTAGTTCGTTTTACCATGGTAACTTTTTATGGAGAGGCAGTTCTATGGTAAAAGAGCTTACATATGTGAAGTCATCCAGAGACAAACCAAGAGTTAGGGTCTTTTTGGGGGCTGGGGGATGGGTTGTGTCAACGTACAGGAAGGAAAAGCCATGAAACCTCAGCCTATTTGGGACAGGAGTTCATTATTTCTTTTTCTCTCTTTATGGAGACTTCAGGCTCCATAAGGGCAAGGAGTTGGGTCTGCTTTGTTCATTTCTGTATCCTGGCATCCAGAAGAGTGCCTGGCACAGCGCAGGTAATCAGTAACTATTTTTCGAACGAATAAATGAAGGAGATTAGGTAGCAGGAGTGCTTTCTCTGCATGGCCTGAGTATGTTCCACCCCAAAGTGAACGGTCCTGAAGTGAACAGCTTGGTCATAGAACAGCTTGGGGAGGTAAAAAAGGCTATTAGTGGTCTCTTTCCCAGGCTGTCTGCTCACAACACTCACTGGTGCCACAGAACTCCATTTTGCTGAGTACAACTGTGCCCTCGATCATGACCATGGCACCTTCACAGTCCCAATCTCTTCTTTAAAAGTTCAGTGTGGAGAAGAGGGTAGACTGAAGCTGGAGTGTGCTGACCCTAGTATATAGGGTCTTTGTAAACACTGATGGATGCAGCAAGCTGGAGGAGGGGAAGGGTTCTCATGGCCCCCAACTCCCCGCAAGGATCCCAGCCACCATCCTCACTGTCGGGGAGAAGGGGTACGCCAGCAATGCACCCCGAGTACCTCCCAGCATCACAGTCATGTGATCCGCCGAATTAGCACAGAGAGAGGAAAGAGAAGCCTGCATCCTCTCCCCACTCTCAGCAGGCAACCTCCTGCTTTCTGAGAAGGGATGGACCAGGAGGGGCAGAATAACCTGGGAAGCACAAGCACGCCCGGAAAAGACGGCAAGTACAACTGGGCCACCATTCAAGTCATGAGGAATCAACTAGGGAAGGGCCAAGGTGACCCCCCCCACCCCCGCCCTGCCATGTCATGTCCTCCATAACCTGGACTCGTGCCCTGAGGCTAGCAGTCAAGCCAGAGAACCTGGCATTTTCTTGGACACCACGACCAGGGTGGCAATCAGGTGACGCATTCTCCCCGGCTGCGCTCGGCATGCCGGATCATCGGGGCTGGGTGGCAGCTCAAGAAAGAAAGACAGAAAGGAAAGGACAGGCGCTGGGTGCTTTGGAGCCTGGCCCCCGCAGCACAAGAAGTGTGGAGGCCCCGACGCCCTGCTGAGCTGCAGCGGGTAGTATGTCATAGTCAGAGACGAAATGAACAGGCAGAGAAATGACAGCCAGGAAGCTCAAGCTTTTCAAAGCCATTTGCAGGTGGGAGGGGGCGAACGATGCCAAAGCAGCTTCGGGAGGTCGTGGGAAAACCATCTCAGAGCACGCCCCTGCCCGGCTTGCAGCCCCGCCTCCCCGGCCCCCCCCCCAACAGCGGTCGATCCTTCTGTCCGGCTGTCGGTCCGTCCGTCCCGTCCAATCCCCCCCCCACCCCGCCCCGTCCATCCCCGGGCGCGCGAACACTCACGCAGGTGCGCGGGCAGGCGGATCGAGTCTTCCTCCATCCTGAGCGCTCGGGGCACTGGCACATGAAGCGGCGTCGAGGAAGTGTAACTGGGCACCGGGCTCTCGGGGGGTGTATATGAAATCCGTTCCTGCTGTTAAAAAGAAGGGCAGCAAGAGGGGAGGGGGGGAAAAGACAATGAAAGCCTGGAACTGAGGGCTGACATCCGCGAGGGGGCGGGTTCGGGGCGTCTGGGCGCTGGTCCCCTCTCTAGACACTGTGCAGCTGTCTTTCAGATCGCCAGCATCAGGGATTTGTAACAAAACGCGGGAAAGGTTTAAAATCGGGCTTTTCCTTTGCACTCGGCTAAATAGGTGTCCATTTTTTTTTTTTTTTTTTTTTCTCTCTGTACTAGTTGTTTGTTCCAGTAACAAGAGGGGAGGCAAGACCAAGGGAATGAAACAATATGTCTAAGAGAATGGCGTTAAAGACTCCTTCTCTCAAACATTACTCTTCCGGTCACATAATTAATGTCACCAATACATTAAAACCACCTTCCCTCTTCTCTGGCAATATCCCCATCTTCTAATCAAAGTAGGATTCCACACTCAGATCCAGTGAGAGGTGAGCCCAAAGTGATGGCTTATAAGTTCGAGATTTTAGTTAATAAATCTGCGAGCAAGATTTGTCTATCACCTACCTATCTCATGACACAGCTACCACCACCAAAAATCTCCAGTGTTTCATTTTTCCCTTCATCGCAGGGAATTATCTGCCACATCAACAGTTATCTCCTTGTCCCCTCATGCTCCATCTGAGAATCAATAATTCCTTTCCTTCTGAAGCATTTCAGGGCTCATGCAAAGAATAACCTGCATTTAAGGAAGTATGGTTTAATAGAAGATTCTTACTCAACTGACAAGGAAAGGGGGAGGGGAGACCCAGCACATACACTGTTTAAATTCAAACAGGTGGCGTTTGTTAGATCAATTAAAACAACTGGATGGGATGGGAAGGATTAGTTTTAAGTTAAAAACGTGGCAACTAATGGCAAGAAACCAACTATGGTGTACAGCGGGGAGAGGAGCGCAATTTGCATCTTAGATCGACGAATACCAACTAGTTTGACTTGCAGTCCACACATAAACACAACTTCTGTTAGTTTCTGTGGTTTAACAGGGCAAAGTAAAGTGGGACACACATGGTCCAAAAATAAGATGGGGCGGGAGGAGATCGGTAACATGCCGTTGTGAAAACAAAAATCGAGCAAAAGAAAAATCACAGATTCAAATAAAACGAAAGGGGTGTTTACATTTTGGAAGGAGTTCTCTAACATTTTATACTCCATCAAATATGCAAAGGGAAGCAGGGGAGTCCCCCAGCCCTGTAACCAAACTGAAGCTTCTCTTCTGCTCATAACCTGGAAAGTTTGGCAGCTGTGGCAGGAAGTTTCGATTTTAAATGAATATATACATATTTTTGTAATTTCCGAATGGAATCACAATACCTTCCCTGAGGCATCCTCTACCGGCAACTAGGGCCTTTGGAATATTTCTGTTTAAACACACATCCTAAAGTTTCCTGGTGAATTTCTTAATTAAGGGCAGACACATACACCCTAGATTTCATTTCTGGATCAATGGAGACGTCCTGTGAAAGGTCACCCAGAGGCAAAACCTTCAACTTCACTTTTCTTGAACTTTACCAAACATCACACATATTCTGAGTAACTCTAACTTAAGGAGGAGTTATATTTTTGGTGTTCGGCTTGGGGTTTTTGAGGTGAAAAAGTCAAAGACATAAACACACATATGGGAAACATATGAAATCTGTTTAGGGGTTTTTCAAGGTGAGATAGGCTTTTTTAAACATTTTAAACGTAGTCTTTTTCTAGTTTAACAAATTCTCCATACACTTCAACCCCTGAATAACACCCCACTGCCACCCAAGTCCCAATATACATCTCGATATCTTTATCTACCGTTACTTTATTCCCAGAAATAGCTTTCTGTTTTGTAAGGGTTTTTGCAGAACTGAAACTGTTGATGAAGAAAACACGGTGCAGCCAGAGAGCTTTCAAATGGCATGCCACGAGTGTGAGAAAAAAAGAAGATGGCATTTCCTAAGACGGTGACCTTCTCTTAAAGCAAGGAGAAACTTACAAGATCCTATAACTAGTCCACAGGAGTGAGGCCACCTCTCCCCGCTCCCTCACCCTCACCAACTCCATCAAGGATGGAGCCCTCAAGGCAGATTTTACTTTATTTCGTGGGGAAATAGACCTCCAGCCTGCTGATAAAAGAGTCAAGCTAGGGCTTCCCTGGTGGCGCAGTGGTTGAGAATCTGCCTGCCAATGCAGAGGACACGGGTTCGAGCCCTGGTCTGGGAAGATCCCACATGCCGCGGAGCGACTGGGCCCGTGAGCCACAACTACTGAGCCTGCGCGTCTGGAGCCTGTGCTCCGCAACAAGAGACCGCGACAGTGAGAGGCCCGCGCACCGCGATGAAGAGTGGCCCCCGCTCGCCGCAACTAGAGAAAGCCCTCGCACAGTAACGAAGACCCAACACAGCCAAAAATAAATAAGTAAATACTTCAAAAAAAAGAGTCAAGCTAGGTATCACCTTTAAAATGTATATATTCTGACTTGCTAAATCATCGTTGTGTTGCACCTTCTTTTCACTGTGCTTTCTTTGCAGGCAGCCCCCTGTGTGTTTACATTTGTGTGTGGTTCCCAGTCCTTCCTGCTACACTGAACGCCACACTTCAGGGCTTGCCCTCGGATTTTTATGCCACACCCCCCCACGTGCAAACAATTCCCCATGAAGACAACCTCGCTATTTCACGATGAAACCTGTAAAGAGAAGGCCAGACACCGAGTGACTGTGGAACTTGAATGCCTCTCGCTCCTGATGATGGATTCCACTCAGCAACATTGCGACACCTTAAGCCTGGGATGGGAAGCGCTTTTCAAAGGTTTCCATGAAGAGATTTGTCAGTAACAAAAGAAAGGGTGGGTATCTTGACCAAGAGGGGGAAAAGCAAAATGTGCTTCTAGGGTCTTGAGCAATTTGCTAGCGGCTGTTACACTACCGTGACCCTGGGTTTAGCAGCCAGCACAGCACTCAGGGGACCCCGGAAAGGATGCCGTCCGGTGTGTGGGCTCCTTTCCGAGGAGAAGCAAGCACACACCTGGGCATCCCCCACCAGACTTATGTCCCTTGTCTCTCTGTCAATCTCTGGGGTGACTCATGTGGTCCTCATTTTAAAATCTGTTATTCTAACCATGCACTTAACATCTACCGTGGCACAATCATCAGACTATCAGCAGTTAGAAATATGAAAAAAACACCGCTGTCTCCGATGGAGACGTCCAGGCAGAGGGGCTTAAAGAGACTAACATCCGATTCCCCCCAGTAACGGAAACCTCTTTATTCTCAGAACTGCCCCTCTGGTCCAACCCCAAGGAAGGGAAGGGGAGTACCCGCTTACAGCGCATTCACCTCGAGAGCAAACTGTCAGTCGGATGAAAACCAAAGGTGTTTTATTTCAACATTACAGAGGGGAATAACGATTTCCCCAAGAGGATTATAACCACTGCTCTAATTAAATTAAAATGCTGCCGACAGTGACATTAATGCATTCAAGCGTTGGAGGGGGATACACTGCCGGCAGAGGTCAATGATGTGACTAAAAATGCCGTGATGTGGTTACATTATTGTTTAGATGATGAAAAAGGAGACATGCTGCTCTCAAACGTGCAGACGCAACCTATCAAACCAACGGGCGGAAGAAAAGGGAACACTGCCATTTCTAAGGCCAATTGTAATACCTCTGAGAAGGGGGGGTTGGAAGAGCAGCACAAAGCTCTGGAAGGAGAAAATAAGGCTAAAAATAGTTTTAGGCAAAGGATGAAATGTAAATGTTACTAACCATTATAGAAAAGCTTTCAAAACGTTAAATGGAATGCGGAGTTAGGGTTGCTACAAGCACACTGTTGAAAGTGAGCTCTATCCCCGACCATGAAGGGTCACAAGGTGCCCATCTAAGGCTGCTCATTTTTTAAAAAATTTATTTTATTAAAGTATAGTTGACTTACAGTGTTAATTTCTGCTGTACAGCAAAGTGATTCAGTTATACATATATATACATTCTTGTTCATATTCTTTTCCATGATGGTTTATCACAGGATATTGAATATAGTTCCCTGTGCTATACAGTAGGACCCTGTTGTTTATCTATTCTGTATATAATAGTTTTTGCAACTGCTAACCCCAAACTCCCAATCCATCCTTCCCCGACTCCCCTTGGCAACCAGAAGTCTGTTCTCTGTGTCTGTGACTCTGTTTCTGTTTCGTAGATAAGTTCATCTGTGTCATATTTTAGATCCCACATATAAGTGATATCATACGGTATTTGTCTTTCTCTTTCTGACTTACTTCACTTAGTATGATAATCACTAGATCCATCCATGTTGCTGCAAATGACATTATTTCATTCTTTTTTATGGCTGAGTAATACTCCATTGTATATATGTACCACATCTTCTTTATCCATTCATCTGTCAATGGACATTTAGGTTGCTTCCATGTCTTGGCTATTGCGAATAGTGCTGCTATGAACGTAGGGGTGCATGTATCTTTTTGAATTATAGTTTTGTCCAGGAGTATATGCCCAGGAGTGGCACTGCTGGATCATATGGCAACTGTATTTTTAGTTTTCTGAGGAACCTCCATACTGTTCTCCATAGTGGCTGCACCAATTTACATTCCCACCAACAGTGTAGCAGGGTTCCCTTTTCTCCATGCCCTCTCTAGCATTTGTTATTTGTAGATTTTTTAATGATGGCCATTCTGACCGGTGTGAGGCGGTACCTCACCGTAGTTTTGATTTGCATTTCTCTAATAAGACTTAATAATTCTGCTCATTTTTAAACCAACTGCTTAGAACCTGTGACTACTACGTAAACCAAGCTTATATGTCTTGTGTTCAGTAGGAGAGTGGCGTTTCTCCTTCCTCCACGCCCACCCCATGGCTGCCTTTTACGGACAAGAGATAAAAACTGAATATTATTATCACCAAAAAAGGCTTTCCTTTTCAAAATTATTTAATATAGCGCTTCTATAAATCATGGGGATCCCCCAGCGCATTTACACGTTTGTTTTTACGTCACTAACTCTTTGAAAAAGCTGAAAGGCTGAGAAATTTAGAGCTTACTGACCATTAAATACTAACCTTCTGGAAATAAAGATAAGGCATTTCTGTAATAGAGAAAAACAGAAATAAAGTCTGGTTGTACAGTCCACCACCCCAAATCTGGGGATTCACCAACTACGGATTGAAAACATGCAGGGGAAAACAAACTTCAGAAAGTTCCAGAATGCAAAACTTGAATTTGCCATGTGCTGGCAACTATTTACAGAGCATTTACATTGTATAAGTAATAAAGAGATGATTTAAAGTATGTGGGAGGATGTGTACAGATTATATGCAAATACTACACCATTTTATTTTATATAAGGGACTTAAGCATCCGTGGATTTTGGTATCCTCGGGGTCCTGGAACCAAACCCCCCTGCAGATACCGAGGGACAACAGTACTTGCAAAAAGACGGTTTAGAGGTAATTTCAAAGATTTCTTGACTGTAGAGCTGAGATGCCCATGATTTAGGAACTTTTTCCAGAAATAGCCCCCATCCCCGTTATGAATGCCAGGATTACCCCAGTGATGGTTTCTGAAGCCTGTGTAAAGTCTTGAGGACAAAGAGTGTCATGGAAACAGTGGTGCCCATGGACCATTTCCCAAGGAAATACAGTAAAAATGCTGCAGGTGCACTTTTCATCCTGCTACACTTAGGTGTCCCTTCACTGCACTGAAAACCAGCAACCCAGACAAAATGGGAAACAGTAGGCACCACAGGTACAGTGGTCATGCTAGTAATATTCAGTATTTTGAGGGAAGGATTTCCTTCTCTTTTCCACCCTGCAGATTTTTAGGAAAGCTGCCTGGGAAAGCTGATGCTTCTACTACAGTCATCTTCTATAGACTAAAAGAAGAAATCTCTCCTATGGGAAACTATCTATTGAGATTCACTCAACTGAAGTCTGAATACACAATTATTTAACTACACCTTTCTGGCTGCAGAATAATTCAAAGCGGTGGCTTTGGCTTTCATTAAATAAGCTTTCATTAATAAGCAAAAGCAACGCATCACCAAAAAACTGAACAAGACTGAATTCTGAGCTGCACAGTTTTCTAGGTTTTTGGTGCCAGGGGTGCAAACAGAATACACAACAACCTAAACTAACACACTCTTGATTGCCAAGTTCTTTCACTTGAAAAACTACACTGAATATTTTGTTCACCCCCAAATTTAGCAAGATCAACTTAAAGGACTTGCGGAAAGATGCAAACGTCACTCTTCTTTGCTGAATTTACACACAGCCACAGTCCACGATATCTTTCGCAGCTTTCGAGAAAGAAACAGGGTACACTTTAGGATCTGGGGTGAGAACAGTATAGCTTAGGATGTGAGGGATTCAAATAAGAATTGCGAAGTAGAAAACCAGGTCCATCAAATCACAGCAGTGAAGTTGTGATGCTGTCTTTCCCTCCCACAGAGGCTCCAGGAGATGTCTAAACAAGTGACCCGAGCCGGTTCCCCTCTTAGTGCCCAGCTCCTCTCCTGAGAGAAACATCCCTGTTGGTGCTGAGTCATCCGATTTTTACACCCCCAATTGGTCTTTGGCTTTTAACATGCTTGCAGTCATTTCCAGCAAGAAAAATGGGAGTACCCCATGAAAATAGGATGGGCAGGAGCTACACTCCTGGTCTCTGGAGCTATCCCCCTCGGTCACCCAGACGCCCATTCAGCCCTTGGGGGGGAGGGTACGCCCCACAATCTACCTTCACACTGACGTGGGGATCTTCTGACGAGCCCGGCTTCACCTGTCCAAGGAGTGCTCTTGCTTTTGGGCACTGAAGAAGATGGTTTGGGACCTGAACTATGTAGATTCCTACATGCTTAGAACTGAAATAGACAGTCCTTTTCCTCCCCTTCTTAAGGCTACTCTACCCTAAATCAGAAGACAGTGTATTGTGTCTATCAAACAGATATAATTAAGTCAAAGCACCTTAAGTCTTTCTTTTGCCCAGAACTAAGTTATCGATGCACAATTGGATGAATAAAAAGAAGCATTAGCAATAGGCCGTGCAATCAAGCACTGCTGTAAAAGGTCATTAAGGTTTTGTTCTCCCTATGATTGTTATGAAATCTTTCAGCATTCATCAAGCATCCACTAGGAGCCAAGGCCTGTACCAGGCATTACGAATTCTACCACCATTAAGTCCTAGAATTTCTAAGATGGCCCCAATATTAAAAATTCTGGCCAGGACATGGAAGCAACCTAAATGTCCATTGACAGAAGAATGGATAAAGAAGATGTGGTACATATATACAATGGAATATTACTCAGCCATAAAAAAGAATGGAATACTGCCATCTGCAGCAACACAGATGGACCTAGAGCTTATCATACTAGGTGAGACGGAGAAGGACAAATATCATACGATATCACTTACATGTGGAATCTTAAAAAATGGTACAAATGAACCTATTTGAAAACAAAACAGAAATAGTGTCAGAGATGTAGAAAACAAACTTATGGTTACCAAGGGGGAAAGGGCGGGGGAGGGATAAATTGGGAGACTGGGATTGACATATACTCACTACTACATGTAAAAGAGATAACTAATAAGAACCTACTGTATAGCACAGGGAACTCTACTCAATACTCTGTAATGACCTATATGGGAACAGAATCTAAAAAAGAGTGGATATGTGTATATGTATAACTGAATCACTTTGCTGTAGAGCAGAAACTAACACAACATTGTAAGTCAACTATACTCCAATAAAAATTAATTTAAAAAATTCTGCATCACTTTACCCATAAATACATATGGGTACTCATACATAAATACATACACTCCTCAGAACATATGTCCCAATCTTGGTTGGAAAACACAGTCATTGCGACAACCAGGGAGGGAAGCTAGCATTAAGGGAGCGCTTGGAATATACTTCCCACAACGCCTTTATTTTATTTCAGACTCACAATAACCCTGCAAGGAAGGCATCATGACCCCCATTCCACATGATGAACCTGATCTGAAGATGGCAGGGGGGTAGCAATCTGTTCAAGTCACCAGCTCGGGAGATGGTACGGCTGGTAAAAAGAGGAGACATAAGAAATTACATTGAAGTAGGGCCAGCCCGTCAACAATGGCTTCACAACTAATGGTGACTCCCACGAGGTAAGTTCAAGCTTGTAAGAACAGCTGCAGCTTTGGAATATTTCATTGCTTTGTGCTCTCACTCCTCACAGAACTCCAGTGGGGTCCCCGAGGGTCGCTCCACGGAGGCCCCTGAGCCAGGGTGCTGACTGTCTTAAGCCTGTTGCTTCTGCTACTGGGAACAAAGACGGAGGGCGTCAGTGCCTTCACCTGAAGGAAGGGGACTAAATGCAACGCGCGAGGGGAGTTCTCCTGGCGTGGCCCCTGAGCGGGGGTAGACACTAGAATCCATCCAGGGATGCGTGTTACCTGTAGGGCTCCGTCAGCAGAGCCGTCAGGGCATTTACAGATTGCTGGCGCCTCTCAGGACTCTACCTCGTACTGAAAGCTCATCTTAGGGGATTTTTAAATAAAACCATGTTCCTTTTCTCTCCAACATTTTCTTCGACAACCACAAAAACCATTTCCCTTACTCAACACCTTCCCATTTACCCAAGAGCAGCAGATCTGAACGTACAGGTGAGACGAACAGCAGCAGTGAGGAGGAAAGGCCCCGTCAACGTTTATTCGGGGCCTGTTCGTGGGCAGAGCTCCGAACCCGGGAGGAGCGAGTCTGCCTCTGGGAATCACAGTGGCTGCCATCCAACGACGCTGGTCCAGGGCTCTGAAGATGCACCCTCCCCTTCTCGCAAATGAGGAAGGGGTGATGGAGGCACTCAGGGGGCTTGCGGCGGGGAAAGACTGAAAGGATCCAAATAGAGGTCTTCAAATTCAGAAGGGCTAGTATAAGGCAGAGCGAAGGCTTCCCCTTAGCCCCCCAGAGGGCAGGGCCGGCCACACACACCTGTGCCCTAGGAATCTGTGTCTGATTACTGCTCCCTTTAAAGCCAATTTAAGATGAGGCTGAAAGGTGACTCTTAAAGGTGTTCCTGCGCTGGGAATTAACTCAAGTAGAACTTGAAGGTGCCTTATAACTAAGTCCAAGATGCTGCTTCTGCGTGATCTTCTATCTCCTGGCGAGTCAATGCTTATTAATTACATTGTGGGCAGAACAGAGCCAAACAAAACAGGAAGACCACTCTCCCCCTTCTCCATCAACTGGTCCCCAGAGGCCCCTCACACGATCCGAGGGGTCTACCCAATATAATTAGAAAAATTACTAGTATCTACAACTTGGAGTAACCCTTTCGAAGACAAGCACCAAAGACAAAAACTCAAATAGATTTCTTTATTGTCCTAATTTTAAAACATTTTAATTAAGATCCTTTCCAACCCTGAGATGCTATGAATCTTTTTTTTTTTTTTTCTCTTCTGAATTTCTTAAATATTTCTGACATGAGTAGTAGTAAGCAGAATCTCAAGCTGTGATTCCTTTTCATGCCAGGTTGTGGTTTCACAGGGAGGTCTGTGCTTGAAGGATGCTTAGCTCATTTGGCTGGAACCCAGTGCTGACGGAGGCAAGGTCACAGGCTTCAGACCTGGATGGGAAAATGAAACGCACGCCACCCCATGGCCCAGATTACACCCCTAATCCCTGCCAGGATACAGATGACTTCTTTTAAGGTGGAGATTAGGTGAGCTCGGCAACAAACATCACCGCTACTGGAAACCCCAGAAGCGCATGTCCTACTGACAGTGGGGTCGCTTCAGTATAAGAAAGGTGGTGTGACTTCATACAGAACCAGCTGGTGTCACCTCTGGGAAAAATACCGTCTTGCTGTGGGATTTATCCACAAATGCCCCTAAGTTTTGATCCACCTTTTGAAAAAGGGTCACAGAATCCTTTCTTCCTAACTAATTCTAACAGCAGAAGAAACACGTACTCAAATGAACAGCAGCTTATATCCTGGCCACAACAAAGCGAGGCCAAGTTCGGCTCCTGATTAGCTGCTTTCTCCTCCATTAATGCTGTTCGCTCTAATGGTCTGGCTATTACAATTAGCCAATCTGCAGTGTCCCTGCCTGGGGCTAACGAGTAATCAACTGCGAGTGTTACTATTTAGTTGTATCAAGGGCGCCATTAGAGAGAGCTTCTCAATTTCTCCCGGCAAAGGAGAGATACCTTCCAGGCATGTTCTACCTGCCTGTGCCCCTGGGTACGAGCTCCCGGGGGACTCACGGGACCTTAAGATTGGGACAGAGGAAAGGATGAGGGCCAGGCTTCTGTGGAGACCAGAGGTGGAAGCAGCAGAAGAGCCCCAAAGGGATGCTTTGAACCTGTACATTCCTCCCTCCCTCTCCACCTGTCTTCTCGTGCCTCATAAACGTTCTCCCCATCCCCAAGCAGCTTTCCTCTTTCTGTTACAGCATCACTCTGGGCTTAAGTCCATCTTCATTTTTTTCGTGAGTGACTGCACATGAAAGTCTTATAAAAGGAAGAGAGAGAAAGAGAAGCTTTTAAACTCACACCCTCAGCTGATTGCTGGAGGTGATTGGAAGGGAGGCAACTCAGACCCCCTTTACAATTGAAAAGACTTTTTGTCCTGTGATGTATCTTTACAAAATGTCGACAGCTGAAATGGACCACACACCGAATGAGAAACGTGAGGCTTTAAAAACAGGCTACCAGAGCAAGATTTGCATTCTAGTTCAAATGAGGGCAATCCAGAGAAATGCTGAAGAGAGTCTCTAAAATAACAGCCCCACTGAAGTCTGCGTGAAGTCCCGCAAGGTCCTAACTAGATGCTGCCCATTTCCAATGAACCAGGAGACAACCCGGCCCCCCGACACACCTCAATCAGGAAAGGAGAAGGCTGGGTGACAACCACTGCCAGGGTCAAGTTGAACGAATTCCCTTGCTCTACATGTATCAGAAAATCCCTGGGTCGCTTCAGGCTGACGAAGAAATAGAAATAGAAAAAGCCCTGTAAACAATACCTAGAGTAACAAGTGCAAACGAGGTCTGGTACAGATTCATGTCTCTGGGAAAATGTTTCCTACCAATATAATTTTCAACAAAACCTTATTAAAAACACTATACTTGAAAAGCACCATAAAACAAATGTCAACGTCTCCTCAGCGTATGCCGTCTGAGGAACTGGCATTAAAATACCCAGCCTTTACCATCACATAAAGTTATTTTAAATATAAGTCACATGAAGCTTGTGAAATATTACGCGTTTCTTGAAACAAAGGCTCTCTATAAATGCAACGCATCATTACAATGAGAAATTTGTAAAGTCCCAAATAAAGCACTACTTTTTACGCGTGCCGTAAGAATTAAACCCGTCTTCATGGTGTAGAGTGGGAAATTAACTGAAACCTCAACTGAAGATGGACCGTGACCTCACATATGACTGACTGAAGAATCAAGGCAGAACTTATCTGCCTGCCCAACCTGCAGCCTCTGGAACTCAGAAGTAACCAATACGCAATCTTGAACATGGATTAAGAGGGTCACGCACCTGCATCTCCTCTTTTAGAAAAACTTTTCCAGAAGTAATAACCATCCTGGCAAGTAATTTCTTATATACTTTGTCAGAAACCATAGACGTTCCCTGATCTTTAGACACATGACTCCTTACAGGAACTCAGAAAAGGCATCCTTCCCTCCACTGTGGTCGTGGTTAGAAAGACCTGGGAGTTTGGGGTTTTTTTTTGACAACTGATGATTGAAAACAAGTTCTGCTGACAAGGTGAATATTATTATGAGAAATGCTACCAGCATTAGTAGCATTCTAAAAACTTAATGACAGGAATGAGAATGAAATATAGAAGCGTGTGTGTATATGTGATGACAACAGTCATTAACAGAATATGAAGCGGCTTGAAATAATAAAGAAACTCACGCGCTGCACTCTTGTAGCCCTGTTGTTAAGACTAATCATTTATTTTACATAAGATCCTGTGCCTTCATTACAACTATTGTGCTTGACAGTACATGAAAAATATGCTTGAGTTTCCACATACTTCAGGGACTCAGGATCATCTAATCATTTGGGAAATATACATTTTTTAAATCAGGTATTCTGAATCTTGGCTGCACGTCAGAATCATCTGGAGAAGCTTTAAAAAAAAAATCCCAGTTATCAATTAGCAGAGGCAAACTATTGATATTATATATAGGATGGATAAACAACAAGGTCCTATTGTATAGCACAGGGAACTATATTCAATATCCTGTAACAAACCATAGTGGAAAAGAATATGAAAAAGAATATAAAAAAATTAAAAGATTGTCTTTAATTGCAAAAAAAAAAAAAAAAAAAAATCCCAGTACCCAAGTCAACCAGCCAGGTATCATTATTTTTAAAGCTCTTCATCGGATTCCAATATGCAGAGAGGTAAGGCTGAGAATCAGTATCTTCAATCAAGACATAAATAGAGTAAATCCAGACACATGCTAAATGATTATCTTTCACAGTAGTTTTTAAGAAACCTTATTAACCCATTTGCTAATTGTCCTTCCCTCCTGAATAAATTGCTGTTGTTCTGCCTTTAACCATAAAATAGAGATTATTGGTGTAATACAGGAAGTTTCTGCCTGATGACTACCTGACCCACAGAGGAACAAGTGCCCCAGACAGGTGTGTCTGCAGTGGTTCCTCTTCCCTCCCAACTGCCTCTGGAGTTCCCCCAGCCCCACCCCCAGAGAGGCTGCTCAGCTTCACTTTCCAGAGCTCCACCTGGAGCTCATGTTCTTAGCACCGGCTAAGAACTTGACGTGTGTAGCAGGGCCAAGACAAGGGTAACGATGGAGAAGCTAGAGGGAACGAAAACCCATTCCACTTCCGGATTGCCCTCCCTCCCCCTCCCCACACCCAGAAGGGTCTGTCTGTCTTCATGTGTTCAGGCCCCAGACCCCCTTTTTCTGGCTCAAGCATCCAGCAGCTTGGAGTTCGGGGAGCCTCTTTTCCCCAGGTGAGATGCATGATCCCCATGATGGCTGTCAGGGCTGCCTGTGTGCCACTCGAAAATGGCGAGTGGGATGCGTCTTTTCCCCAAAGTAACCTTGCTACTAGTGATTAGGTCTTTATTTTTGCACATGAACTGTCAACTGACTATAGCCTGGAGGAAGGCCTTGACCTCCAAGCAGCTGACTTCTTAATAAAATCTTGGAACCCTAAACGAGTAGAAATCTCCAGCCCACTAAGGTCTTCACCAAGATAGTTGAAAGTCCTTCCATGACATGCTGCTATGTCCTCCTAACACCCCTAGGAGTCATGTCACCAAAACCAGCACAAAACCTACTTGACAGATGTAGGAACTGAGGTGGAAGGATTGACAAGATTCTTGAACGAATCCCATAACTGCTCTGGAGGGAGCAGAGTCCTAAACCCAAAGATGTCATCTTTCTCTGGAGTTACCTTCTGTCTCTAGTGTTGTTTAAACTCTTGGTCAGCATGATAAAGTCTGTGTAAAAAGTGGCCCTTAAGGGGAAGGGTAGCTCACTTAAGAACCTAGCTGATTTATTTATTCATTCCTTGATAAAAAACATTCTCCAAAGAAGCCACTGGAAACCGAAGTCCTTCCAATAAAACAAAAATTTCAACAGTTTCCAAGCATCTTGATGTTATTAGTATTTTATCTCTTCTTCCTTTAAGCAAAATACAATTCTAAAACAGTGATAGAACTGTGGCATGAAGATGGCTTTATCATCTGAAATTCACTCAGGTGTTGAAAGTCCTCGAGTGGGCTGTAATTCTCTTTGCGTCTTTCAGAAGCAACTTGCAAGCTACCCTGTGAAAGCCTGCTACAGCATCGCTAGCCAAGCCTCACCAGTGGTGTCAACAGTTCCGACACGGAGCTGCCAACAACTGAAACCTATCAATAGGAAGATCTGGGAAGTTTAACCAAAAGTTGAAATACGGACTCTACAAATCACTTGGAGCTTGTAGGGTTGAAACAGGAGCTTAGAAAAAGGCTAATATTTCCTTTATTGCTATGGAATTCCTCTCTAGTTGTATTACTTTATATTCCTTGCCACAAGCCAATCAAATCTATGCTGACAATCACCAAGACTTCTGCCTGAAGAAAAGGTGAATGAACCAGGCAGACACAAATGACAAAGCACTGATGTAGTATATAGTTCTTTGTTCTCAAGAGAATCCATGGTTTCTGAGTGGGTGAAAAGCATTTGAAAATCATTCTGATGAAGAGAAAACTATCTTCTCAATGAACTTATTCCTATTAAAACCCATTTTCCAACCCTCAACTGTCATAAACCCATCCATATATAAGACCACAGTAACACAATGGGGAAAATGTATCTCTAACTTTTGAAGTCTAGCAACTTCCCATAGGAAGTCCTAATCACACTTCCAATGGATGCCCTAAGGCATTATCTAGACAAGCACGTTTGACCGAAATATAATGCAAGCCATATGTGTAATTTAACATTTTCTAGTTGATGCAGAAGAGACAGATGAAATTAGTTTAAATAATATATTACATTTAACCCAACATATCCAAAGTATTCTTTCAACGTATAATCAAGATATAAAGCTATTGAGATGTATTACTTTTTTTATACTAAGTCCTTGAAATTTACTGTCTAGTTTACATGACCGTTCAAATCAGACACTAAATTTTCACTGCAAATACTTGATCTGTCTTTATAGTTCACAGAATTTACAGCCGAAAAGGTAAATTCGCACACCCAACGCTGTTCCAAATAAATTTTTAAAGATTTTTAATAACTGACTCAAGTACATTTTAAAATTCAAATTGATTAAAACTAAATAGGGCTTCCCTGGTGGCGCAGTGGTTGAGAATCTGCCTGCCAGTGCAGGGGACACGGGTTCGAGCCCTGGTCTGGGAAGATCCCACGTGCCGCAGAGCAGCTGGGCCCGTGAGCCACAACTACTGAGCCTGCGCGTCTGGAGCCTGTGCTCCGGAACAAGAGAGGCCGCGATAGTGAGAGGCCCGCGCACTGCGATGAAGAGGGGCCCCCTCTTGCCGCAACTAGAGAAAGCCCTCGCACAGAAACGAAGACCCAACACAGCCAAAAAAAATAAATTAATTAACTAAAAAAAAAAAAAACTAAATAGGTCAAGAATTCAGTTTCTCTACAGCACTAGCCACTTCTAGTGCTCACAGCCTCATGGAGCTGCTAGTGACCATATCGTACACAGCAGGTTAGATCCTGGGGCAGCGAGCACCGCACGGGGGTGAATGGAGGATGAGGTGGGACGCGATCGCACATCCTTTCAGGAACATCCTAAACTCTGGATGGACACGGGCTACAGGTGACCCATGTTCCTCGTCCTTCATTTCTCCAATTGCAGTAATCAGTCATTAGAGTCATCCAGACTGACAGCCATTTATAGAGAAGGACGAAGGGGCTAGATGTCCTTCCTGCCCCTGTACTCAGAGACAATGAGCTCTGAGCACTCAGCAAAAATACACAGGAGTTTAGGCTCCATCAGGTCAAGTCTTTTCCTTTCTTCTTCTCTCTCAATATGTCTCTCTCTCTTTCTCCCTTTAACTACCCAACCAATTTCCCTGGGAGCTGAAAAACGAGTTCGTGCAGGACGTCACTCTGCAGAGTTTCAGCTCTCCTCCCCAGTACGAACAGTCACTGTGCATTGCAACCTGTCCTCATTTGGGTCATTCCTGAACTCGGCCACAATCCTTAGGAGATGCCCAGAAATATAAGCCAGCTGTCACTCCTAAAGCTCTGGGGCACGTGGTTGAATACTAATTATTTCTACCATCTAGAAATCTGAACCATAAAATCGAGGTTTAGACTTCTCAAAAGATAGTTTGCCCTCATCATAGGAAATGTGTATCTAATTAGGCGAAAACAGAATTAAAGCAGAAGGAAAGCTCCATAAGGAGTAAAAGACATGATTCAACATCCCTTGAGAGCAAGTCTGGTTCAGACCCGCCCTCACCTGCCTGACGTGACTCCTCGCAGTAGGTACAGCAGGTGTTGAAAAGGAACACAGGCTCCCTAGGCTGTGACTGATGTTGCACCTGAAGGACCTTCTTGAAAGGAAGAATGTTCCATAAGGACCTTTGACAAGGCACATCCCCTTCCCCCAAATACTCAGCCTCTTACTAAAACTAACCTTACAGTTTTAACGAAACTTGTACGTATCCTTTCACCAATGCTAACCATCCATATCTGCTTTCCCCCACTGGCAAGACTAGAAAACAACATAAGTTAGAACCCTGAACAAACGCTCCTCCATATCCTCCACACTGATTCTTCCCTCTAAAACTACAAAAACTACAAAAAGGGGGGAGGTGCAGACTTGAACCTCAGTCTTCTCAGCTACAAAATGGAGACAATTGTTCTCACTGATTGATAAGGTTCTGAGTAAATTGATTCAGTTAAAATAGGTAAAAAGGCCATGGCAACCATGATGTTATTATTCTTATGCCATGGTTTCCAGAGCTTTCAGACCGAGGTCCAAAGACTCGTGCTGATTCACTTGCCCATTCCTTTCATCCAGAGCAAAAAAAAAGAAAAAAATTAATATGCACTGTCTCACTACATTATACCCTTTTATGTACGAACATTAGACATTAGATCATTGGGAAGAGAAGAACTGGTACAATTTTCCTCAGTTCAGACTAGAAAACTACATCAGTCTAATTTCCAGAGGCTGGCCTCGAGTGCGTTACATCCAGATCACAGGACAAACACTGGTAAGTTGGGAATCTCTGAATGGTCCTGAGTATCCTAAGACCTAAACAGAAACCCCACTCAGTTCAAACTACTGTCAATACGCGCTTTCTAGTTCAATAAGGGTGTTTAGAAAACTTTTTATAGCTGACTGTAGGTTTTTTACTCTACCGTCCCTACCCAGAGCTTTTAGCATTTCCTCCCCATCCAGAGACTCAGCTGTGGGTCCCCCTTTGGGACTTCCCATCCTGCCTTGTGCCAGGTCAAGTCTCTCCAGCCCATGTTTGCCTGACGTCCTCAGCAGACCTTGCCCTTGACTTTGGATCTAGGTCTCCTCCTTCACAGTTCCTTGTTTTGAGGTCGATGATTTGCTGCAGCTTGGACTTTCATTCTCCTGTGTCCATGTCCACGGCTGGGGGTCTATCTCACCTTCACGTGCTTCTCAGACCCCCAAACCACACTGGAGCCCCAGGCCCTCCCTCTCACCCAGACGGGAAGGTTGTCGTTGAGAGAAAACTTGGCCTGAGCAGGGGGCCTTGCCCGTCCTGCTCACCACCATGTCCCTCACACCCAGGGCAGTGCCTGTTGGCTCATAGCAGCCCTCGTTACATATTTACTGAATGAATGAATAAGCCTTATTAGACAATCTCACTCAGTGCATTTCTCGATGCCAACACAAACTCACCTCTTGTCCCGTGTTTTCCCCTAGGGCCATCTAGTGACTTTTGGACACAGTTTTAAGTCCAACTGTCTACATAAAAATCTTGCTACAAGCTGCCAGCACTGCCCTTCTCCTTTTCTTCTCCTCTCCAGGAGACATGCTCACTGCCCTATTACCCAGTTAACGTGACTTGTTCTTAGGCCTTATTCCAGGTCGGTCCATGTTCCTGGAACACCTTCCCTCCAAGGATCCCATCTCATCAACTCTGCTGCCTCGAGAGAGAGAGAGAGAGAGAGAGACTTAATAATGTGCTTATACTCATCCCAATGCTGCCATCATTCCTCAAAAATACTTTAAAGACACCTCTTTCGGGACGTTCAGAAGCAACTACAGGTACCAGTTTATTGCTATTTCTTGGATCTGACCAAGAACAGTTTCAAGTATTGCTGGGAAGCCTTACTCATTGGACTTGATGCCAAATGATTACAGCTATGTCCAAAATTTAACTCCCACCTCAAGGCCCTAAGTTGTTCATTGCTCTAATTATCTGTGAAATGTTTCTCTCCCAGCTAGACTAGAAAAGAGTGGGGACACAGACTGTATCTGTGCTGTTGACTGAATTCCTCCATGCACGGTGCCTGATACACTGTACATACACGACTAACGATTGGTAGGTGAATGAACAAATGGTCTGAAGACCTTTCTGAAAGATTTTTCTTTGATTCAGCAAATACATGTCTGATACTGCTAGATGCTGAGAATATGGAGATGAGTAAGAAAAAAAAAAACTCTGTCTTCTTTAAGGAACTTAATGTCTAAAGGGGAAAAGATGACTTAAGGGGAAAGGAAAAGAAAGTATTATTTACTGTCAACCCTTATGTAACAGACACGTATCACATTTCACTGAAATTTCCCAGCAATCAAATAAGCATGACATTTAAATCCCCATTTTAAAAAGACTTAAAAAAATTGGGATTCAGCAACGCTGCATAGCTTACATAATGGTAATAAGTTACAAGCCAGTCTTTGAACCCAGAGCCTACGGACAGCAAAACCTAGGTCCTTTCTTCCTTGGCACCAAGCAAGGGGTGTACAATTCAAGGAAATGTTTTGTCTTTTAAGTGACTACTTTTGAAACTCTGAAGGAGACACATTTACATGGATATCTGGGTACTGGTATGGGTCTACCCTTTTTTAGCCTTACCCCATCCATACTATTCTAGAAATCACGTTAGGTGACCCAGCAACTCTGATCTCCCTAAGAAGTACGCCAGGGACTTCCCTGGTGGCGCACTGGATGAGACTCCACACTCCCAGTGCAGGGGGCCCGGGTTTGATCCCTGGTCAGGGAACTAGATCCCACGTACATGCCTCAACTAAGAGTCTGCATGCCGCAACTAAGGAGCTGTAGAGCCGCAACTAAGGAGCCCAGGAACCACAACTAAGGATCCCGAGAGCTGCAACAAAGGAGCCCACCTGCCACAATGAAAGAGCCCACCTACTACAACTAAGACCTGGTGCAACCAAATAAATAAATAAATAAATAAATATTAAAAAAAAAAAAAAGAAGAAGAAGAAATACTCCAAAGACCATCTCCCTTAGCCCTAGCTCACACAGGCATCAAGAAGCCTGAGGCTTATTCAATCAGAGGTCCACGACCCCCGATCTGTGCCAATGTTGGGGTGAAGGTTCTTTTAGTAGAAGTTGCCGTGTGAATATAGGGGGGCCTACAAACACCCACGGAGGGGCAGGTGGCGTAGGCAGCAGACAAACACTGGTACACAAGGAGCTGGAAGGAAGGAGGAGGCTTGGAAGCAGAAACTAGCGTCAGCGTCACTACAAGGGGCCAGCTTCGGGACACACATCACAAACTACCAAGACACCTGCCCATTCTTACTAAGTAGAAGATGAAAAATGGAGCCTTTCAAGTTTCATTTCAACGACATTTGAAAGAGACGAAAGATTTCGTATGGTTATCACAAAAGACATTAAAATCTAGGGACCGTGCTTTCCTTTCCCTTAGATTTCTCCATTCAGTTCTAAAAATATTTTTGAGCATAGACGGTGGTGGTGAAGAGCTATAGCTTGGAGATACTCAGGCTTGTTTTGAATCTTGGCTCCTGCACTTACTGCATGACTCTGGACAAGTGACTTAAGCTCCCCAAACCTCAGTTTCTTCATCTATAAAATGGGATAATGATAACACTGGTTCCATCTATCTCAAAAGGTTGTAAAGGAGAAAACACATTAGAACTCAGCACAGGGCCTAGCACATAAAAAGCTTAACAAGCATCAATGACAAGAACACGTGCCAGCGTGGTGGTAAATCTTTAGGACATACAGATACGCACACATACAAAGATGGTCATTTTTGAGGTGGCTTAGGGGCTCCATCTGCGGTAGGCTCAAGATATCACATAATTACACAGAGGACTGTGTGATGAAAGACACAAATGGTCATGTAAAACTACTGTCCATTAGAGAGCTTAAGTCACTATCAAGCGCCTTTGCAAACCATCTGTTTTCAAGCAGGAAAAAAACAGGGAAAAAGGAAATCAAAAGACTCAATTCCAGGGCTTCCCTGGTGGCGCAGTGGTTGAGAATCCGCCTGCTAATGCAGGGGACACGGGTTCGAGCCCTGGTCTGGGAGGATCCCACATACCGCGGAGCAACTGGGCCCGTGAGCCACAACTACTGAGCCTGCGCGTCTGGAGCCTGTGCTCCACAACAAGAGAGGCCACGATAGTGAGATGCCTGCGCACCGCGATGAAGAGGGGCCCCCACTCGCCACAACTGGAGAAAGCCCTCGCACAGAAACGAAGACCCAACACAGCCACAAATAAAAAAAAAAAAAAAAAAAGACTCAATTCCAATAAAGATGCTGCAATAAGTGGAAGTGGCCACTGCTAGGTCTGCGTGTCCTAGGACGATCAGACAATCCCTGTCTCTGGATTGGGTAGATGCTCGAGGAGAGAGAACTCAATGTACTTTCTGTGACACTGTTACCCACGCTCTGCCCAAAGAGAAAACGTGCCTTTGCTTCTTTGGCGGAGCATGTGAGTGGCTACAGCTGGAGCGTCAAGCCGAGCTGTCTGCTGAGCAGAGCTTTCCCAGCCGTCTGCCATGAGGGTCGGGGCAGGCGGCCGCCTCTCAGCATCAGCTGCACCTGGATTCGCGGATCAACTCTTCAGTATCACGGAGCACAGGGCGGGTGGTGTGGGAAGCGCCGGTGTTGCTCTAATAACGAGCACGTTTCGTTCCTTGCATGGAGGTACTGGCTCTTGCTAATGCCACCTCCTACGCAGCTGGTTGCATAAACATTCAGGGGCAGTGTAGCCCAGTATGAGTTGTCAGGAGGCGGGCCTGGTGTGCTTACTCAATCAGCACGCACTCACGCTACCTGTAACACACACCTGTTCTGTAACCTCTGAAATTAAACAGAAGGGAAAGAATGGAAACAAGGTGAGGTGTCAGGGAGCATGGGCTAAGGGAAAATGAAGAGGTCAATCAAATATATTCAGCACCTTCTATGTGCCAGATACATAAGATATGATACCTTTCTGTTTCATAAATGAAGACACCAAGTCTCAGCGAGCTAAAAGAACCTGGTTTTTCCAATGTCACACGACAAAGTGGGGCTAGAATCCGAATCAAGGTAGGTCAAATTCCAAAGCCATGATTCTACATTTTCTCCCCCAAAATGAGGAGTAAGGATCTTTGGCAAAATTAAAAGTGGTACCATGGACTCAGGGAAGATAAGATGGTAAGAAATAGATTAGAAAGTTTTTGAAAGTCCTAGTGGTTCACAAGGCGATTGCAAACCTGTAGTCGAGCAATTCAAATAGAAAAGAGAGCATATGCTGACATCTGGGATCATGTATTTAGGCCCAGTGTCGGGGTGTTGGGAGAACAAGAGTTGCTTTAGATTGCCCAGAGGCAGGAAGGGGAAGGGATGTCTGTGTGTCAGGTACAGCCAGAGAACCAGGGCAGCTGCCCATGCCTGAAAAAGCAGCACATTCAAACAACAGATGAAGAAGAAGAAGGGGTGGAGAGATTTATACTGCAAGGAAACTGTCCTCCTTGTGAGTAGAGCTTAGTGAAGGACATGGAGTCCATTTTCTTTCTGGCCTCTCTGGCTCCCTACTTCCTGCTTCTTTCCTCACAGCAAGTTTGAGCAGAAAGGGACCCTAGAAATCGAGACCAGCAACCTCATTTTTCAGATGGAAAATCTGAGACCAACAGAAGTATCTGCAATCACACTTCTTGTTTCAGAAATCAGGTAGTGATCAGTTCTTGTTTTCGTTTTTCACCATATTCTGTTGTAAAGAGAAAAAGGGTAGACGGGAGGAAAAAAACAAAACAAAAAACAAACCACAACCAAGAAACCAGAATTTTTAACTTGTAGACACAAAGATGTCCCTACTTATCGCGACTTTCCCTGATGCCATGGCCGTGTGCCTTGAATCTTCTACCAAGTGGCATTAAAGGTGTGCACTGCACTTCTCACACAGTACCTTCTAGGTCATTTCTAAGGCCCCAGGCCAGGCTGAAGGTTAGGACTGCAAGGCCGAAGGATGTCTCTTTACGCACGGTGACCCTCATGGTTGCTCTCTTGGATGACACACCGTCCTGGGTGCCTTGGGGTGGAGGTGATCCCTGGGATGTGGGATTTCAAGGCTAAAACCAGGAAAGTCCCAGAGAAACCAGGACAAATTGGTCTCCCTATTGCCTTAAGTAGGGCCACGTTCTCAACCGAGCTAATGGACCCATGTAGATAAAATGCATTTAGCTGGATGTTTTAGCTGGTATTGACACCAGCTAAGCGGTAGTTAACATTTCAGATTTTTACAAAAAGAGGCGAAAGGAAGATTAATGACTGTAAACAGCCTTGAGCCCTGGGGGAGGAAGGTATTCTCAAAGTAGGAAGTGTTAAGTCCATAAAAGAAACAATATGAGAATGCAGTGGGGCTTTTTCATACCTAACAAGTATGACTAAATCTCTAAACACTTCCTGTTCCGTCCCATGTTTTTCTGAAATTTGCTTTTCCTTATTGGCCAAGAAGATAGAAAAAAAAACAAAACCGTTCTTTCTTCTCATAAGAATAACAGTGGGGAATTTCTAAACCTCCAAAGACTTCGAAAGTTTAGCCAGCTCTTGCTGTCAGATAGAAATATTGTGGAGAAACAAATAGCCCTCATTTTTTCTCCATAAGCATCCTAAATTCTTTGTACATATAATTTTGGGCAAGTAGAAAACCATGTGATTAGAAAAAACAAATACTTACACTTAAGTAGCACCCACGCACTCAGCCATCTAGTTGTATTTTCAATAAAAAAGTTTCTGTTGTCATTAAACACTCTGACAGGTGCCGAGAATACAACGCTGAATAAGGAGAATACATTTTCATTTTAGTTTTCACAGTCACCCGAAGATCAAAAGCTGGGCTTTGGACTTAATCCTGATTCTTCTTATTGTAATGGAGAAAGCAAGCCACCCTAACATAAAACCTCACATTTAAATCATTTCTCCAGGGCAGTCCTTCCCAATCACAAAGAGCAGCAGTGCCCCAAAGGCAGCCTCACTTTCTCCTTTTCTGCGTCACCCAATACACAGGAGGCACTCAGCCTAGAATGAAAGGGTGTAAGTCAAGGAAGGGGTTACACCAGGGAGCATGTCAATGGTTCCCCCTACTCACAAGGATAGCTTAAAGCTGCCCTCTACTCACATTTGAGAAAGGCACTCTTCCACCTCCTCTAATCTCCTAGAAGCACGATTTGAATATAAAGTAATTTTCTAGGGAAGGCCAAATGGTAGCCCACAGAGGACCCTTGGGAGAGGCTTTCTCTCCGTCCACTTCCACTCTAATGCGCTGATTGCCATACCCTCCAAAACAAAAGGGGGAAATGGAACCAAGCACACAAATCCCGCCACGTTCTTGAGTAGAGAGAACTGCCGACACCAGTATCTGCACCCGTAGGATGAAGTCTAGAGGACTTGACATGAAGGGTCATGGGAAGCAGAGCCCGAACACTGTCAGACGTCCACCCAGCAATACGGCCCGTCCAGGTAATAATGCCACCTCACCAAAGAGTCCACGGTCATTGAACTCAGCTCTCCCCCTGTGCTGCGACGGACCTTCAGTCCCTAGAACCCTGGGTCCTGCCTGCATGTGGGCTTCCTGGGAGCCTTAGTGACTTGTACTTTTGTACACAGTACGTTGGCCTCTTTGAGTTTAGCAATTCCAGACCAGGAGCCTTATTGGACTTCCTCTGTTTATATAAGACTCATCAAGCAGGTTATGCTGCTTTTCTGCCACTTTTCCTTCCAGACACCTCCCAAATGCCAAGGTATCAGGAAGCAAGAGAGGGGTAGGGTTTTCTCACTGCAATCCCAAAGGCCTACAAAGGCATGTGTAAGCCACAGGCTTTGCGGAAAGCCTGCTGCTGACCCCTTAAATGGTGGAGCGTGTTTTTCAGGATGGTAAGGGAAGGGCTGTCAAGTACGGTCAGAGTCAAATGTACCGTTTCTGTCGTTACTGCTGGTCTCTTTCCAGAGAGAGTAAGATGCACCCCTTGAAGCTGGCAGCAAGTCCTGTGCTTGCATCAATACTCATTTTCACTTGCACAGAAAAATCCCCCTGCCCCACAGCACATAATATGTTCATGAAATCCCCTCTTTATTTTGCAGATCTAGAAAAGGTGGGAGAGAGAAATTAAATGCCTTTGTGAATCAGCAAAAAAAAAACAAAACAACCACCTAGGGATAGAACCTAGGACAGCTAGTCTTCCAGCCTGGACCCTCACATCCGGCACACCACAGGGAAAATGGTTATTTTTTCACTACAAAAGAGATGACCTTCAACTTCAGGCGTGTAAGGTACAAAAAAAATCTTGAAAGACACCAGTTATTTTGTGGAGAGGAGAATCAATAAAACAGTAGCCCAGGGCACAGTTCTTTCCAGAGGTCAAGATGGTATCTGACCAAGGTCAAGACTGTAGGAACCAGAGGTCAGAGGCCACTAGCTAAGCCATGGTATGAGTCAGTCCTATTGAGATTGCCTCAAGGTTAAGGAGAGAATCCTCAAACTGCAAGCAATCTCACCAAATAGGAATGGGACACTAGCTATTCCTGTCAACCTCCTTTTCATTCATAGTAAAGGCTGCCATGGAGCAACCAGCTTAGACGCTGGGTGAGTCCATTTATTAGGCATGAACCCAAACCTACCACTCTGCAATCCCACCCCCATCTGTTCCAAGATGGCAGAAAGAGTCTGCGGTTCAAGGCACAAAGCCTTTGAACAGGTCTTTGATCCTAATGCTCCCACCCACAGGAGTACACCCAGGGATCAGATAAAATCCGGAAAACACGGGCAAAGTTCAACCGACAGCTGCCCCTTCTAGGCCACGAACTGGCACACCTGGCCATCTGGCAACTGTTCCTTCAGCAGATCTTAACCTGCCTGAGCAGGAAGCAGTGATAAGGCTAAAGCTAGTTCACGTTGATTGCTATGGTTTCTCACACTTGAGCAGAACTCAGTCTAGAAACAGAACCTTAAACTGCTGCCCATCAGTTCCACGGAAGGTCAGAGAGTCAAAAAATTCACAGAGATAATGTACACACAGTGTTTTGTAAACTATAAAGCCCTACATAACAATAGTACATATAATTATTTTGATATTAAACAATGCTAAAAGTAGAATATTCAATTGTAAATAAACATCGATAACAGCTACGGAACAAATGGTGAGCGTGGGGCTGAGGATGAAGAGGTCAGGTACAGGTATTGGTTGCTACGTAAAAAGCCTCCATTTCAAAAACCTTTTAAAGTGGGCCAAACGTTTAATAAACAATAAATAAGTGTAAATGATTTCCTTTCATTGTAAATGTCTATGGTCCAATTCAACAGTAAAATCAGTGTCATAATCGTAACTTGGGGGCATCTCCAGGTGGCCTCAACACTAGCCCCATCTCCTTTATCACCACAAAGTATAGGAATCCGATTTTGTAAGGTGTAGACTGTTCTCTTGTGAGACGTACCAGTTCTTGCTAGTGTACAATCCATCCTGCATGAACATCCAGCAGTAAGGAGGAATCAACAGGCAACAGAAGCCTTTACACAAGCCCCATTTACTGAATTACAGCTCACCACGTCTCGTAACTGGAAGTAGAGCCACTTTCTCCTGCCAAGGTCAGCTCCCGTGGAGCATCGAGGGCCACCTGGGCAGAGCAGCCTGCACACGGCTGTGACCACCAGGCCCGTGGGCTTCTCCCCCACATGTGCGATGCAGCCTCTACAGAACATTCAAGACACTGATTCCGTCACTTTTTATAACGATGTAAATCAGGTGTATTCCCCACACTTTTAAACATGTCTCGTAACTGGAAAGCCAGCTCCACATACGCTGGAGGCTGTATTTTCTCAGCTCTTTTTATTCCTTGTTTATTCTGAGTCTTTACAATTATTATTCCTTTCAAGTGACTTCATGCGTGACATGGATGAGGGGGATGAGGAACACAGCGACGTAAAATGATCGAAGGGAACTCGGACACCACAAATAGAAGAGGAAGCCCCCAGCTACACTGCCCCTAAGGGGAGAGGGCCCTAAAGGATGGGTGTACGGGATGCGGGCTCGTTTGTGTCATACGACGTTCCTTCCGTACCAGGCTCCCTGTTGGAAGAGTCAGACAAACTCCACGTTCAACAGCTTGTCATGCCAGTGGTGTTTATTTATTCTCCAGGGAAGGCCACCTCCTCAGGGCTCTGCTTGGTGTCCTTCTCCCCCTGCCCACGCACGGTCTGCCTACCCTCCACACGTCAGAGTCTGTCTCTTCCTCGACAACAAGTTCAAATCTTGGCACTGACAATTATGAGCTGTGTGACCTGGCACAAGAGACCCGGCCCCTGAATCTCAGTTTCCTCGTCTGTAAACTGGAGATAAAGATGCCGATCTTGGAAGGCTGTGCAGATTAAATGAAGTCGTGTGTGTGCGTGTGTGTGTGTGTGTGTGTGTGTGTCAAAGGCTTCCACCTCAGAATTACACAATGTCTGGCACACAGGAGGCATTTGCCTTCCTCTCTGTAGCCTGAACTGATTCGTACTTTTCAATTACTTTGTGTTCCTACATTATCTCCCCACTTAGATTGTGAAGAATCATGTCGTTTCCATCTTTCCTACCCACTGCCCGAGCCGTGTGCACAGTGGGTGCCCAACCTGACAACTGCGGCCCAGGGTACTGAACACGTGGACCATTTCCCCCACTTCTCGTAATAGCTGGTAATGTTTCCTGAGGAAACTACTGTGAGCGCTGGATACAGCTGATCTCCCCTCTGACCCATCAGTACCTCATGCCCCTTCTTCTAACACACTCCTTGGCCACCTGGAATGCCCTTAAGAACTCTCAGAAGCCAAGTTATCCATTCATTTGATCACTTCTTGAGTGCATCTCTCTCGAGTACACTTGGTGAGCCCATAACCATTTCCTGGGTACACACCATGTGCCAACGAGAGGCACTGTGGATCCACACTGGTACTCGGAAATGGTTAAGACATGATTCCCGCCTACCCTTGAGGCCACCGAAGGGACTCATACGGATAGATAATACACACTCAAAATAACACAGCAAACCAGACACTAAGAGAAGAGTGTATATGTGAGTCTTGTGGGACAAAGAAGAGGAAGCCATAATTCAGCCTGCAAACATTTTTCTGAAATTTTAAAAATATATACTGCCTTTGAGATGGACCTTTCACACACGTAACCTTGTTGAAATAGGAGGTCAAAAGGAAAACCCATCGTGGTCTATTACAAAACAGATCAACACTTAAGGCAAATGTCACTCCAGAGAAGCTCTCAGGATTGCCAGGTCCTTGTCAGTACCTTCTCTCATGTTAGGCAACGTGCAATGCAAAACAAAAGAATTTTCCTACAACTCAAAGTTGGAATTCTGTCCAATCCATTCCACCCATATTCACAGGATGGAATGTTAAGTATTTAGCACCAGACTAGGTACTGAGTAAAGAAAAGAAAAGAAACATAAGTCTTAAAAACTCTCTGCCGATTCCCGGCAGCAAATGGATCCTGGAGAAAAGATGTGCCCTGACAGTAGGTGAACCTGATGGGGAAAATGGGCAGGAAGCAGACGGCAGCCAGTTTATGATGGAAGAAATGCATGGCCATAAGACTCCAGTCTTCCCAGATGGAAAGTCGGAGAACCCAAGGGCAGGAGGACAAGGCCCACCTGTGTGGACACTGGAGTAGCCCCACCTGAAACCTTGGTGTCATACAATAAGGAGGGTCTCCCCGACCCAGATTCATGCTAACGCAAAGTGCCTGGTGAAAAGCAGTGTGGGAAGGCTGTGAAGGTCTCGTGCATGGACCACACAGCCAGACAGGTCCCACTTCTAGCTACGCAACTACTACAAATGCCTTAATGAACTGTCTAAACAGTTGAGACTTTCTTCCTACTTCTCTAAGGCTTATCATTATTTCTCAGGTCCCCCCCCGAACCCGCCAACTCCTTGTTCTTGTACCAACTCGACCCTCTGCTGATACACAGAGCAGAAATAAAGGCGTCCTGAAGGGCAGGCCTTGTCTATCTCTGTATCCTCCTCCCCACCCCCACTAGGACGTAGCAGAGGGCCCGGCACACAGTAGCTTCTCGATCAATGTTTCTGGAACACCCGGTCACGGGTCAAGCAAAGGGAAACAATGAGAAGATGGACCCCTGAAACGTCGCATAGTTTACGACTCTCCCCCGGGGGTAACTTCCCCCAGCGCTGACTGGCACAGATCCACCCACTTGATCGGCTCCAAATACTGAACATCCGTGAACATGCCTTGCGTGGAAGGCTGTATGAGGAAACCTTAAACCCTGCCGTAAGCCCTGGCCACGTCGACTGTGCAAAACTAGCCCCCATCAGGACCCATCTGAGGGAAACCCAAGCTGCATGAGTAACCGGAGACCTGGGCGGCTGACCTGCTTGCGATCTGGAAGCGGTCCCAGTGCAGTGGCAAGTTTAAACCAACTGTAACTGGGCGATACCTGGCAACCCACTTCCCTACAAGACCAAGAGTCAGGCTGACCGGCAGCGGGGCGTGGGGCGCGGGGCGCGGGGAGCTGCTGTGGGGAAGCACCGGCTCTGCTGGGTCAGGGAGCTCAGGGTGCCTTCAGATGGCCAGCTCTCACTCCAGGGACCCTCGGGAGTGTGGGTTCCCCCTTCCCCAACCAGGGGTCCCACAGGCTTCCTGGAGGCTCTCAAGGACATCTTGCCTTATCCCAGGGAGGACCTGCTTGAAAAATTTTCATTTCACTCCAGGTAGCAGCCAAGTAAAAGGAGAGCTTTGTAGACGGTTGGTGATACCACCTTGCCTGGGCGTATGGGGGTCTGCATTTGGGGGAAGAAAGGGCAGAGGCTAAACTCACCAATGTGTTGGTCAAGGAGAAGCAGTACAGGAGGAAGGACCAGAAGGGAACCCTGATGGATCTGTAAGGATGACAGGATTCGTGTAATAAACGCTCACCAAACTCCTACTGTGCGTCTGGTACCACCCTGGGACACCGAGACAAAGAAGGGGGTGGTCCTCAAAGATCCAGACTCTTGGAGGTCACACTTGATGACAACAAATGTGTATTTTTTTTTCTTGAGAATATTATTAACGTTGTTACCATACTGATTATGGAGAGCACGAGAGAATGGGAGGCAGGTAAGAGGGGAAGGGATAATAGAAAGAAGGGAAGCGGGAAGCAGGAAGTGAGAAAAGGAGAGGCTTGTGCATATTAAATGGGATAATCCTTCTACAGTGCTTAGTCAGTCTCTGGCATACAGTAAGTGCTCAATAAATGTTGGCCATTGTATTCATTGTTATAGGGACCTGTAACTGCGTCGTGCTAGGCTACACTGAACACCTACGATACGGCAGGCAATAATCTAAGTAAGGGCTTACCTTGTGTTAATTCATTTAATGCTCCAGCCTATGAGATAACAGTATTCCCATTTTATACACGAGGAAACGTAGATAAAGCGATTATGTCAGCTCCAACTACCCAGTCACACAACCATCAGGTGAGAGTTGGTGGGGGGGTCAGACCCAGGTGTCTGATTCCCGAGTTCATCTTCTCATCCATGACACCTGTGGTTCTCAAGGTGTGGTCCCTGGAACCTGGGAACTCTTCAGATTTGCAAATTCTTGGTCCCAAGCAGACCCAGTAAGCCAGAAACTCTAGGGGAAGGGCCCAGCAGACTGTTTTTAAGAGGCCTCTAGGTGACTGTGCTGAACAGCAAAGTTTGAGCACCACGCCACTCATTACGGTATAGTGCTTCTCCGTATAGTGGCTAATTTAAGGCGGATAATAAAACACCTCTCCCTCACTGGGACTGGCCTCGCCTGGCAATGGGCAAAGGTCAAAATACTTGGGTCATCCATTTCTCTCCGGTTAGGGAGTACCCTGGGGTCGGGGCTTAGGAGAACAATCTCAGTGGTCCTTATTTTCAGAGAAGTCGATTTGGTTTCTCTGATTCCATCCTGTGATATAAAGAGGAGAGGCAAGGAGGGGGTGAGGATCCCTGGATATTCTTAGGATGGTTTAACTCCTTCACAGCGTGGTGTCCCGAAATATCTACCACTGGATTAAAAAGGGAACTTGCAAGCTTTGCCTCTAATGTGTTAATTTAGCTTCTGACAATGCACTGCAGGTGGAGTTGTCTGTTCTTTTCTCTGAGAGTTAATTCAGTGACTCACACGGACCATCCAGTGGGTGGATTAGCGAAGCTTCTCCACCCGTTCCGGGGAGCAGCCCACCTTTTGGCCATTTCACTGTTCATTAGCACCTCTGCTGAGGATAAGCAGGGAAAAATGAAAGGTGAGGAAACTCCAGCTGGTCAATTTTTCTCCTTGTTAGCAGTTCTGGTGAAGACTTGGTGGGAGGAGAATTGTTATTGGCTAAAATGAGACACAGGGATGATCTACAGGCTCTGAATTTCCAGGCCCGCCCCCCGACACGGTCAGGCTAGCCTAACTTTATAGTGTAGCCCCATCGACAACTAAACAGAAGCATAACGCTCAAATTCTAGAATTTCTACAAAGGTAGCCTGTGATATCTTCTTGCTTTAAATTATAGCTCTTAAAAATGCCAAGGTCATGGACAATTTTGATGACAGCTGGAAAAGTTCAGAGACATGGTCACGTCTCTATAGATGCCATTTTCAACAGTCGACTTTTCCCACCTTTCTAACTTTCCCTGACCTAACTGAATACATGCATCTTCATGTTCATAAGAAAAAGAAACCTAACATGAATTAGGCACCTACTATATTCTAGGGTGCCAGACCTTCTGCTGGCTACCTTAGAAACATTATCACTTAATTCTAAAACGACTTGGCAAGAAATTTTTATCCTGATTTTATAGGGAAAACCAGAGAATTTAAGCTCCAGTAAGTGCCAGAGCTAAAATCTGAACACAGAGCTGTCTTCCCCGCCCCCAAAACCTATGCTCTTTCCACTACGTAAGTCAGCCTCTGTTAATCGCAAACACCTACTGTACAGCACAGGGAACTCTATGCAATATCTTGTAATAACCTATAATGGAAAAGAATCTGAAAAATTATATATATATATATATATATATATATATATATATATATATATATATATATATATATATATATATATATATATATATATATATATATATATATATATATATATATATATATAATGTAGCTGAATCACCTTGCTGTACACCTGAAATTAACACAACATTGTAAATCAAGTATACCTCAATTAAAAAAAAAAACCAAGTCAGGCTCACGGATACGATTTTTTACATCCACACAGAACTCTGTCTGGGACAGTGCTCTCAATGCTCATTTGAGGGATGCTTGTGACAAGTGCTCTTTGTGACTTTAAAAGATGAAGCCCTGGGGCTCCCCTGGTGGCGCAGTGGTTAAGAATCCGCCTGCCAATGCAGGGGACACGGGTTCGAGCCCTGGTCTGGGAAGATCCCACATGCCGCGGAGCAACTAGGCCCGTGAGCCACAATTACTGAGCCTGCGCGTCTGGAGCCTGTGCTCCGCAACAAGAGAGGCCACGACAGTGAGAGGCCCGCGCACCGCGATGAAGAGAGGCCCCCACTTGCCACAACTGGAGAAAGCCCTCGCACAGAAACGAAGACCCAACACAGCCAAAAATAAATAAGTAAATAAATTTATAAAAGATGAAGCCCGTACCTGAATGCCCTAATAGCATCCTCAGAAGCCCCTCACGGTATCTTCAGATATCTACCTTTCCCCTTCCATCAGCTCTAACAAATCCACTTCTACCCCTTTCCCCAATCTGTCACTGATCAGTGAATCAGACAGTCACTGATCTCGTTCACAGCTTCAGGCTGGTGGCAGAGCAGGCATTTCCTGCACAGCAGAGGCCTGAGGCCACAGTGGGAGAGGAGGTCGGAAAAGACGCCTCCACTTCCCGGATGACTCAGGGCCGGCAAGTGTGCCAGGATACCCATGCAGCCAAAGCCATGCCCTCGGTGTCACCACCTGGCCGCTTCCCACTGCAGGGAGGGAAGGACTGGAACCGTCCAGCGTGAAGGCAGAAGGGCGAAAGGGGGAAGAGGCTCTGCTCACAGTCTCAATCCCTACCTTCCACGCCCCAGTGTCTGCTCCCAACCCAATGCCCAGGTTTTAGCGCCTGAACTTGCCTTTCTCCTCCCCAAGCCTCGCCGGCCAGGCTGCCCCCTGCAACTCTGCCCCAGCGCCCACAAAGAGCCACGGCACCTCAAGTCTCTCACTCTGGGAGAAGCTCCGAGGCCTCTGCGTGTTGGCCAGAGATAAATTCACCTTTATTCAGCATCCTGTAAACTCGCTTGCTTCATCACTGGGCGTCTGGTCCTTCGTGGCCTTCCCTGGTGAGTGACCTACTCTCAGCGCAGGAAATACGACAAAAGCTGGTCCTTCAGGAAGGAAAATCTCTTCCCTCCCCTGTCCACAGCACTCACTGTCTCCAGCACATTCTAGTCCGAGAAGATCAGTATCTTCCATGGGTCGCAAGTTTGTTTGGATTTTTATATGCATTACATTGCCCAAAGAGGTTGTAAAATAATTTGGGGCAAGGACCCTCTTTTCTTCACCAAAGAACATCCATAGGACGCTGGACACCCAGGCAGGGCCTCCTAATTTGAGATGCAGGCCTCCTGCCTGGAGCAAATGGATCCCAGACTCCAGGGAAGTAGGTCCCCGTGGCCCCAGCTCAGCTTCCTCTCCCCGTGGGCTCACCTACAGGGCAGCAGCGTGGCCAGCCCTTGGGAAGCTTCAACATCCTTGAGTTCATCTGGTCTGCTGCCAGGTCTGGAGTTGCCAGAGAAACCACAGTGACTGCCCTACCAGACTGGATGAAACACTGAACAAATGCACCCTGCCTGGCATCAACCGCTGCAGCAAAGAGAGGGGAGCGCAGACCCTGGGCAGTTCCTGTCTGAATGACTCTTTCTGAATCACAGGGCAGGGATCGGCCGAGGGCCCTCACATGACGGGGCTGGAGAGTCAGGTAGCCCCCAAAGCGACGCCTCCTAATTCCAAACTACAATCCTGAGCACCAGGCTGGCTTCCCATGTGCAGTTCCAGAGGACCTGGGCTTGTCTGGGCCTGCCCGCGCCATCCTGAAATCCTTCATAACTTTCAAGCAAGGGACCCTGCGTGTTCCTTTTGCCCTGGGCCTCACAGGATAAGTAGCCAGTCCCGCCAAGCACTTCAACTTCAGTCAAAGATGCACTGCAAAACCCCTAGTAAGTCTGAGAAGCCGTGCCAGTAGAACTAGGGTGCGACCAAGCAGGGTGTGAGTGAGGCTTCGGGCTGGCAGGGATGAGCTATGAAGGATGACCGCCCTGTAGAGAGGAGGGAGCACAGGGTGCCCGGGAGGAGACAACGCCACCTGCAGCGGTGGCACCAGAAAGAGCTTCTCAAATACACATACTAAGTACTGCTCCCTTTGGAGCACTGTTTTTTGGAAACTCTCCCAATCCGCCTCAAATCTTTGATTATGGGCCTCACCTTCTCACTCTCTGATTTCTACAAAGTCTGACTTCTCCCTGGTGTTTTAAAGAAGCAGCTCATTTTAAAAGTTGGCTTTCCATTGGTTTGTTCTTTTCTCCTCACCTGGAGAGAAATGTGCAGGAGATGAGGGCTGCTGGGATGGAGAGAACTCCACTTCCAGGCTGTTAATCCTCGCTGCAAGTCCAGACTCTGTCACCCACAGTCTAGGGTCTGGCTGGGCGCAAACTCCCCGATGATCATCAGCGACATCAAAGTACAGGGGGAGAGCCGTCCCCAAGTGTCTCCTCTAAGAAGTGGCCTTGGGCAAGCTTTCCCAAGTTTTTCCAAAAGGAGCCAGAAAACAAAGACACTGCTTCTCTGAATGCTCCCACAGCTGTCTTGTGATCACCTGCAGCCATATGCGGTTAAGCCTTTTATTAATGTTCTCAGACACGACAGCAGGAGACGGATGGATGGTCCTTGTTCAACACCCGCCCTGCCCCCCCGCCCCCAGAGCATCACAGCATTACACTACAGGGGAAAGCAGCTACGTCCTTTTCAAAAGGGCAGTCGCTCTCTTTAGTAGAAGGAAATATTCCAGAGTACCCCTGCCTATCACTCCAGTCTGTCTTAATCCTCACACACGGCCTCTCCTCCTGAACCATGAGGTCAGCAGGAAGCAGAGATGTTTTACGGGCTGTGTGTCACTCAGCGCTGCCGACTCGTCCTAACCGGTGATGACATAAGGGACCCCAAGCAATCGCCATCAAGGCTGGAAATGGGGTACCCTGGGCTCCAGGTCTGTCCTTTTTCGGGAAAGCAGAGCTGGGTGCCTGCGTCTTGGCAAAAGGAAGAAAATGACGTTGAGCAGATGCTCCTGTATTTGGACCAGGAGAATGTGAACGTGCAGGAGACGGGAAGAGCAGTGACAGGCAAAATAAAGGTTTTTCCCTGAGGCCCCGGGGAAGCCCTTACCTGTGTACCCTGAAGGCCGGAAGCGCCCGCACCACCTTCTGAAACACCTGCTCAGATGAGAGCCTGCTGCGGGCCACGCCGGCCCTTTCATCAAAACCCACAGAATTATTCTAGATATAAGAGATAAGGAATCTGCACCTACACATAAGATGGGGCTCAGGGGCTGAGCCCTTTATGGACTTTGTACCACACTGCTTGAAAGCCACCAAGGTGTTCTCGAAACTGGATGGCACGGACAGGTGTTGAATTACTCAACAGGAAGAAATAAGCAAAACCTAACACAGCCGCTCTGATGGCTATTCCGCTCTGATGGCTCTTCCACTCAACTGCGTAAAAGGAAAATCCAAGAACTTTAGAGCTGGAAGGGAAGAGTGATCCTCCTGACCGGGTCCATTATTTCACAGGTAGAGAAAGGGGATGTGGAAGGCAGGTGAGCTGGCACGATGAGTCTTCCTGAGCCCCCTCAGAGCAGGCCCAGAACAGAGCACAAAAGAGAGAAACCAGTTCTGCTCTGCCCACGTCTACCAATTTCAGCCCCAAATGGACCAACTTCCACCCAACACTAATATAAATGCCAGTGCAGAAACTGAGGCAGTCTGTCTGGATGGAGACTACTTGTTCAGGGCAACTCATCTGGGTGGCATAAATCAGTACCAGTCACCAGATCACGGCCCTGAGCTCCCTGATCTCCACCTAATCGGGTCCAAATGGTCTTAAACACAAGGGTAATAAGCAAGCTGTTGCTTTCTTCAACTTTTCAGTATCAGACCCAGAGTGCTCAGCAAGTTCTCTTTTACCAAGATTGCAGGCTTAATACAGCTAGGTCAAGGGTCACTGTTCTTCCCTGGGCTCTCCTATTTATGTGAAGAAAGAACTGCTGAATATTTATTATTAGAAGAAACCTAATAAAGAAACCCGATAAAAATTCTCTGATCTAGGTTCGTTTTCCCCTCTTACACTTCAACTTTTTTAAGGAAATCAAAGCCTTTACTACTTCCAAAAGTCATGTTGTGTGACTGTGACCAAAGTTAGAGAATCAGCTGTCACAAATCCCCAATTCATGATAATCAGAGAGAACAAACCCTTGTCCAAAAATAAGAACAATGGCTGACCTTCCTTTAAAAGATCAACTCATCCTCAGGAGTGGGAGAGAGTGCTGACTCAGGAGCCGGCGGGGCACAGCAGTGAAGAACACAGCTCAGATGGGACAGACCGACCTCCAAATCCCAGGTGTGCCTCTTATGAGCTGTGAGTTAACCACGGGGTCACTTAACTCGCTGGGGTGAGTTACGTAATCTCTGAGTCTTGGCTTTCTCATCTTTAATATATTTTTTTAATTAATTAATTTATTTTTGGCTGCATTGGGTCTTCGTTGCTGCACGCAGGCTTTCTCTAGTTGCGGCGAGCAGGGGCTACTCTTCGTTGCAGTGCACGGGCTTCTCATTGCGGTGGCTTCTCTTGTTGCGGAGCACGGGCTCTAGGCACGCGGGCTCAGTAGTTGTGGCTTGCCGGCTCTAGAGCGCAGGCTCAGTAGCTGTGGCGCACGGGCTTAGTTGCTCCGCGGCATGTGGGATCTTCCCGGACCAGGGCTCGAACCCACGTCCCCTACGTTGGCAGGCAGATTCTTAACCACTGCGCCACCAGGGAAGCCCCGCTTTCTCATTTTTAAAATGAAAATACCTAAGTGAAATAAGTCAGAGAAAGACAAATACTGTACGGTCTCACGTGTATGTGGACTCTAAAAAAAAACCATAACTCGTAGGTACGGAGAACAAACTGATGGCTGCCAGAGGCAGGGGAGGGAGGGTGAGGATAGGGGGAGAAATGCGTGAAGGTGGTAAGAAAAACAAATGTCCTGTCATGAGATAAGTAAGTCCTGGGGCTATAATGCACAGCACGGTAACTATAGTTCACAGTACCGTATTGTCCTGAAAGTTGCTAAGAGAATAGATCCTAAAAGTTCTCATGCCAAGAAAAAAAGAAAAGTTTGTAATTGTGTGTGGCAAGGGCTGTTAACTTATGGTGGTGATCATTTTGCGGTATCTACATATACCAAATCATTATGTTGTACACCTAGAACCAATACAATGTGATATGTCAATTTCATCTCAATTGAGAAATAAAAACGTAAATAGAATGAAAATAGCATCACGTACTTCATAGGATTGTTGTGAGGATGGAAGGAGGAAACGCAGACAGTGTGTCTACAGACCCCCTGGGACTCAAAGTATGTCCACGAATGGGGAGCTGAGCTCCGGTCCTGGCTCTGATGGTCACCTGACAGCTCGGTCTCTTCCTCTTTATCTTCAAAATAAATAATCATTAGGCTCTATCTTGACTGGAAGCTCTAAGACAAGGATGCTCAACTCTATCTGATCCAGTCTATCTTGGCCAGTGAAAGAAATGACTTACAATAATTATCTAACATTGTACAGTCTTCAAAGTACATGCTCAGAAAATTATCAAATTTTGTCACCCCAAGAATTCCTACTGGCTTGCATTAAATAACAAAGACAGACATCATCTTCCACCTTTGAGAAGCCTCTCAAAACTATCTCTACATTTTATGTCCACCTGCCACTGCCCAAGATCAGGGCCTTGGCACGTAACCTGGAGCGTATCTGTAATCATCTCTGCATTGGTTCTGATGCCGCCATGGTCCCCCTCCTCCAATCAAATCCACAGCCATCAGTGTTCCAACACCTTCACTGCCTTCCAGATGCCTTCGCTGTAGCCCAACCTCAGGAGCACGGCTCCCTTACCCTGTGTTCCAACCACTCACTTTCCCAACGCAAATGTCCCCTCTCCCCTCTACCAGGAAGTCTGCTCCGATCCCCTAATCTGAAATAATCACTTCCTCCTGACCTTCCACAACATTCTGTCTACATGTCTACATGTGTCTTACGCACTGACCATTTTTTGCCTCAAGTTATAATTACTCACCTCAGTGCCTATCTCTACTGCTGGAGTGGAAGTCGTGTCTTTTCCATCTTTGGTTCTTAGCCTCCTGAGCCGTGTCAAGCCACGCATGTAATAGGTAGTCCATAAAGTCTTACAGAATTATTACTTAATTGGTTAATTGGTTTCAGCAGGCTCCTAATCAAATCTATGCTTGAAGAGAAGCAGCAGGGCTGGGTAGTTAGGCAATTCATTATCACAACATCTTTTCCATCACCTTGGAAAGCACAGCAAGCTGGAGGCAAGCCCATGAGACAGTAAGCGGGAGGCTGGTTAAGTTTTCATTGGGAGCAGAGAGCAGGGAAGAGCAGCCCTGCTGATACCTGTGCCCAGGGAACATGGGCAGGCAGAGCTTTCTCCTCTGCCTTCCCTTCCTTCTCTTCCTCTGTCCTCTCTCCCTTATCACCTCCATCTCCCTCTGATCTCTAATCCATTGTTCACTCAATAAGTATTTAGTGAGTGCTTACTATGTGCAAGGCATTGTTCTGGCACTAGGAATGCCACAAAATGAGGCCACTAGCTTACATTCCAGGGCAATGCATCTCCAACTTGCGTCATCTGAATTATCTGAGGATCTTGCCAAACAGCAGAACTGCACTCAGGGAGTCTGGGGTGGGCCCAAGCACCTGCATTCCTAATAAGCTTCTGGGTGATGCTGACGCCACCAGTTCATATTCTCTGTAGAAAGGTTCTAGACTAGAGCAGTGGCTCTCAACCTTGGCTGCACACAGAAATCACCTGGAAAGTTTTATAAAATACCGACGCCTGGGCTTCTTCCCCAGAGTTCTGATTTAATTGTTCTGGAGTGCATTAGGATTGTAAAAAAAAAACCTCCCATGGTGATTATAATGAACATCCAAGGTTGAGAACCACTAGTGAGAGGTATAGATAGAAAATAAATATTTATTTCAGACAGTACTGTGATGGAAAAAAAAAGTAAGGTAAACACAACTGAAAGTGAGAGATTATATTAGTATATGAGGTGATCAGGAAACACCTTTCTGGGGAGGTGACATCTGAGCAGATACCTGAAAAATGTGCAAGAACAAGCCATGCCATTGTCTAAGGGAAGGGCTACAGGTAGAGGAGACAGCATGTGTAAAGGCCCTGAGGTCAGTGTGGTTGGCGAGTTTGAGAAACAGCAAAGGAGACTAACATACAAATACAGGCACTAGGAGGCTTCACTGAAACAATGATTTACAATCATTGTAAAATAGTCAATCTTAACGGGAAGCCTAGGCACACAAGACCTGAAGGAGTGCAAAATGAGTAATGCTTTAAAGCTAAAAAACACTCTGAGATGGGCAAATATTTGAAAGCAAGGGAAATGCACATGGATCTGTTAGGTCATTTACTCATCCCCAAGAATTGTATCCAATAAATATTATTATCCCCATTTTAGAGATAAGTGACCAGAGGCTCAGAGAGGCATGCTCACGTGCCCATGATCGTAAAAGGGCGAGATTAACTCCAGTCTGAACGACCTCAAGGTCTGCTCTCTTTCCATGATAAATTCATCCCACACTGGGTTGCTCGCCTTTACTCTCACTTCACGTGTGCTCCCACCTTGGGCAGACTGGGAGTTGGGGGTGGGGTGGGGGAAGCAGGAGGGAAGGGGAGAAAAATTCAGGAGGTAAAGGAGGCACAGAGAGAGAAGCTGGAAGGACAGCTGCCTCCCCCCACACACCTTCAGCTCCTGACTATTCACAGCGGATGCTCGTAAAAGCCCTGGGAGCTCGTGAGGGTGGATTTTACAGGTTGATATGGCTGGGCCACGGCACCCAGATATGTGGTCGAATAGCAGTCTACATGTTGCTGTGAAGACAATATTTTAGATGAGATGAAATTTAAATCAGTGGACCATGAGTGAGGCAGATTATCCTCTTTCATGTGGGTGGGTCTCATCCAATCAGTGGAAGCCCTTAATTAAAAACAGACTGAGGGGGGCTTCCCTGGTGGTGCAGTGGTTGAGAGTCTGCCTGCCAATGCAGGGGACACGGGTTCGAGCCCTGGTCCGGGAAGATCCCACTTGCCGCGGAGCAACTGGGCCCGTGAGCCACAGCTACTGAGCCTGCGCGTCTGGAGCCTGTGCTCCGCAACAAGAGAGGCCGCGATGGTGAGAGGCCCGCGCACCGCGATGAAGGGTGGTCCCCACTTGCCGCAACTAGAGAAAGCCCTCGCACAGAAACGAAGACTCAACACAGTCATAAATAAATAAATTAATTAATTAATTAAAAAGAACGTGAATTTCTTTAAAAAAAAAAGAATCTTACTACAAAAAACAAAAAACAGACTGAGGTCCTCCAGGAGGAGGGAATTCAGCCTCCTTACTGTCTTCGGAGCTGCAACATCAACCCTTCCCTGGGTCTGACCATAGAGATTTTGGACTTGGCAGCCTCCACAAGTGCGTGGGCCCATTCCCTAAAATAACTCAAGTCTGTCTGTCTGTCTCTCTATACTTACACACACACACCCTACTGGTTCTGTTTCTCTGGAGAACCCTGATTGATACAGATGGCACAGCCAGTAACATCATTCCCATTTAGGATGAAAGGATGCATCTCTGAGAGGCTTCCCGAGGTCACACTTCTAGGAAGTGAAGGACGGAGACTGGGGTCCAGGTCCTTTACACCCCTCACAGACCACTTGTATAGCTGGCATTTCATCTTAAGTCTCAGACCAGATTAAAATGCTACCACTCTGACCATACATGGAATGTTTTTAATAGCATTTTTATCCCTTAAAACTGATTGGGTAGATGAAACAGGGAATAAGGCAAAGGCAAATGAAAGGAAAGCACTTCACTTTGCCTACAGCTGGTAAGATCACTGTCCTGACTCCTGGGATTGCTAAAAAGTGAGACAGGAGGGTCCCTGTTTACCACAGTTTAAACCTTCACCTGAGGATTAACCAAAGTGCTTTGTTTTTAGGAGGCTTCCTTGATGGGCTGGAAAATAATGATGGGAAATTAACACAATCACAGATGCCACACTAAAATTTCAGGACTGAAAAACACCCAAAAGGGGCTGGGGTTTGCTGGAGCCTTGACAAAGCAGGAGACAGAAAGCGGAAAAAAACAGAGAAAAGTGATTCAGTGATGCAATTCCACCCACGGCGGGCAAGGTTGGGAAATACCGCACAATTCTTCCTCAAAAAATGTTGATCAAAATACTTGTTCAAAAATAATGATGTTGAAGAAAACAAGGAAATGACATATAAATCATGACTTCAGATGAGTATTCCTCTATTTTTTACTCATTTTTGAGTACTTATGAGCATGCCCCTAAAAGGACCCAGAAACCATTGTTAACCTTGTATGACCGGTGTTTTGAAAATACTTTAGGGAGAAATGTTTGGAAAGTCAAGGGTGCAGCAAGGATGTCCCACAGAAAACAATGGCATCCACAAACATTCTCTCTCCTATGAAAAAGGAATTTGGGATCAGAAACAGTATCCCTACATACCAGTGTCTCGGTGAGAGTCCAGGACAGAGGGAACCAGGATATATGAAGAAAAAAGAAGGGATGTATTTTAAAAACAGTATTTCTGACATATACACACTACTAGATATAAAATAGATGACTAATAAGGATCTACTATATAGCACAGGGAAGTCTACTCAATACTCTGTAATGACCTATATGGGAAAGGAATCTAAAAAAGAGTGGATATATGTATGTGTATAACTGAATCACTTTGCTGTACAGCAGAAACTAACACAACATTGTAAATCAATTATACTCCAATAAAAATTAATTAAAAAAATAAAGTTGTGCAAATATATAGCAAAAAAAATAAAGTTCCCAAATAAAACAATATTTTATACAGTTAAAAAAATAAAAAGAATATTTCTACCCTTAAATGGAGTAACTTCTGCTCCTTCTGCAATTTCGGATGGAGAAATGAACCTCGCAGGTAGAGAGACCCCTAGGACTCCTGGTGGGTGATGTCCTTCTCTCAAGGCACTGCTATCGCTGAAAAACTGAATGAGTCTCCACGAAAGGGTGGAACTCACTCTTTGAGAACCAGTTTTGGAAACTGAGTTGTGTTGGACCATTTCACTTCTTACCAGAGAGGAAAGAGAGTTAAAAACACTGAAGAAACAAGAATAATAGGTGGAGCCAGTGCGGGAAAGCTGGGGAATACAGTTCGGAACAAAAAAGAGAAAGGAGAGGCAAGACCAAGGCCAGGCTCCATTCTCCAGGGACACCCAGATCCCCGGTAGGATGGGCAAACCTTTCATACGACTTGCCCAACTCAATCAGTTAGCAGTGGTTATCCTGAAGAGCACTGTGGTCATTAGCAACATTTGCCATGGTCCTGGGAGGGAGAGGAAGTGCCAAGTTATTTGCTAGGCCTGGCTGCGGCCTCGGACCCTCCAAGCTAAGGGGTCCTCACCTGAGTCAAGTGAGGGGTTGCCTACTTTCAAGGGGCCGCACTACAGTCTTGGGACCTGTTTAAACACAAAGTAGGGGTGGCTTTCTTGGTGTGACCACAGGGGAGGCTCAAGACCCCACCCGCCTCTAATCACCCTAAAGGCCCCTACAGAACTTCTCCTAGGGGCTCAGGAATTGTGGCCACAAGAAGATTGCTGTCAAAGGACCAGAGCTTTCCGGGAAGGGCAATATATCCCTACCAATGACCTCATTAGCGCGGATCGGTTCCTCAAATGCCCAAGCTATCAACTCGCAGAGCACAGGGCCCCAAGGCAGTGGGCGTATTTTGACAATAGCTCTATTTTATATTTTCAGAGTACTTACCAATTATAATGTGTTTAAAAGGTGGTAGGAGCGGGACCTCTGAGGTCAGACTGCCTGGACCTAAATCTCACTTCTACGACCTTCCTGCCATTTTCCCACTGCAGAGTGAGCACAATGACAGCACCTACCCCCTGGGATTGCTGTTGGGAGGATAACATGGGTTAAACAGGTCGACAGGCGCCTCGCTCAGTATCTGGTACATGGTGACACATCATAAATACAGACTGACCACTGCCCTCAACCCTCGGAGAGGTGAAAAGGTGGGCTCAGAGACCCTAAGTGTCTTTTCTGGTGACAAGCAGAACAAGATTCTGTTCAAGATAGAAGGTACGGAAACATGCAGGTACGGTTTGCACGTGTGCTGGGAAGGGATGGATGTACTTGGGGTTGGGGGGAGGGAGGTAGAAGAGAGTATCTGAGTGACCAGAGAAAGCCAGAGGACTTCAGAAGGGGACAGAGCACTAAAGAGGAGAAAAGGGACTTCCCTGGCACTCCAGTGGTTAAGACTCCACGCTTCCACTGCAGGGGCCACAGGTTCGATCCCTGGTCTGGGAACTAAGATCCCACATGCCACACAGCATGGCCAAAAAAAAAAAAAAAAAAAAAAGCTAAAGAGGAGAAAAGAGTACTCCAAACTCAAGGTTTCTCTTCCATGGCCTAGGTCGGAATCAGACAAATGCTTTCCCAGCACGTGACTAATCTACTGTGGCTCCCCTGACGTAAGAATACTCTGCTCATCAATTCTGTAAGGCTACCGACGTGGCATGTGGAGAAGTGTGATGTGCTGTATTAGTCAGGGCTTTCCAGAGAAACAAAACCAATGGCATGTGTGTATATACATAGGAAGAGATTTATTTTAAGGAATTGGTTCATATGTTCAGAGGCTGGCAAGTCCAAAATCTGCAGCGGGGTGCTGGAGACCCAGGCAGGAGCCTATGCTAGAGTTCAAGTTCACAGGCTGTCTGCTGCATCCCTTCCTCCTTGGGGGAGGTTAGTCTTTTGTTCTGTTCAGGCCTTCAACTGATTGGATGAGGCCCACCCACATTATGAAGGGCAACCTACTTTACTGAGTCTACCAGTTTAAATGTTAATCTCATCCATTAACACCATCACAAAAAACATCCAGAATAACATTTGACCACATATCTGAGCAGTGTGGCCCAGCCAAGTTGAAACATCATATTAACCATCACGTATGCCCTTGTTGCCTTCAGAGATTCCGTTTCACAGAAAATTATGAGATCTCCAATGAAAACATATGAGTTCTACAAAGACTTTCAAAAAAGTTTTTTTCAAAAGAAGGGCAGGAATAAAACCGACCAAATTAAAGACGGTGGCTAACTCGGGTGGGAAGGCAGGCGAGTTCATTTTATCACTATGCTTTGTAACTCACATATCTTCTTGTGTATATATCAAATAGTACATAGAAGAGAAAGGGAGAAGAACCAAGCCTTCAGGCCATGTAGTGAGACCCCACCTCAATCCAGCCTCCTGACCCCTCCTGAACAGCACTCTCGCCTTCTCTGATCATTTTGTCTCCTCCATCCATGGGCTGATATTCTAGATGACTCTTCATGTGCTTAGCCCTTTCCGTCTCAAATGGATTTTAAGTCCCTGAAGTTCTGGGGCAGTTTCTCACAACATCTTGTTATTCCCCCAGAGAGTCTAGCCAAATGTCTGAGTAACTCAATAAAAACTCACTGAAGGCTGCAAAACAAGGCGGGTGGGGCAAGCGTAACAAAAATAAACCAGTGGAAGAGCAGAGCTGCTTGAAGGGTGCTTGTCTTCAGCTGTGTGGAAGGCGTTAACAGCTCCAGAAGTTGGCTGGAGGCACCAGAAGCCAGGCAGGGTCACATGCATGATTTTTACATGCCTAGAAGGTATGTAAAATGCCCATCCCACGTGGTGTTCTACAAATGGTCCCTGTGTTAATCAGGATAACCCAGCAAGGCTTGTAGATGGGGACACACACAAGACAGGTGGGGCCTCTGAGATGTCCAGATTGTGAGCAGCCAGTGGGAAACACCTCCCAGGGATGTGGAACCTCAGCTCCAAGTGTCCTTAAGAAACATACTATGGGGGCTTCCTTGGTGGCGCAGTGGTTGAGAATCTGCCTGCCGATGCAGGGGACACGGGTTCGAGCCCCGGTCTGGGAAGATCCCACATGCCGCGGAGCAACTGGGCCCGTGAGCCACAACTACTGAGCCTGCGCGTCTGGAGCCTGTGCTCCGCAACAAGAGAGGCCGCGATAGTGAGAGGCCCGCGCACCGCGATGAAGAGTGGCCCCCGCTCGCCGCAACTAGAGAAAGCCCTCGCATGGAAACAAAGGCCCAACACAGCCAAAAATAAATAAATTAATTAATTAATTTAAAAAAAAAAAAGAAACATACTATGGCACCAGAGCCAAGTGCCCAAGCAAATTTCCGATCTTTCAGCAAGCTTCCTGCCTGGTCCAGCTAGGAGGCAACGGGACTCCCCAGAGAGCCAGCAGCAGGAGTGCTTTCTTCAATCCCTAGTCCACACACTTAATTTTTCTCGTCAGGACTCCGCAACCCTGAACTTCAGCTGCTCCCATTTGTCCCAGGAACCCCAGCTCTGGCTTATTCCAGTTTGGGTTAAAGGAGATCAAGGCTGCGTGTGGTGGTGAGTGCTCCCCCGTGTGGGAACCAAATGTTAGCCTGGAGAAGAAGTATAGCTTTCAGTGTGTGCTCGCCACAGAGCTGGATGGGGATGGCTTCTCTACTCACCGAACTCTAGGGCATCAGGCGGGGAGAACCATAAATACAGCTGCTGAGAGAGGAATGGATAGACTTCAAGTAGCTTATAAATGGATCCTGATCAAAGGTCACTTAATACGCTATAATTTAGAAGGCGAGAAGGCTGAGATGAAAATTCCCGTAGCCGTGGTCTAGCCCAGTCTCATCAATTAACAGGCGAATATGGCCCTGTGAGGTGACACACCAGCTATGTGACACATCAGCTCACTGGCAGGGTAAGAACTAGATCCAAGTCCCTCCCCTCCATGACCAATTCTCTTTCCACCATGCTGGACTCTAGGATAGATCATCTTGGCCACCTGCCACAAGTAGGACTTGGAGTTTGTGTAAGCCGGCACCGAACCAAAAAAAGGTCCAGATTAGAACGCACAAATCTATATGAAGGAGGCTGAAGGGCAGTAATTGCGGGGAAAAGAACTCTTGCCTGACACTCAGAGAAGGAACATCATCAGGGCTAACCCAAACCGAGACCATTTCGTGGACCCACCCCTGGGACCTACGCATTGGTTCCAAAGATCCCCGAACTTCTGACATGGAGAAGAAAACCCTCCTTCAAGATGACAGAATTCTCAACGTCAGCCTGCTGCCTGGAACCAGAGGGAACAAACGAGGGCATGAAAGGGAGTGTTGGAAATGCAGGGCACAACTGGAATCAAACGTCTGTGTCCAGCTCCCGTGGGGAAATCCTGCAGTTCAGAGACGGCGTGAGTCCCACAGGGACGCAGAGCTCTGGGCTCAGGAGGCCACTTCTCAAGGGTGAGCTGCCCGCTGGCAAACCCCCTAATGGAGAACTAAGCCCCACTGCAGGATTTCTTTCTTTTGCTGAAGACTAACCCTTTCGAGAAGCAGGGGATGAGAATTCTTGTTCTTCCTCAGCAGCACATTTTTTTTTTCATCTCCAGCCTCTTGGACACCATGGCTCTTCTTCTGGAATCTGAAATTGAGCCCTCTTGTTTACTTTCTTACTAGTTCCCTGAGGTTTGATTGTTGATGTCTCGCAAGCTGCTGATTAGCATTCTGACCTCAGTTCCCTCTTCAGAGTCAGCCAAAGGAGCCCGAGAAGTTAGCCACAAGCGCTCCCTGGGAACAATAGGCCCTTTCTACAAAATACAGGTTTGTCTTCCTTTTCAGACACACAGGAGTTGGTCCCTTGGCGGACAGGCCTCCCGGACTGTGCAAAGTGTTCGCTGGAGAGCGGAGGGCTCCCCAAACAAGAGCAACCAACTTGCAGACCCCGAGTCCAACGGGGTCAAGGTGTCACCCCGATTCCATCTATAGAACTCGAAAGGTAAAACATGTGCCCCATCAGAAAGCAAAGAGGTACAGCCCCGGACGCCGTCGTCCTGGAAGCACCTGGCTCCTAGCAGTGTGGGCCTGGAAGGGCAGCTGGGCTGCAGGAAGCAAGCCCGACAGGCACTCTGCCACCTTCACCCCCTGTCAATGTAAGAACTCCTCTGGGCTCAGTCCGCCTCAGACTCACTCTCTCGTCTGGCCTGCTCTCAAAAGACCCTGCTGTTTCTCTAGCACTTAAACTTTAGGTCAATAGAAAACAGAGCCCGTCTAGGTGAGGCCTGGGCAGCCTAGAAGGTACAGAGGCCTGTCTACCACCGAGACCCAGAGGACACGGATTCCCTATGTTACTAATAAGGAAGAATGAATACTCATTCGCCTCTAAAAGCTAATAAAGTTCACAGCATCAGGTTCTCTACGCTTTTTTATTTGTCTTTGGGACCGCTTCACAAGAGCCCATCTTGCACTGCGTCTGCCTTTGCAGTGAAAAAAACGTGGCGTCTGGTCCCTGCTCTGCCCTTTACCAAACCGGGCGACTTCACCTCTTTGTGCGTCGGCTTCCCCGCGTGTGCACAAGGACAAGAAGAACGCCACCCTGGTTTTCTCACACGGTTACTATCAGGATGGAACCAGATAACAAGAGCAAATATTTTAGAAGCAGCTTGACAAATGAAAGGCGCTGTTATTCTCATTCCAAGGGCTCAGACACAGGCGCTTCGGCAGAAGGAACACTTGCTCCTTACCGTCCCTGTTCTAAAGAGGTCTTGGCAGGGGACCTCAGAGCCACTGCAGCCCAAGGCCGTCCAAGGATGTGTGAAACCACAGGAGATCAGGGATGGCTTCAAAACATTGGAGCCCCACTGCTACAATAAGTCTCTCAAAATGATTCTGGAAAAACCCACAGGCTCACGGCTCTCATTGCATTTCTCTGTGCTTCTATGGTTATTAAAAGCACTTAACACTGGTCAGAATGGCCATCATCCAAAAGCCTACAAATAATAAATGCTGGAGAGGGTGTGGAGAAAAGGGAACCCTCCTACAGTGTTGGTGGGAATGTAAATTGGTGCAGTCACTATGGAGAACAGTATGGAGGTTCCGTAAAAAACTAAAAATAGGGACTTCCCTGGTGGCGCAGTGGTTAAGAATCCGTCTGCCAATGCAGGGGACACGGGTTTGAGCCCTGGTCCGGGAAGATCCCACATGCCACAGAGCAACTAAGCCCATGCGCCACAACTACTGAGCCTGTGCTCTAGAGCCCACGAGCCACAACTCTGAGCCCGCATGCCACAACTACTGAAGCCTGCGCACCTAGAGCTTGTGCTCCGCAATGAGAAGCCACCGCAATGAGAAGCCCGTGCACCACAATGAAGAGCAGCCCCCGCTCGCCACAACTAGAGAAAGCCTGCGCGCAGCAACAAAGACCCAATGCAGCCAAAAATAAATAAATAAATAAATACATTTATTTAAAAAAACTAAAAAGAGAGCTACCATATGATCCAGCAATCCCACTCCTGGGCTTATACCTAGCCAAAACTGTAATTCAAAAAGATACATGCACCCCCAATGTTCACAGCAGCACTATTCACAATAGCCAAGACACGGAAGCATCCTAAGTGTCCATCCACAGATGAATGGATAAAGAAGATGTGGCACATATATACAATGGAATATTACTCAGCCATAAAAAAGAATGAAATATTACCATTTGCAGCAACATGGATAGACCTAGAGATTATCATACTAAGTGAAGTAAGTCAGAGAAAGACACATATTATATGATATCACTGATATGTGGAATTTAAAAAAGAACACAAATCAACTTATTTACGAAACAGAAATAGACTCACAGACAGAAAACAAACTTATGGTTTCCAAAGTGGAAGGGGGGGAGGGATAAATTAGGAGTATGGGATTAACAAATACACATCACCATATATAAACTAGATAAACAAGAAGAATTTACTGTAAAGCACAGGAAACTCTATTCAATATCTTCTAATAACCTATAACGAAATTTGAAGCTGTATACCTGAAACTAATGCAATATTGTAAATCAAGTATAGTTAAATTTAAAAAAAAAAAATTTTTTTTTAAAGCATTGAAATGCAGGCAGCTGAACAGATTCCCAGCCTGCCTTCTCATGGTGAAGAGAGTACAGAGGTAGCAAGAGTGTGGTGGGCTGACGGGGGTTAGAACTGTCTCTTGTGGCCTTCCACTCTTCCCCTTGGAATATTCTTCTGGCTAGGAGGGAACCCCAGTGGTTCAAAATAATTCCCCTGGAAAGCTCCATCAGCACGGGACAGTTTGTAAGGTGAATTATTTGGATGCGGGTGGGACTATTTGTTTGTTTGGGAAGAGGTGATTTTTTTCCCCTTGTTTTAATTTTATTTTGTTTTGCCCTTTTGTTAATATGTGAATGGTTTAAGTGAAGCATCCCAAGATCTGGGACTTCGTGTCCTTAAGTTAGACTACAACAGACCAGACCAGACTAAATCAAGATTTTTTTTGGCTACTCAGGACAAGAAGAGTTGAACAGTCCAAAGCACAGAGGCAGTTTGCCACAAAATTGCTCCACTAGCTCAATGCAGATAATCTAATCTAGAGTGAGTGGCTCAGAAAACATCTGAAGGCCAGGGGCAGAGAATATAGATACAGGAGTCAGATGCCTGAAACACACACACACACACACACACACACACACACACACACACACACACACTCCCAGATGACTTACAAACCAGGAAAACTAGGTTTTTAGAGAGCCTTTGGCTGTTTTAGAAAAAATTTACAGACTTTTATCAGTGGCATGTCATTGTGAATTGCTTCCCAGAGTTAGTGTCCGGGCACCAGCCCATGTTGTCTCCTGTTTTTTTATGTCACTATATGTCTCCCAGTTTTAAGCACATTCTTACCTAATGCAGATGCAACAACAGGAGAAAAGGCCTTGTGAATTCACTCTCCTTCCTCCTTCCTTCCACTCTCACCCCCCTCTCCCTTCTCTTTAACCCCAGGCGAGCAACCCTTCCAGGAGACCATTACCCACTGACCCGTCTTTGTAGCACTTTTCTGCCCTTGTCACCCCTCTTCTCCCTGGGGCACACCCTCAACTCGTTCATTCATTCAACCACTATTCTTTTTTTTTTAATTTTTATTTTATATTGGAGTAGAGTTGATTAACAATGTTGTGCTAGTTTCAGGTGTACAGCAAAGTGATTCAGTTATACATATACATGTATCTACTCTTTTTCAAATTCTTTTCCCATTTAGTCAACCACTATTCTTCAGTACCTACCATGTGTCAACACTGTGCCTGATGCTAGAAAAACAGTAAAAAACAAAACAGACACGGTCCCTGTCCTCCTGGTGCTTACCTTGTAAGGGTGAGACAGGCAAAGGAATGAGGGGGGAAAAAAAAGGAATATTTGCAAGTTGTAATCATTGTTAAGAAGGACACAAACAAGAGTGAGATTAAAAACTACAGAAGGATACAAATGAACTTACTTACAAAACAGAAACAGAGTTAGACCTCGAAAACAAATTTATGGTTACCAAAGGGGAAAGGTGGTGGGGGGAAAGGATAAATTAGGAGTTTGGGATTGACATATACACACTACTGTATATAAAATAGATAATCAACAAGGACCTATTGTATAGCACAGGGAACTCTACTCAGTATTCTGTAGTAACCTAAATGGGAAAAGACTCTGAAAAAGAACAGATACATGTATATGCATAATTGAATCACTTCGCTGTATACCTGAAACTAACACAGCATTGTAAATCTTCCAATAGAAAATAAAAAATAAATTAAAAAAAAAGAAAAAAACTACAGAAGGAGAACCTGAATATCCTTTGGGATGACCAAGACAGCTTTTCTTTTTTTAATGTTCAAAACCTTAGAAATACACATTTATTTTGGGTGTTGACACTTATACTCACAGGGCAGTCGTAAACTTTCCCTCTAATCTTAAAATGGAAAGGAATTACATAATTGAGATCCTTCAGTCCAGATCCCCCAGGAAGCTCTCCAGCTCGGCCCTCCTAGCCTCCAGGAAGGAAACTCCTCACCTCCCAGTGGGTGGTTGCAAGGCATTCTGCTAGGCTCTGTAGATCATTCAACATAACTCCCACAACTTAACATGCATTTCCTTTCATTTAGTGCTTCTTCGGAACTTAAAAAATTTTTCTTTGATTAGTCAACTGCACAGTGAAAATCTGGCCACTGGATTAAACCCTCCGGAGGGCAGAGTGTGTGCTTTAAACGTCTGGGTATCATTCACACAGGTTTGCCTGTAAATAGTCTTTCACTTTTTTTTACATTGAAGATAACTAAGTCAACCCGTTTTAATCCCCCAAATTTCTCTAACCTTATCTCTTAAAATCCATCTCCTACATCTCTTTTTTTTAATTTTTATAAATTTCTTTATTTTTGTCTGCGTTGGGTCTTCGTTGCTGCACGCGGGCTCTCTCTAGTTGTGGCGAGCTGGGGCTACTCTTCGTTGCGGTGCGCGGGCTTCTCACTGCGGTGGCTTCTCTTGTTGTGGAGCACGGGCTCTAGGCACGTGGGCTTCAATCGTTGTGGCTCGCGGGTCCTAGAGCGCAGTCTCAGTAGTTGTGGCGCACGGGCTTAGTTGCTCTGCGGCATGTGGGATCTTCCCGGACCAGGGCTTGAACCTGTGTCCCCTGCATTGGCAGGTGGATTCCCAACCACTGTGCTACCAGGGAAGCCCGTGTCCTACATCTTAAGTTGTTTTAATCTCACTCCTCTTGATCCTCTATATTTATACACACTTCTAAAGCAGTGACTAAAACAGGAAAAAATATTCTAATAAGGAACTGACTAATGCAAAGGTTAGCAAAAGGGTTATTTTCCTTGAAACTCATTTTATTTTTAGTATATTTCAGCACTTTTTCCTCAATCAGCTTTTAGTCAACTAATGACTCTGGGTATTTTCTTTCAATACTTGTACCAAGAGGTATTTTCCCTTTCTGTATGTGAATGTTTGGGGCCCTCCTGACATATCACTCTTTAAGAGTACTGACTGCTGAATTCCATTTTCTTTAATTTTCCAGAGTAACTGCTACCATTTTACGACTTAGAATATAAACTGCATATGGGCAGGGACTATGTCTTTTCCTGTTACGCTGGCTTTCAAAGCACTTTGTGAAGAGCTGAGTTTTTTGCGGACTATTAGAGAAGCTCTGATGGCCCTGCCACTGATTTTTGAGCTTTGTTCTTCAAAGTTTCAGTTTATTCACTCATAAGAAAGCTTGAGTTCTTCAGTTACCAAGAGATCACAGGGTGAGCAGAGAGCACTCCCCATGTAGCTTGGCCCATCTGTTCTAATACGGTTACATTCCAACTATTCTACGTGTATTACATACAATCTTAACAATTGTATCTTTCTAGGCGTTGGAGCCCACATCACTTAGCACATGGAAAACTATTAAAACTAGGCCAAAAGTGCATTACTGAGTAGTAAGCCTGGAGGTAGGAACCTGTCCAGTTGTCCTTTATAAATCAATCTCTTCTTGCCACTCTGGTTACAATAAGAGCTCTAATGGAAATTTGACAAAAACAAAACTCCAAATTGGCGTTGAAACGATTAAGAATTTCAGAATATTAAAAATGGCTAGCTAGGTGGGGCTGGTCCTACGAACTCTGATGTCAACAAACCCGACGCTATTGACCATGAGCAAACTCTTGTCTGTGGCTGCCTTGGTCCAGGCCTTCAGCATCCCTTGCCTAAAACGTTGCAACCACCTTGCTACCCCACTCCCCATGCCCATAACACACACACTGCTCTCCAATCCCCATCTCTCCTACTCAGATCCATCTACCACTCTGTCAACCCACGGATCCAATCGGGTCAGTCTAACTACATGAAGCGGCCAACTGTTCCCCCGAACCAAACTCCTCAGCATGGCGTTCAAGCTCCTCTAAGTCCCCCACCATCCTCCCACCCCCCTCTGCTCTCTACATCCACAGCCCTTTGCTATTCTTCCAACAAACCACATGTTTTCACTTGCCTTGGTTCAGGCTATTCGTGGAATGCCATCCCTTATTTCTCTGTCTTGAACACCTATTCATCCTTCAAGGCCCATGTGGAATATCACCCTTCTTTGAACTTTTCTTAAATTTCACTCACAGCCCTCAGCAGATCCCTTGTGGTACCTTTTCTAGCACTTAGCACATGATACTATAGTTAGCAGAGTATAGAGTTGTCTCCTCCAAAAGACGGTGCAATCCATCTCTGGTCAGGGGACTTCCTTGGTGGTCCAGTGGTTAAGACTTCACCTTCCAATGCAGGGGGTACGGGTTCGATCCCTGGTCAGGGAGCTAGGATCCCACATGCCATGCGCAGCCAAAAAACCAAAACATAAAACAGAAGCAAGATTGTATCAAATTCAATAAAAGACTTTAAAAACGGTTCACATCAAAAATATATATATATTAAAAAAACAAAAACAAAACTCTGGTCAGAAGTAGAGCCTCTGACACCTAGTAGGTGCTCATTTGTTGCTCTGACATTAACTGCCTCAGTTTTGCTACTCAGCTCCCCAGAAGAATACCATTCAGGAAGAACAGGGCATGCCCTTAGGAATGTCATTCTAGGAAAACGCCAAGGATAGATCTGGGAGAAAAATCCGCTTCTGGCTGCAAAAACTAAAAACACTGAAACTCTCAAGTCTTAAAAAGATAACGGCTGACTTAACGGAATGAAATTCTGACACATGCTACAACATGATGAACCTTGAAACGACGCTAAGTGAAATAACTCAGTCACAGTACGATTCCACTTATATGAGGCACCTAGAATAGTCAAATCCATAGAGATGGAAGGTAGAATGGTGGTTACCAGGGACACGCGGGAGGGAGGAAGGGGACATTCTTTTTATTTTAATTTTTTAAATTTTTTATTGGAATATAGTTGATTTACAATGCTGTGTTAGTTTCTGCTGTACAGCAAAGTGAGTCAGTGATATATATATATATGTATATATTTATATATATCCTTTTGCATATTCTTTTCCATTATGGTTTATTTCAGGATATTGAATACAGTTCCTTATGCCATAGAGTCGGACCTTGTTGTTTATCTATTTTATACATAGTAGCTTGTATCTGCTAATCCCAAACTCTTGATTTATCCCTTCCTGACCCCCTTTCCTCTTTGGTTACCGTAAGTCTGTTTTCTGTGTCTGTGAGTCTGTTTCTGTTTCGTAGATAAGTTCATTTGTGTCATATTTTAGATTCCACATTTAAGTGATATCATATGGTTTTTGTCTTTCTCTGACTTACTTCACTTAGTATGCTAATCTCCAGGTCCATCCATGTTGCTGCAAATGGCATTATTTCATTCTTTTTCATGGCTGTGTAGTATTCCATTGTATGTGTATAAGGAAGGGGCATTCTTGTTTAACTGGTACCGAGTTTCAGTCGGAGAAGATGAAAAAATTCTGGAGATGGATAGTGGAGACTGTTGCATAACAATGTGAATGTAGCTAGTGACACTGAATTGTACACATAAAAATGGTTAAAATGGTAAATTTTATGTTATGTATATTTTACCACACTTTTAAGGGGGGTGGGCAGAGACAATGGCTGAGAGCCAAGATAATTAAAATGTAAAAAACACAGGCACATGAAGGATAGTAGATACAGTAGATTTGAATCTGTTCACCAACTCTGAGATTCCAGGAATGAGGGGCATCCCCCTCAGAGCCTTAAAATGTTAAGTTTTAGAAATAATGATTGGAAGCCCTGAGTTCCACAGTAAGAGTATATGGAATGTACTTTATCCCTTTCACTCAATTCAATCAATATATTTTGAGCACCTCCAGTGTTCCAGGCCTCATGCTAGTAGGTGCTGAAAGATAGCCAAGTTGATTAAAAAGAGCCTAGGGCATCCTAGGAAGAATGAGACATCTACCCAAATAACTACAGCACTGGGCGGACTTGGATTGAGGTTTATAAAAAGAAATACAAATGTAGTCTAGGAGAAAGTCAGTTCACGGAAGGTTTCCAACAAGGGTTCAGGGAAGGCAACTTCATAAGCATTTAATGAAGGAAGTTGGATGCTGACCCTGGTCCATTTACACCTTTGCACCCCTACCAGGAAGTGAAGAGGGGGCACTTGGTATGCTCCCAGTTCTTCCAGCTGAAGGACTCTGCCATCCTCCATGCTGTAGAATATATATATATATATATTCTATAGCATAGAATATAGAACATATATATATTCTATAGCATACGTATGTTTTATATATATATATAAAACAATATATAATGCATGCTATATGACACGAGGGTGGCCACAACACTTTGGATGTTTGGCTAGATCTGACCCAGTGTGACATTTTTCCCTCCTCTTGACCTCTATCAGCAGCTGCTCCATTCTGCCACTCATGAAAAAAGCTCAATAATCAACAAACCTTCTCTGTATTTTATTTCCCCTTGGTATTTATAGATTTTACAGTATCTTGCAGGATAACTCTCTAGTTTCCAGAAATACAGAAGAAATACACACACAACTAGATATTTTTACCCTACATTTCAGTTTCTAATACTCCAAGCAAACCTTGCCCATCTCCCAACAAGATCCATCTACATAAATGGTTTTATAGGGTGAAGAAACAGACCTATTCTGCCTTTTCTAGATTATTGGTGTTTTATGGAATAATAAAATGCAAAATGCTGAACTAAAATGAATGTTTTAAATGAATTAATATGAACAAGCTGTAGTCTATCAGCTTTGAGGAGTTTGTAAGTTTGGTTTTTTGGATGTGTATGATGCAGCAAAAGTGTTATTAGTACACACAAATCCCACTACATTCTGGTTTCCTTCAATTTGTCCCATATGTCTTCAGGAAAATGAGAAAGCCTGGTTCAAGTAGCAAAGAAAGAACATTGTCCCTCCATTTTATTAATGCATTCTTAAAGAAACACCCTATTCCAAGTATCCCTTTGCAATACTGCAGTGATTTAAGTATCTGATAAAGGAGAGGGAGAATTCTGAACATGAGTAGCATTATGTTCTAACGGAAAGATCTTCAGAGTAGTATGGTGGTGGCTTCTACCACCACCACAGGACTATGGCAGGAATCTTCCTGCCTATGTTCCCACCTAGGTATTTTCTGTCTGCAAACCTTAGGCAGGTTATACAACCCCTAATCCTCAACTCCCCTACCTGTTAAATAGTTTAGTAATAGTTAGTTAACCTAACTCAGAAGGTTATGCTGAGAACTGAACGAGCCTGTGGTGGGGTAAGCTCTGAGCACATATCTGGTGTGCAGTAATTGTATAGAAAATGTTAGTTTGGGTTATTAATCACATTGTATTCTTACTCTAATGCAACCACTGGCTGCTCTGCAAATTTTTGGAGCTTCTTAGTTCTCCCTGCTCCTACCTTCCCTTACAAGGAAAACAGGGGGGAAACTGAGGTTACATCCATAATGAAATTTGAACTGTAGGAAAACTGTAGTAACTCCCTTGCTAGTTTTGAAGGTACAAGTTGCCATGTGTGGGGTGCCTGTGTTGGGAGGCCCACAAGGTAAGGAGCTGAGGGCAACCTCCAGCCAACAGCCAACAAGAAACTGACACCCTCTGTCCTATAACCGCAAGGTACTAACCTGCAAACAGAGGCAGATTCTTCCCTAGTCAAGCCTCAGATGAGACCACAGCCCTGGTTGACACATGAATTGTGGCCTTGTGAGACCCTAAGCAGACAATCCAGATAAGCTGTGTCCAGATTCCTGCCCCACAGAAACTGTGAGACAGTAAATGTGTGTTGTTTTAAACCACTAAGTCTGTGGTGATGTATTATGCAACAATAGAAAACTAATATTAATGTGGAGATTGGGAATGCCAGCAGATACACACAGTACAAAACACATACACACACAAAAATACACACACACACACACACACACACACACACACACACAAGGATTCCTATGATTTAATGTCACTGCTGCAGGGATTTAGCCTATTGGAACACTATGGTAGGAAAGGACAGTAAACCAAGGTATTTAGGAGCGAATGGGAACAATCTTCTCCACAGTGATGGGGTATGGAAAAAAAAATTACACTTTTCTGTGGCATTTCACCAAACGAGTAACAACCAAAAGGTTTTGTTTTCAATTTATTTTCAAATTAGGTAAGTCAGCCTTTCTGGAAACCAAATTGGGCAAGAGATTTTGTCAAGGTCCAAATCCTCTTGCCAAATTGCATTACCTTATGGGCATGATTGGAATCTCTGGGGACTTAGTTATGGGAAAGGCCCACAAGTCAGATGCCCAGATCCGACAGCCAACACGCAACTTAGTTCACATTGAATAAATGGACCCAAACCAGGAAATCAGAAAAGCCTTCTGTTAAGATGTGGGTTCTGATTCATTTTCTAGTTAAACACTAAAATTTCCCAGTTCCTCTCGCAAAAGGACACAATCTGCCACTTGCTACTTGCCCAATGCTCCTACAGTAACAACCCCTTCCATTTTATCAGTATCTCCATTTAAACCTCTGACCTTTGTTTAATTTGTTAATTAACTTTATTTTTGGAACAGTTTTAGATTTTCAGAAAAATTGAGAAGATAGTACAGAGTTTCCATATACCCTCTTGCACAGTTTCCCCTTCTGTTAACATATTACCTTGTTATGGTACATTTGTTATGATTAATGAGCCAATAATGATACATCATTATTAATTAAAGCCTCTGACCTTAAATTCATAACCAGTCTGGAGCCTTCTGAAATATTCTGCACAGAATCAGGAAATTCAACAGGTAAGATGGTTCACTGGAGATCACCTAGTCCTATTCTCTAATTTTACTGGAAAAACTGTGAAGCCCATGGAATTCAAATGACTGGCTCAAGTTTAAAAGCAGAATCTTGGTATCAATACAAACTTTAAACTCTTTCTTGAAAACAGAGAGGAGGAGTTTCTCTCTTAACGTTCCCTTTCGTCTTTCCTGCATCTGTCTGTTCAGATGCCTGCAGCCTCTGCTAGGCAACCCCCCTTGCCAGGGAAGCATTTCTGTGAAGTACCAACTATGAATGAAAGGAGATCTCAAGTAACTGCTGGGGATCAAACAGGCTGGGGTGATATCCATCACCCACCAAGTTTCTGCCATTGCTGTCAATCCCTGAGAAATTCCAGCCAAGTCACAGCAACAAAAATAAATTACTGGCTCCACTGCTTAAGTGAGGAGCTAAGGTAGGTCATAATCATACTCCTTCCACACAGATTCACCCACTGCAGCTTGGGGGAAAAGACAGCAAAAAAAAACCCCAAAAACAAAAAAAAAACTTATTCATTCAAATTAACATTTACAGAGGTACTGCCTACAATTCCTCTATAATTTATTTATCTATCTAACAAACACTGAATATCAATCATGTGTTTCACCACATCACTACCAGAAATGAAAAGATGACGTAAGAAACAGTCTCTGCCTTCAAGGAGTTTGCAGTCTCGCAAAGAAGTCAAATATTTAGCAATTATTATAACAACAGAGACCCTTTATTGAGCATTTACTATATGCCAGGGTGGTTCTAAGCGTTTTAGGTGGATGAACTCCCTCAATGTTCACTGCAACTCGACGAGGTAGCCTTTATTTTTAATCCCTAATTGACTCACATACACACACACACAAAAAAAGGCACCGAAGGTTGCGTTACCTGCCCAAAGTTCACACACTCATTGTTTTAACAAATATTTGCCTGCTGTGTTATACACACTGCTCTGGGTGCAGGGGCGACAGCAGCGAACAAGAGAGATGAAAACCCCTGTTCTCGTGGAGTTTCCGTATTAGTGGAAGGAGAAAAATATTAAGTAAAAAATAAGTAGCATCAATGTCAGAGAGTGACAGGTGCTAAAGAGAAAACAAAGCAGGGAAGGGGAACTAAAGGGTGTGTGGAGGGGGTCGGGCAGCTGCTATTTTAAAAAGGTGGCCCAGAAGGGTTTCAGCAGAGACCTGAGGGGGTCCCGAAGCAGCAGTGAGGACTCGGGCAGGCGGCCGTGCTGCACCCTGACACTCACAGCCCTGCCACCATATACAGGGTGAAAAGGGCCAGGGAGAGAAGCTCTGACTTCCCCTCTATTCATCTCCTTAAAAGAGCTTTTTTTTCTCTTCTGATTATAAAAGTAATGTGCCCTTACTGAAAAAAAAAATTGATTTAAAAGTGGGTTTTCATGTAGAATCTAAAAAAAAATTGATACAAATGAACTTCTATACAAAATAGAAATAGACCCACAGACATAGAAAACAAACTTATGGTTACCGAAGGGGAAGTGGGCGAGGATAAATCAGGAGGTTGGGATGAACATATACGCACTACTATATATAAAACAGATAACCAACAAGAACCTACTATATAGCACAGGGAAGTCTACTCTATATTTTGTAATAACCTATAAAGGAAAAGAACCTGAAAAATAATATATATGTACATATATATGCATATATACATTATATATATTATATATATGACTGAATCACTTTGCTCTACACCTGAAACTAACACAACATTGTAAAACAACTTGTAAATCAACATTGTAAATCAACATTGTAATCAATTTTTTTAAAAAAAAGTGGCTTGTCACAGAAACTTCTATCCCATGGAGGCTTGGCTGAAATCCTTAGAGGGGCTCTCCACATCTGCCAATGCAAAGGGGAAGGGAGAGAGGGCATCATTTAATGGAAGCAACCCTGGACGAGGATTCCAAAAGCCCAGATCCGGTCCTAGCTCTGCCTCTAACCAACACGTGCTTCTGAAACCAGAGAGAACCCAGGGCAACTCCAGCATCCAGCCGGGAGAATTCTAACATCCCGCGAAAGACATCCCGTGAAAGAGACCCATTCGCTTAAAAGCATGGCCCCTGTGACTGCTGGTCCCTCCCTCCCTTCATCACTATTCCTCAGCCTCCTTTCTCCATCCTGTTCTAGCCCTGTTGGTCCATATCCCCCACTTCAATATTTAACTCCCATACGGTCGAGAAATCCGTACTTCCATTTATTAGAATCTGTTTGAATCACAATGATTTCCTTTGAATTGGGGTTAGATTTGGTAACGTCCTGAAAAGAAAGGACAGTGTACCTTCAGTTCACGACAGATCAGTTTGACAAGTAGGAAAATGCCAGAAAACAAAATGTCTCAAATGGGCCTGTCTTCCACATCTTTTGGCAGATTCCAGTAATATCCAGTATACAGAAGTTATACATGCCGTACGCTATGGGCGGTACACCATCCTTACCCGACCGTTCCCCCATTTTATTTTTTTAATCACATGGTGATCTAAGGGAAGAAAAACACAGTGATACACGGACACAAAATGAATGTCGAGCGGAACTGTCTCCTAGCTCCTTGAGGAGAGGGAAAATAGCATTTCCGTGGGGAAGGAAAAGAATATTTTATTCCATGCACCAGCAGGAATATATCTTCTAAAGAGAGAGATGGGACAAACACACACCAAAGTACATGTGGATAAATTGTTATGACTTTGAAGAGCTAAATATATGAGAGCAGAGAGAAGGCTGTAACAAACACAGAGGCAATGACCAGGCGGAAAAAGAGTTTTCACTGGGAAAAGTTCCTCAGGGGAGGAGATTTTTCAGGCACTGTTTTGAAATTGAGGGAGAGCCACATTTAGGTAGATGTGCCCTCTCTGTCTGTATATAATCAACCTCCTTTTTAACCTCGGCACCGAATAATATTAAAAATGTATTAAACATTACAGAAAACAGTCCACTTGGTTTCAAGATGGGCATCTGACCGGCACAGCTTAAAGGATGGACTGAATCTTCTTATTAAAGCAACATATGGGCCGAGGCGTTGGTGGAACAGTGGTTAGCGTAGCTGGCTTCCAAAGCAACATATGGGTCCAAAATTCAAATCGTTCCATAAAGAAACCACTGTAACATATTTTGTGTGCATTACCTCTCATATAACCCTCACAATAACCCAGTGTAGGAGCCAAGTATTAGTGGCCCATTTTTCAGCTGAGGAAACTGAGCCTCGGAGGTTAAATAATACGCCAAAGGTCACAGAGCTAAAAAGTGGCAGAGATGGAGTTCAAACACAGGCAGGTCCATCAAACTTTAAAAGCTGTGTTCTTAACCACTGTGCTAGGTAAGTACACAAACACAAAGAAATTACAGCTCTAATAAGGCGAACCTAAAATAAAGACTTCCCCCAAAGCATCCAAAATATGACACAACATTATGCCGTGGCATAATAAAAGGTGTTTCTCTAGCACCATGCATTCAAATAAAAATTTTATTTGGTACAACTCCATCCACCCTCCCCCAGTGTGTGTGTGCGCGTGTGCGCGTGTGTGTGTGTGTGCGTGTGCGTGTGCGCGTGCGTGTGCGCGTGTGTGTGCACGCGCGCGCGCGCACTGTGGCTGGATAATCTCTCGTTAGAGGGAGACCTGGTCATAGAGGACTAGCTGTTTTCTCCGAGACGCCTGCTGTCCGTCAGTCCCCTCTGGGACTCTTTCTTCCCCCCAGATCACCGCTCCCCCTGGCTCGCCAAAGTCTCCGAGAACAGGTGGTCAGTGATGGCCGCAAGTAAGCCCAGTGCTTCATCACTAGAAAGCAAGTATGTGAAAGCAGCTGGGGGCAGAGATAGGGCAGAGAGAGACAGTCCTGGGGCTAAAAGATACCGGAAGTCGTTGACAGACTCCCCGGCATGTGCTTTTGTTACCCCTGCAATGGAGTTATCTTGGGCTAATCCCTGGAGAGAAAACCACTACTCCATAACCCCAGACTGGTGCTGAATGCTACCGCAGGTGAACTCTGCTGTCCAAGCAAACAGGCTGAGCGGGACCAGAGGTCAGCGGGATCTTCCCCCTCCCCTGGGCACGTGCCCAGGCCTGCCCTCTTAGCCAACTGGATACGCCATGAGGGGAAGGGTGATGGACACCACTAAGTACCAAAGACCCAGCTGACCGGCACGGGGGTGGGGTGGAGCTTGGGTGTGAGTGGAAACGACCTGGGTCTATCTACAGTTCTCGAAGCTGAAGACACTCCCCAAACACAAGCACGCTTGATTTCTCACATGCCTCTGCTTAACTGCGAGGGGCGTGTTCTAGTCAAAGCCAACCGCTTGCCAGGGCCCGAGTGTGCCATGTCCTCCAGGCCTCTAACTTCCCTGAAATAGTCCACCCCACCCTCCTCCCCAGTCTATCTTGTGAACTCTTGCTCATTTTCCAAATATCAGATCCAACACTCTCTCTCTCTCCCGCCCCCGGAAGCCTTCTCTCCCAGGGAGAGGTGAGCGCCCTTCCTCTATGACCTAAGTGTTACAGCACATGTCATGATGCATTAAAATGCTCAGTTTGGAAACATCCTCTCCCCACTAGATAAGAAGTTCTTTAAGGGCAAGAACCATGCCTTATTAAGATGGAGGCTGCCTGCTTGGTGGCAGGTGCTAAATAAAACAATGCAAAGAACTGACCTGAGTAGACACATGGAAGCACCAAAAAAGACTGGTCTCAGAGGGATACGGTTTTACCTCCAAAGAGTTTAAAATAAGACAAAGTCAGCAAGCACTGACTGCATCGAAGCCACGTATAAAGAAAGCGCCTGCTGAGTGCCCTGAGTCGTTCCAAGCATCGGGGTGGGACCGGGAAGATGGTCGGAGGAACAATGTAGAAATAAGACGGTGTCTTGTCTCTAAGTTTATGTGCTACTTCTTCACGCCAAACTGAAATAAAAAGCACAGGGGATTTCTCTTCCCACAAATGTTCCTCCAGCTCACAGTACTGCTGGTTTCAAAAAAATGAAGTCAGATATACAAAGTAATCCCTTGCACAGGGCCAACTGATTACATGCATAAGAATATTTACAGCAAACATGTTCGAGGTAGCCAAAATCCCAGCACCAACCTGTGTGTCCATCAACGGGAGACTGAATGACTAAATGGTGTATCATCACACGACGGAACATTCTAGAGCAGACAAGGCAATGACCTACACTGTCATGGAGCAATGCAGATGAACAACAGCAGTAAAAACATTAAGTCAAAAAGTCCCCAAAGATTATATATAATCTGGTACCCTTTTTATCAAGTTAACAGACAACTAAAATAAAATACACATCTATATCGACACATACTTTTTATATGTTCCATGTAGTCCTTTTCAGGACTCATACAGTTGAAAGAGACTATACAGAAAGGAAAGTAAGGAAATGACACACACAGAATTCAGGTGATGGGTTACCTGGGGGAGGGAAAGAAGGGGGACTAAGATGTGGGGAGGACCATCATCCAGTCACATGTAGGTTATTTTCAAGAGCTTAGCTTTTGTTTCAGGAGATGGGTTTATGGTTACTTATTAGTTTAATTTAAAGAAGTTAAAATATAAAGATAATGTGTCATGAAGTAAGGATTATGATTAATCCAATTCTTTGCATATAAAGCCCATTAACAGAACAAAAAATGAATTTACAGGAACATCGTAGCACGGTGCCTGAATCTATGCAAAATGCACAGGTGTCCTGTTAAGGGGGTGAGGAGAGCAGAGAGAGGCCAGCTCACGCCCCATTCTGCACGAGCTGACTTCCCGGAGCCAGTCTGTGTTCCCCAGCCTAGGTTATCAATTGAAAAGAGGCAAGAAATCTGCATCTAAACGTCCCACTGTCAGTCCTCGGAGCCCTCTGTTTCCTCTGGGCATTTGCAGGAGGAACTCAAGCTCTGGAGAACACCAGATACACTTGGGTTACCTCGGCACCACACAGCACTCATGGACCAGCATTAACCTCTTCTTTGAATATTCTGACCCTTCCCCCATTGCATCATAAATTCATGTTTGTGACACTGAGTACGTGGAACTTCTGGCGAGAACATCACTGTATTTGTGCATGAAAATCAATCAGTTCTGTCTTCTTCCAGAAGTTTATACTAAGCAGACAAAGCTCTCGGATGGTTTGGACCGCATGCCCTGGAGAAAGGGTGCAGCAGAGTCTGAGAAACAAACCAAGGAGGAAGGGAAGAGTCTCCCAGTGGGAGACAAATGATTCTGGGGAGGACGCGCCCCAGGGGAAAACGTGGTCAGCCAGGACACTGATACGCATCCAATGTCCACAAAAAAACACGGCAAAGAACGCCTGCTGCTCTGAACTCCCTCCAACCACGCCCCTAACCTGAAATTTCAGTTGCTGGCAGTTTATTTTGTTCTTTTATAAAAAGCTAGGCTGTGAAACATTGAAACCAGAAAGGCAAATCTTCTCTGCTCACCTAAGCCTGCCCATTAGCATAACTGTGGACATTTCTATGCCAGGATGACAGCAAACAATCAAAGTTTTCTTCCTGGAGGAGACTGGAGAAGAGCTAGCCATGGTTTAAAAAAAAAATAAACCAGGAAAGTAAATGTACTGTGCTGTGCCTCTAAATATTCAAAGCATGGCTAACCATCCCCCGCTCCCCACCACGGCAGTCCATTCCCTAAATTCCAAGCAGGTCCCTTCCTCTATTTATTCTGGCTTTTGGGGGGGGATCCTTCACTAGCACGAAACCATACTAGGGTACTCCTCACCCTCCAGACACAGATGTTCACGCTACTTCCACACTTTAGAATGTTCTTCCACACCCCCAGCAAACACCCCACATTTCCCTGAGTCCTGGGCCTCCTTCCCAGTAAGTAATCTCAGTGATATCCTGCCAAAACATTTTTTTTAAATTAATTAATTAATTTATTCATTTATTTTTGGCTGCGTTGGGTCTTCGTTGCTGCGTGCAGGCTTTCTCTAGTTGCGGCGACGGGGGCTACTCTTCGTTGCGGTGCCCAGGCTTCTCATTGCGGTGGCTTCTCTTGTTGCGGAGTACGGGCTCTAGGCACGCGGGCTCAGTAGTTGTGGCACGCGGGCTCAGTAGTTGTGGCTCGGGCTCTACAGCACAGGCTCAGTAGTTGTGGTGCACGGGCTTACTTGCTCTGCAGTACATGGGATCTTCCCGGCCCAGGGCTCGAACCCGTGTCCCCTGCATTGGCAGGCGGATTCTTAACCACTGCGCCACCAGGGAAGTCCCACCAAAACATTTCTTAATCACATATTTTCTTTATCTAAAAAGAATGACAGATGGAGAAAGTAACCTTTGTTCCCCATCCTTCCCACATTTCCAGGGGCCCCACGTCATCTAACGGGAGCCTGGTTTGCTTGGAGCCTGTGTTTAAATCCTAGATTCATCAGCATGGCGGAGAAAATTGTGGCTACTCCCTGTAACCTTGCTCTGTAAATGTACACAGTCCTGAGCAGGTGATCACAAAGGATTCCTCTAATTAGCCCTTGGGGACCCAGAGCCAGGCTTGGAGGGGCAGCTGGGGCTGCAGTTATTCCAGAAGGTCCTCCGTGTGCCCGCACCGTCCTCCTGAGTTTCTAAGGCTGCTCTGAAATGTGGTTTTGCATTCTTTGGCCCGAAATCCACAAAAGAGTCAAGGGATCCCAGAGGGGGAGTGACACCACCTGGGGCTTTCCTTTCGTCCAGGTAAGTAGGCAGGTTACCCTCCAGCACTTAGCCCTTGTGCGAGCTGCTGGGAAGACGAGTGGGACACGGAGCTCAGAGCGCCTGATGACCAAGATCTGGTAGTTATTGATCCCTCAAGGCCAAGGGAGAAAGGCCTCATGGAAAATCAAATAAACTACTGGACAGTCACAAGACTGGAGCAGAAATGATCAGAAAGCCAGACTCAAACCATAATAGTTGCCCTGTGACACACCCAGTGTTCACTGAGAGAGCCATCCTCCCAGGGTGCTGGGTGATCATGTTATTTTCTTGATAAGTTCGTTCATTGGTTCTCTAACTGCTTTTCCCATCAAGTCCAAATGCTTTTTACTTGCATTGAAGGCCTTTTAAATACGCCTCTGAAACCTCATCTTTCACTCTTTCCCTGCCTACACTGGCTGCTTCCGTGAGGTGGTCTGCTTCCTTTGCCTAAAAGGTGCCCCCTGCATCAGGTATCCCTAGACCACCCCGGTATGGATAAGACTGTAGCTGTGGAGTGAAGCAGCCCAGAATCTTAATGGGGGTCCCACCATCCCCTTGGCCTGTGAGCCTGGCCAGTTGGCAAACGTGCCTCAGTTTCCTGATCTGTAGAACAGGAATGAGAATAGAAATGCCCATCTCACATGGCTGACATGAAGACTAAGTGAGTGAATGCCTGTAAAATCCTCAAACAGTACTGAGTACACGGTAAGCACTCAATAAATGTTGCCTGCTGTCATTATTATCATTATTCTAGTTCTACTGCAATGAACTCTCTCCCTCTTTTAAACCCCTTTAGCACACATTCGCAATTGGCATTGATGACATACTGCTTTTTGATGCTACTTATCTTCTTATACATATGTCTTATCTCCATTAGGCTACAAGTTTCTTGAAGCTCATGTGCTTTTCTTTCCCTACAATGTTTGAAAGTGTCTTAAATGCAGGAACACAATAAATGCTGGCTATTTAACAACAACACACTCAAACTGATTAAGCCCTACTTTGGCTATAACTGTACTAAGTTCTTCACATGCATCAGCTCACTTAATTTGCTGATTTCTCATACTCCATGAACTTGACTGAGTGTTGAACTCCCAGAGACGTGTCTACCCAATTTCTTATTTAAAAAAAAAACTGCCAAGCAAACTTAAATTTTAAGAAAACAGATACTACAGAGCATTGAGAATCACAGCAGACGAAGTTGATATACAATCTAGGTACCACTCCAAATATCAATACATCCTGGACCCCTCTTGACGATCAAGGTGTGCAGAATGGTCTCTGAAGGGCATGAAAGCTCATACAAGAGAGAATGAGGAATTCCTGACAGATGTAAACAATAATTTCCTGGTTTGCCTTTGACAGCTCCAGGCCCTGCAAGAGTGGTTGAGTAAATAAAGACAGACTGAATCTACCATAAACTCTCTAACTCACTACGGGTACCCCACGTCCTGGGCAGAAAAATCCAATAGTTAGTCCCCAGGGAATACAAGGGCACTGGTGTTTGGCAGAAGATAAATTAGGATAAGTAACAAGTTCATATATTGCAAAACTACCCACAGACGTGAATGTAGCTGATGGTTAAACCTAAGATAACCAGAACCTTTTTCAGGAGTGAAGGCGATAGAATTTTCTAGATTAAATCAAAAATAACATTTTAAGTTGTTTTACAACACAATGGAATTTTACTTTGGGTTACATTCAGTGATGAATACTAACCTTGAAGCTTTACTTGTACAAAGAAAATATGTGAATCAACAAATATCTCCTCTGTGGACTAAATGAAAGGTCTACCAATGTTTAGTCTGACTGTGGCTAGCTGTGTTTGAAGAAAGGCTGACAAACTCTTTGTGTGTAAAGAATGTTTCTTTCAAACTCTTCTTTTAATGGCTGAGAAGAAAAATGCTAGAATCATCCACTTTTGTTCAATCATATGAACATAATACCCCATTTTATCTTTGTTACAGAAACGATTAAGACAAGAAGGTACCCTAATTTGCTATTACATTTAAACCAAATTTGACAAAGACCATCTTCCCTCTGCATCCTTTCCCTCCTCCGTATTACCCACATATATATTCACGTGCACATGAAAATACACACGTGTGTGTGTGTGTGTGTGTATTGTTGGTTTCTATACATTCATTTCCCACTTCCTGGTTTTTACCCAGATAAGAAGGAGAAGTATTAAAAAGTCACAAGAAAAAAAAAAAAGTTGTCACTTTTATTTTACCCAGAATCAGGAAGCGCCCCAAATCTCAAGAGGGAACCTGCCCTGCAGAAATTAGAGCTCTACTATTATAGAGAGATAAGAATTTGAGCCCTTAGGAGTTTATGTATTTCAAAGGGTCTTTAAGTAGCCTGAATTTTCAGTTTCTTTTTTTTTTTTCTGGAAGGTCAAGAGGCAATTAAGCATAACTGACAAACAAATCAGCCAAAAATTATCACGAAGTTCAATATCAGTGCAGTCTGGGTGGTTCTTTCTATTTATCTTGCCAAGAAGGGAAACACTGAAAAGTTACATATTACAGATGATGACAACTAAAGCCAGCATTAATGGTGGAAAAAGTCTGCTTGGTTGGATGAGCTTCCACAGGCCCCACCAAACTCTTAGCGCACTGACTGACACAGCCCTCCGCCCTGGAAGCTGTTCCCAGCTCCTGCACCCCATCGGTCTTGGCTCCCAGGACGCCTCCCCAGGGCTCCCCTGACCACCGTACCTGAAGCCCCCCGCCCTCCACCTGGGCCATCTTCTGTCCTATTACCCAGCACTCAGCATTCACAGAAAGGATCTTTTTATTTTACTCATTTTGTGTCTGTTTCCTCACACTAGAATATTGCCTCACGGATATTAAAACCTTCTAGCCCTTACCTTCACAGGCTGTATGCTCAGTGCCTAGAACACTAGGTATCACATTTGAACTCCAGATATTAGACAACTTGAAGGAATTACCGTTAGCTTTGTTAGGTGTGATGATGACATTTTGTTTATTAAAAAAAAAAGCCTGTTAAAGACCCACACTTAAGTATTTATAGGTGACGTTACGGGAGGATTTATACTTCAAAACAATAGGGTGGGAAAGAGGTGAGAAGGGTGGCCATAGGATACAGAAAGAACAAGATTAGTCATGCATTGATCAGTGTTGAAACTGAGTGATGAACACATACAGTTCATTAGCCTGTTCTCTTAACTTTGGAACATGTGTGAAAATTTCATTAATAAAATCTTAAAGTTTAATGGAAAAACGAAACAGGTCGTCTTCCGTATATCTAACTGAACATTTATTTGATCTTAGGGTACAGAAAGCCTAAGTAAAATATCAAAGGAAAAAAAAAACACACAAAGAATTTTTTTAAAGCTAAATAAAATCAGATGCTCATTTAGTTTATCAAATTAGCAATGAGTCAAAGCAAACCACAGATGAGAATCCATCTATGACGCACTGATTTATCTACCACTAAGAAAAAAAGAATGTATCACAATTATTTTGTACTTATTGAAAGAACTCTTAGATATACACATGAGGTTTACATTCATCTTGGGCAAATACTAATAGGAAAGTAAGTGAAATTAACTGGTCATGCTGTCCCTAAAACTTCTTACATGCAGGGCCAACTCCCTTGAATCACTCTGACTCCACTGTCAATGTCCGTGACAAATGACCATCCTTATTCTCTGTCCATGTGGCAATATGCATCTGAGGAATTAATTATCAGTTAATTTTGCAACACAGTGTTTAGGAAGGTCAGGCTTTCTTTATGCCCACGTTTGCACAGTAATGAATCAAACGCCTCTTCCAAAAGAGGAACTAAACACGGAAGTCTGGGAGGCAACTTTATGAAGTGCATACTATTATATGGAATCCTACAAGAAAACCGGTAACATCAGGGAAAAAGTAACAACAGTTCCTGAGGGAATTCTCTGTGGGCAGTCTGTTTCTGAGTTTACATTCTGATGACATTTCTAGGAAAACAAACTTTAAACTCAGGTTCATGGTTTGCCCTCAGTTCTTTGAGACATGAGAGTTACAGAAAGGAACAGCCAGACTTAAAAAGAAGTCTGAAGGGAAAGCTGATCCCCCTTTCCTCTTTCCATTCCTAGTATTCTGAACCTACATATAAATTAGCCAGTGATAGTCTACTGGTATATGCATCATGGCTAAAAATAGATCAATAAATGAATTAATAAATGAATAATTTCTCGAGAAAGGATGAGTAAATTCATTTATTAGTGCTCGTTTTACATTTTTATTTTACTTTAGTTGCATTATAATTTAAATATCTTATTTATAATGTAGGCATTAGTACGAAAAGTGTGGCTAAGTCTGTGTGTTATCTGTGAAATGTGAAGTGAGAGCGGTCTGGTAGAAAGTCAAACAAATTTCACGAGCTTATGTCTAGTAAACTGAACCTAATCAAGGCAGAATCTTTAAATTAAAAGTGCTAGCCTTGACGATCAATGCAAAAAATGTACATATATATGCTGCATAGATTTGCTCACTGAACTATGGTCTGAAGCCTTTAGCCAGTGGTGAGAATGAACGCCACACTTATAGTCAGGAACTTCCTTCCTAACTTCAGTCTCACCTCTTGATTTTCGGCATCATCCCATGCAAGTCACTGGACTTTGTGATTTATGATGTGTGAAAACAAAAAAATACCAGAAACCCACCCAGAAAGGGGCATAAAGTTGGCTAAAAAGTGTTAACAGCTAACTTTAACTATGTAAATGACTATCTAAGGCCCAGAACCCAAATCTTTAGCACACTGTAACAGAAAGAAAAGGGGGGACTGTGTCTGCTCCTCAATACATGAGCCAAACAAAAATTATCCTGAGAAACAAAGAAACCCAATGGACTTGGTGGTGCTTCAGCTACTATGAACCCAGGTGCACGTGACTTAGAGCTGCCTCAGCATGACGAAGATCACCCTTATCCTCCTTCCATGTGGAAAGCACGCCGGCCACATTACAAAGCAATGAAGTCTAGACTCAGTGGGATGCAGAGAAGAGAGGCTGGCCCAGTGGGCTTCCAGAGGAAAGGTCAGCTCGCTCCTGTGCCTCCAGGAAGTGTGGACCAGAACCAGAGGACCTCGCAATCTCCTAACTCTCTATATAGGATATTAGACCCCGGGAAGTGTTCAAATTACAGCCAGGAGGAGAAGTGGATCATCAACACGGTTGGGGAAATGCTCTAATTAGTTTCCAAGTAGATTGCTTTGCTGCTGGAAGGCGAAATAAGGACAGTCCATCATTTGAACAGATCCTTTGCTCTCTGTTCTTCCCCTCATGTGAGTCTTCCATGGAGGGAGTTAATCCCTGGCTGCAAGAAAATCAACGTGTTCAGCTGAGTCAAATTATATGCGAGGTGCTTGCCCTGATGCAGTCCCTGGCTCAGCTGGACATGGTCGACGACTTCTGGGATGAGGTCAGCTTTAGCTTTAGCATCAGCACTAAGGGGGAGAGGGGTCTGCAATCAGAAACAAAGGACGCAGAATACTCCACCATCAGAAGTCACTTAGAAATAAGGGAAACGTAAACATTGAGGATGTTAAATAATAGGCATGGGTCAACTTTGCAATTTGGTTTCTAGATTTTTTATCAATAGAGCTGGAATACACTGATTGCCCCCAACAACTGTAGGGTTTTTATTTTTAGCAGCTACCACCTGAAGGGGCCAGCATAGTTCCCTTTGTTTCTCATGGGAACACAGATTTTTTGAATCACTCACATGGCTGAGCAAAATGCTCCCAGAAAGTATAAGATATGAAAGATTGAAGTCCCGCCTGCATCCTTTCAGCGTTCAGAAGCTATCAAGCTGGATGTCTCAACTTCTACAGAGGAAGAAACTACCAACCAGAAACGTTGAGTGTCTGATCCAAAGACACAGCTCGTCCTAATTCCCAGCCAAGTGCTAGTCCCACTACATCGTGATGGCAAATGAAAATGAAATCAAGAGATTTGTAAACTCAAGAAGAGTAATATGATGAGAAGCTGGGTGAGACCCAGAGGATGTCACAATGATGGATGCCAGTCGGAGCGTGATTCCTCCCCTAGACCGCTCACAGACCCTAGAACTAGCAGGCTTGAGAGTATGGAACTGCCTGTTCCTCTGGCTCTGATATCCGGAGAGAGACAATGGTCTATGAAAGATACAAATCACTGAATGTTACCAATGAGGGAAATTCTTCCTAAATGTACCAGTTCCCTGTGAGTGGAGAGAAGAATGAGAGAGAGAGACAAAAATAAATACAGTCAAATCCCGTGATGGCCCCATTTAAAAAAAGGTTTATTTATAGACTGGAGAGACATCAAGATCATTTAACATCCCCTAAGTGAATTCTGCAGCAGCCCTGCAAAGAGTAAAAGGAGATCACTCTATGGCCCCAGTTTGCAGAAACCAGGGAAGGGACGGAAGGAGGCTCTGGGGAGAATTACCAAGCTTTACTCAGGAAGGAATGTTCTTAAAAACATGTCCATCCGTCCATCCATCCATCAGTCGCTAAGAGCTTATTCTACCTAGAACACTGTACACACTGCTGATTGGCTCTTCTTTTCACACAACCATCTGACCTTACCATGATTTCAATGCTGAGAGGCGAAGAGATGGGTAGAGAGAAAAAAAAATCCTTCAAGACACGATCTTTTCCCAAATGTTCTTACCCCTTAATTTCCCGCACGTTCAGACTATGTTGCAGATTTTACACACATATCCCACAATGGAGAAGAACATTTTCTTTTCAACTCAAATGTTATTAATAATCATATTAATGCTCCAGCTTATATGGACAACAACAAAAGAGACGTACGGTCAGAGCGGAAAAAAGGCGACTCGGAGAAGAGAAACACACTGCCTTCTGCGAGATGAGAGGAAACTGGAGGAAGAAGGTGCCGGCATGTGAGCTGTGGAGAACAGGGCATAAAAAGCCCAAAACGAGCCTCTCCTTGTCAACCACCTAGACCTGCGAGTCTCGTGAGCTAGTGAAGCCATGTGGCTAACCCGCAGGTTAAGCGCTCAGTACACTTCCGCTCTGACCTCAGGGCGTTTCTTTACCTTGATGTCTGATCAAACATCGGCAGCCATGGTAGAAAGCATCACACATTTACAACCTTGTAATAACAGTGGGTAGGCCAGGCTCTCCTTTCAATTCTCCAGGGCCTCAAAGCACTCTCCCTTTTTGTTCTGTTTTCTTGCCCAAAGTTCTTATAATCATAATATGATATGTGTGGTACTTGGTCATTCATAAGCTTTGTGCTTGAATTTATTCAGCAGCAAACACGCATCAAGTACCATGTGCTACCATTTACAATAGTCAAGACATGGCAACAACCTAAATGTCCATCGACAGGTGAATAGATAAAGATGTGGTATATATATATATATATATATATATATATATACACACACACATATACATACAATGGAATATTACTCAGCCATAAAAAAAGAATGAAATACTGCCATTTGCAGTGACATGGATGGACCTAGAGATTATCATACTAAGTGAAGTAAGTCAGAAAGCGAAAGACAAATACCATATGATATCACTTATATGTGGAATCTAAAACAGGACACAAATGAACTTACCTACAAAACAGAAACAGACTCACAGACATAGAAAACAGACCAGTGGTTGCCAAGGGGGAGGGAGGGATGGTTGGGAGTTTGGGGTTAGCAGATGCAAACTAGTATATATAGAACAGATAAACAACAAGGCCCTACTGTATAGCACAGGGAACTATATTCAATATCCTGTGATAAACCATAATGGAAAAGAATATGAAAAAGAATATATATATATTTATATATATATAAAACATACACACACACACTATATATAAGATAGATAACCAACAAGGACCTACTGTATAGCACAGGGAACTATATTCAATATCCTGTGATAAACCATAATGGAATAGAATATGAAAAAGAATATATATATATATGTAAAACATACACACACACTATATATAAGATAGAAAACCAACAAGGACCTACTGTATAGCACAGGAAGCTCAACTCAATATTCTGGGATAACCTATATAAGAAAAGAATCTAAAAAAGAATGAATATATGTACATGTGTAACTGAGTCACTTTGCTGTACACCAGAAACTAACATGACATTGTAAATCAACTATATATCAATAAAATAAAAAAATGTTTAAAGTGCCATGTGCTAGACACCCCGAGGGCCCTGGATTATAGAGATGGGTACAATGCAGCCCTTCCTCCAGAAGAGTCTGGCCCAGGTGCAGGCACCACAGCAAAGGATGCCACGGTGAGGGGTCAAGTGCCACAGCTGCCTGCTCGAGGGACCAGGGAGAGCTGGAGCACAAAGCTCTGCCACGGGGGGTCGGAGGGCCTGAGAGACATCGAGGATGAACAGGGGCTTGTCAGGTGGGATGTGACCCACGTTAACACAGCAGATGCTCTTAGCGGCCTTATAAAGCAGGTGCTACTCTCCTCACAGCACCCCTAGGTAGGTGCTACTACCCTCATTTTACAGTGAAGAAATGGGAAGTTTAAAGAGGATAAATGATTTGTCCCCTAAAGTTACAAAGTGGCACTAGCTTGACCCCATTACACACCCAGGCTGTTGAATCGGAGGCCTGTCTTCTTCACCATGGCAATTCCAATAGTATCCTGGCTATCACAGGTGCTCAGTTCGTATTTGTCCAGTTAATCCATGTCATTGGACCCTATCTCTCATGTTATTTTAGCTATATCCCAATAAACCAACCAAGAAAGATTCACATAAACACAACATAGCAGGCCAACTGCTTAGGAAACAAGGACAGGTCTTCACGTAGGGCCATCATGTCAGGCCAAAGGCTGTGCGTGTGTGTGCATGTATGTATGTGTGTGTGCATGTATGCGTGTGTGTGTGCATGTATGCATGTATGCGTGTGTGTATGTAAGTATATTTCCAAAGAGTCCTGATATGCATGTACTATCTATATTGTCTTATTCAGAGTCAGAAAAGAACTTGGATTCTCAGCAGGAGTTCAGTTCAGCTTTGTAATTAGTGGCAGAGAGAGAGAGAGAAAGGGAGAGAGAGAGAGAGAGAGAGAGAGAGAGAGAGAGAGAGGGAGGGAGGGAGAGGGGGAGAGAGAGAGAGAGAGAGGAAAGGAGGAGGAGGAGGAGGGAAGAGAGAGAGAGGAAAGGTTCCTCAAAAGCCAGACCCATCTATCTTCCTCACCTTTTCCAGAGGCAGCAACTAGAATTGATCTGTGAAGGCTTTTCCTGTCTTACAGGAACATCCAGAGAACCGCAGTGTCTTTGCAGGAAGGAGCAAATGATAAGGGAGACCTTCCTTTAGATGATTTGGTTTGGATTTAACGGTAAGCAGAGAGTCCATTTAAAAAAAAACCACCACAGCTCATGTATAACTCAAGATTCTGAATTCACAGCTAAAAATAAAAAACTCCATGTTGTCCTCTGCATAAACAAACGTGTAACGACCTGACTACATCTGACAATACTGCAGATCCGCTCAGTGAACAGTCCTGCAGAGGCTGATGAAAGGAAGGATCTGGATCTGAAGAGCATCAGACACTGAGCTACACATAGAACTAATCAAAGATCATATTCTGTTTTCTACACGTCCCTTCAGTCGACAAGTATTTATGGGGGCCAACTCAGTGTCCCACACTGTGGTCACAGACACAAAACCAGGGTGGGCCCCGACTTAACGGGCTTATTGTCAAGTGATGGATATAAACAGGCAATTCCAAGACCAGGTGATAGAAATTTCAAAATGGGTGCACTGAGCCGGTCATCTCATCCAGACTCCAGGGGCCAGGAAGAGTCTCCTGGAGGTGAGACCTGAGGATGAGTAGTCAGTTGGGAGAAGAAAGATGGGAGGAGTGTTTCCGGAAGATGAATGGCATGTGCAAAGGCCAGGAGAGGAGAGGATGGTATCTGTGTAGAATCCTCAGGAGCTGGTGTGGGTAAAGCAAGTCTCAGAAAAGAGGTGAGGGGCGGGGACAGACCACACAGGTGGGCGTCGTAGACCAAGAAAAAGGCATAAAGCTTGCATGCCCCATCACTTTGCCTCACTTGGCAGCTCCCAGTCCCAGTGACTGTTTGCCATCATCTCCAGAGCCATCGCCCAGCCTGGGTCCCTTCCAAACTAACGAGGAAAGTCAGTGACATGAACAAGCAAGTAGTGGCCATAGACTGTGGCCAGAAACACAGCGCAAGGAACAAGATAGGAACATTCAACTCGCCTTCAATGTCTTTTTCTTTACAGTATTGTTTCATTTACCAATTTCTAGGTACACTTAACTCCTCCTTAAGTATGTTTTTCTGGGAAGGGGAGGGGAAAGCCCATGTCTGAGCTTCAAACTGACATTTCCTCTGAATGTACACTATGCACCGACTTTAAGGGCCGTATCATGAAGTTTGGGAGAGTGCATTTTCCAAAGGACTGACTGTAGAGATGCCCCTGCTTGGTGACATATAATAGTTTTCAAATACATATTAGCATCACTAAAGGACTTCCAAGGGCTTTTTTTGTTGGATCGCTTGCTTCATTTTTGCCCTTTGTAGCAGAAGTACAAATGGCAATCTCTACGAGGTCCTTGCTGAATGCTTTCTGGGTATTTCTGAGATCAAGCCAAAAATACCCAGGAGCTACAGGTGCTTTGGGGCAACGGGATACCTTAAGAAAACATTCCTGTGTTCTTGTTCCTTATAGCAATAAACTTGTGCGGGTTGGAGAACTAAGCTCACCTCTGTGGCTACTGCTAGGTCTGTAACTGTAAATAAATATGTGCCCACAGAGAGGCAAGTCCTGCCCCAGGAGCTAGAGGGGGCACTGGGTGGGCCTACACAGCCCAGGATGCATTTGATTCCTTCAATGAGTGTTGACCGAGGGGCTGCAGCTTCCCTCCAACATCAGTCGGGCCGTGGCCTCCATCACACCACCGCCAGGCTCTGTATGGCCCTCGGCAAGGCAAGGACACAGCCCCCGGCCTCCTGAGCCCCAGCACCCCGTTCCCAGCTCACAGGGGAGCAGTGAGAGAGCAGAGGCTGAGCTGTCTCCCTCCCCACCCCTCGCCTCCATCATCAGGCCGGGAGATGGCCATTCACGCTCTCCTGGAAAAGAGGAGCAGGAAGCAGCTGCCTCCCAAGTGCAGTGTTGCACAACCCGGTCACCGTGGGGAAAACACCAGAAACAAACCCCCCAAAATCCCCTAAGTCCTGAGCCACAGGACACATTTTAGCAGGGCCCCAGATGGTGCCGAGCCAAGGGTGTTTCCATTTTCTGTTTTCTGCACATCTTCATGACACGAAAGAGACTGTCACCTCTTCGGATGGTAAACCCTTGAGGACAGGCACGCTATGATCAACAGCTTTTGGAATTTTCCAACATGGAGCTATGGTGCTACTTAATGAAAATCACTCGTGAAACAAAGTATTACTTTTTTTTTTTTTTCCCCCACTTTAAAAGCCTGAGCTTCCCTTCTTGGGTCACCGGCCGGCCATCTGCTCTCTGGCCCAGAATTCCTGCTTTCCCTCTTCCTCCACACGCCCATTTGCACATCCTCTGGCATTTTACATCGCTATGTCCCAGGGCCTGTGCAACTCGCAAGCAAGGACTTCCCAAAAATCTAGGCAAAAAAGGAAGGAAGCTAACGATCTGGCCACGCGAGCTCAAGCCCTTTATTGTTTGCTGGATTCCGCACATTGTTCTGCCTGGGGGGCGGTGGGGACGTCTGCTGTCCCCAAGGTAAACGCCAGCCAACGCGTCGCATGTGCGTTACCGTTACCTTGTACCTTTCAGAGGAAGCGGGTACGGAGGTCATTCTTTCTGAGTAAAGGAAAAGTCTCTGGGATACATTTGCATTGGCAGAGGAATAAAAATGACACCTGCTCCAACCAAATTCCATGAGCCAGCGCTCCATTCCTGAGCTTTATTACTGAACGGCACTCACAACAGTCGTGAATCACTGCCAAACCCCGGTTTGGAGACCACGGGCCAGAGTCTGACCGGGCTGGTCGGGGGAGAGGAAAGATCACTGTAACAACAGTCACTGGCGATTTCGGGTCGGGATCGAATGCGGGACCATTAGGCACGAAAACAACTGAAAATGGAATCCGGCAATAAAAATGAGACCGGCCCTCTTATGTAAGAGATAAAACCGATGTATTTGGGGCTTCCCTGGTGGCTCAGTGGTTGGGAATCCGCCTGCTAATGCAGGGGACACGGGTTCGAGCCCTGGTCTGGGAAGATCCCACATGCTGCGGAGCAGCTAAGCCCGTGAGCCACAACTACTGAGCCTGCGCGTCTGGAGCCTGTGCTCCGCAACAAGAGAGGCCGCGACAGTGAGAGGCCCGTGCACCGCAATGAAGAGTGGCCCCCACTTGCCGCAACTAGAGAAAGCCCTCGCACAGAAACGAAGACCCAACACAGCCAAAAAATTAATTAATTAATTAGTTAAAAAAAAAAAAAAACCCGATGTATTTGGAACAACTACAACTATAAAATGTGGAGGGCTTGGGAGGACAGAAGACTGATTTGTGAAGGAATGCTCCTCAGACACCTCCTATGCGAACTCTGTATGACTAAGAAGTTCAAGGTTTAGACCTGGCTTTGCTGCCTTTTCACACGTAGAACTCTTCTGAGTTGTCCCTCAGTTCCTCAGGCAGCAAAAGGTGTAATGCCCTGACTGCATCCTCGGGATGCTACGAGAGCCCTTCTTTCATTCTGCTTGCCCTATGACCTCTCCCCTCCGGCCTCAGCCCCCCCTCCAGAGCCATCTAGTTCTCACAGACGTCCCCAGACCGTTTCTCGCAGAAGAAAGCCACACACCCCCCTCCTCGCTCAGCCCTCCCGCCGCCTCAGAGCGCTGCCCCCTCGCAGCCCGGCCCACGCCCTCAGAACACTCGGGCCTGGGCCACGAATGGGCTGCAGGGGAGCCGCTCACAAGTACCAGCTCCAGCGGCTGAGATGCTCTCCCTTCCCGTCTGTCACTGAATGTTCAAGTTCCAGGTGAGAGAGGAAGGCCGGGTTTTAGAGCCTGGAGCACCCTCCAAACAGGGAAAAGGCTGAGGGATTCGCAAAGGGCTTTCTCATCACCACGCGGTCTTCCCAGGCAGTGAGATGGCAACAGCATTCATCCCGGGAGAATCTGGGGCTTCCCACAAAGCAACTGCAGTGGGGGCTTCTGATGTTCCGGGGGACTCGGCTCAGCACCTTCCTTCCCTCACTCCAATCTGGAGCTCAGTACTGCTGGTTCCTTTCCTGAAGACGTGGCAACTCTGAAGAGCAAACATTTCATACCGGGGACCCCAATTACACGTGGTGAGGGTCGCCGAGGTCTCAGTAAGGTGGCCGTCTGCCACGGGTGGCATGGTTGGTGGGCTCTTCTGCTGATTCCCTCTTAAACTCTCCTTTAGCTCTGCCTTTCGGTGAGTAGCACTGTCTATCACATGCAAGCTTTGTTTCACCCCATTAACGGAGGACAATTGTATTAGCCATATGAGTCTGAGTTCCCGTGTTATTTAATTGCTACACTGCTGTGTTAACGAAGTTAGGAGGAGGGCTGGCAAGCACGTAGATCACCTTCACGTACAGATATGTGTGGTTTCATTTTTCCTTCTGCCAGCTTGCCTCTCTGTTTCAATTGCCTACCATCTGCCTTTGAACAATCTAAGTGCGAGCAGATAGATTTTATTTGGAGGATGCAATGCTTTGAGCTCATCCTAGAAAAGCATTTTCACATAGTGGTGTTCAGAGCATTGGGTGCTTAATAGGATCTCGGAGGCCATTCAGTTTGGGCCGGGAATTGGTTTCTTTTCACAGTCGAAGCACATTGTAAAATTAAAAACTCGTGATCACAGTTTTTTTTAGTGGAAGGAAACAGAGTGGTCAGGGGGCTGGAACCAACCTCTCACCTTAAAATGAGCCCGGAAACACCCAGCGGGAGTGCAGGCAGCCGGACAGGGGAGCAGGTAGAGTGTTAAGTGTAAGGTCTATTTCCCACTCCACCGTCCTTAATCGCTTTGACTTTTTTTTGTTTTTTGTTTTTTAATCCATACATGAAGACCTTCTGAGTTTGTGGTTTTCTTCACATGACCAAAAACACCCAACTGAAAAGGAGACATATTCACTCTGTTCACCTGGTGGATTTTAAAAAGTGTTCCCACTAAGTAGAGTGATTTGACTTGAACTGATCTGTTATTTAGAAAATACTCCTAAAATAAAACCACCTACTGAGTTAGAAATCAGTAAGATGGCAGGGAGTCAGAAGACCTGGGTTCTAGTCTGAGTCTTGTCTGAAACTCCTCAAAGCTGTAGCTTTAAGTGTCTAAACCCTAATTCTACTGACTCTTCTGAATGACAAGTGCTCAGCAGTCAGAACATTTTTAAACCCTACAAGGCAAGTTTCAAGGCGTTAATACTTATGGCAGTGTCATACTTGAAGTGGAAGGAAATTTCACCTACCACCAAACCATATTCAAGCTTTACTTCTCATTTATAAAGAGGGAATTAGTATGTATAGCTGGCCTGGTCTTAAAACTGAGCCTATAGGCCACCTCCCTAAATCTTCTCCCCACTGTTTTTAGAAGAGTGAGAACTTCTCTGCTTTCATTACTAAAATGAGGTTGCTCTTTGGTGGGGTATGACTCAAACAGAATTCCCTCAACTCTTTCCCTCTATTCCCAGAACACGGTATGTTGAAACTACGCTTATACCGAAAAATCTTACAAATGGGCAGTAATAAAACATCAAAGAATATGGCTACTTCAGTAAAAGTCTGACGAGGAAAGCCCATTTAAGGAAATGCAGTTTTACTACTTATATGCAGTACATTGTGCACTATAAACTCTACTATAAAATGAGAAAATTATAATTCCCAATAGGCTAACACCCTACAGTAATATATCGCCAACATTAAAACTCTTAACATACAAAAATTATTAGCTGCTGAAATTAAAGCAATAATTATAATAATTTCTAAGGCCATTAATTGAAAAACTCATACATTTAAACTGGGTTTCTTACCCAAACTGAATGAGATCCACATAAATTACAAAAAGAGTAACTTTCAAGCTTCTCCTCTGTAAGAATCACATGAACTACTTCTCAATTATTATAAATTTGGAATTATCACTATACCAAAAGCTGCCCAAAACCTATTTTTCTTCCCCTATTTCCAAAGGGCTTGCTTGATATAAGTACCAAACACTCACTATTATGTCCATTTAGCAAATTTAGGTAATGAAAACTGGTATAATAATCTCTAATAGGAAGGAATACCAGCGTACCCCAAAGAATAAGACAAGCTTAAAGGGAAAAAGGAAACAATAAACTACAAAATGAACAAACCAAGATGAACAAGTACTAAAATAGTAATTTGGGACAATGGACTATCACCTCACAGCTGTCAAAGTGCCTATCATCAAAAAGAACACAAATAACAAATGTTGGCAGGATGTGGAGAAAAGGGAACCCTTGTACACTGTTGGTGGGAATGTAAATTGATGCAGCCACTATGGAAAACAGTATGGAGGTTTCTCAAAAAACTAAAAATAGAACTACCATATGACCCAGCAATTCCGCTCCTGGATATACATGCGAAAAAAATGGAAATACTAACTCGTAAAGATACGTGCACCCCAATGTTCCCAGCAGCATTATTTACAATTGCCAAGACAAGACATGGAAGCAGCCTAAGTGTCCATCAACAGATGAATGGATAAAGAAGATGTGGTGTGTATATATATACACACACACACACATACACACAATGGAATACTACTCAGTCATAAAGAGTAAAATTTTGCCATTTGCAGCAACATGGATGGACTTAGACGGCATCGTGCTAAGTGAAATAAGTCAGACAGAGAACGATAAATACTGTACGATATCACTTGTATATGGAATCTAAAAAAATACAACAAACTAGTGAATATAACAAAAAAGCAACAGACTCACAGATTAATTTAGAGAACAAACTAGTGGTGACCAGTGGGGAGAGGGAAGGGGGAGGGGCACGATAGGGGTAGGGGACTCAGAGGTACAACCTATTATGTATAAAGTAAGTTACAAGGATATATTGTACAGCATGGGGAATATAGCAAATATTTTACAATAACTATAAATGAAATATAAGCCTTTAAAAATTGTGAATCACTATATTGTACACGTGTAACAATACTGTATAGCAACTGTATCTCAGCTTTAAAAAATAATAAAATAAATAAAACAGTAATTTGGGGAAGGAACATGATTCGGGCAGAATCATCAAAGAACAAAGAGAACGGCAAGAGAGAGTGAAGATAAGCCAGAGGCCACCAGGGGTACCAGAGTGCCCAGTTCTGGGATGGAGCAAACCTGTTTTTGGAGAACTCACGTCAGCACACACTGTTTTAAAGGTTCACAAACCACACATTATGTGCTGGAGGGTGAGGGTTTCTACTCTGGGAATATGAATGAATGCATGATGAAATGAAGGAGAAAATGTTATCTTAAAATAGAGAAAAAGAAGGCTCGCATCTGAACCGAACATGGGAAGTGCTCCCCAAAATAACTTTACAGGGAAAAGAAAGACTGGGGGAGGATGAGGAGGGACCCGGGAACTGAACGGGAAAGCTAAGTCGGCTAATAATAGAGACAGAAGGAAGTACTGCGCCCCAGGAGATAGAGACGCAAAGGAAGAAAACGCAGGCCGGCCAGCCTGGGAATCGCGGGTAATTACCCTATTGCACAAGAGGCTGTACGGCCGGGGCCTGACCAAAAAAAAAGAAAAAGTCCATCTCTCCCCACCCCCCAACTTCTTTTAGATCAGACTTCGAAGTCACTTACAGCACAAGCTTGAGATTGGCCCCTGCAAGCCTTAAAGAATTCGACTATTAACTGTGAACAGCATTTTGAAGTTCTGGGAATGCGTGTGGGTTTGATGTGGTGTCGGAACCGAAGTAAAGCTCAGGAAAGGGGAAGTGAATTTATGCAAAATTCATTTTTTTGCAAAACTCTTTAAAGAGGAGTATGTGCGTGTGTGCGCGCGCACATGCGTCCACGTGCACACGTGAGTGGGTGTGTATATACTTAGACCCAATTGCAAAGTGAGAGTTGCAAAGAGTTTTGGGGGTCTGAAGACACGGCCCTGAGGTCAGTCCAGTACAGCTGGAGGAAAGCCAAGTCCAAGAGCACCCGGGGCAGCTGCCTGCCATCTTAGAGTGCAGGACGTGCCAAAGGAATCAGGCTGCTGGCCAAGGAGTCCAACATCCTGCTCTGAAGATGGCCAGTAAGGAGGCGTGCGCTCCTGGGTGTGTTTAACAGAGGGAGCACACCTGGCTGGGCAACTGTGCAATCTGATACCACAGGGGGGAAACTTCTTCCTGATCTCAGCGCGTGATCAGCTTCTGCCCTGAAGCAGAAGGCTTAAGTGTCCTTGCAACTTTTGTCCAGAAGAAAGACAAACAGACCCACTCGTCCTTCTCAACAGCAGCCAAGGGTCATAAAAAAGGAAGTACAGAGGAGACCCACAGTGTGGTGTCTTTGGTCACTGAGTGTCACCTTGGCCACGCTGGAAGGCTGCCTGGCAGGAAAGCTATTCTGCAACAGGCCTGATCTCACGCAATTTTATTTTTGACAAGAGCTAAGTGGTTAAAATATAACAGCGCGCCCTTTTGTAAGCCTTGCCACATAAACGAAAAACACTGAGAAGTCCTTTATCAGATGACATGTCACAATTTAGGGTTTGGAAAACACGGTAACTCCTGCTGGGGGATGGGGGATGGCCCCCTACACACAATTTCATGGGCACTTGTTACTTCATTCCTATTTCTATTTCAACAGCTCCTTAAGGAATGTGTCCTGAAACTTTCCTCGTAGGCAGGTCAACTTTTAAGCAACGCAAGTGAAACCAATGACTGACGGCCCTAATGTAGTCACAGAGGTTGGAAAATGTGTCCATAAGGAAGGTGCTAGAACTAGGACTGTACTGCCTCGCAGGACCAAAAGGGAGGGAGGGAGTCCCAAGATCAGACTGTTTGTCCTGACGCTCAGGAACCCAGCTCCCAGCAGGGCTAGGCCCAGGCTCCCCTGCTGCAGGAAGAGTAAGCCTACCCTCGGCTCTGGTAAGGCCGGAAGGGAGAGAGAGGAGGGGGACGAGGAGGAAATGGCCCCTCCATCAACAGCCTTGGCAGTGGAGAGGCTGGGCCAGGGGAGTGGCAGTGGGAGGAGCCCTGGCGGCACCGCGTCGTCCGGGCATGAGGTGTATGAGTTGAGGGCTCTGAGGAAGGCACGCGCTTCGTGGCTCCCCGCACCGCAGCAGCTCCATGAATGTGACTTTTCACTGGGCACACACGGCGCTAGGCTTTGCTGCTCCCCAACGCGGCTCAGAGGAGCGTCCCGGCAACAGCGCCCGACCTGCCTGCCACACAACCCCTTGCAGAGCCCGTCTGGAAGGCAAGGGAAACCTAGGACACCCTACGAGGACAGAAAGGCCTGGGGTCAAGCACCGTGGAGATGGCCCCACCTACAGCCAGGAAGAGCCCGAGGCCAGGAGGGCTGGCGGGCAGCTGCAGGGCAGCTCGGGGAAAGAGATGTGCTGGCAGATGACAGTTTGAGGGGAACTGTAAAAGAACCCTGGCTGGGTTCAGGAAGTTGCAAGCTTTCACCTACCCTGATGCCCCAAATCCCACCTGTCCGTCAATGGCAACAAGCGTAGGGAGAAAAGGAGCCACCTGGGCCCCTATGGAAGGCCCAGGTGTGTCTGCTTGTACCTGAAAATACCTGGCTTCTCCAGACTGGCCCATCTCACATGCGTCAGACTGTTCCTAACTCTAACATACTCCCCTGACAGTCTCGTCTTTAAGGACACAGCACTGAGTTCTCCACTGTAAATGGAAATGTTGAGGCTGTCATACCATCCATACGACAGGGCCCGGGGCTGGTTTTCTAGTCCTGTGGTACCTTCAGTTTTCTCGCTGCTTTAGCCCCCAGGGCAACCCACTGGGAGTGAACTAGAGCTCCAGAGCGATCATCCCCCAGATAAGTGTGGAAGAGAGCAGGGATCTGGAGGAGAAGGCTGAGGAGTTGACGGACGGAAGGGTCAGATCCCTCCCTTTTCCTGGAAGGGCAATCCCAGACTTCGCAGAAAGCTCAGCTGCTGCCCTGCTCCCGGGTCACCTCCGCCACCCAGTGAGCAGAACGGTGCGGTAGAGAGCAACCAGCGGCCCCTCGTTCCCGGAGTGTCAGGACCGCACGCGCTGCAACTAACAGCCCCCAGCTCTCTCTCCCAGGCCCGAGGGGCATCCTGAGCCAAGGAAAGAGGACGGATTACGGATACGTTCACTCATTTGGGGCTGTCCGTGCTTCATCCTGCACAACCAGCCTAAAGGTTCTCAAGCTTCGTCTCCAGCTGCCTACGTTCCTCTCTGGAATATGGCAATCAGGATGGAAAGATCTAGCAGGTGCCGTGTGTGTATGTGTCAGTTCAGGGATTGAGTCTCATGGAGGGACTTAGGTATTGGTGTGGCCCTGCCACGCGGTCCTGACACTGCAACAGAAATGAGGTCTCTCCCTTTCTTCCTCCCTCTACCTTCAAGGGGTATTTACTCAGGACTTCAACTGTGCAAGGTTTTCAACTTACACTTCTCTTATGTAGCACAGAGCCTAGCGCCCACCGAGCCCATAACAGAAGATTAATAAATAATTGCTGATTTAAAAAATTCAATTCAACTAAAGGACACTGGACCTTCTCTGTGCCAGGCACTGAGCTGGACATTGGAAATATAAAACGAATCCATCCATCAACCTCCTGCTCCCAGTGCATTCTGACTCTAGCTAGAGGATGAGGCACAAGTAAACTATAACAGGATCACTGCCAGTAACGGAGACAAGTTCAGTGAGGTTGTAGGATGCTGTGCCTGACAGCACCAGGGAAGGCTTCAGAAACGGGATTCAGATGACAAGTTGGCTACCAGGCAGAAGAAGGATCGGGGCAAGATTCCAGGCATAAAAGTTCATAATGTGGTTTGGGAGAACGACAGGTATTGGTTGGATGACAACGTGGGGCAGGAGGGTGGAGATGCTTCTATTGACAGAAAGGCAGCCTGTCCAGGGCCTCGATGCCCTGATCAACAGCTGGGTTTCATCCTGAACTGCACTGTCAGAAAGGGCCTGGTGTGATCAATTGCTTGTTTGCCAAGAATCATTCTGGGTTGGTTGGGAAGGAGCAGGGAGTGGAGGAAGGAAGACAGCTGAAGAGTCTGGGGCCAGAGGGAGACAGTGTTAGTCAGGATGGAGAAGAAAGAACAGCGTGAGAGACATGGGGTGTGGACCGCACAGGATCCAGAAGCCTGGAGAAGCAACCATGGATGAGTCCCTTAGTGCCCCGTGGACCAGAGAACGGTCCTCACTCACCACCCTCGTCTTGGATGGCTTTTGTGGCCACACTGGCCTTTGAAGGAGAGAGAGATGACTTGGCAGAACTATTATTACTACCCTCCTTTTGGCTCTTCTCTCTGGTGATTCGTATCCTGAACAGTTTTCTTTAGCTCTATCTTTATGCCCTGAGACTCTTAGATTCTTTTAATAGAAACCTCCACCTAGAAAAGCTGCCATCTTCTCTCCCATTAATCAAGGTGCTCATCAGCACCTCTTGGCAGTTATCTAACCTACATGGGACAAAATAAATAAATAAGTAAACAATAATAAGAAGGCTTTGCCAGGCTAGCAAACTGATCCAGGCAGGGGATTATAAGAGACACCTGTTTTTCAACACAGCAGCTGCGAACACAGTAGAAGCGTGGCATCCTGGAAACAAGAAAGCATTCTCATTAAAATCCAAGAGTAGCAGAAACTGCCATGGACCAATTTTCAGCTATGTCACCTGAATGTGAAAAGAAGTTCAAATAAGACTAGACACATAAGAGGAGCTCTGCTTCACTGAACTTGGAATCTGAATGTTAGTTTGCTTATGGGGAGGTGATTTACCTATTCATCCAAGTATTCTAAATCCTTAAAGCAGCTATTACGCACTTAGGGTGTTATCATAAACATACGAAAGCTTTTCGAAGTTTGGTTGATCCATACCCCGTGCTGACCAAACACCTCTTCATTTAAACCAGAACACAGCCCAATGGAGAAAGTGGACACTGACATAGGAGCAAAGAGACAACATTTAAAATTATCTTTTCAAGATACATGCACCCCAGCGTTCACAGCAGCACTATTTACAATAGCCAAGACATGGAAGCAACCTAAGTGTCCATCGGCAGGTGAATGGATAAAGAAGATGTGGTACATATATACAATGGAATATTACTCAGCCATAAAAAAGAATGAAATAATACCATTTGCAGCAACATGGACAGACCTAGAGATTATCTTACTAAGTGAAGTCAGTCAGAAAGATAAAGACAAATATTATACGATATTACTTATATGTGGAATCTAAAAAATAATACAAATTCCTAAAAAATTTACAGAACAGAAACAGATGCACAGACATATAAAACAAACGTCTGGTTACCAAAGGGGAAGGGGGGTGAGGAATAAATTGGGAGTACAGATTTAATAGATACACACTACTAGATATAAATAGATAAACAATAAGGTTCTACTGTACAGCACAGGGAACTATATTCAATACCTTGTAATAAACTGTAATGGAAAAGAACTGGAAAAAAGAATATAGATATACACACATACATGTATAACTAAATCACTTTGCTATACACCTGAAACTAACACAATATTGTAAATCAACTATACTTCAATTTAAAAAATTATCTTTTCAGTTCATTCACCACTGAAAATACACACACACACACACACACACACACACACACACACACACACACAATCTACCAACATATAAGCACCACAGGCAAACTGTTTCATAGCTGCAATATGTACACATTACCTTTTCAGACCAGACCAGGGAGATGCTCTTAGAAACAGCTTGTTAACAGCCCCTCGCATTGCTGTTTAACAATCCGTTTATAGCCCATCAGGAAGCCAGCCCTCCAAGGAGACACATTTTACATCTACATGTAGGGTTTCTTTGCCACAAGGCTGGGTTTCATGCAATCTTTCACTCTATACGCTGGAAAACAGATTATGCCATAATTGCTGGGACATATAATCCTATGAGCATGCAACACATCTGCATATATACAAACAGAGTCACAAGAGCAAACCCTTGGAATAAAAGCAGAATGATGTCCAAGGAAGCACAAGCCACCCCATACAGTCCCGACTAGAACTAAAAATAGTGCAAAAAGGCCTGGTGTCAGCTACCCTCGCACTGTTCCCTCTAGAACACGCTACTTCTAACCTCCAGTGTTGGTTTTTAAGCTTGAGCCTTCAATAACTTTACTTAGAAACCTTTCCCTGACCCAAAGAAGCTACTTTCCAGGCTTTGGATTGTGGAGCAATAGTTCAATGCACTTCAATTATGAGGCCATTAATGTACACAAGATGCAAACAAAGAGCAAAGCTGAAATTGTGAATTTCCTCCAAAGCCTAACGTGTGCCCTAGGGACACTAGGGCCAGCTGAGAGATTACCTTTCTGGCAAATGGAAACCCCTGAAGCTCTAAGTACCATCAACTGCCCAAAGTGCAGCCAGCTGGACCAATGTTTGCCTCACCCCGCCTGGGGAAGCGTGAGGCCAAAACTTCCCCAAAGTGGCGCAACCTTGTCAACACAGCCCCACGCGGAGTCCCAGAAGGATTAAGAGAGAAAAGCACCCCAAGTATATACAAGACCCCAAGAAGAATCACAAGCACCAATATGGGGGCCAGAGCTATGAAGTGGATTCTTCCTAATAATCCTTTTGGCATGTAGCCTGGCAGTCCACAAACATGTGCATCAGGTAGGATAACGAGATTTGCCCAAACTAGGCTCTGCAGGTCATCCTAAAATGGACCCAAATAAGAAACAGGAGGTGTTGCGAACTCATTTTCGCCTATAACCTAGATAAAATTAACCAAGAGGCAAAAGGACTATACTCCGTCCACCCACACCCCCGCCATGGCAAACCTTTAAATACCACAGTTGAAATGGAAACGTACCCAGAACCATCGTTCCCTTAAATGGGACTGTTCAACACCACGGCTAACCACAAAAGCACGCGCAGGCATTCCCCCTACCTTACAGAAGCTCCATTTGGCCATTTCACCAAATTTTTCGAGACAGACAAATTCTCAGAAAAGCAGGCTAAGGTTAACAGTGACTTGCACCCCGGGGCCCAGCTCGTCCCTCTGCTGGAATAACAGGGGCTTTCGGTGGGGCGTGTGTGGCTTTCTGCCTTTTCTTGCATTTTTAAGGTTCTCTTCCCTCCGAGGCCTCGTCCCACACATCTCCAAGCAGAGCCCACGACCTTGCACCCAGAAAATGAGAAATAAATCTCCTGCTGTTGATGTCAGTGGTTCTTTATTCATTTTCTAGGGTAGGAAGCTTAGGAGAGCCAAGGTGCCAGGGAGGGGCGGGAGCATGTAAGACGGGTATACTAATAGGTGCCCTACTTGAGATGTAACCCAACACCTAGGTCCCTGTGCCCATCTCCCTCCCGTCTGGGTGAAAGTTAAAGATCCCCTTACAGCATGCTGAGAGATTAGAGGATCATCACTGCAGCCTTCCTGTGCTCGCCAGCATTCCCCCAGGATTCCATCGTATCCAAAAACTGCTTCTGACCTGCAGCTGACTTCTGCTTCCGAGAAGCGTGCCCTCACCACTCATGCATGGCCCCGCCAGGAGCACAGAGCCTCAGAGACGCAAAAGAGCAGAATGCCAACTTCAGAGAGAGAGCCTTTGTTTCTCTGGGTCTGAGGGCAAAGACTCCTGCCTTCCCAACGAGTACGGTCTCCCATTCCACCTCACCCTAAAGTGTTCAAGTCAGCAGACCCAGGGCAGGACTCGGGGGCACAGAGTCAAACACGGAGCTGGCAGCCTTCCAGGGGACTTGAGATGTCGTCAGCCAAATTGGGTCACTCAGGTCTCCACATCCGGGAGGAGAGGAGACTTACCCAGACTGGGGACCCCTTAAATGACAGTTCTCCCACCCACCTCACCTCACTTCGGAGACAGGCCAGATCAAGAGGTGCAGAGTGACAGTGACCCTGACCTGCTGTCCTCACCCATCACTGGCCACGACTGTCAAGACCATTAGGAGAGCCACGGTCTCGACAGAGCAAGGCACCAGTCAAGTGAACTCATGACCCGGATTTTTCAGATCTCCCAGATCTCAGGTCAAAAGGACACGGCAGCTACCAAATGCACGAGGGGTCCAATCTTTCAGATTGCCCAGTTCCCAAAACCAGACGTGCCAACTCCAGGGCAGGAATTTGGACACGAGAGCACACACAGAGGCCCAAAGAAATGAGAACTCACTTCTGTCCCTTTGGGTGCCCGGCCCGTGATCACAAATCTACACACGAAAAGACAGCGCTGGACCAGATGGCTGAGTCAGGAGACACCACCATGTGGTCTGCTCTGGCAGGAGGCCGACGTGACGGTCAAAGAAGAGTGTCTGGGAAAGATATATGGTCTAGAACAATGAAGGAAGGAAGTAACATGGAAAAAAGTTGCCTTCCCTTGTCTGAGCTTCCCCAAAGCAGTCCAGAAAAGTGCTACCCTTTTATAAAGTCTCAGGTACGGTTCCTCTTGGCTATACCACCAGTGGCAGATCTATTTATCCGAGTACTAATTATTAGGCTTCAGACAATACTGGTCCCAAACTGTCTCTTGACCTGGAGTCTTCGTCAGGGATGCCAGCACTGTCCTGGCCACACCACAGCCGGGCTGGCACACGCGAGGCCACCGCCGCACACCTAGACCCACACTTTCCCCAGAGACCCAGGGAAGTGTTAGGGACACGGGTGACTTCAGAGACAGAAAGGCTGTTCTTTGGGGGTTGATTTTTTTTTTTTTTTGTAATTACAATGCTGATTTCTATCTGTAGCTCATTTCTTCCAGGAGGTACTTGAGGGCCAGCATCTCATCTTTGGTTGCTGCTTCCTCATGTATAGGGGATGTGACAGAATCGGGGATTAGTGACCTCATGATACAGAGAAATCTTCAGAAAGATGAAGTCACCTGGCCTCCTCATAACCCACCAGAGAGGGCTGCAAGACAGCTGAGCAGAAAAATCACCAAAGTTCGCTTGTGTTTTCCAGGGCGAAGGGAGAGGAACGGTTGCCCTCCAGATCTAAGCTCTTTCCTCAACGTCCTAAAAGTGCCCACACCTGCTTCTGGGGATGGCGGCGGAGGCCGCGAACATTCTCTCCACTATTCCTCAAAAAGGGCTATTTTCCAGGCCCCATTTCATCTTCTCATTTAACATGGATATCAATGGAAAATGCAGGAACGCACTGTAAGTCCACAGCAAAATACTGCTAACAAATACCTCAGCCCCCCCTCTTAACATTTACTAAAAACAAAGGTTCCCTCATGCCCCAAAGTTACAAATTTGGCTTCTTCAAACTCTTCCGTCTAAACCTCCACGAAAAGCCATCCACTCCTGACGCTTGGAACTGGAAATTCACCACCCACGGCAAACAGTGTCTGCTCTGTGGTCAGACAGACACGGGGCTGCGTGCCACACGAAAGCGGGCTGAAGAATAGATGCTCCCTCTCGAGCCTCAGCCCGGTCGCAGATAATAAGCAACTGTATGAACAAGCAGATCCCTGAATAGGTTCGAATACTTGAGGGCTGAGTAATAATGCCCATCAGAGGCACTGTACAGTACTTCCAGGCTTCTTCGGGTTTTTTCCTTTCCTTTCATCTCTGGAAACTTATTCAGAACCCTACTAGCTCTGCCCTCCCAATTTAAAGATGCAAGAGGGCATCTGTTTCTACCATGTAATTGCAGTTGGCTCCTCGCTCCTGTTATTGGGGTCTGTATTCAATGAAAGTCAAAAGCGAGGCTTTGCTGAGCGCTGACTGAGTGACCCCAACCCTGGGAGAAACTCATGGCGGCGGTGATAAGAGCCCAGCCTGGGAGTTGGCCCACCTGCAAGACCTGGAGTTTAGTTCAGGCAGTGTCACAAACCAGCCACGGGAGCTCGAGCAAGACCATCACATCTCTGAGCTCCATTTTCTCAACGGTATAATGCAGGCACAGGACTAGAAAATCTCTCGCCCCTTCTAGATCCCTGTGATGGGAGGATATATAAAGAGGGAGAAGAACTAAGTTTGGGTGTTTTTAAAACAACGTAAGGCAGTGCCAACAGCCCCCAAAGACAGGTATTTTTATTACCACTTCAGACGACTTAACAGGTTCAAGCTTAAGATGAACAAGTTCAAGAAGCAGGATTCACACTCAGGTCTGTCTACTACAGGGTCCGTCCTTCCCCTAGAAGCTCTTCATGGTATGGCAATGACTGGTCTCCCCTTCTCGGGAACTTACCATCCCCTTAAGGGAAATCAGTGTTACAGAGAAGAACCAATGAGTAGCATCAGGCAGAATAAAGTGCAAATCAAACTCTGAAGCAGCGCTGATTGGAACTACATGGGAACAACACTTAGATCACTGAGCGTACGCACCCATGGTGCTCACACCAGCGGGGCCGCACGCCCTTTTCAGGTCATTCAGGAAATGAGGTCGTTTTCCGTGTGTCTGACTCCCACATACAAAGGGAAAATACCCCCGAGGAACACACGAGCTCTAGTGAGCATGCAGATTTATTGGGTAGCTCTCTCCTGTCTTCACTGGGGAGTAAGGAATTATTTTCATAAGTCATTCATCCAGATAACTGAAGCATGGCCTTCTAAAAACGTAACATTATTTCTATGCCAACCATTTTCGTTGGATAGCTTTCCAAAATGCATGACACTATTTCCTAACTTCCTAAATCTCATAATTTACAGTTTGTCTTTAACTTGGACAAGGTCATAATGACGATCATTAATACTGTCGGTCATTGTGTGGTGCCAGACAAAGGGGTTTCACTCTCTAGATATGAGTCCTCACGATGAAGCTATGCTTTCTGAGGTCTTGTCTGCTTTTTGCCAACTTTCCTGGTGTTCGTGGAACATGGTCCTGGGACAGAACACCTGGATCCTGACTCCAGCGCAGCTACGAAGAGCACTGTGATCTCAAGCAGGCGATTTAAATGCTGCTCGAGTCAGTTTCCTCATCTGTTTCATGAGAATTAGGGCTTAGGCTTTCTTAGTCCCTTCTGAACTCCCTCCACGCCATGTCTCTGTGTGCTTCCTTCCCTATGTCTGCTCTGAAGACAGGCTTCATTAAAGCTGTTCAAATCCAGAAGTGGATAAAGTCAGAGGGCCCAAATTCTCCCTTCATTCCGGGAAATTAGAACAAGGCCAGTAGGGTCAGATATCAAGCTATCAAGAAAGAAGACAGGGCTTCCCTGGTGGCGCAGGGGTTAAGAATCCGCCTGCCAATGAGGGGGACATGGGTTCGAGCCCTGGTCCGGGAAGATCCCACACGCCGCGGAGCAACTAAGCCCGCGAGCCACAACTACTGAGCCCATGTGCCACAACTACTGAAGCCCACGCACCTAGAGACCGTGCTCCGAAACAAAGAGAAGCCACCGCAATGAGAAGCCTGCGCACCACAAGGAAGAGTAGCCCCTGCTCGCCGCAACTAGAGAAAGCCCACGTGCAGCAGCAAAGACCCAAGGCAGCCAAAAATAAATAAATAAATTTATTAAAAAAAAAAGAAAAAAGATGATTCCTTTGGTGGTGGGGGAAATCAGGGAACACCTGAAGAGACATCAAATAGATTCCTAGAAATCACACAGTATCTTCAGATGGACATGAGGGATGGTTTTTAAAAAGCATTGCATTCGTGGATTGTGTAAAAAGTTTGAAATTGAAAAAAAAAAAAAAAGCAGTGGAAGGAGAGAGAGTGACCAGGGTGTGACCAAGGTGTCTAGCTCCGAGGGTGGGCAGTATGAGAGGACACGGCCCCAGCCTGCCACCCACCTGATCACCTGATGACGGGGTAAGGAGACACTGGGGGAAAGCAGAGCGAGGCAGAGAGGGAAAAGATTCCTGAGAAAAACATGAAAAGGGCACAAATGAACCCACCCAAAGACAAAGTTATCACTAGAGAACATCAGGGATTGGTGTACAAATGGGAGATCTGGACGTCCATTCCAAGGTGGGTGGTGCGACGTGACCATCTGGCTACCCTGCCACGAGAGGGCCGGTTAGGGAGCACCCACCCGGAGAGGGAAGGAGCATGTCTGCCGGCTCTCTTCCCACCTCTCATCTTGGCCTGTGGCAAGCTCCTCCACAGCCCCATTACTCTTGGTTTCCTAACTTTCTTCATAAAGGTGGCTGTCCTTGAGTCTTGGGTCAGGAGAGAAAGTGCTTTGGAACTGTAGTCCCGAGATGTAGACTCGGTGAAGCTCGGGCCAGAGTACAGCCTGGAAGACCTTAGACCAATACAGCGCTTCACAGCTATGGGCTTCAGGCTCCTCCTTTGCAAAACAGGGGGAAAACCTGCATCCCGGAGGGAGTCGTAAAGAGCAAATGAGACAATGTAGATAAAACGCTTAGCCCAAGGACCAGCACACAGCAGTATCTAATAAACGATGATGGTGATGATGGAGGAGGATGACCACCAAGGAAGCACACAAACCCCTTTAATTACCTAGACTTTACAAAGCTCCCAAAACGCAGGTGTTCCACAGTTTCCCATACGCTTAGTCCACAGGCCTGAGTAAGCAGTTAGCTCATCTGGGGCTCCACACCTAACAAACACAGGCTAATACCTTCCTTGTCACCACCCCACATACTCCCCAAATTCAAGGTCATTTAGCCAAAGACCAGGCTGAACTGTATACTTTCACTATCTAAGAAGAAATGGTGATCAAGCAAATTAACAGAGCAAGTAATATACTGATGGTACTATTTCGATGCGGAAGGTACAGTCTCCGGCACACAGCAGCCCTCATTTCTCACCAGCTGATGGTGTGGACACAAGTCATTTCTGCCTGTTCACACAGAGGCTTAGCCTGAGACGCCCTGGAAAGCCACACTCTATTAGGCTGGTTCCTGTATGTTCAAAAATCAATGAAAATGTGTTTGTTTTTTAATAGGCTATTATTCTAACTTCTCACTAACTTTACTCTTTCTCTCTCCAAATACTAGGCTTGGCAGCGAATGGTCTTTAAGCTGGGTCCCTTCTGGCGTGGGAACCCTGCGTCAACTTACACTCATGCTATTCAACAAATCCACACAGAGATTGGTTTCTACAACAAATACGGCAGTGAAGGACTCTGCCAGAAAACCAACGCCACTGCTTCTCCTAAAGTAGCCTTCACAGAGACAAATACGTCGTTTATATACCCCACACCCTAGGGGGCTTCGTTTGGCACCGATTCACTCGGCCGGGAGATCCACACCACAGGGCAACTTTTCAGCATCCGTAACAGAACGCACCTGCTCTTCAAGTTGGTCCTCACACCCCCTCCCCACCTGCCCTCCACCTGCCTCAGTGTGCTCAACTCAGATGCACAGAATTTGTTTTAGTTCTACCTTCCTCTGGTGCCCATATTTGGGGTGTTTTTTCCCTTCACTTACCTATGCTAAAGAGGTAAGCTACTTCCCTAGGACCAGCTGCCATGTTTTTAGCTGATGCAGAGCCTATTATGTATAAATTAAGGCGTATATTTGAGCCTAGGGCCCCCTCAAGGATTCCTCAGAAAAGGCCCTGCTAACAGGTCCAGCACCCTCAGCCCAAAACAGAAGTACCGGCCCCTCACATGGTATAAAAAGGTACCACTGCACCCCAACATCCCATCTTTGGGTATAAATCCAAAGAACTCAAAGCAGGATCTCAAAGAGGCATTTGTACACCCATGTTCACCGCAGCATTATTCACAACACCTGTGAGATGAGAGTAACCCAGATGTCCATCAACAGATGAATGGATAAAGAAAATATGGCATATACATAAAATGGAATATTATGCAGCCTTGAAAAAAAGGAAATCCTGTCACATGCTGTAACATGTATGAGCCTCCAGGCCATTATGCTAAGTGAAATAAAGAAAGTATGATTGCACTCATATGAACTATTTAAAGTAGTCAAAAATCATAGAAAGAAAATAGGAACGTGGTTATGGAGTGCTGGGAGAAGGGGAGAGGGGAAATGGGTGTTTAGTGGGTATAGAGTTTCAGTGTTGCAAGATGAAAAAGTTCTAGAGATCAGTTGCACAACAACGTGAACAGACTTAACACGACTGAACTGTACCCTTAAAAATGGTTAAGATGGTAAATTTAATGTTATATGCTTTTTACAAGAATACAAAAATTTATTGCTGTAGATGGTGGTGCAAATACAAGTCCATGAAGCCCTTCTTCCCTCATCCCCCACTCCTACTCCTTCCTCTTCTCACATCTAACAATATACCCTCTGGACCCAGGGCTCCCACACACACCATCTTCCTTGGCACGTACCTCTGTGCCCTCATACCAGCTGGCTTGCGATTAAAATGGACCAAGCTGGGAAGTGCCAGAGTGTGCAGCCTATTGTATCAAATTTCCTTGGCCTCTTATAGGGATGCACCGTGAACCCAGCCAGTGCGGGACAGGGGCCTGAGAACCAGGGGGTCTGCGTTGCTCTAAACCTGGCTCAGTCACCGATCAGCTGAAGCAAACAATTTAGCTGTGTGGACCTCCTCTCCATAAAAATCAGACGTTGTAGGGACTTCCCTAGTGGCGCAGTGGTTAAGAATCCTCCTGCCGGGCTTCCCTGGTGGCGCAGTGGTTAAGAATCCGCCTGCCAATGCAGGGGACACGGGTTCGATCCCTGGTCTGGGAAGATCCCACATGCTACGGAGCAACTAAGCCCGTGCGCCACAACTACTGAGCCCGCGCTCTAGAGCCTCCGAGCCACAGCTACTGGAGCCCACGTGCCACAACTACTGAAGCCTGCGCGCCTAGAGCCTGTGCTCTGCCACAAGAGAAGCCACTGCAATGAGAAGCCCGTGCACTGCAACGAAGAGTAGCCCCCGCTCACCGCAACTAGAGAAAGACCATGCGCAGCAACAAAGACCCAACGCAGCCAAAAATAAATAAATAAGAATCCGCCTGCCAATACAGGGGATATGGGTTCAAGCCCTGGTCCGGGAAGATCCCACATGCCGCGAAGCAACTAAGCCCGCGCCCCTAGAGCCCATGCTCCATAACAAGAGAAGCCACTGCAGTAAGAAGCCCGCGCCCCACAAGGAAGAGTAGCCCCCGCTCGCCGCAACTAGAGAAGCCCGTGCGCAGCAACAAAGACCCAACACAGCAAAAAAAGAAAATAAAATCAGACGTTGGCCCAGGTGATCTTTATAGTCTCTCAGCTCTGAGATTCTCAAAGTTCCCTGATTCACTTACTAAAGACCCTGGGGAAAACTTAGAAGCCTGCTAATCTGAACCTTCTCCAGTGATTCCTCAAGGCCCTGTCTTGTATCTTTTACTCAGTTCCATGTTGTTGTTTGTTGAGACACAAAAGCAGTTTTTGAAAATGTTATCAAAATAAGGAAACATTATTATTAGGCCAAAATTCTACCAGTAATAATTTTTAGGCAGACACCCAAGGGAGTGCTCTAGGCCTCCCTGTGACAGCAGAATGGCCCTAGTAACCACTTTATGCAAGCCTGTGGGTGAAGTGTTAAGTCACTCCGGGCACACAGGACAGAGAGCGGAAAGGGTACTGACCTCCTTCCATGCTTCACTGCAAATCAGCAAACATTACTGACACACATTTCTGAGCCAGGTGCCAAGGTGGGCACCAGGACGCAAAGATAATCGCCACTAAACCCAAGGAGCTCAGAGTCGAGGAGGGGAAACCCAGAGACTCCCAGAAAGCAGCAAAATAGAGATTTCATTCCGCTAAAAAAGCCAACCAGTACGGAGGGCAGAGAAAGGAGGGGCCAGGGATGTTAGGCAACTATTTTCTGTACTATCCTGGATAGTTCTCGCCGGCCGCCCGGCCGAGCCTTACGAAGGGCTGTGTCTGCTGGGCCATAGTTACTTTCCGCTGCAACTTGGCTGAAGTTAAAACTGAACAGGTGACTTGAAGGTGAAGGCTGATGATGGAAAAGATAGCCTCTTCCTTTCTCCCGTACCCAGCAGTCAGCCATATGATCCTCCGAAAAAAATAATTTGACTTTTTACAGAGTTAGGTGACCCTGTCCTTACATTTAAACAGCCCCAAATGGTCAGGAATGGAAGCATTTAATCTCTCACGATGAGAGCGCCCAGTGCAGACAAACAGTGGGGCGCAGCCATAGTTTGGGTGACCTTGGGCTGGTCAACCTGTCTTCTGCTATAAACATGCGTCTGATATTAACTTCCCTGCGGTGCCGGGAACGTGCTTATAAAGTGCAAAAGAAATATAAAAGCCAATTATCAGGCATTCATCTGGCAACCACCACCATGAAAGTGATACATACAAAGATGCCACTGACTGATTCAGAAACTTTCACCCTGGAAATTCCACCGAAATCGTACACTACTCTTTTCTAGCAGAACTAACACTGCTCAGAAGTAAACAGAGTACTTCCCTCTGTGACTGCCTCTGGTCAGGCTCCTCTGTGCTCCATCACACCAGCTGCTGAGGAATTTACTGCCTGCTGACCAGCTGCTTGTAAGGAATGAGAGCCAGGGAGGAAGGTTTCAGGAGTAGACAGGAGGAGTGAAGGAAATCTCTCCACACAGAGAGCCTTCCGTGTCACATGTCCTCAGGATATCAGAGCCATCAGGTCATCCTTGAAAGCTCCTGACATTCATTCCCTGCTCCACAGAAAACTTTATTGTTTACAGGACTGTAGAAAAAAAATCCCAGTTCTTGTGGGTTCCCAGCAAACATTTTGTATTATGCAGTCACTGTACCACATCCCAAGGACTAAGGGAAACACCGCACACAACACCAGAGCATTTTCAGACAAGCTAGAATAATCCCAGACCTTGATCTCCGGCGCTTCTTACTGGAACGTTGCAAACTAAACAAACTCCGCGGAAAAACGCACTTCACACATGTGCATTTGAACATATGCACCGTCCAAGCAAACAGTCATATTCTGGTTCCATAAACAACAATCCAAAATAAAAGTGATACTTTCATTACTAGTGAAGACCATTAAATCTATTCTAATTACAGAGAAATACAGAGTGAGGAAAAGAGGCTCCCGAAAAGAACTGAGGGGTAAATGATAAGGAAAAAAATGATATACAAACTATGGCTGCAATTTTTATGTCACATGTAAGAGAGTGTGCTGTCTGGGTTTGGGAATGATTCCATCCGTGTGTGTAAGGAAAGGGCTGCTGTAGCCTCCCACGGGGGTACAATAAGATGAACACCTGCAGCACCCAAACATAAGGCCCTCAGAACAGCGGGCATATGCAGTCTCTTTAGAAGAGACAATAAGAAGTCACAGAAAGGCTTGTTTTTTGTTGTTTTCACCCTAAAACCACTATCTCATAGTTGGTCCAGGTTCTCCCCAGGTCAGATTTATTGCCATCGAGCTAAATACAATTTACTGATTTCATACCCTAGTATTTAGTTACCTCTGTTTGTGTTATGAAGTATCAGATAAATTAGATCAGGCATACTGTAGGATTTTCCTGAACTCGTGGAATCGAATTTATACAGCAAAAGAAATTGGTTTTGAAGTATCAGCCTACCTAACATCTTTACTCTGACACCTCCCTGCCACCGCAGACATACTGCTATCCCCAGATATGTGCAAACACAGAAACCCGAAAGTTCCACTGGGCGTTTTTTTGCTAGGCAAAAACAAAGAAACCCAACCCACCTTTTCAGTTCACATTAGCCCTAATTCAAACCCCATGAGAATCTTTCCTGATAAGAAACACTAACACCTGAGTATAATTATGAGCCCTAATAAGCAAACATGATAAAATACTGTTTCCTCCAAACAGATCCTATGGAAAAGCGGTGTTAAAACTGGAAAGGTTTCTCGAATTCGCCATAGATGAAGAAAACTGGTTACTTGTTCACTGTCTCTGCAGGGTCCCCTCAATGAACATATTTAATGGGCCAAGCCACAAACAAACTTCAGGAGCTTCAGCCTCTCACGGAAGCAAAAGGCTTTTCCATCTGGGTACTGATGGAACAGTGAAATGGAAGTGCACACCAAATGCAACGACGGGCAAAATAATTGGGGGAGATGGACAAATCAGTCTGCCTCCTCACGGTGGCAAACTTTACGACAACTTTCTAGAAGCAACAAACCGCAGCACCACTAGCCTTTAGAGACACACACAAATATATAAATGTAACCCACAACTACTTGGAAGGTAAATGCTGTGTCTGCAAACATCCTTCACCATCCTGCATTTACAATACTGAAAACCATGGCCAGAAAGCTGGGAGATTTCTACTCTTAGCTCTCCTCTCTGCACTGTCAAACTGAGAAGGTCATTTTGTATGGTCACTTAGATAATTCTCCCTCTCTGCAACACGGGAGTTTTCTACTTTGGGATTGCTCAGCGTTCATATGCATCAGAGTAAAATAACCATTCAGCGACTTTATTCACCTTGGTTTAAAGGGAAAAAAAGAAAGAAAGAAAAGAAAGAAATTCATTGTGCAATGCCCAGGAAAAGCTGACACCACGACTGTCTCTCCGACAAGCGCTTGCAATTACAATGCGGGGGTGGGGGGAATCTGTCTGATCCGACTCTGTGAGCCCTTAAAAAAAAGAAATGATTCCAGTCCCAATGGAGCCGGAGAACTTTTTTTTCTAAGGAGACCACCCCTCGGGAACAAAAGTTCCATTTCGGTCACATGTTGGGAGTAGGAGTAGGGACCAGGTTTTTTTAAAAGCGCACTAATTACGGGGGTGTTTTACAGTCCTGGAGACCACTCGGGCTCCTCCAGACCGACGGTGACTGGCATTTCATTGTCAAAAAGCAAGGGGGTGAGGTGAGGGCGCAGGAGCCGACAGGGCGCTCGGCGAGAGGGGGGGAGCAGCAAGGTTACACTAAAGGGTACGCTGCCGCCGCGAGCCGCGTCTCCTTCCCCGGCGCCCCAAATAATTTCCTGCGAACAGAGCCACTGCAACAGTCCCCTCGCAACTGAAGAGCCCAGTACGACTGGCCGGGCCGGTGCAGCTCAAGGTTTTCCACCCCGGAGAGGGAGGGGGAGAAGATCTTTACCTTAATGCTACACTGAGCAGGAGTCTCAGACATGTCTCACAGCGAGAGAGATCAGGAAGTTCTCAGTTTTTTTCCACTTTCCTTTCCTCTCCCCAACCCAGAAACGCTCCACGGCCGGCCGGACGCGGTCATTTAAGAAGTTTCTTGCAGCATCTCTCCCGGCGGCCGCCCCGGGGGGCCGCGAGCGCGCGGGGCGGGGCGGGCGCCGGCGGAGTCGCCGCGCGGGGCGGCGGGGGCGTGGGAGCCGGGCGGCGCGGCGGCGGGGTCTGCAGGTCGCGGCGCGGCGCGGCGACCCGGGGCGCAGCGCGGCCGGCCTCCCGCTCTCTCCTCCCACCCGGGCCGGCGCCCCCGCCCCCCACCCTCCCGCCGCTCTCCCTCGCTCTCTCTCTCGAATGTTTTCCTTCCTGGAAGAGAGAAACTGAAAGGCAGAACTGAGAAAGCTCTTTGCTCATTGATCTTGAGTTTCAGTGCAGAAACTGACGTGAATTCCCAGCACTGAGCTCTGCCTCTTAAAGGAGCCACCAGGAAATAAAAGATCGGGTTACAGCCCCGCATCGGAGAAATAAAAGCCGGGCCGGGAGTGGGGGGGAGGGGCGGCGGCGGGGGCGCGGGCGGAGGATCCCGGGGAGCGGGGCCGCGCGAGGCCGCGGCTGCTAACTAGGCAGGCGGCGCGGCCCCCGCCGGCCTGGCGCGGGGCGTCCTAGGCTCCGCTGGGCCGCCGCCTGGCTCGCGGAAGACACGCCGAGAAACGTTCCATCGGGGCCCCAGAAACCTCAGAACAGGTTTTATTAAACGCCTCCCCCTCCCCTAGCTCCGTCTCTTGGATACATTGAAAGGCACAGGGTTTCCCCACCCCCCGCCGAGCGCAGACGCAATGAAAATAATTATATAGGAAGGGACATTCCGGTAAGGACGCGGAATCCAAAGGAGGAAGTAAAACAATAGCCTTTGTTCTGCTTCTCGACCGCGGCCTCTTTAAGAGAATCCACCAGGAAATGGGAGATCGGGTTACAGCCCGCACCGGGGTAAAGGGGCGAGCGAGCGAGCGAGCCGCGGAGCGCGACGTCGGAGACAAAGCGGAGCGGCCGCCCGCAGAAGCCCAGCCTGGCCGCGGGGGATTCCCCGCGAAGGTGGGCGCCCGGAAAAGAGGAGGCGCGCACGCCCGCCAGGCCGGCGATGCGGGCGCTGCCCCAGCCGAGCACGCGTCCTGGAAAAGGAAAGGCTGTTGGGCGGTTATCAAAGGCAGTTGAGTTCCTTTTCCTGACCCCCCCTTCCTCCCTGTTTCGAAATCCTCTGTCTTTTTAAAGCAATAGCGGCCGCTACCAACCGAAATAGGTGACTCGACTGCAAAGTTGACAGGACGTGTTCCTGGACATAATACCCCTCCCCAGGACCGCTTCTCTGAAACCGTCATTGGCGGATGGGACGACCCCGGGATCCTGCCGGGGGAGGAATATTTGGTTGGAAAAACAATTGAGAGAAGGTTAAAGCCTGTCGGGCTGAAGGTTCTAGCCTTGAGTACGTGTAGTCTGATCACTCTTATTATTTTTATTGTTATTTATAGTCCCTGAAAATGCTCTGAAGTGTCCACTGCAGAAGGGTGAGAACATTAGAATTATGTTTAAATTCTAAACCCTGCTAATACGTACGGCTTTAATGTATGGATGTGTATTAAATTACAAATATATAAATACATATGTATAATGTGTGTCTATAGTATATACAGATAAACCAGGACAGATTTCCCAGATCCTCCCCATCCTACGGATTTTTCCTACCCACTTGCCTTCATCTCTCCACATAATAAATTGTGTTCAGACTTCTTCACACGCTCATTCGAAGAACACTCTGAACCAGAATTTATTAAAGGGGTTGGAATGGGAAAAGAGTCCTGTTGCTGGGATGGTGGGAATAATGGGATTTTGTGAGTCTCCGAGGACCTCAGCAGTCCATGTCACCTGCTAGTCCTGTCCTTCCCGAGAGCGCTCATGTCCACACCAACTCTTCTGCCCTGGACCACCTGCTGCTCCCCACCTCAACCCACACACACATGTCTGTCTTTGCTCCCTCGGCTGGTGTTGGAGGCGTTGGTTCTGGTGTCCCATTGCTGGGTTAAGTCCTGTAAACCCCTAAATCCCTTACTTATCAGCATGATCTTTGGCAACTCACTCTTTCAGCTTGGGTAAAATGGGGTGGGGAACATTACCTATCTCATAAGATTCCTGTGAGTATTAAATGAGCAAATATATACAAAGTGATGAATTATCTGAGTTCTTACTACATACTTTATCTGCTCAATGAACGTTAGCTACAATTATTTAACCTCAGGACTGAATTAACTCTCAACTTCGTTCTATCTCCTCGTTACCCTCTCCAGGTGACTCAACAAAAGTGGCGTGTAAAGGAGACTGTGTGTGGTTCCAAAGCAAAATACGCAGTAGCAGCTGTGGAAAACATTGCATTTAGCCGGGGGTTGGTGCTTTCTTTCTGTAAAGGGCCCAATAGTAAATATTTTAGGCTTTGTGCCCCAAGAGACAAAATGGAGAATATGTAGATACTTATATAGCAATAGAGAAAACAAATATCCACAGTTTTTTTTTTTATTGACAAAATATAAGGTGTAATAATAAGAGTTGTAATACAGGTCTAACAACGAGAGGAATGGAACTCTTTTTTTTTTTTAAGGGGGATAACATTTCACTTAGTTAAACCCCAGTTTAAACTAAATGTTATCTATCATCAAAATTGACTGCAAATGTTTATCTGTTAATGGTGATCTGTCATGGGATTTTACATATTTCATTTGGAAATATCTTTTCATCCAGATAGGATACTGCCAAATATATCAATCCATGAGCATATGGTTTTACTTGAGCATATTTATTGCTTATAAGGCATTTATACAATTTTATTGGAATTCTATAAATTCTCTTGATATTTCCCCTTTAGCGTGTCATTACATTGCAGATTAATCACTTCCAATTGAAAGTTAGGTGGAAGTGCCTCAACTGCACAGTGAAGTGGATTTTAAATATGAAAATATCCTTTTCACTTGCATCAAAATCCAAAAACCACTGTTGGAACTGTAGTTTGAGTTCAGAAAAATAGAACTGCTTCAAATTTGTGTTAGAATGGACATCTTGCTTCTTGTTTTAACTTTTGACAGCATAGGAAATGTATAAAGCAGCTTTATATCATTTGTGATTCAAACAATGTTAATTGTGTCGAAATGATTTAACTGCTGTATAAGCTTCACATATAGCTATATTTTGCCTTGTAGTTTTAGGTTTAATTCATGAAAAACAGACTTGATAAAGTCTGTAGCAAAACTAATTTCCAAAACCGCTCAGTAATAGTTAAGGGAAGTTGTTTTCATTCACTCATTCCCATTTGTCAGTTGTTTCTCTATTCCTTGTTTCCTGACTTCTTTGGGGTAATTCGGTATTTTTTTCATATTCCATTTAAATTCCTAGGTGGTCTTTCTAGTGTTTCTTTTTTACATTAAATATAGTGGTTGCTCTAGAAATTACAATTTGCATCTTTAATTACCACAGTCTATCTTCAAATAATATTATTCTATCTCATATAAGAAACTAACAACAGCATAATTTCATTTATCCCTCTCCCATCCTTTATGATATTGTCCTATATTTTATTTCTACCTGTGTTACGAAACCCACCATACATTGTAGGGAGTTTTGATTTTTTTTTAATATTGTAAATATGTGTGTATAATGAAGGTACTAAAATATAGTCTCTTTTTAATCTGTCTTTTTATCCTTTCTGGTACTTTCTTATTCCTTTTTGCAGATCTAGTATCATTTATCTTTGGCCTCAAGAACTTCTTTGGCATTTCTTGTTGGCATTCTCTTGTTGGAGATAAAGTCTCTCAGCTTTCTTTGTGTCAGAATGTCTTTATTTCACATTCATTTTTCAAGGATAATTTTCAACTATGTATAAAATTTTAGGTTGACAGATTTTCTTTTTTTCCTTTCGGCACTTTAAACATTTCATTCCATATCTGTCTCCATTATTTTTAAGAGTCATTTGTAGTTCATATTTTAGCTCCCTGTGTGTGATGTCTTTTTTTCTCTGGCTGTCATTAAGATCTGGTCTCTAAATTTGGTTTTCAGAATTGTGACTAGGATGTGCCTACATGTGGGGTTTTTTTGGTTTGTTTGTTTGTATTTATTTTTCTTGATGTTGGCTACAGTTCTTGGACCTATAAGTTGGTATCTTTCGTCAGTTTTGGAAAATTCTGATCTGTTATCTCTTTGAATATTGTTTCTGCCCATTCTTTCTACTCTCCTTTTTTTTTTTTCTCCAAAGATACAAGTGTTAGACCAACTGACATTGTTCAATACACCCAAGTACTCTATTGTATTTATCTTTTTTTCTCTTTGACTTTCAATTTGGATGCTTTCTATTTATCTCTTTTCCAAGTTTTTTTCCTCCGTTATTGTCCAACTTACTGTTAAGCCTATCAAGTTCTTTACTTCTGATACTGTATTTATTTTTAGCATTTCCATTTTTTAATATTCACCATCACTTTTCTGAAGTTGCTCATACCTTTATTTATGGGTTCTACTTTTTTTTTTAAGTCCTTTAGCATTTTTGTTATAATGTGATAATTCTCAAATATGAGGTTTTCTTGGTTAACTTCAGTTGGTTTCCTTACTTGACCATGAGTTACATTTTCTTGCTCTTTTGTGTGTGTGTCTTGATATTTTTTACTGTATGCTGGACATTTTATGTAAAACTACATACATTTTCTGTAAAAATACAGTAGACAATGAATTAAATGATATTTTCCTCCAAAAAGGGCCACACACATTCTCCTATAAAACCACTAGAATTGGAGCTGAGTTGATATAATCTATAGTTGAGCTAGATGTGGGCTTTGTTGTAATTTTTCAGTTTGATTCAATTCACCACGGGCTTCAAATATTTTGAAGGCAAGATCAGAACTTTTCCTATAAGCAAATACTGTCTTAGAGCTGTTATCTCAGCTGTTCTGCCTTGCTTGATGTCTTCATTAGCTATCAAGCCTTCAGGTAGGCTCTCCCTTCTCTCCTGCCCTGACCCTCAATTTTTCTTAGCTGAAGGCCTGGAGTGCCATGGGTTTTCTCTCAGCTCTCCCACCCTCTACAAGTCTTTCTTAACTAAAGACCCAATGTGTCTCTGAGAGTGTCTCTCAGCTCTTCTTCACTGCCCTTCTGTTTATGGCCCTATCCCAGTAGTTAGTGAATATCAATGGGAAAGAATAGTGAGGTAGTATAGTTTCACTCTGTGCCTGTGATTCCTCTGGATTCTAATCTGTCATATAAGCCCACACACGGCCATTAAAATTTGTTAAAAGTTAGGCTGATTTCTCCTTGCCATCATCTATGGTGGAGTCCTATACTTCAGTCAGGGGTGAGAACCACCGTGGATCTTTTTTTTCATTTGAAGGATTGTCATTTTCTGAAACTTAATTCACTTAGGTTTCTTTGTGCTCTCATCTCTCTGATGGTTTTTTAAATTATAATTATGTAGATTATCTGGTTTGTTTTAGGTGTTAGGGAAAGAATTATGGTCTCTTGTGACTTTCTACATACAAACTGGAAGAGGAACCTGAATGTCTAGTCTTTATCTTCCAAAAGAGTGATGAGGAGTGGCGAGAAGTGGGGAAGAATGAAGTTAAGAACCATGTGGAAGTGGATGTGCTTAATTAAAAAACATAGCCATTATTGTAGTATAATGTTATGTTTTTACAATGAAAATAATAACATTTAAAAAATATAAACTGCAAAAAAACCCACAAAAAAACACCATCCACATATCTCTGCCCAATCAGAATTCCTTAACCTAATGCGCATGCTTCTGTAAAAAGGATCTGTCATAACTGGTGGGGTGGGAAAGAAGAGGAGAAATGTTTCTGCTTATCCAAAGAAGACATGGGTTTTTAAATCTTAAGAGTCACTGCCTTGAACTATATATTTTCTTTACTATATCAGTCAGGGTGCATTCAGGCAGAATTACCTCCGTGTGTGTGTTGTGGGAGTGTATAGTGTATATATATACATATATATATATAGAGAGAGAGAGAGAGAGTGATTGTGTATTTCTGATGGCATGCTGACTGATATAGTAAAGGAAATATACATATATACAGCAGGCAGTTGGGAAGAGCAGATCTTCCAACTGGGTGAAATCAAGAAATCAAGAAATGGCTGAAATCTATGCTCAACTATGGGTGAAATCAAGAAAAAGCTAGAACTCAAAAGCATGAGCTGGAGCCCATGAGAATGGACTGAAACCCATGTCAGTCTCATTGCCTCTGAACTTGATGCCCTGGGTGTCATGCCATGGCCCTTTGTCATGGAACTAAAGGCAGGCGCACACACACACACACACACGCACACGCACACGCACACACACGCCTGGCTGAGGAGGTGCAGAAGGTGAAGGAGGATCATGGTGAAGGCGGAGCAGTCAGTGGCTCAGCCACTGCCACACACCGGTGAGGGAGGCAACAGATGAGTGACAACATGTGCAAGCTACAAAATGTCTGCTGCTTCATTTCTACCTTCCAAATCACTCCAGACTCTCTCCTGTGTCCCACGCTAACTGGAAACATACAGAGAAGGGAATTCTGAGAATGTATTTCAATCTAGCTAAGTTGTCACGTTACAAAGTCACTACGCAAAATGATCAGCTTCCCATAGCCCTCTCCTGCTGTTATATTTTTAGAATTTTTCAGTTCTCTGTCACATCATTCCCCATCTGACCTTCAAACTATTGTAGTCCATATGCCTTCTCCCTATGGCATCCCCATCTCTCTTACTAATGCCATCATATTATCAACCTCCAAGTTAATGAACCTCAAAATAATTTTTGACATGCTGCTCTCTTTTATGCCATAAATATCGTCTCTTCCCAAATCTTTCTGTTTCATTCACAGATTCTCCTTTATCTTTCCAGAAGTGGCAACTCCAGTTTGGATTATTGGCCACTTCCTTTTTCCACAGAACTTGTATAGTTCATCTATAATCACTACTGAATCTTTTATCTCTGCTCAAATCTCTTACTTCATTACTCCCATTGCTATCCTCAGGCCTTGTCCCATATTACTCAAAACTCTACCCACACACACAAACTATGAAACTATTTGTTTTCTGTCAAGTAGTACCTGAAAATCACCACTTTCATAAATACATCTCACACTGTATAAATGGAAGGTATCCAAAAGATAAGGAGTTGGAATGCTGGGGTGGATTTATTACGTAAGAACTACCGCTCTCCCCTAATTATGACCTGGGAGGGTTCAGAAGACACTCCCTTCAACAAGGCTTTAAGTAGTGCATTGTTGAAGCAAACACCAGCACCCTTGCAGGGTTCTGTAGCAGCCATTCTCTAAGCCATTAATGCTGCCATTAGACTGGGCTCCCTGAATTCACTGGGGATGGTGGGATACTGGAGTGACAGGTGTCAAGTGACATTGCTTAACTATTTTAACTACCAGAGATAAGAAAACATGGTTATCATAATGGATAGCAAAGCTAAAGTGATAATTAATCACCGTGGTTTGATCTTTGGTATTGGCTAATTTATTGGCATCTCCCTAGGACTGAAATAAATAGACATCCTATTAAAGTCTTACTTGACTTGTATACACAGAAAAGCTCTAGGTCTAGAGTCAAAAATTCTGACCTGAGTCCCAATAACAGACAGTGCTGGATCCTCATCTGAATCCCAGACTTGATTCAGTCCAGATGTAGATGCAGAGCCCCTTAAATTAAGGGGAGGCAGGTCTCCTTGAGGAAGAAACCTGCTACACTGCCAAAAATGTATGCTGTAAATCTTCTACCTACCCTTCCCCAAAGGCACATGTGGCCACCTACCAGTATGGTTTTGCATCAGGGAACAGGGGGAACAATGAGAATTGGGGGCAGTTACTGCACACTGGCTCTGAATTAACACTGATTCCTAGAAACCCAATAGGTGGAGTTTTGACTTGAGCCCAATTCATAGTGGGCTTGCTGGATACCCAAACCCACCCCATGATTATTTTCCCAGTTCTGAAATGCAGAGTTGGAATTTACATATCAAATGGCAGAATCCCCACAATGTTCCCCAAATTATGAAGTGAGGGGTTTATGATAGAAGGCCAGAAAGAAGTTCCTAGAATGGCTTTTACTTGCTAAAATAGTAAACCAAAGGATATAGCATTCTTGGAGGAATTACAGAGATTAGTGCCACCATAAAGTTCTTAAAGGATGGAGAAGTGGTGATTTCTACTACATTCCCATTCATTTCACCTTTTGGCCTGTGAACGAGAGATAGGTCTTGGACTTCCCTGGTGGCACAGTGGTTAAGAATCCGCCTGCCAATGCAGGGGACACAGGTTCAAGCCCTGGTCCAGCAAGATCCCACATGCCGCAGAGCAACTAAGCCTGTGTGCCACAACTACTGAGCCTGCACTCTAGAGCCAACGAGCCACAGCTACTAAACCCATGTGCCACAACTATTGAAGCTCACGCGCCTAGAGCCTGTGCTTCGCAACAGGAGAAGCCACCGCAATGAGAAGCCTGCGCACCGCAACAAAGAGTAGCCCTCGCTCGCTGCAACTAGGTAAAGCCTGCGCGCAGCAACGGAGACCCAACGCAGCCAAAAATAAATTAATTAATTAAGAAAAAAGAAAAAGAGATAGGTCTTGAAGAATGATGGTGGGTTATGGTGAACTTAATTGGGTCATAATTCCAAATGCATCTGCTACTCCAAATGAGATTTCCTTATTGGAGCACATCAATACAATCCTTGGTACCTAGTATGCAGCGCTTGATCTAGTGAATACTTTTTCTCTTAATTCCCATAGTAAAGACTACAAAAAGCAGTTAGCTTTCAACTGGTAGGGCTGGCAATACCCTTCACTGCCCTATCTCAAGCCTATATCAACTCGACAGCCTTCTATCATCATCTAGTCTGAAAAGACCTTGATTGCCTCTCCATTACACAAAATATTGTTTTGGTCCATTACAGTAATGAGAGCATGTTGACTGGACCTGATGAGCAGGAAGTAGCAACTATCCAGAGGGTGAGAATAAATTTCACAAAAGCTTAGGGGCTTTCCACCTTAGTTACTGCCTCCTCTGATCTGGTGCATGGTCAAGATATCTCTAGTAAGGTGAACAAGTTGCTGGATCTAGGCCTTCCCACTCCAGAGAAAGAAGCACGATTTCTAGAGCGCCTCCAGTTTTCAATGGGACCTCACGTAGGAGAAGACTCTGCAACAGGCCCAAGCTGTGTGACCGCTCCTCTGCCCATTGAGCCCTTTGATCCAGAAGACCCACTGAGATTTGAAATGCCCAGGACAGATAGGGATGTTGTAGGGGCCCTTGGCAGGATTATGTGAATTACACTGCAGACCTTTCGGATCCTGGAGCAAAGCTATGCCATCTTCTAAAGATAAACATTCTCCTTTTAAGAAACAGCTTCTGGTTTGCTACTGAACCCTAGAAGAGACTGAATGCTAGACTTTGGACTGCCACGTTGTCATGGAACCCGATCTGCCCATTTTGAATGCGGTGTTGTTTGACCTGGGAAGCCACTATGCTGGGCACACACGGCAGCGCTCCGACTTGAGTGGAAGTAATATACACGAGTTTGGGCACAAGCAGGTACTGAAGGCACGAGGAAGTTGCCTGAGCCACTGGCTCAGATTCCTACGGCTCTTACTCCTGTTAAATCGCCTCCTCTCTCTCAACCCACACCTACGGCCTCATGGGAAGTTCTCTATGTCGAAAAAGTTATGCTAAGGACGAAAAAGTTCAGGCCTGATTGCAGATGGTTTCTCAGGCACCACGCTGGCACCATCTGAAAGTGGACAGCTGTGGCAATACCGCCCCACTTGGGCGTGGCTCTAAAAGACGGTGGTTACGAAAAATCCCTCTAGCAGTCAGAACTGGTTATGGATTTGCCTTTTTTGTGTGCAATGCTTCTGGAAAGACCACCATTTGTGGACTTACAAAATGCCCTATTCATCCTCAGAGTAGTCCATACAGCGTCACTTGTGAACAGGAAACTGATTTTATACCAAGTAAAAGACAGCAATGGGCTCGTGCTTATGGAATTCACTGAGCTTATTATGTTCCCCATCGTTTTGAAGCAGCTGGCTTGATAGGGTAGTGGGATAGCCCTTTGAAGACTCAATTGTGGTACCAGATGGGTGGCAACACTTTGCAAGGCTGGAGTAACTTCTTCCAGGATGCAATAAATGCACTGAGCAAGCAACCACCATATGGTGCTTCTTGTCTCATTTCCAAGAATCAGGGGGTGGAAATGGGATTGGCGCCTCTGATTCTGAACTCCAATGGTCCACTAGTAAAAACGGTACTTCCTGTCCTCTGAACTGTGTGCTCTGTTGGTTTAGAGATCTTAATTCCCAAAGGAAGAGTGTTTTCACTGGGGACACAGCAGTGTTTCTACCAAAGTGGAAGCTGAAACTGTAACCTGGACATTTTGAGCTTCTCGTGCCACTGAACCAACCAGCCAAAAAAAAAAAAAAAAGGCAGCTTAATATATTAGCTAGTGTGACTGATCCCAATGCTCAAGGGGAAATTGGGTCGCTACTACACAATGGGAGCCGGGTGGAGTAAATCTGGAATTCAACAGATCCTCTGGGGACACCTCTTCATATTCCTATGTACTATGAAAAAAAGTTGACAGAAAACTACAACACCCCAATATAGCAGGACTGCAAATGCTACAGATCCTTTGGGAGTGAAGGTTTGGGTAACCCACCAGGAAAGCTGAGGTGCTTCCTGAGAGCAGAGAATACTAACTGGATAATGGGAAAAGGAGGTTAATAAACACCAACCATGATCAGATGACCAATTGCAGAAACGAGGGTGGTAGTAGTTTTGAGTGTATTTTCTTCTTGGTATGAATGTGTGTGTGGGGTGAGGTGGGGAGCTGCTGCCTCTGTCTGCAACACACACACACACACACACACCATTTTTTCTTTTTTTCCTCTCCCATTCCTCTCCCATCTAACATAAAACATTAACTGTATACATTAGTATTTAAGTTACAGGATATTAAAAGATGAGTGAGATCCAGCTGTAGGACAAATAGACGTCACTGAAAAACAGATCTCACGTGTGGATTGTTTTGGGTAGACGATCAGTGCCTTTTCAGTTGTATGAGGGGTAGTTACATCTTAAGTGGAAACATGATTTTGCTATTATCTGTATTTAGAAGTGGTTAAAAGAAGATGTATAGCTGCCAAATTGGGAAACAGCGGACTACTCTAAATTGTGCTGCTCTTTTCCAGAATTCCCTTTTCCTTATGGTTCTGAGTTACAGTCGGCTATAGGAAAGCCTGCGTGAAATCTGGAAGGCAGAACTGAAGAAGTGGCCACTGCTTTCAAAAGTTTGTTGCAGTCAGATATGGCGATGGCTGGATACAGAGGTCACCACTGGATTCCAGCTTGTCCTTGCTCTTAAATTCCATGATTTGCCCACAGAGGCAACAGCTTCCCACAGATTTCTCCACTAGCTCCCTTTTAGAGGCTCATTTGGTCATCTGGATATGATTGGCCTCTTGGGTTTCCCTGCAAGCTTCAACTTGTCCACCTGTGCCAGTGTTTCCAGCTGACTGATTATTGACTGCCTACCGGGATAGTCCACGTAGGAAAGACGTGGTAAATGCTTAATTTAATTTTTTTTCTCTTTATTTACCTGTTCTCAAAATGATGAATGGTTCTCTATCATCTTCCTAAGGTGGCCTACTAGCTTTTTCCCCAAGTGTCTAAATTCATAGATTTAAACTTATTTGGCCTGTTTTAATGCACTGCAATTAGTGCCTTTAGTGAGGTCCTAATTGTTCATCCTTGATCATCTATCAAGTTCTAATATATAACAGTTTCATTATCATTTATTACATAGTATTCTAAAATTTCCATTATTATTTCTCCTTTCACACATGCATTATTTAAAAGTGTGGTTTCCTTTCAAATTTTCAAAAGCATGGAATTTTTAAACTTGTCTTAATTTACTTTCATTGATAACTTAATTGCATTTCAGTTCAAAGATGGTTGTCGCTTGATACTGCTATTTTGAAATTTGTTGAGATGCTTTATGTCCATGTACAGTGGCACAAACTTTTTCTATAAAAAGCCAGATAGTAAATACTTTAAGCTTTGTGAGCCATATTCTCTCTTCACCTTATCAATTTTTACTGTATGTAATTTGATGCTATTTTATTAGGTGCACATAAGTTTAGAATTTTTATCTCTTCCTGGTGAACTGGGCTTTTAAAAAACTATTATGAGTGTCCTCCTTTATACTTATTTTTTTAATCTTAACGTCTATTATTTCTAATACAAATATAGCCATATCAGCTATCTTTTGTTTGATATTTGCCTCTTTATCCTTTTTTGCCTTTTTATTTTTAAGCTTTATTTGTTCCAACATTTTTGATGGCTCTCTTCTGAACATCATATAAGTAGATTTTAAAAATCCCTTCTGACATTACCTGCTTTTTTACTTGTGAGTATACTTCGTTTGTGTATTGTAATTTATAGATTTCTCTGGACTTGTTTATACCATGTTATTTTACATTCCTATTTGTCCCATTTATTTCTCTGTTTCTTTTTTCTCCTTTTATGGTCATGATTGGCAAACATTCCTTGCACTGCCCTATATGAACACTGCCCTATATGCCCTATAAGTTTAGGGGAGGCAACGTGAGTAATCCTGAGCAATAGGAATGAAAGTGACGTATCACCCTTTGTCAAAGCTGGAAACGGTCAGAGTTTTCCATGTATTCTTTTATGTTGTTGCAACAACTTACAACATGCCAGATGGCAAAGCCTTCATCCATCAAGCCCTTCAGTAGCTGCAGAGCAGGGTCTCCTACCAACCTGCGTTGCTGGGAAGTAGGAGAGAGAAGTCAGTTTCATTTGTGTTTTGTCAGTGAGATGGTGAAGTTGATTTATCATCATAGCATAAAGTAGCCTATTGTGGCTAATATGTCATTGTAAAATCTTTGCAACGATTGTGTTTATTTATTTTTTCCTTTTTCAATTTTTTTCCCCTTGGTTTGGAATGTATTTGGTCTCTTTCTATTTATTTTGTATTTGTGTGTGTATATGGGGGTGGGCAGTGCTGGAGATTTCCATTACTGCTTGGTAGCCCAGCATGGCAGTAAAAGTAGGTTTTATTCAGGATATAATTGTTTTTATTTGTATTGATGGGTCCTTCAGAATGTCTGGGACACCACACTCCTGCAAGTGGAATCACATCCTTCTTGCAAATACACAGACGCTCACCACCAGTCTCCTGTCACATATGACAGGCTCATAGGCCCTAAGCCAAAATGCTTTGGCCAGATGTGTTTCTGAATTCAGATCTTTTGGATTTAGAAAGGTAATGTAGTATACCTCTGAATCAAACATTTAAAGAATTCAGCTGCCAAACATGTGAATATTCAGAATAAATAAAATAAATCCAGATAATCAAGTAGCCTCCAGTAGTTCACATCAGATTCTTCCACCAAATTAGTTATTAAAAAATTTGTTTTTCATGGTTTTCTGGAATCACAAATAAGAGATTCTTGATTCATATTTCTTTAAATAGGTTACAAAGTAATTAACTTATCGTTTTGTTAGTGGCATTCTAAATAGTTCTAAGGATAAATTCTGGCCATTTTAGGTACAATTACTGTTTTCCAAGGCTCTTTGGCAACAATGCATTTCGTATTTTTGTTTGTTTGCTTTTTGGCCGTGCCATGCGGCATGTGGGATCTTAGTTCCCCAACCAGGGGTCGAACCCATGCCCCCTGCAATGGGAACGCAGAGTCTTAACCACTGGACCGCCAGGGAAGTCCCAAGGATGACTATTTTCTCCTGTGATACATTATTGCTGTGTTGTCAGAAACACTTAGCAAATTTATGGGACTTCCCTGGTGGTCCAGTGGTTAAGAATCCGCCTTCCAATGCAGGGGACACGGGTTCGATCCCTGCTCAGGGAACTAAGATCCCACATGCCACAGGGCAACTAAGCCTGCACGCTCTAGAGCCCACGCGCCACAACTAGAGAGCCTGTGTGCGGTGACTACTGAGCTCGCACACTCTGGAGCTTGCATGCCACAACTAGAGAGAAGCAAAAAACACTTAGCAAATTTAAATTTTTTAAAAAAGATTTAAAATTCTGTCAGCAAAAACAGATATAGTCCAGTATACTTAAAGTTTCATGGAAGGGGGGCTTCCCTGGTGGCGCAGTGGTTAAGAATCCGCCTGCCAATGCAGGGGACACGGGTTCAATCCCTGGTATGGGAAGATCCCACATGCCGTGGAGCAACTAAGCCCATGTGCCACAGCTACTGAGCCTGTGCTCTAGAGCCTGTGAGCCACAACTACTGAGCCTGCGTGCAGGAACTACTGAAGCCTATGCGCCTAGACTCCACGACAGGAGAAGCTACCGCAATGAGAAACCCACACACCGCAATGAAGAGTAGCCCCCGCTCACTGCAACTAGAGAAAGCCCACGCGCCAGAGACCCAACACAGCCCATCCCCCCAAAAAAATGTGGTTTAGGGACTTCCCTGGTGGTCCAGTGGGTAAGACTCCTTGCTTCCACTGCAGAGGGCATGGGTTCCACTCCTGGTGGGGGAACTAAGATCCTACATGCCGTGCAGCATGGGCAAAAACAAACAAACAAACAAAAAAGTGGTCTATACATACAGTGGAATATCATTCAGCCTTAAAGGAGGAAGAAATTATGACACAGTCTACAACATGGGTGAACCTTGATGACATTACGCTCAGAGAAATAAGCCCATCACAAAAGGATTCCGCTTATGTGAGGTACTTAGAGCAGTAAAAATCAGAGAGACAGAAAGTAGAATGGTGGTTGCTAGAGGCTGGGGGAGGGGGAATGGGGACTTACTGTTTAACAGGTATAGAGTTTCAATTTTATGAGATGAAAAGAGTTCTAGAGATGGATGGTGGTGATGGTGATGCAGGGGTTACTGGCATGGTTGTGGCTAGCTCATAGGGTACCTTCGTGTGAGTTACAAAAAGGCACCGCCTCCTCTAACACAGCGTTTGGTGAGGGAAGCATGGAATAGATTTCAGCCTCCATCCACTCCCTCTGCATGGTGCCACATAAGTGAGCCCTTCTGTGTAGGGTACAGCCTACACAATCAACACAGTGGACCTGGCTCCTGGGACAGAAAATGGATTATGATTAGGGGGATGGGAGAGGAGCTAATCTCTACTCATGCACAAAAAGATGGGGCAGAGAAGCAGGTAGGATGGAAAAGGTCTCACCTGTGGGGAAAGAAGTCTTCAGTCCTGGAAGAGACTCCATACAGATTTTGTAATTACTGATACAGACGGTCTTGCCTAGCCAACCTGCAGAATTTCCTTCCTGTGGGAGAACATTCTTTAGCAAAGAGGCCAGTATAGTCTCTATTCATTTTACCACAGGATCCTGGGCTGCTCCCCCACTCAACCTCTCCTGCTACTCCGCCTCCTCTGCTTCTCCACCTCCCCTGCTACTCCACCTCTCCTGCTACTCCACCTCCCCTGCTACTCCACCTCTCCTGCTACTCCACCTCCCCTGCTACTCAACCTCCCCTGCTACTCCACCTCCCCTGCTTCTCCACCTCCCCTGCTACTCCACCTCCCCTGCTTCTCCACCTCCCCTGCTACTCCACCTCTCCTGCTACTCCACCTCCCCTGCTACTCAATCTCCCCTGCTACTCCACCTCCCCTGCTTCTCCACCTCCCCTGCTACTCCACCTCCCCTGCTACTCCACCTCCCCTGCTACTCCACCTCCCCTGCTTCTCCACCTCCCCTGCTACTCCACCTCCCCTGCTACTCCACCTCCCCTGCTTCTCCACCTCCCCTGCTACTCCACCTCCCCTGCTACTCCACCTCCCCTGCTACTCCACCTCCCCTGCTTCTCCACCTCCCCTGCTACTCCACCTCCCCTGCTTCTCCACCTCCCCTGCTACTCCACCTCCCCTGCTACTCCACCTCCCCTGCTACTCCACCTTCCCTGCTAACACTACTCCCAATTACACTAAGATGATCACTAAATCAGATCGACTTTCAGAGATCTCTTTACTGACCTTGGAGGCTTTTCTGCTCCATTCAAAAATTTCCCTACCTATTAGGTGACACCTGTAGCTTCTTTCACAGATGACAGAACCTTTTATTCTAGAATTCATTATGAAAAACACAATGGAAATGCCTGGTTGACATAGCACATCATGAAGTTTATTCATACTTCAGTGTTAAGAGTCAGTGAATGGGGCTTCCCTGGTGGCGCAGTGGTTGAGAATCTGCCTGCCAATGCAGGGGACACGGGTTCGAGCCCTGGTCTGGGAAGATCCCACATGCCGCGGAGCAACTAGGCCTGTGAGCCACAATTACTGAGCCTGCGCGTCTGGAGCCTGTGCTCCGCATCAAGAGAGGCCGCGATAGTGGAGGCCCGCGCACCGCGATGAAGAGTGGCCCCCACTCGCCGCAACTAGAGAAAAGCCCTCGCACAGAAACGAAGGCCCAACACAGCCATAAATAAATAAATAAATTTTTAAAAAGTTGGGGGGAAAAAAAAAGTCAGTGAATGAACCAACATAAATGACTGATAAGGAAAAGCAATTAAAGAGCAGGTCCCTGCAGGCAAAGGGGGAAGAGACCGAAAGAGGAAAATACGGAAAGCGAGCTGCATTCTCCCGGTTCTGCAGTCTTGTTCATCTTCAACTATGCTGGACAGAGAGAAGCTGATTATGGGGTTGGTTTTTCTTGTTCATTTTGCTTCTTTGCTTGTGTGTTTTCTTTTGTTTTGCTTTGCTTTTTGGTATTATAACTCAAAACCTTTAAGCCCTATGACACCTCTAAAACTTCCAATGAGCCTTAAAGATTTTATTTTTGTAAACACAACCACCACTAATATAAAGAAGCTCATTATGCGGTAGTTCATTAAATTTTTTTTTTTTTAATGTAGAACTTCAACACTGAAAGGGAGGAACCCTTCTTCCCTTGTCTGAACACTAAGCCTGCGTGTGCATATGTATGTACCCTCGTAGGGAGAATACTGCTGACGCACATGTGTCTGTCCTCGTCTTGCCACCTGTGGTCTCTAACTTTGCTTCAACTCACTTCATTTCATTGTTGGAAAGCTCCTTGCCTGTGCACGAGTTCTCACATCTCATAAAACTGAATGGTCAACCTAATACTTGCAGCATTCGAAACAAATAATCATGTCCTGTCCTACTGAATATCTTTTAAAAGACCTTTCATGCCAGCTACTAGGGTAACCCAGCTCTTTTTCCTCTTTTGCTTAGAATTAGAGCATTTATAGCTATAAGGGACGTAGAGATCATCTGGCTGGTGGCTTTCTCAGTGGTTCTCAAACTTTACAGGTTTCTCAGCCAGAGGGCTTGTTACAACACAGACGGCAGAGCTTCAGTAAGTCTGGGATGAGCCCTGAGAATTTGTATTTCTAACAAGTTCTCCCACGCTGCTGCTTCTGCTGCTGCTGATCTAGGCAGAGCACTTTGAGAATCAGCCCAAGGCCCTCACTTCACAGCAGGGGGAGTTGAGCCTTAGACAACTGCAGCGTTTGGCCCAAAGTGACCCAGCCCATTAGTGGCAGAGCCAGGACCAGCACCGAATTCGCGTGCTAATTACACACGTATGCTATTGTTTCTTTTTAAATCTTGGTTCATTTTTCTTTCAAGAAAAACTTTTGCTGAACCCTTAAACATCAACTTCTTTTTTTTCTTGCAAAGCTTTATTCTTTCAGATAATTGTTTTGATCTCCTTCTGTTAATAATTTCTCAGGAAACCCTGAGAAGCCACCTCTGTTTTTCGTCACACATTTTTTTTTCAAATAAATAAATCCGAAGAAGAAACCTCTTATAAATTCTAATGATTTTTTTCTGATCATTTGGATTTTGGAGTCTGCTTTTGGCAGCCTCCTCCGTTCTGTCAGCTGCTGCTTTCCGGGAACGTGAACATCTCTAAAGGCGCAGATCAATTCGTTGCCTTCTTTGGTCTTTCTCTCCACATTACCTTACCTCTTCAGGTATACTTCTCTCGTTTGTTCTTATTCCACATAGAATGCCTCTGTTCCTTCACTTCCTCCCATCATTTCCTTTCGATGTCTCTTGAGTTCCAGTTAGTGAGCTCCTAACTTATCCTCTGGCTGACATCATCTTTGTCCCTTCCTCAGACTGCGTGCTTTCTTGCCAAATCTCTTTGGGAAAAACCATGGGGATGGAGAAAGGAGTGCACGGAAACATCACCAACATATGTGTTATATTAGAAAAAAAATCACCAACGTATGTGTGGTGTGGATGGACGAGTCACTTGGCTTCTCTGGCCTCACTTCCTCAGCTGTAAAAAACGAACAGGTCGGTCTAACAAGGGCTGCAAATGCAAAACTGCCAGCTGAGTCCAGGCAGGATGTGTAGATGAATTGAAGCAGGGCTGCCGGAAGCTGGGGAGTATGTACAGTGTCCCAAGGGCATAATGGCCGCGAGCTCTAGTCACAGCCGTGGAGAAATGCTGGCTAGTCAGGGTTGCCAGATCTTCCGATTTTTCAAATCTAGATTTTTAAAGAAATAATGTGAACTCTCCTTATTTTAAATGTTTTAAATGTTTAAATGTTGACAACTAATTCTAACTATGAGCCAAATAAAACACATTCGATTTGTGGGCCAGATTTGGCCCCAGGCTGTCCGTTTGTGACCTTCAGATGAGATGGGATCTTTAAGTTCCTTGCAAGTCTAAAATTTCATGACTCTTCAGTAATACATTTTAAAACAAACTAGATCTCCCTGGGAGATCCCTAAACTGTTTCCTTGCCGTTTGTGTTTGGTTATAAGACTATTAGTCTCCAAAGTGAACACTCTGGAGTTCGCTGTAAGAGGAAGATACAACTTCTTCCCCTGCCTCTAGCTTAAGGTAACCACATGTTTTGCTCCCAGATGCTTAGCATCAGAATCAGCTGAGCGCGCGTGCTCTCCTACAATGCCTGACTATGGTGCGCAGGGTGGTCCTGGGGTAGGCGGCCTCTGTGAAGCAGAGCTTGTGCCTCTGTCCCTTTGTCTGGAGGCAAGATTTTAGTCCTTCCGTATATCCTATGTAACGTACTATTACAGATCAGTGTGACTAGGAGGAAGCTGAACAATCAAAGACTTGAGGTTCAGAAGCCCAGGAAATGAATGGAAGCTAACAGTAAAAAATGGAGACATTGCCTCAAGATGGCAAAGCTGAGGAATATTCACGAGATCCTGCCTTATCCTATTTCACATCTTCTTTAGAGATTTCCTGCAAGGAGAGCCTTTGGTGGGTCCCTGCAGGCCAGCCTTCCCTGGACTGGGACTCGTCTGTCAGAGTTCCTCTCCGTCTTACATCCAAAAACTGGCACGTTTTTTCTAGTGAAATCCTGGCTGGCTGGCGTTACTTCTCTAGTCACCCTTGGTCATTCAAGAGTAGGACCCATTATACCTTCCCTGTAGCTGGCCCTTGAGAATCTTCACTTTTTGGTGTTTCAGTGGAACAAACTACGATGCTTTAAGATGCCCACAAGATTAGAAAGAAAATAAGGCTCAAGGGCCAATGACATTAACAAGGAGGAAAACCCTTCTTAGCAAGTTAAGAGTTTCTGTGAAACAGCAGCAGAAAGTATTACAGCTTAAGTTAGGAATCCACGCATTATACAATAGGGAAATATTTCTCAAACTGCAAGTTCTAAGTATCTTTAATTTTTAAATTTTTGATTATATAAACCATATGTAATATGGTTTAAAAAGTATGTTTTGAATCATTTGATAACCTTTTAACCAAGGACTGGCATGTAGATTCAGGTAATTCATTTATATTTATGTTTATGATTGTATTGTTACCAACTATCATCAGTAACTTCTAATTCAGTATTTCTCAGGTATTTCTTCAAGAAATCTTAAGGCTTTGTGAATTATAAGATGGAAAAAAATTGGTGTATGGGTAAGAAGTAGGCCTTGGAATGAGGCACGTCTAGGTGTTATGTAACTCAGCAGGTGTTTACCATGTTGTGTGTAGAAGCTTAGGGAGGTTAAACACCTGCTGAGTTAAAATATGCTTGAAAAGTACTCAACACAGTGCCTGGCCTATAGAACCAATTAAAAAAAAAAAAAGCTGACTACTACTATATGGTTATTATTACCATTGCTAGCTACTTAAAAAAATTTTTACCATCTATTCTTGCTCTTGATTTTATTTTCATCATAGATGTTTCGTCTAATATTTCAAAATAACACACAGGCACAGACTTAGAAAACAGGGTTGTGGATAGTGATATGTTATGATCTGAGGAACCCTCTGATGAACTCCTTAATTATATTATCTTCTACCTATCTATCTATCTATCTATCTATCTATCTCATTCTGGGTGAAAAAAAATCTTCCATCAATTCTCTCCTCCCACAAAGTCTAGCTTTTTAAAATTTTAAATTTTTAAATTCAATTATTTAAGCTACACTAAAGAAACAAACAAACCAAACAGTTCATTCATTTCTCCCAAGCCTCTGGCAACCACTGATCTGGATCTATGTGTTTAGTGTGGTTTCTTTGTTTGTTTTTATTTATTTTATTTTTTTTTGGCTGCGTCACACAGCATGCAGGGATCTTAGTTCCCCGACCAGGGATTGAACTCATGCCCCTTGCGGTAGAAGCACAGAGTCTTAACCACTGGAATGCCACGGAAGTCCCTGCTTCTGTTTTTATATTCCACATGTAAGAGATATCAAATGGTATTTGTCTTTCTCTATCTGACTTATTTCACTTAGCATAATGCCCTTGAGGTTCATCCATATTGTCGCAAATAGCAAAATTCCATTTTTTATGGCTGAAAAATATTCCATTGTACATATACCACACCTTCTTTATCCATCAGTGGACCCTTAGGTTATTTCCATATCTTGGCTATTACAAATAATGCTGCAAAGAACATGGGGGTGCATATATCTTTTCGAGTTAGTGTTTTGTTTTCTTCAAATAAATACCCAGAAGGATCATATGGCAGTTCCATTTTTAATTTTTTGAGGAACCTCCATACTGTTTTCCATAGTGGCTGCACCAATTTACAGTCCCACCAACACTGCACAAGGGGTTCCTTTTGTCCAGATCCTCACCAACACTTGTTATTTCTTGTCTTTTTGATAGTAGCCATTCTAACAGGTGTGAGGTGATATCTCACTGTGGTTTTGATTTGCATTTCCCTGAAGATTAATGATGTTGAGCATCTTTTCATGTACCTATTGGCTGTTTCTATGTCTTCTTTGGAAAAATGTCTACGCAGGTCCTCTGCCCACGTTTTAATCAAATTGTTTATTTTTTAGCTATTGAGTTGTATGAATTCTTTATATATTTTGGATAGTAATCCCTTATTAAATATATGATTTGCAAATATTTTCTCCCACTCAGTAGGTTGCCTTTTCATTTTGTTGATGGTTTCCTTTGCTGTGCAGAAGATTTTTAGTTTGATGTAGCCCAACTTATTCATTTTTGTCTTTATTGCCTTTGCTTTTGTTGTCAGAGTCAAAAAATTATCACCAACACCTATGCTAAGGAGATTACAACCTATGTTTTCTTCTAGGAGTTTTATGGTTTCAGGTCTTACATTCAAGCCTTTAATCCATTTTGAGCTAATTTTTGTGTATAGTTTAAGATAGTAGTCCAGTTTCATTTTTTGCATATGACTGTCCAGTTTTCCCAATAATATTTATTGAAGAGACTGTCCTTTCCCCATTGTATATTCTTAGTTCCTTCATTTCAAATTAATTAACCATATATGTGTGGGTTTATTTATGGGCTCTCTATTTTGGTCCATTGATCTATGTGTCTGTTTTTATACCAATACCATACTGTTTGAATTACTATAGCTTTGTAATATAGTTTGAAATCAGGGCATGTGATGCCTCCAGCTTTGTTCTTCTTTCTCAAGATTGTTTGGGTATTTGGGGTCTTTTCTGGTTCCATACAAATTTTAGGATTATTTAATCTATTTCTGTGAAAAATACCATTGGAATTTTGATAGGGATTGCACTGAGTCTGTATATTGCTTTGGGTAGTATGGACATTTTAAGATTAATTCTTCCAATCCATGAACACAGATTTCATTAATTTTTATCTCCTTCAAAGTCTTTTATTAATGTCTTGTAGTTTTCAATATAAGGTCTTTCACCTCCTTGGTAACTTTATTCCTAAGTATTTTATTCTTTTTGATGCAATTGTAAATGGGATTTTTTTTCTTAATTTCTCTTTCTGATAGTTTGTTATTAGTGTATAGAAATGCAACAGATTTTTGTGTATTGATTTTTGTATCCTGCAACTTTACTGAATTTGTTTATTATTTCTAACAGTCTTTTAACGGAGTCTTTAGGGTTTTCTATATACAATATGTCACCTGCAAATAATGACAGTTTTATTTCTCCCTTTCCAGTTAGATGCCTTTTATTTCTTTTTCTTGCCTAATTGCTGTGGCTAGGAATTCCAATACTATGCTGAATAAAAAGGGTGAGTGGGCATCCTTGTCTTGTTCCTGATCTTAGAGGAAAAGCTTTTCAGCTTTTCACCATTGAGTATGATGTTAGCTGTGGGTCTGTTATATATGGCCTTATTATGCTGAGATATGTTCCCTCTATACCTACTTTGCTGAGAGGTTTTATAAGCGGTTGTTGAATTTTGTCAAATTCTGCAAATTTTTCTGCATTTATTGAGATGATCGTATGATTTTTATTCTTCTTTTTGTTAATGTGGTGTATCACATTGACTGATTTTTGGATGTTGAACCATCCTTTCATCCCTGGAATAAATCCCACTTGATTATGGTGTATGATCCTTTTAATGTATTGTTGAATTCAGAATTTGGTGTGCTAATATTTTGTTGAGGATTTTTGCATTTATGTTCATTGGGGATTTTGGACTGTAATTTTTTTTTTTTTTTTTTGGTGGCATCCTTGTTTGATTTTGGTATCAGGGTAATGCTGGCCTCATCAAATGAGTTTTGAAGAGTTCCATCGTCTTTTATTTTGGGGAAGAATTATGATATTAATTCTTCTTCAAATGTTTGGTAGAATTTACAGTGAAGCCATCTGGTCCTGGACTTTCGTTTCTTGGAAGGTTTTAGGTTACTGATTCAATCTCCTTACTAATAATCAGTCTGTTCAGATTTTCTATTTCATCATGATTCAGTCTTGGTAGGTTGTATGCTACCAGGAATTTATCCATTTCTTCTAGGTTGTCCAATTTGTTGGCATATAACTGTTGATAGTAGTCTCTTATCATCCTTTGTATTTCTGTGGTATTAGTTGCAATCACCTCTTTCATTTCTGATTGTATTTGAATCCTCTCTCTCTTTTCTTCTTGGTGGGTCTAGATAAAGGTTAATTTTGTTTATCTTTACAAAGAACCAGTTCTTAGTTTCACTGATCTTTTCTGTTGTCTTTTTAGTCTCTATTTTCTTTATTTCAGCTCTAATCTTTGTTATTTCCTTCCTTTATTAACTTCACGTTTCATTTGTTCTTTTTCTAGTTCCTTGAGGTGTACAGCTATTTATTTGAGACTTTTTTGTTTCTTGAGGTAGGCATTTTTTCGCTATACTTTCCTCTTAGAACTGCCTTTGCTGCAGCCCATACATTTTGGTACATTACATTTCAATTTTCATATGTCTCAAGGTATATTTTGATTTTTCTTTTGATTTTTTTCTCTGACTCATTGGTTGCTCAACAGCATGTTGTTTAATCTTCACATATTTGTGAATTTTCCAGTTTTTATTGTGTAACTGATTTCTAGTTTCATACAACTGTTGTTTGGAAAAGATGCTTGATGTGGTCTTGATCCTCTTAAATTTATTAAGACTTGTTACATGGCCTAACATATGGTCTATCTTGGAAAATGTTTCATGTACACTTGAGAAGAATGTGTATTATGTTGCTTTTGGGTGGAATGTTCTGTAAATATCTGTTAAGTCCATCTGGTCTAATGTGTTCTTTAAGGCCAATATTTCCAGGTTGATTTTCTTCCTGGATGATCTGTCCATTGATGTCAAGTAGGGTATTAACGTCCCCTACTATTATTGTGTTACTATCTATTTCTCCCTTTAGGTCTGTTAATATTTGCTTTATATATTTAGGTGCTCCCATGCTGGGAGCATAAATATTTACAAATGTTATATCTTCTTGTTGGATTAATCCCTTTATCATTATGTAATGCACTTGTCTCTTATTACAGTCTTTGTTTTAAAGTCTATTTTGTCTGATATAAGTATCACTACTCCAGCTTTCTTTTGGTTTCCTTTTTCATGGAATATCTTTTTCCATCTCTTCATTTTCAGTCTGTGTGTGCCCATAGTTAATTTATCTAATATTTCAAAATAACACACAGGTACAGACTTAGAAGACAGAGTTGGTGGTTAGTGATATGTTATGATCTGAGGCACCCTGTGAGGAACACCTTAGTATTAGTATTTTAAAGCTCTGCCCTGCTAACAAACTTCTATTATTCAAAATTGAATCTTCATCTTCTTGTATCAGAAAAAAAACTAGCTGTTTGTCAATATTTGTGCTTGCCCTTCAGAGAATTTGAGTTGTCACTGGAAGCAGCTACCCAGACAAGGACTGTATTTCCCCTTTCCTCCTGCACCTGGCATGGCCTTCCTTCTCATGTTAACTGGTGGAATGTGAGCAGAAGTGATGTGTGGCATTTTCAGGTCATGATTTAAGAAGTAGGTGCACTTTATCATCTTTCTCTTTCTACCAGATGAATTCATTTGAAGATGAGGCCTTAGGAGAAGACTGAACCACAAGATTGAAGGAGACTGGATCCTTGAATTACAGCATGGAGGAAAGGGACCCACCAACTGGGAACACTTACTGTAGGTGGTCAAATGAATGAGAAATAAACCTCGATTATGTTTATGCCACATATTCTGGGGTCTATTATTTATTGCCCCTAACATTACCCTAATTAACATAGGAATTGGCACTTTAAAGGAGGTGTTATAACAAAAACCTAAAGTAAGTATATTTGGCTGAACATGTGGGCAGCAGATAGCAAAGAAACAGATGTTCAGTACTGGAAAGATGGAGACCCATGTTATGCATTGGCCAAGCATTTTTAAAACTATGTCTATGATAACTTCCAAAGCAGAATCCATTACTGCCAGGCACCCATGACTGCTATACATTGCTGATTCTTCTTTTTTTTTTTTAACACCTTTATTGGAATATAATTGCTTTACAATGGTGAGTTAGTTTCTGCTTTATAACAAAGTGAATCAGTTAACTTCTCTTTCTTAATAGGAGTTTTTATTATGATTATCTTGTTTCTGTTTTACCATCATATAATGAGAAGTACAGATAACTTCTCTATAGGTTTATTACCATGTGAGAAGAGCTTTAGATGGGAAGATTTCATGCCACCCAAAGATGCTGGACTTCGAGTGGTTTACTGGGACTGGATTGGACTGTACTTGTTCTTGGAGTAAGAAACGATGGGTGTGCATGAATACTTGGTGGAAATGGCAGACCAAGGAAGGACCAAAATATCCGCTCCCTCTTCCATATTCTACACCGAATCTCATCTAACCTAAGGTTTCACTGGTCGTCAAATACCCAATTTTATGTACTGCTAAGATATAAAAAACGCTTCCAACTAAATATGAATTTACACTGAATACTTGTTCTTGATTGAACACTGCACTCCTATCAAAGAGATGTTCAAGTGTGAAAAAAAATGTGTAGATTAGGAGTGATGAAAAATAATATTTTTGAGAACTGACTGTCTTATTTGAGACAATATTTCCTAATCTTCTTTGCATCCTGCTGTTGCCTTGAGACTAGTTCTCACCAATAAAGTATGAGTGGGAGTGAGGTATGTCACTTAGGGCCAGACTCTTTAAGATGTAGGTACCTCATCTGTACCCTTTTCCCTTCCATAGCTGAAAGCAGATGACAGTGGGATCTAGGAGAAGGCAAAGTCAAAAGGTGGGTGGCGGGGTGGGGGAGACTGGTTTCCTGAATCAAATGGGAGAAAGCCACCACCGATCAGGAACACCCATACCGGCTTGGGCTGTGAGAGAGAAATAGGCTTCAATTTTGTTTAAGGTATGTATTTTCTGCTTTTATTTGTTACTGCCATTAATATACTCCTAATTAACACACTCTTTTACCTGGGTTGTTGTAAGGATTAAAGAAATTATTATATGTAAAGCTCTTAGAAGAGTGTCTGGCATATAAAAAGCGCTAAATGGATGTCAACTATTATTATTATTTAGAATGCTCTTTAAAAATGCAAGTAGCCTTGGAGGGGTGATCAACTTTTATCTTTGGAAGTTAGAAAGTTGTACTAGAAAACTACTTGAGTCAATTAATCCAAGCTCTGTCAATTTAGAGATAAGTAAATGAAGTCACTGAAGATGATCTTCTTAAATGAAGATGAATGGCTTGCTCTGAAGTTATTTTATTAGTCATAAGTATTTTTGTATGAATTAGTTGTGTTTCAGCCAAGAAAGAGCAGGCTGAAATTGGAATGAGACGGTGGATGGGGAATAAGAGTGCAGATGCTTTTGGAGTTGGGTTATTACTTGTGAGGAAAAGCCTGGGATTGAGGCTCTTGGCAGCCAAAGCAAGGAATAATGGGCTACTTGGTGACCAGGTTGGAAGAGTCAAGGAAGATCTACACAGTAACATTTTTCATCTCATTACTAAATATAATGATTCATCCAAAGTTGCTTAGTAAAACATAATAAATATATTTTGGATACATTTTAGCACAAAGTCCCTTTCTTTGGAAATGACCCCCCAGAAAAGCCTCTGTGGAAGAGGTGGCGCCTAGGTGGCCATGTTGATGCAACGTGTCCTGGTTCCTCTTCTTCCATGGCAGATTGGAACAGGGCTGTATGTACACCTCACCCAAGCTGAGACAATCAGCAGCTTCTCTGGAACCAATGTGGGATTGGCTCTCTGAGAGTCTGTGTTAGCTGAGGGGAGCCCATCTGTTATGTAGCATCATGCTTGGGGTTAGTTTTATGACCTACAAAAAGCCATGTGCAGGCGAATATCACAGAAAAGCAGAAATATTGAGTAAGTGAAGGGATCTGGTCTGCAAAGATAAGAATGGGGGCAGATATTCAGAAAAAAGCAAAGAAGAGCAGCCGTGGGGCTCCAGGATTTACAGAGCATGACTCCCAGGCCGACAGTTTACCAGTTCTCATCCTCAGCTCCCATGAGCTGGAATGAGTGGTGTTTACATGAATTCTCTCTGTCCTTAAAAATAAACCCACTTAAAAGAAATCTGAGCTGAGTTGGTTTCTGTTCTTTCAGTCAAGGAAATCGGTAATAACACAGTCAATAACTAAATCAATTAAAAACCTCCTAACCATACTTGATTACTTATTGTCAAGTAACAACAATAAAAGTTCACCACTGCCCAGAAGGAAGGGTTATAAAAGCCACTGCTACTACAACAACTGTGTCCTCCAAGTTCTACTTCTAAGGGTCTAGATTTGATGCTCTTCTGAATAGTCTAATTTCCTAGAGATCATCTTACTAATGATTTGAGTTGATGGGATCAAAATTTTCATATTTCTACCACAACAGATCAAATAAACCAAATTTTTAGATGTTAATCTACTCAGAATGTTTGGAAGGCAGGGGATTTTTCTTCTTAACAATAATAGTACATTTTCATTGTAGAAGCTTTTGATACTGTAAATAGGTCAAAAAATTCTAAAAATCACAGTTTTACCATTAATAGACAACCATCAGTAATTTTTAGGATGAAATCCCAACAAAAATGAAAATGTAATCATATCAGTATCTTGAATTATCCTCAAGAATTCATGTAATTTTACTGGTTATATTTTTTCATGTGTTCATAGACTTTTTTTCCAGAGTTCCCCAAGGATCAGAATTTGAATCACTGAGAAGTACTTTTGGCATCAGACTTCTTTATTTTTTCTGATGAACAATAAATGCATTTACTTTATTCAGTTCCTTTGTTCTTTAGGAAATGAAAAGAAATCATCATCTAATTGAGAAATCCTGTGTGTCATAGAGGCAAGGAGATTTAAACCATGTCCCTAGGCCTTTATAGCCCTTCACCTGCTTTTTATCAACAATTTAATGGAAGCGTGTTTTTTACTTCCTAGCTGTCCACTTGTGTTTCCTGTTAAAACACCAAATCTAAAATGACTTCAATTCCAGAAGGGTCTGCCTGGCAGCTCTAGAATCATGATCTGTCTTTTTCTCCTTATTTTGGGGTTTCATTGGGCTCACCTCTGTTCATTTTCTAATATCAGATATTTTATTTTATTCCCTCCTTGGGCTAACATTCATTATCTTTGCTCCTCTTGTTTTCCCTTGTTAGATTTAATTGACCCTCTCGTTTTATTTACCATATTTAAAAATGAATTATCCTGATCCCATGTTACTTATTTCTCACACCAAGGATTTATCATCTTAGTAAAACCCTAGTCTTTTAATAATCAGAGTAGGAATATAGCTAAGAGTTTTAGAGGTGTTTTGCTTTCTTTCACACATATGATTTTTGCCAGTAGCCAAATTTATCTCTATTTTCCACTAATAAAGGAGATATTGTTGAAATGCTAAATTTTCTAAAATCTGGTAACTCTCCACTATGGTTTTGAGTTCTTTCCACTTTTTTAATTCCAAACTTTTTTGGAGGGGCCATTTTAGGAGGATACCATTCTCTTGATTCACCGCCAAGGGCTTGTGTTCCCATTCTGCTTAATCATTATCATCTTTTTTAACCAGAGAACACTCATACTTTACTTGTTATGTGAAGATTTAGCTAAAGTTTTTTGGGGGGGACTGGAGGATTATCTACTTAATCTGATTACCCTTGAACGGCAAGTATCATCACTGAATTTCAGAACTTTCAGTTATTCTCAGCATCTGGAAAAGGTGGAATATACAAAAGTCCTTCAATATTCATATTCATTAAGTTAACAAATATTTATGGAATTTGTACTATGTGCCGGGCACTGTTCACCCATGAATAGGATGGACGTGACCCCTGCTCTCAAGGACATCATGGTCTAGGAGGGAAGATAAACACGTATTGCAATACATGGTGTTAGCACCTGTGACTGGGGTAAGCACAGTGTTAGAGAACAGACCAGGTGGGCAATGACAGAGAGGACACGTGAGCTGAGACTTGAAGGACGAGGAGAGGTGAGCAGAGGGAAAGACTGTTTCAGAAGACTGAAAAAAAACTTAGAGGCATGAGAAGGGACACTGGGGAACTCCAAGAACTTGATGTAACTGGTGATGGTGTGTGTGCCTTGGGGGTGTGGATGGTATTGGGAAAGGGGGGGAAGATGTGATCAGATTATGAATGGCTTGTGTGCCATGCTGAAGGGTACATGTTAGCCTGGAGAAGCTGAGTCCCTGAAAAATTTTAAACAGACATACAATGATCAGAATTGTAATTTAAAAGGAGTGCTCTACCGCATAGCACAGGGAGATCAGCTCGGTGCTTTGTGACCACCTAGAGGGGTGGGATAGGGAGGGTGGGAGGGAGACGCAAGAGGGAGGAGATATGGGGATATATGTATAGCTGATTCACTTTGTTACAAAGCAGAAACTAACACAACACTGTAAAGCAATTATACTCCAATAAAGATGTTAAAAAAATAAAAATAAATAAATAAAAGGAGTGCTCTAGCAGTGGGGGCCACTGACATGGCTCAGAAGATCCTCTTTCACATGTACAGAGAGTGTTTCTCTCAAGAGCTGAGCCGAGCGTCTGTGAAGGTCAGAGGGGTTGGGACTATCAACCAACACCAGAACATTTACCCCTTTTTCTCCTTTCCTTCTTTTTCTTCCTCTTCTCTCTCCTTTTTCCTAACCCTTCAGCCTCCTCCTTCTCTCAAACATTCTCTTAAGAAGCTCTTAAAACTTAAACAGTTCATGGGACATCTTTAAAAAATATCAGTGAAAACTTTCCAATTTAGTTGTAAATGTCTTCTGTCTTTTTCTCTGTGGTCAATGTTAAATTACTTACTGGCCGAATTTCCTTTCATGGATGCTCAGATCTCCTGCTTTCCCTTTGCTACCTATAATTCTTTATCACTATCCATCATCACCTTCAATGTGGTGGTGGGGAGGGGAAACAGAAATTCAAGGAAATTGATTTTACTATTGACTTGTGGTTCTTGTAGAGAGTTTATTAGTAGAATATGAAAGCTTCTGGTGACTTTAATGTTTTTCATAATATTTTTTAAACTGTAGGTTGTGACCCATGTGTAGGTCATGAAATCAATTTAATGGGTCATAACCTGCATTTTAAAAAAAGAAACAGGACCTAATCTAACAGAATAGAAAATATCAGAGTGCCTTGAATATACTAAGGGTCAATACTGTTTTATGAAACTTTTGTTTCACTTATAGGCATACATGTTTATTCATATAGATAGTATAAAATATGTCTTACTATGGGTGGTAATCAAAAAAGATTAAATTTTAAAAATAAAAAACCATAAAAAAAGTTTGAAAAACACTGCCCAAGGTCAACTTTTTTTTTTCCACTCTGAAGATCAAAAAAATTGAGAACCATAGAAGGTGACTGGTCCAAGTCCAAGAATCAGTGGCAAATGCGAAATCTGAACTCAGGTCTCCTAACAGTCAGATGTTCTTTGAACAAAAGTTGATTAACTGCCTAACATAAGGACTGGAGAGCATGGATTTCATTTACTTGATTTATCCTTGAGACCACATTGTGATATGATCAAATGTCATAATGCTTCGTTATCTTAGTATTTATGAGAAAACACATCATGTTGCTCTTTTACTTTGCATCATAGATTGCGCACTCGACTTTGACAGACTGTCAGTTTGTGCCTTTATTATTCTTAAAAAAATTTTTTTTGTGGATGACTTTGATACATATTCATACTTATGTTTTGAATAAAGATAATCTAGTTCTTTTTGTTTTTCAGCGAATGGCCGAATGATTATTTTGGTATTTTCTTTCATAGTCCTTAACCATCTTGAAAAACAAACATTCCAGAATATTTAGAGGTGTTTCTTCTGAAATCAGGGAAATATTAGGTGCACCTCGGGACTCCTCCAGCCTTATTGTTCTATTGCTTTTACCTTTGTGATCAATCTTTATGGATTTCCTCTTCTTTTTTCCAAGAAATTAAACTTTTCTTTTTTCTTTGCACAGTATTTGACTTAATTTCAGGGAGGCATTGAGGCACAGCAAAGAATACAGGGTAGGGAATTGAGAGACCCGAGGCCCACTCCTTTTTGTCACCTAACTGATTGTTTGAACTTCATCAGGTCCCATAACATTTGGGGGCTTTTATTTCTTCATTTGAAAAATAGGAAGTGTGTCTAGATTATCTATAGTTGCTGTAATCAATTAGTGTTTCCTAACCACGTGGAGGTTACAGATTCATTTCCAAATATGAGAGAAACCATTGCCTAGAAATTTGCACTTGAATATAGAGAAACGTGTTTTTGTGTAAAATTGTGTAGGATTCCTGGATTTTTGTAACCCATTTATAGGTTCACAGTTTCAAAAACCTTCTTTACATAACTTCTTCTATGTCATACAATGTACCAGATTCTCTACATTTCCTTTCTTGAACTTCCTAAGGAATTCCTGATTTTGTTTCCTTCCTGTTTCCTTAATGATGTTCTCCATAGTTCAAAGACTCCTAGAGCTGGAAAAAAATTTGAGCAAGCTAGATCATCCATCTCATTTCCTTCCTGTCTATTACCTTCACTTATCAGTACTTCTCATTTGTCCATTTAGTACCTCAATAGTGTTTTTACTTTGAATAATGACATGGACAATAGCCCCTTAAAATCCATTTCTCATGTAGGGACCCTTTATTCATTCATTCTACAATATTTACTGAGCATCTCCTTGGGTCAGGCACTGTGTTCCATGTTGAGGATATAATGGTGGATAAGACAGACACTGCCCTTTCCTCAAGAGGCTTACTGGAGAGACTGACAAAAAAGAAGTTACCGAAGAGTTTAATTACTTCAAGCTCAATGAAATGGATGGATTTTGAGGCCAGGCTGCCAGAGCTTGAATCCCATGTTTATTACTTACTATCTGTATGCATCAGCCACTTCCTGTGAACTACTTCAGATACCCTGGCCTCACTCATCTCCAGGGTCTTTGGTTATGAGGGGAAAACCCTTTTTTCCCCCTTTACCTTCCTAGGTTCACTGGCTGGGCTCTCCAATTAAACTAATAAACAGTTTAGAAAGAGAGAAGAAAAAAAGAACCAAACAAACAGATATGGTTATATACATAGACATAGAGATTTACAAGGAAAAGAAAACTCAAGGAGACAGCCAGATTGAGGCTTATATACCATCTTGGGCTAAACAAAAGACAAGAGTTCGGGCTTCTGGGTGGAGGAGGTGGGTTAAGGAAAGGGGAGGGAGGAACCATAGGTAAATAAGGGTTGTCTCAGTATGCAGATAAGTCTGTTGGGTGATAAGAGTTGTCTCTGGTGTAGCTCTTTCTCTGGTAAGAGACACAAGTAGAAATTGCCTTTTTAAATGTAAATTTCCTGCACAAAAGAGGAAATTTTACTCTATTTTCAGGCAGTTAGGGGGAAGTAAAGAGCTTTTCCTGCAACTGCTGGTTCTCAATCGCCTTTAGCTCAAAATAATTCATATGCCAAAGAGGCATATTTTGGTACCCTTCATTCTGCCCTTTGAAAATTCTTCCCCCACCCTGGGAAAAGGCATTTCTGTTAAAACAAAACAAAACAAACAAAAACCCAAAGGTTCATGGGTGGAGCAAATTATAAACCCAGTTTTGAGGACCAGAGGAAAAGTCAGTCAAAAAGGTTTCTAGATGTTGGACTCAAAGCATCTTTAGATGGTGGAGAGAGGATGGCTGTGACAATCTAACTTCCAATTTCCTGATTTGCAGTTTGAATGTCTTTGGTGATGGCATGTATATCAGTGTCACAGTCATGGTTATTCTTCAGAGCAAAGCAAGGAAGCATCTGGCATTAGTTTGTAGAGCCCTTTTAGATAGTCCTAATGAGGATAGGGCAGTCAGGTTTTAGTTCTCAGTGGTGCCAAGTCAGAAAGGTGAGAGAAAAACTAGAAATGTTAATTACTGACAAAATGTACAAAACAACCCACAAGGATGTGCTGTATTTTTTCACTGAAACAGAACTTCTCTCTCTATAGTCACTCCAATTTCTATCAAAGATAATCAAAGTAAGACTAATTTGCAAAAAAATCGAGTCTCATTGAACTTGGCCTGATTATTTACATAAGTGCAGCAAGAGTAAGTAACTGACCATTTAGGCTCATTTAAGTCTGCTTTGCTGGAATTTTAAATAAGGGAACTCAGATTAGATCTTTAAAAGCCTCTTGAGGGTAGGAAGCCAAGCCAAGAACTTACCATCAGTCTTCATCTGCAGTACCTGTAGATTTGGGTGAATTCCTCCTTTCTCAAGTTTCCCAATATATTTTAAGGCTCCTGGGCCTTCCACGAAGAAATTTTTCTTACCTGTAAGACCAGGAAGCCTGTAAGGCAGGTATCAGATGGGTATTCCAAGAGGGCTTTATAAGCATTGGCTCTATACAGTGAACCTTACTTCTCAAATACGCCATTCCAGTCAAAGCCTTGGTAATATAACCAATGTTTCAAACTGTGTCCTGTTAACAAGGACAACAGATTCTTTTTTTTTTTTTGCCCCAACCAGGGAACAAATCTGTGCCCCCCGCAGTGGAAGCACAAAGTCCTAACCACTGGACAGCCAGGGAATTCCCAGGACAACAGATTCTTATTGAACATATGCAAATAATTATATTACCATGAAAACAAGAATATTCAATAAAAACTTCCAAATTCTAGAGGGATCAGGTAGGGAAAATAAGTAAATATTTCATCTTTATTCACAAAAGTATACTTTAATGTATTTCTGTAAGTTATAGATAGCTTAAAAGAAAAGAGAAAAAGGATTCCTTAAATCTGAAAAACGAAACATTAAAGAACCAGTGATGTTTCAAACAAAAAGGCCAGAAAAATTATAATCATCCTTATCAGTTCATTCAGTCCCAGGAAATTAATTCTTGTTTTGCTTGATTTAGGGTTAGCAATTTTATAAATTCATCAGGTTTTTTGTTGGACTGCACCCCCCAGGCCTACAAGAACTGCACTTGCCCAGCTTTAAGACCAAAGAAAGAGGACTTCCCTCGTGGCGCAGTGGTTAAGAATCCGCCTGCCAATTCAGGGGACATGGGTTTGAGCCCTGGTCCGGGAAGATCCCACATGTCGTGGAGCAACTAAGCCCGTGTACCACAACTACTGAGCCTGTGCTCTAGAGCCCGCGAGCCACAAGAACTGAGCCCGAGTGCCACAACTACTGAAGCCCGCGTGCCTAGAGCCTGAGCTCCACAACAAGAGAAGCCACCACAATGAGAAGCTGGGGCACCTCAACGAAGAGTAGCCCCTGCTCGACGCAACTAGAGAAAGCCTATGCACAGCAACAAAGACCCAACGCAGCCAAAAATAAATGAATAAAATAAATGAATAAATAAATAAATAAATAAAAGACCGAAGAAAGAGCCCAGCATCAGCGACAGAGACATCAGTGGTTGAATGGATGGGGGAGCTTACACGTCTGAAGCAAGGTCCTGGGGCGACATCCTACCGTGTGCGGTGGAAGGCGGGCAGGACATGGCAGCAATCTTCGCTCCTGGCGGGGAAGGAATGATTGCCACTTATAGGAGGAACTGACTTCAGGTTGGCTCATTAGTTACCAGCCGAGGGGCATGCCCCTCACTGCCCCTTTGATAAGGACAGTGCTAGCTGGGGCCTGGGACAATTACGTAGGAAGGTCAGTTATGTGTGTAGGGTGTAAGTGAAGCAGGCACTGGTCGGGCAGGGGATGTACAGAGAGCAAGAGAACAGCCATCTTGAGTGGCCTGACCATACATTCTCCATTTGAGTTTTTGGAATTTTTTCCCAGCCCAGTGGCATGATTTTTATGTTGTCAGAAACCTGTACTCCAGAGTACTTGTTAGAGTCTTTTCTGTGAATCTCCTTGATGTGAAGCATTTTCCCCTGTAGTTGATTGCTACAACATTTCAGGAAGAATAAGTGTAAAATATTAACTGTGTGTGAATGACAGACTTCAAAATGGCCCTGGTTAAAACTCTGATGAAAGTTCATTATGGCACACTTGACAAATTTCTAGGAACTTTATACAATTTCTGAAACATTTATATGAAGAACATGTATCCCTACAAATATAACCTAAAGAAGGTTCAGAATCACTTCTCATCTGACAATGTTTCCCATGTAATTTAACATTTCCAATAAACCTAATTAGTTTAACATCTCTATTTTACCAAGTGAGAGAACAAATTCTGTGAGATTTTTCAGGTGCCCTCTGGGAATCTCAAAGTTATCTTGAGGTAAAAGAAGACTCCATTTAGAATTTTATTTGGGGAAATTAGTCGAAAATATCAGAAGGTTTGAACACCTAATTAAATAGGATCACAGGTCACTATGAAACAATACTTGGTTATCTATTTAACCAAAGTGACAATAAAAGATTTCAAAGGCAAATACAGAAGGTCACATGACTATAAAAAACCCCCGAAACTTAGCACTTTCAATATTAAGAAGTTTGTTTTCTTAAGTAATCAAAAACATAATAAAGACAACACAAAGCACAGGAAGTTATTCTAAGACACAGAATCTTTGTTTTCTAGGCAGATTACTCAACAGGTAAAGAAAAACTTTTTACAATATCATATTAAGAACAGACCATTAATCCAAACTCCAGTTCTGTATCAGTACACTATTTATATCAAAATTCATTTTAAAACCTGATGATGAATACATTTCATTTAGCCAGCTTGACCACAGGAGAAAAGGTTTTCTCTCTCTTTCCTTTTACAACTCCCTATATCTATCTAGGTTTTTGTCCTTTATTTTCCTCTTCCTCATCTGAAACAACTTTTAAATAACCTTAAACTACTTTAGGACAAAATTACTCTCCTTTTTCTTAAAAAAAAGCATCCTTCATCTCTCACATCCTGCCTTACTTTTCTTGCATACTTTGCAGACAATTTTTTCCTTCATTTTTATTATTCCTAATAGCTAATTTACATATGTTGATTAGAATTCTTAACCCTTGGTAACCTTAATTTCCAGTGAAAACGAGGAAGTAAGCAATTGTGAACTGTGTGTTATATATATCAGCATTCTGTAATAAATTAGAAAATTTATGAATATACCAATTTTATAATTTTTAGAGGCATCTTTTCTTCACAGTAAAATTTTTCAATATGATAAAATATGTTTATTAACAGACCTGAATATCTTCAGTCTGTCTGTAATAAGAAGCCAAAGTAGATATAATTAAACTTATGTTTAGCAATTAATGGTATTTTATCTTATTTGGAAATGATCTAGATATTCAAAGAATGTCCATCATTTAACTTAACTTAGTATAGCTTTAAAGTTTTAAGATACCAAAAAGATTTTGGAAACTATTCTTAAGCAGAAACTGTTACCCACTTCCATTTAACCTACATATTCTTAACAGTTATGCTTGAATTGTTCATGAAAATTTCATGAGACATTAAACAAAACTAGCCATCATCTAAAGCTGTTTTCTTGTTAACAAATTTTGTAACATGCATGCTAGGAAAATATTAAAAGTCACAGAAGTAAAGAAACCAACATGTCACCATGTGCCTTATAATAAATTTGTAATTTTATAACTAAACAACTAGAGATAACATAATAACAAGTAGAGATAACATAATCTCATTTGAACAGTAAACCCAGGTAGAATAAAATTGTATGTCTGCATTATATTTAATGCCAACAACTTTCAGGACATACCTTTCTTTTTTAACCAAAAATATTAAACTAGTTTTATTTACCAAACATTATCTGAGATCACATGGACTTAAAAAAAAATCTAATTTGGGTTAGTTTCTATTTTTCTGACAGTTTTAGGAATACTTAACTTATATAAGTGTTTATTTCTTTCTAAACCAATTAAAGCAGAGCTCTTTTATGAATTTTGGCAATACCTTCCAGAGGTAGAAAAATATCACATATACAAAACATACATATGTAGACATAAACATTCAGACAGTCACAAATAGAAATCACACAGCATTCATTTAAAAATGTTATCTGTGGGCTTCCCTGGTGGTGCAGTGGTTGAGAATCCGCCTGCCAATGCAGGGGACACGGGTTCGAGCCCTGGTCTGGGAAGATCCCACATGCCGCGGAGCAACTAGGCCCGTGAGCCACAATTACTGAGCCTGCACGTCTGGAGCCTGTGCTGTGCCACAAGAGAGGCCGCGATAGTGAGAGGCCCGCGCACCGCGATGAAGAATGGGCCCCGCTTGCCGCAACTGGAGAAAGCCCTCGCACAGAAACGAAGACCCAACACAGCCAAAAATAAATAAATAAATTTATTTAAAAAAAAAAATGTTATCTGTGAATTAGATACAAATAATATAAAACTTACTAGTTTATATAAAATATTTGGATCCAAATTGTGTTTCTGCCAGGTATAACAAGTTAAGGTTACCTACTGTACTAAGACTTTTTGACTTTTAGCCAACTAAAATATTGTATAATTTTACTGAAATGGGAAATCTTAAAAAAAATTATAAATATTTAAAAGACCTCATAGATACACAGAACAGATTGGTGGCTGCCAGAGGTGGGAGGTGGGAGGGGTGGGTAAAATGGGTGTAGGTGGTTAAAAGGTACAGACTTCCAGTTATAAGATACATAAGTCCTGGGATGTAATGTACAGCATGGGGACTAAGTTAACAATACTTTATTGCATATTTGAAACTTGCTAAAAGAATAGATCTTAAAAGTTCTCATCACAAGAAAGAAAAATTCTAACTATGTGTGGTAATGGATTTTAACTAAACTTTTTGTTGTAATCACTTTGCCTTATATACATATATCAAATTACTATGTTTTACAACAAAAAATAATACAGTGTTATATGTCAATTGTATTTCAATGAAGAAAATCCTTTTAGATATAAAGTCCAAATTTCCAAAGGTATCCCTATTCCAATGTGACTCGAAACCAGTATTCCTTTTTATGACTTAAACATGAACACAAGAAGCATCCCCAAAGAGGCTGAAAAAGATGCAGCGACAAGCCCCCTTCCCTCTGCCCCCAGGATCAAGAGTTCCTCCCAAAGACAGCTTAAGAAATCAAAGACCTTCACTGTCACAAGCAGTAAGGAAACTCTGGTCCCCCACAAAAGTGTGACACCTTCAGTCACAGACCTGCTAACCTGTCCCACTGAATAGGCTATACTGGGATGAGACTTTTCCCTGAATGAACAAGGAAATGAAATTATGGACTGAGACCTCTCATTGACAAAAACTCCCATGAGAGCTGGTATGGGCAGATGGACAATGTTACTTATGTGCTTTTGTGTGTCGGGTTTCCTAGCCTGACAGGTGCCACCAGATGCAGATCTGACAACCTGCACACCCCCTCCCTGCAAGCTGTTGAGACCAAGAAGAGTATCCCCTCACTGGTTGCAAGCCAAGCTCTCAAGACCCAAAACGAAATGGAAAGACAATCTTTTATGATTTTCCTCCTCATGACAAACAATGCAAAAGACAGAAACAGAGGAAAACAATGACTCTTCCTGGGAGGCTAAGGATCAATAAACAATGAGTACTCCAAACCAAATTTATAAGAGTCGTAATCCAAAGAACTAATTCTTACAACTGCTTTTCTTCTAGATTGGGAAAGAGAAAACAAAGACACTTTACCACCCTCATTCAATTAGACCGTGCAGACAGAAATCAGGGAGGGTGACTTTGGTAAGAAATTTGACCTTTTGCCAGCTTTATCAGAGGGCCCAGACCTCAGCTGCAGCCTCCGTGCAAGTGGGGTTTCCCAGGCATCCCTCTGTGGTAGAGGGAGGAAAACTGTAGAGGAGGAAAAGCGTTCTTCCTTCTATTCTCCTAGGTTCACGGGTGGACCTCTGAATCAAACTGATAAGAAATAGATTAGCAAGGAAAAAAAAAAACAGATTTAAATACATACATACATATGCAGGAGAGTTCAGAAAGAACTGAAAACTCAAGGAGAGGGCCCTATGACTGAGGCTTTTATACCATCTTCGGCTAAGCAAAGGAAAAGGGGTGTGAGGCTTCTGGGCAGGGGAGACAAGTGCTGGGAAGATGAGGGGAAGAAATGTCTGGTAAATAAGGGTTGTCTTGTTATGTAGATGAGTTTTCCCTGGAAGTAACTCTCTTCCTGATAAGAGACACCTTTAGAAATGAAAATTTCCTTTACATGTGGAAATTTCCTTTGCCAAAGAGGTGTATTTTGGGGTGCAATATTCTGGTACCCGTCAAGTACTTGTTTTGCTCTAGCCACCCATGTGGCAGGCAGCTCTGCCTGGGCCATTGATAAGACTCCAGGTAGACCAATCTGATAGCATCTTTCCTCTGCCCGCCCCAGGCACCAGTCATCTTGGGACCAGGTGCTTTCCTGTTGGTGCTAAGACTAGTTTGTGGGCACGAGTGCAACTGAGCTAATTAATGCTCCATATTGTAAACCTCTGACCAAAGAGATAGAGGTGCCGGTGAACGTGTTCTTCCCCGCTTCCACCGGCTTGGAGTCCAGACATACATTTATTCATACAGCTTCTCAGAGTTGGTTAGGCAAGATCAAGCCATCAGTTGGACTTGATAGCACGCAGTGGCCCCGTCACTTTGTACTGACTATCCCTCCTGACCTGACTCACTCCTACTTCCTGAGATCGCCCTCCCTAATTAAGTCATGGTACATACGCATTTACTGCAGCCTCTGCTTTCTGGGAAAACAGAAAGGCCTTTTGAAAAAATTACCTCTCAGTGCCTCAGTTTCCTCATTTGATAAATATAAATTATAATAATAGTACCTGCCTCATAGGGTTGAATATAAAGCAAATTACTATATGTAATGCTCTTAGTGGAGGGCCAGTATGTGTCACAGATGTGCTAGCTTTATTATTATAATTTATTCTAAGTGCAACGGGGTGTCACTGAGGAAGTTTAAGGAGACTATCATGGTCTGATTGACATTTTAGTATTAAGTTCCCTCTTGTACCTATGTGGGAAATAGATTAGAGAGAGACAGAGATAAAAGTGGAGAAACATTTAGGAGGCTGTTGAAATGGTAATGCAGAGAGATTTTAGTAAACTATTCAAGAGAATAGAGTATTAGCAGTGGAAACCAGTAGAAGTGGACAGAGCCAGGAAACGCCTTGGAAACAATAGCTACAGAACTCAAAAAATAGATTGGATGGGGCAGTGAGCAAAAAAGAAGATCAACTAAAATATATATTGCTTTTCATGGCATGTGCATGATAAATCCAGCCCTTTTTCTCAAGATATGAAGTCAATTCCTCCCCCATCCCTAGACCACGGATTTAACATTCTCTTTTTACCTAGACTGTCTTTGCTGAAGTTCTTGCTTGCTCTTCAGTCACACATCTATGACTTAACAAAATGTTACTGTCCACCACCCAGTTTTCACCTGCCACTCCCTCCTGTGGCCCCAGTGATGGAAACTTACAACAGCAAAATGCAAGTCCCCGTCTTGTGCTACTGCAACTCCTTGACTCCTCCCAACTCCTCAACATTCATCCCCTTTGTCCCCTTCTAGCAAGCTTGAATATAGCTATAGCTATAGCTTCAATTTACCTATAGCTTCAATTTACTCTTGGAATGCCATTTTCATTTTAATTGGCTGTTTTCTTTCTCCATCTTTACTCATTAAATCCTAACTCCCTCACTTAACAGAATCAGAACAGAAGCAGAAAAATGATCCTTGACTTCTCAAACCAACACCACTCACCCCTACTCACCCTCGTCGCAGTGAAAGTCAGTTGGCCCTTCCAGCTGTCCAGGCTGAAACCTTTAGAGTCTTTCTGTATGCTTGCCTTCCTCTTACACCACATCCAATTTGTCAGCAAATCCTGTTGGCCTTACCTTCAAAACGTATTCCAAGTTCAACCACTTCTGACCAACACTGGTTCCACCCTGATCCAAGTCACCGCATCTCTCCTCTTGATTATTTCAGTAGTTTTCCACGGGCCCCTCTGCTCCTGCCTTTGTTTTCCTGTAATCTATTCTCAATAGAGTGGCCTGGGTGATCCTGTTAGAACATTCAGATCATGTTACTCTTCTGCTCAGCATCTTTCAGTGGCTTATCGTTCCACACAAAGTAAAATCCAGTGTCTTTCACAGCCCCCAATATGTGGCCCACTTCCCTCTGATCCGCCCTTTTACTCACTCTTCCCCTCCCCCCATTCGCTCCACTACAACCTCGCTGACCACCTTGCCATCTCTCAAGCACACCAGGCCTGCTCCCAACTCAGGATCTTCCATTCATTGTTCCGTCTCATGAGCATGTGATTCCCCCAGATCTCCACATGGATGGTTCCCTCCCCTCCTGCAGGCCTCTGCTCAGATGCTACCTTCTCAGTGAGTCTTCCCGACCATCCTCCCTCCCCACCAACCATGGCCCTCACTATTTCCCTTCCCTGTGTTACTTTTCTCTAAGACACACCCTATCATACTATGTATGTTAACCCCAGCTATAAAGCACTTGGCTCCCAGCCTCTGTTCTCAGTTCTTAATCAGCTAAAGTTCTTGTGTGCAGGGGCAGAGTGGAGGTGGGAGGAGTTTGGAAGTGACCTCCTCCTTATAATTGGGGTTTTCCTCAGTTCATTGTCTATCAATTGTGTATACAGTTTGTTTCATTATCTTCATATTATCAACTGAAAAGTATTATTCTACATTAATGTCACAATAATGGGACCCCACATTTTACACAAGGGAATTTTTGCAGCCCTCCTTTGTTTTCACTAGTTTGCTTATCATCTATCCTGCTTGTGAGGACAGGGGTTTTTACCTGTTCTTTTCACAGTGTATCTCCAGCACTTAAAACACTCTTGGCACCTAGTATGCCATTAATAAACATTTGAATTAGTGTTGAGTTAGTGAATGGCTCATCCTATCCACACATATGCTGTACATGACTCACCTGCTTTCAGAAGCTAATAGAAACCATTGCTTAATCATAATGTTTACAAGACCATAACCTAAAATTCATGATACCTTACATTTATATAGCACTTTGCAGACCGTAAAATACGTTCACATACTTGATCTCATTTAATCCTCACAACAACTTTATATTCTGCTATTTCACAGGAAGCCGACCCTGAGAAAGAGTGTTTTGTTCAAGGTCACAGGAAACTGAATCATAGAGAGATTGAGTGATTTGCTCCAAGTCCACACTAGAGAATGGAGATTCGGCCTCCTGTTGTCTTGACCACAAATCAGATGCAATTTTCACTCCAGTATCTCAGTTCTTTGATTCTGTGTTGGATCAGTTGCCTGCACATTCTTCGACTCTGTATCAGCAACATCTGCCCACTCTCCTCAGCAAACCAGGCTCAGGACTCCCAGTCCAGCTAATCAGGTTTGCTTCGGTTTTTACTAACTGTGCTAACCCAGCAAAACTAGGGATGGCTGATTGGCTCTGCCTGGTTGAACAATCAGGATTAGGGATTCTGAAAACCAATGTTCTCAATACAGCTCATCTGCAAAAACGTAGATCAAGATTCAGGCTCTAAACACCCAGAAACAAAGACTCTGTAAAACTTAGTTTACATAGAATTGCATGCAGGTAGGGGCTTAGCCAAGTTCCGGTCAAACCATTTAAATATGTCATTCCATAGTTTTAAAATTACCACGGCCTTTTCAAAAGAGTAATTTTCTTATTTCTTCTCAACTTGAAGAAAGAAAGCCCTCTTTTTAAGCCCCGTGCAGATCCTGCTATAAATGACTGTTGAGTACCTAATAAGTGAAAGGCACGGTGCTCTTTCCTTCCTGTTCATCCATAAGCACATGTTTCCCTTTCTTTGTAAACTTTCTTTGCCTTTAGTCATTCATCACCATTCTTCTTCCCCGACACCTTTCATAGCTCATTCCCACTCACAGAAAATTCATTATTATTATGGGTCCACTCTGGTTTTTCTTCCCTTGTGGCTTCGCTACTTCAACTATGGACTGTTTATAGAGTTCAAAATCCATTTCTTTGTACTATCACAGATTGTAAATATTCAAAACCTGGTGGCTTAGGGAAGGGAGAGGAGCCCCATTCATGATTTGAACCAGAGAAAGGGAGCAGATGCTATCAGATGCCCCATTTTAATGGCATACAAATAACATGACTCAGACTGGTTCGGGTGCAGTCTGCGTACATCAGAGGGGGAGATGGAGTGCTGACTTGGCGAAGGAGTTGTAAATAAAAGCTGACTTTGGTTTGGCACCTATAATTACACCCAAGCCATAGCTTGCAGTTTGATTGTCTCTTAGAAAGAAAGAAGAGGAAAAGAAAGAAAGAAAGAAAGAAAGAAAGAAAGAAAGAAAGAAAGAAAGGAAGGAAGGAAGGAAGAAGGAAGGAGCCAGGAAGATGAATTTTGTTTTTTCGTAATAGGATAGACTCAGAGATTCAGTTTCCTTATGGAATTTATTTTATGTTTATTTATTTATTTATTTAAAGACAATTTAATTTTAATTTTTGGCTGTGTTGGGTCTTTGTTGCTGCACACGGGCTTCCTCTAGTTGCGGTGAGTGGGGACTACTCTTCGTTGTAGTGTGCGGGCATTTCATTGCGGTGGCTTCTCTTGTTGTGGAGCATGGGCTCTAGGCGTGCGGGCTTCAGCAGTTGCGGCATGAGGGCTCAGTAGTTGTGGCACACAGGCTTAGTTGCTCCATGGCATGTGGGATCTTCCCGGACCAGGGATTGATCTGGGAAGATTGGCAGGTGGATTCTTATCTGCTGCGCCACCAGGGAAGTCCTGAAATTTATTTTAAATTGGGTCTTCTTTTGCAGAGAACATCCATGAGAATGGTAGAATAGAAAATGGTGTCATTATCTAGACTTTCATAATAATTGTCTCACAGATGCCATAGGAAGCATTAATTCCAACACTGAATGAAAATTTTAAATAATTAGAGGAGAAACAATCCCTCTGGCCACATCTACAGGTCATATCTAGAGCATCACAGGTGTTTGTATGTAATACAAAATACTATGTTGAGTAATGCAAGGGAGGAAAAACTTTTTTTCTCTACCCTCCTAGGTTTGCTGGCTGCCCATTCCTCCAATCAAATTGATAAGAAACAGATTAACAAGAGAACCACAAAAACCAGATTTCATTACGTATGTATGCACAAGAGTTTCCAAAGAAATGAAAGCTCAAGGAAGTGGCCGGATGACTGAGGCTTATATACCATCTTAGGCTAAACAAAGGAAAAGGGGTTTGAGCTTCTGGATGGAGGAGGCAAGTTGTAGAAAGGGGAGGGGAGGAAATGCCTGGTAAACACAGGTTATCATGTTGAGCAGATCAGAGTCTCTCGGGTGATAAGTTGTCCCTGGGAGTAACTCTCTTCCTGGTATAAGACATTTTTACAAATGGAAATTTGGAAAATTTGGAGGTTGGAGGAAGTAAAGGGCTTTTCCTGCATGTGCTGATTTTCCATTGCCTTTAGCTCAAAATAATCCATATGCCAAAGAGGCACATTTGGGAATGGCACCTTCTGGAACCCTTTAGTACTAATGGTTAACACAGAAGAATTCCTGTCCTCAAGGAACTTTATTGCCTAAAAAGGAAAAGAATATGTATGAAAATACTATAGCACAAAGCAAACGTGCTTTGGTAGAGGTATAAAGTGCCGTGGAAGCCAAGAAAAGGTAGTTTTCTGCTGTGTGAGAGGTTTTAGGTTTTATGAAGAAGGTGACATTTGAAGAATGGGTAGGATTTGTATCTGTGATAAGTGGAGAGAAAATGACAAGAATAGAGGCAGGCAAGTTCAGAAAAAGTTTAGCGGTAGGTGAGTGGTCATGTTTAGTTGAAGGATATGTTAGGAGAGATAAAGCAAAAAAGAAAGCAAGTGACAAATTATAGGGTGTTTAAGGCTGTTTGAGCAGTTTCGTTTTTATTCTGTGAGTTCTAGGGAGCCACTGAAGGTTATGGAAGACAAGAACTTTTTTTTAGACAGTTCTTTGACAGCAATTGGAGGATGTTTAGACTGGAGTCTGGGAATGTAGTAAGGAAACCATTATGTAACCTAGGACCTGAGTTAGGTGAAGGAAATGGGATACGTATCAAGGATGGTTAAGAGGTGGAACCCACATGATTTGGCAACTGATTAAATGCTTTCCTATGTGTTCAGGGGAAGGAGAGGCATGGGGTGAAAAGCAAAGATTTAAGTTGGGATTTTGTAAATGACGAAAGCCCAACTTGATTCACCTAAAAAGTAAAAAAGGGGAATTTATTTGTAAAATTCAATACTTGATTACTAACCTAACTTTAGGAAGGACAGCCATAGAGCCAGGTAGGGACAACTGATTCAAGGTCTCGGCTGTCATTCTTCATCCACATCCTCTCTTTGAAGATAGCCTTTATTCTCTTCTACTATGAGAAGCACTTCCATGCTTGAGGATCATCACCATACCTGGTTCTTCTAGCTAAGGGACTGAAGAAGAATGGGATGTCTCTCTGGGCCACCTTGAACTTTTCCGGAGATGGACACTGATGGGTGAACTTGGGTCACACATCCATCTCTTGGGCCAGTCACTGGACCTGACATATGAGGTCCTGTTTTTGGCACATCCCACTAGAAAATCATGGTTGGGGGTAAGGGAAGGTATTATAGGCATGGCCATGGGGGAACCCTTTGTGAGCTGTGGTGCCATCTCAGCCTTCCCAACGGGGGCATAGTAAAGAGGACAGAAGAATATCAGTTGTGACTGGAGTTCTGGGCCACTATGTTTGGGAGGATGGTGACGCCTTTAAGAGATGGAGAAATGGGTTTGGGTAAAGTGATGAATTTTATTTTAGACATCTTACTTTTGAAGGCGTATCAGGCCATCTGTGTGGCATTGCAATGGGAGGCCCTAAGTAATTGGGGTCTTTAGTTCTTGGGAGAAGTAGGTTTAAAAACTATAGATTTGGGAGTCATTACCATATAGATCATCATGAAATTAATGGAGAAGATTGCTCAGGGAGGAAGTACTCAGAGAGGAGGATGGAGGGCAGAATCTAGGAAATTTCCATCATTTGAATGGAGGCCTAAAAGGATAAAACAATGTAGACTGAGAAGGAGCTACCAAATAACTATATCCAAGAGACGGAAATGCGTAAGAAAGCGTCCAAAACTCACTGAGAGTGTTGCAGATTCCTTTTTATCTTCTTCATCAAATCAACAATTCTCTCTGGAGTAGGTATTAGGATCGTTGCACTTTGATAGGGCACCAAGGGAGACAGAAAAGAGTAGAAGACAGATCTTTCCCTGAAGCGAAGAAAACTTGCAAACTCTCAAGAACGGGGTAAGGTAGTGGCGGGCTTTTGAGCATGTGCTCAGGTAGGGACCAGAATGGCTTTGGCTGGCCAGCATGCCGATAATATCTGGCCCATCTGCCACCTTTGGCATATGTGCCAGACATTGCAATAAGAGAATTAGGGGAAGAACTGAATGTGATAACCTGTGGCAGCATTGCTTGTTAGTTGGTTGTAATAGAACATTGTGTATGGGACATAGTACCTAATGAATAAATGTGTGATTTCAAAGGGTGATTACCTTCCTGGATCAAACAAGGCTAGGCTTAAAAATATCATATAATAATTGTCATTATTTTAAAGAAAATAATCTCTTTAGTTTGGGCAACATTTTTTTTTTATATTTTCTTTTTCCCAGTTGAGCTTCTTTAGTAAATGGTAACAGATTAGTAAGAGGTGTCATAACATGGTGGAAGAATCACTGTATAAGAAGGTAAGACAACCTAAATGCCCATCAACAGATGAAGAATAAAGAAGATGTGGTACATATATACAATGGAATATTACTCAGCCCTTAAAAGGAATGAAATAATGCCATTTGCAGCAACATGGATGGACCTAGAGATTGTCATATTAAGCGAAATAAGTCAGAAAGAGGAAAGACAAATACCATATGATATCACGTATGTGGAATCTAAAATACGACACAAATGAATGTATCTACGAAACAAAAACAGACTCACAGATATATAGAACAGACTTGCGGTTACCAAGGCGTGGGGGGAGGGAATGACTGGGAGTTTGGGATTAGCAGATGCAAACTATTATACAGAGGATGGATAAACAGCAAGGTCCTACTGTATGGCACAGGGAACTATATTCAATATCCTGTGATAAACCATAATGGAAAAGAATATGAAAAAGAATATACATATGTATAACTGAGTCACTTTGATGTACAGCAGAAATTAAACACAACATTGTAAATCAACTATACTTCAATAAAATTTTTTAAAAAAAGTAGGAAACCAGGATTTTAGTTATGACTACCACTCTCTCCTCTCCCCACCTCTACTCCATCACACATACAAACCCCTATGCTCCAGGTTTGCAACCTTACATCAGTCACTTAATCTCTAATAAAATGAAAATGACAATACCTCATTGACCCCAAGGGAAGGGACTATATGGAAGATTTCTTGAGTTTCCTTCTGCTGTGATTATGATCATTCATTCATGGGACACATGTGCAAGGAATACAAAGCTAAAAGGATAGGTTGCTGCCTCCAAAGTGCCTACTGTCTGGTCTGGGGAAACAGGAAACATACAGTTACAATTTAACATAAAAATGCTGTAGTGGAGGCAGATGATACACACAGAGGACACAGAAGGACCAGGAGTCCCACATCAGTCCAGGGAAGTTAGGGAACTTCCTTAGGGGAAGTAACACTTGAGCTGAGCCTGAAGGGAGTTCCCATGCCAGCAAAGAGAACAGGGGTTCCAGGCAGGGAGAACTGCACATGTTTTAAAAAGGAGATATGTCCTTATGGATACCGGTGGGCGGGGGGAGGAAGGGTGGGATGAATTGGGAGACTGGGATTGACATATGTACACTACTATGTATAAAACAGATAACTAATGAGAACCTACTGTACAGCACAGGGAACTCTACTCAGTGCTCTGTGGTGACCTAAAGGGGAAGGAAAACCAAAAGAGAGGGGATATATGTATACATATAGCTGATTCACTTTGCTGTACAGCAGAAACTAACGCAACATTGTAAAGCAACTATACTCCAATAAAAATCAATTAAAAAAAGAAAAGGAGACAAGTCTTGAGGAAGAACTAAAAGTTGATATGAATGGGATATAGCGAACAGGGCATGAAGTAGTGAAAATCTGGGGCTGGACAGGTGGTCAGATATTACTCAAGATAATTATTGAGCACTCATTGGTGGAAGGGCAGTGTATGCTAGATGCTGGCTGATTAGGAATTACAAGATTCTAAGGACTTACTTGAGAAGGCTTCAAACCAGAGTTAGAAAGACCAGTAATAAAGCTACTGAGAGAATCCAGGGAAGACATAATAAAAGTCTATTAAAGACGATGGTTGTGGGGAAAGAGAGATATTTAGGCATTAGGATCAACCCTTAGTTTATGGAATGAGGCATAAGGAGAAGAGAAGAATAAAGGATCACTTTCAACTTTCTGGCTTTGGGAAATTGGGTGGATGATGATGGCGTTCACTGAGGTGGGAGGTTGGTGGAGAAACGTCAAGTTTTGACACTCATATCTTTTATCCTGCCTTTGTTTTATGGATGCAACATCATTCCTAGTATTTCTGAATTTACCGAAGTACTTTTCTTTGCTTTCTGCTTGTTTCTCATTCTCTTGCCTTCTGTAGGGTTTGGAGTCTGCAAGTTGAGGGTGGTTCCGGGTTTATTGCAGGCAGACTGACGACCTCATTGGCTGTGGTCTCATCCTCAGGTGTCCTAGGCTGCAGCTCACTCTGCTCCGGGCATCACTTACCCCTCTTCATCCACCTCCTGACTTCCAGAGCTTTGTTGGAATCTCTACTCCTCTGCTTCTCTCCCATTCTCTTTGTTGGATGGGGTCGGGGGTGTCCACATCTTTTTTATTTCTTTACTATGATTTTAACATAGTTTTTGGGGAAAAGAAAAAAAAGATAAATGGATATGCTCAATCTACCATCTTAAACCAGAATCTCCTGAATTTGATCTTTGATATGATGTGTTTGAGGTAGCTATGGTATGTCTAGGTAGAGATTTATAGTAGGCCATCAGCTGTATGTATGAACTTGGAATTCAGGAGACAAACCTAAATTACAGGTAAAGATCAGGAGTTACTGGTATAGAAATGATGGGTGGGGATGAGATTGCCTAGGGAAAGCATGCAGCATGGGAAGAGAATAGGAATTAGCTTGACACTGGGGACCATCACTATTTAAGATAATTGTTTTTAGGATACAATATTCCTCTAGAATTAGGGAGAGTAATGATAACTTAGAACTTCATCCTATGGATAGAAAGGACTCAAAATGGGCTCTCTGAGTTCAGGAAAGTTGCATTTAATATATAACAAAGGTGTAAAAGCAATAGCAAAATGATTAGGTATAACAAAGTTGAACAGGGTGAGGATAGGAGTTCCTAAGATGGGAGAGATAATCAAGGGTGCCATTGTTTCCAGATGATGCTATCTAAATTTTTTGGTTCTGGGCCCATTCTTACGAGTCAGCTGAATGATGGCTCCCATGATCTGCTCTAGTATTTTTTTCTTCAGCTGAGAACATGGCTCTGATTCAAGTATCACTGTTCAGTGTGGTTTGTCCCTGGACCACCAGGCAAGTCCCCAGAAAAGTTTTTTTAAGAGTAAAACTTAAAGTAAGTATAGTTGGCAAACAAGTCGTTGGTTAAAAAAAAAATTCAACTGGACTTCCCTGGTGGCGTAGTGGTTAAGAACCCGCCTGCCAATGCAGGGGACACGGGTTTAAGCCCTGGTCTGGGAGGATCCCACGTGCCGTGGAGCAATTAAGCCTGTGTGCCACAACTACTGAGCCTGTGCTCTAGAGCCTGCAAGCCACAACTACTGAGCCCGTGTGCCACAACTACTGAAGCCCGCGTGCCTACAGCCCGTGCTCCACAGCAAGAGAAGCCACGGCAATGAGAAGCCCGCGCACCACAATGAAGAGTAGCCCCCGCTTGTTGCAACTAGAGAAAGCCTGTGTGCAGCAACAAAGACCCAACACAGCCAAAAATAAATACAAAAACAAAACAACAAAAATAGCTTATAAAAACAACTAATCAAAGAATGATTGTTTATTGCCTTCCTCATAAATCTCAGGTTTTTTTTTAAAACCCCATGATTTTTTTAAAGTCTCTGAAAGAGACAAGGAAAAAAAAATTTTTTTAATGTCTTTATTGGAGTATAATTGCTTTACAATGGTGTGTTAGTTTCTGCTTTATAATAAAGTGAATCAGCTATACATATACATATATCCCCCTCTCTCCTCCCTCTTGGAGACAGGGAAAATTTAATTAAGTAGGGAATAAGGATGTAGGTTGGCCCAAGGGTGAGTAGAGAATTAATCTAGTATGGGGCTTTATTATTATTATTGCTAAAACTAATTAAATTTGTAATTAACATGACAGTAGTAGTGATGGGATAAGAAGAAAGAAATAGGGCCACTTCAAATGATGACTTTTTTCTAGTTTAGGGGAATTTTAAAATTTTATTTATTGAAAAAGAAATAATTGATTACTTGATCCACTCAATCAACAGATACATGCAGAATGTGCCAGGCACGGTGCTAGGTGCTGGAAACACAAAAATGAACTCAATGCTCACTTCTTTGTAGGGAGCTACTCACTGATGGCTAAATGAAATCCCACCGAGAAAGGCACAGTGCAGCGTACGCCAGAGAAAGGCTTTGCCTTACAGCCTTGTTTTACTCCAGTTATCTGGTGCTGCCACCTGCTGGGCATTTTCTTTTTCACAGGGTTTAACCCTAGGCGTGGATGGAGAAACCAGAAATCCCTTGGTGGAGAAGGCCATTTCCTTTTTTGCACTCCGGACCATGCCCTTTTTCTTGAGGAGTAAACCTCCCTCTTCCTCTCCACCAGCCCCATGGTAGCACGAACCCCAGCTCCTCCAGAATCACCAGCTCCTCTCTTGCAGGCGTGCTGAGTCACCTGCCCGTAAGCCCAGGGTAATTGCCTCATTTCTCTCCCTCCAACACTTTTGCTACTGAGCTTCTGTTTGGAGGCTTTGGCCTTCTTTGGTCTTCTTCCCGCTCTTGTGAGAGAGTTTCTTGCCAGGACACTAGTAGTGTGTGCCTGAGTTGCTTAACATGGCAGGAATAGGCCAAAGGCCTTTGCAGCAAACCCTTCCACCCAATTTTGAAGTTACTCTCACTTCTGTACAGGGGGGCCGTGTCGTGGGTAGGGATAGTTTACTTACTTCCTCAACGAGTCGTCTGGTTCAGGTCCTCTGGGCTGCTTCAGACTGCTGAGCAGAAGTCAGGGTGCAAGGATGAAGTGTTAAATAGGTCATTGGCTTTGCATCATCAGTCCTTGAAGGGAGTTGAACACTTTCAGGGATGGTTTCATCATGAAAAAGGAGCCCAGTAGTAATACTGAGTCCACCATTGATTGCAAGGCCTCCTGCCTCATTTGGTCCTGCTTCAAGTCAAGGGCTTCCCATGAATTGCTAATATTTCACCCAGAATATATTTACCTACTTGGTTATTAGACTACTCGGTTAGGTACAGAATCATGGAGACCCCCCTTCTTCCATTACTTGTCAACACATCAAAAATTATTCTGGGTTTAGTAGGTAAAAATGACTGTTGGAATATAAAATATGGTTTTCTGAGAAATGCACTGCTTACTTTATGTCTTTAATCCTAAATTAAATCATGAAGTGAAAAATGTTTTTCTATCTGGTGGACCCCCAGCCCCCAAAAGCTCCAATTTAGGAACCCGAGTTTATTCTTCATGACTCTGAAACTGAAGAACATTTCCTGAGCTCAGTGACCTGCACCACGAGAAAGAGGGTCAGAGGCAGACACAGTGTTGAACAAATTAATCACCAAATCTCTTTTCTGATACTCTGCTTCTTGGTTCTTTTTCTTCCTCCTTTTAGCTTGACAGACCATTCTGTCACGTCTTCTCCCAGTTCTGATCCTTTCTCAGGCTGTAATTCATGCTCTCCTTTCCTTTCTCTCCTTTGCTAAAATTACTGGCAGCTATGGACTGCCTTCAACACAGCCTGGAACCCTCCTACCTGAATTGTTGTTGGATGCAGCCCAGCCAACCCTGACCCTTCCTTCATCCCATTTCTGAGGATGAAGTGATTTTCATGAAAAATGTTTGTGTGGTGCTTGGCATGGATTCCAGGTGTCCCCACTGGTGCTCATTCAATAGACTAGTGCTTCTCACGACCAAGTTACGATGTCCAAGGTGTCCCACAAGTGAGGGGGATGAGGAAGCCTGGAGGGGGGCGGCAATAAGAAGGTAGGAAAACATCGCTAATTAGTAGAGAAATGCAAATCAAAACTACAATGAGGTATCACCTCACACCGGTCAGAATGGCCATCATCAAAAAATCTACAAACAATAAATGCTGGAGAGGGTGTGGAGAAAAGGGAACCCTCTTGCACTGTTGGTGGGAATGTAAATTGATACAGCCACTATGGAGAACAGTATGGAGGTTCCTTAAAAAACTAAAAATAGGGCTTCCCTGGTGGCGCAGTGGTTGAGAATCTGCCTGCTAATGCAGGGGACACGGGTTCGAGCCCTGGTCTGGGAAGATCCCACATGCCGCGGAGCAACTAGGCCCGTGAGCCACAACTACTGAGCCTGCGCGTCTGGAGCCTGTGCTCCGCAAGAAGTAGAGGCCACGATAGTGAGAGGCCCGCGCACCGCAATGAAGAGTGGCCCCCACTTGCCACAACTAGAGAAAGCCCTCGCACAGAAACGAAGACCCAACACAGCCATAAATAAATAAATAAAAATTAATTAAAAAAATAAAAAAGCGCAGTTCAAGTACTTTCTAAAAAAAAAAAAAAAAAAAAAAACTAAAAATAGAACTACCATACGACCCAGCAATCCCACTACTGGGCATATATCTGGATAAAACCATAATTCGAAAAAATACATGCACCCCGATGTTCATTGCAGGACTATTTACAGTAGCCAGGACATGGAAAGTAACCAAAATGTCCATCAACAGAGGAATAGATAAAGAAGATGTGGCACATATATACAATGGACTATTACTCAGCCATAAGAAAGAACAAAATAATGATATTTGCAGCAACATGGATGGACCTAGAGATTGTCATACTGAGTGAAGTAAGTCAGACAGAGAAAGACAAATATCATATGATATTGCTTATATGTGGAATCTTAAAAAAGGGTACAAATGAACTTATTTACAAAACAGAAGTAGAGTTACAGATGTAGAAAACAAACTTATGGTTACCAGGGGATGGTGGGGGAGGGATAAACTGGGAGATTGGGACTGACATATACACACTACAATATATAAAATAGATAGCTAATAAGGACCTGCTGTATAGCACAGGGAACTCTACTCAATACTCTGTAATAACCTATATGGGAAAAGAATCTAAAGGAGTGGATATATGTATATGTATAACTGATTTGTTTTTCTGTACACCTGAAACTAACACAACATTGTAAATCAACTATACTCCAATAAAAATTAAAAAAAAAAAAAAAAAAGAAGTTTGGTCAGAGGCAAGGAGAGCTGGGGATGGAAGGTGGGTAGTATGGGAACCAGGAAGACATGGAGCATAGGGCCCAGATAGAGTGGAGGAGGAGAGAATCTCACAGGTGAGGGGGTGTTAGCAGGCAAAGGGAGAATCAACTCCCCCTAAAAAACAGTCCTTAAAAATTAGGACTCAGAAGCGGTCAAGATCAAACCTTAATTTTCAGTATATTCCACAATGTAAATGATTTATTTTCAGACACCCTTCTGACCCCCGTCATTTCACTTAGTTTATTGCAGAGTTAAGAGAAGACAGGAAGACTTCTCTCTGGCTCCAGGCAAGAGAGAAGTGAAAATCTAATCTTTCAAAATCATATTCATTTTTTAATAGAAGTTTTCGAGAGGATCATTTGAAACATTGCTAAACTGAGGGATTTTTTTCCCCTCCTCATATCCATCTTTTTCACATTTTAATTTTACTGCTTGAAATATATTACAAAATTAGAACATGCTTTTTGTTTCAAGTCAAACAATACTGAAGTATATAAAAGATGAGTGCTCTTTCCTCCCTCCAATACCACCCATTAAAGAGCTAATGGTAACAGTTTGATGTATTTTTACATTCTTATAATAATATATATAAGGACCTTTCTCTCTTTTTTTTAACAAAAGATGAGGTAATATATACACTCACACTGTAACTTTTTTCATTTAATAACATATCAACATATTAATATTTCAGCGTATATTTCAATATTTCAGTATAATATTTCAGACAATGGATATACGGTTCTTTATTCACCCCATCCTCTACTGATAGATATTCAAGCTATTTCCGGTGTTTTGGCACTACAAATATTGTCAAAATAAAAATCTTTATACACATATCTTTGTATCCTTGCTCTTTTGCTTTTAAAGGATAGATTCTTAAAACTGGGATTGTTGGGTAAAAGGGTCTGTGCATTTTTAGTTTTAGTGGCTACTGCCAGGTAACTTTCCCAAATAATTTGGCAGTGCAAACTTTGCATTATCACAAGATGGCTTATATTAAAAATTTAATGATTTCTCTATAATTGAACCCAGCTTAGCTTCTACTTTCACTTGTATCCTGATAACTTAATTTACTCTCAGTTTAAAACTCAGTTTCTTATGAGTAACTCAAATTACCCCTCCAACCCTACTGTTCTAGTTCTTTTGTTCCTGGCTGGCCTCTGAGTTTGGGAGATGCTTGTGAAATTGTGGCATCAGGGGTGGGCATGTGAGTTTGAACCATGGGTATCTCTGTCCATGCTGACATCTGTAACTCATCCTTCGGGCTTTGAGCATTGCTTTCTCTTCCTGCTGAGTCCTGCCATGGCCCCCAGTTACCACATCTAAATTCTGTGTCTTCCTCGTCCTAACCACAAAGACGCACCTGGTGCACGCAGCCTGTCCCACGCCCTCTCAGGGAGCCTGGCGATTCCAGCTCCTGCGCCTGCACCGTGCCCAGCGGGCATAGGAGACTCTGGGAGAACCCCTCGGGCCCTGATGCCCCAGCCCTGATCACTGCTGATCTTTCTGCTCAGGAAAACTCAGGCTGCTCTCTGAGGTTTACAGTCACTTAGGTTGTCTGTGAAGCCAGGCAACGGTTCTATTTGCTCTGGAATGCCTCAAACCTACCTAAGCTTATTTTGCTTTTCTGCAAAGACTTGACCTTGGAGGAGGGCCTAGCAGCCCTAGGCCCCACAAGTGAGCCCTCAGCACACCCCCTACCATCCTCACTTTCCTGCCTGCTGGTCAAGCTCTTAAATCCTCTAGGCTCTCTGACATCCCATACTCCTCTCTGCGGTTATGGTGTAAATATTATGTTCTTGGTCCTCCAGGCGTTGGCTCTGGATATTTAAAGCCAGACTTTGCGAATTAAAAAAACTACATTTCCCTCTCAATTACAGCTCTTGTAATTGAAAACATGGCTTTTAAGAACTTTTTGTCTGCTACAGACTTTACAAAATTATCTTCAAGAGCTTAACTGTTCAGGATTTAATTGTTCTCTCTGTATCGTCTCTGTATCTACATCTTTAAAAATCCTAACACTCCTTGAATGGTGGGGAAAAAAGACAAGTAAAGGGAAGTTTTTAAAAAACCCACATAGTGGGACTTCCCTGGTGGCGCAGTGGTTAAGATTCCGCCTGCCAATGCAGGGGACATGGGTTCGAGCCCTGGTCCGGGAAGATCCCACATGCCACGGAGCAATTAAGCTCGTGTGCCACAACTACTGAGCCTGTGCTCTAGAGCCCGTGAGCCACGAGTACTGAAGCCCACGCACCTAGAGCCCCCGCTCTCTGCAACTAGAGAAAGCCCGCGTGCAGCAACGAAGACTGCAACTAGAGAAAGCCCGCATGCAGCAACGAAGACCCAATGCAGCCAAAAATAAATATAAATAAATAAATAAATAAATTTACATAAAAAATAGTGTTTCTATTTAAATGTTTCTCAGAGACAAGAACCGGAGAAATGCATACATAACACATGTCAAAACTTTAAAAAATCCTCTTTAGGCACCGCCTGTTCCCCAAGTTTCATTCATCTTGTGAGCAGCTGGAAGTTCTCGGCCCCTTCCCTCCAGGAACTCTAGTCTCCTCCCTGCTTTCCCCTGCAGACCTCCTTCTCCTTCTCATCTGCCTCCTTTTGCTTCCAGGATCTTTCGCACCACCCCCCAGCCCTGCACATAGCTCCTATTTTATGTAGATAGACCCACTCCTTCTCAAAGCTTCTTTAATTCTCTGTCTATACCCCTCCTCTCAAATGAGGTCAACAAGTTTCCCTAGCTAGTAGCCAGTCAGCCTCTTAGAGGCAGGAAAGGGAAAAATATCTAAAATTTTTATATTAAAAAAATACATAGATCGCTACAGCTAAGCTTGATCTTCTGCTGTATTACTTATCTTCTAGAGAGCTCTGATGGGTCAGTGCCCTTGCATGAGTGGCTGTTACATGATTTGAATACCACCTCTGTTGTAACAGGGAGGGAACAAACAATCTTTAATTTAAGAGCTTTGGAAGAAATTCTGATTAGGGAAGAGAACTGTCTTTATTAAGCATTTTGGTTGGGAAAAGTGAGCCCACAGATTTGCTGTACACCTGAAACTAACACAATATTATAAATCAACTATACTCCAATAAAATTAAAATATTAAAAAAAAAAAAGTAAGCCCACAAGGCATGGCCCCAATTAACTAGCAGTGGGACAAAGACTAGCAAATTCCATTGCAAAAGAAAGGCAGAATTTTGAGTTTTAGAAGACAATCCAAGAAGTTGGGAACAGGGAGGAGAAAATCAAACTCAGCATCATGGCATTAGTCTGGGCATAATTATGTGCCAGGCCCTGTTCTAAATGTTTAACTTGGGACTTCTCTGGTGGTACAGTGGTTAAGAATCCGCCTGCCAACTCAGGGGACACGGGTTCAAGCCCTGGTCCGGGAAGATCCCACATGCCACGGAGCAACTAAGCCCGTGCGCCACAGCTGCTGAAGCCTGGGCGCCTAGAGCCCGTGCTCCGCAACAAGAGAAGCCACCACAACGAAGAGTAGCCCCCGCTTGCCGCAGCTAGAGAAAGCCCGCATGTAGCAATGAAGACCCAACGCAGCCAAAAATAAAATAAATAAATTTATAAAATAAATAAATAAATGTTTAACTTATATTAGCTGATTCATTCCTTACAACACTAAGAGTTAAGTACTGTTTTTTTTTTCTTATATATGGTTCCCTGTGCTGTACAGTAGGACCTTGTTGTTTATTCAAGAGTTAAGTACTATTATTATTATTTTCCCCATTTTTGAATGTAAAAACTGAGGCACAGGGCTTCCCTGGTGGCGCAGTATTTGAGAATCCGCCTGCTAATGGAGGGGACACGGGTTCGAGCCCTGGTCCGGGAAGATCCCACATGCCGCGGAGCAACTGGGCCCGTGAGCCACAACTACTGAGCCTGCGCGCCTGGAGCCTGTGCCCCGCAGCGGGAGGGGCCGCAGTGGTGAAAGGCCCGCGCACCGCAATGAAGAGCGGCCCCGGCACCGCGATGAAGAGTGGCCCCCGCTTGCCGCAACTAGAGAAAGCCCTCGCACGAAACGAAGACCCAACACAGCCAAAAATAAATAAATAAATAAAGTAGCTATTAATTAAAATAATAATAATAATCAAGATCAAGTTTAAAAAAAAAAAACAACAACTGAGGCACAGGGAAGTTAAGCCAACTTAACCAGGTATCAGCAAAAAGCCCCAACGTCACAGAGAATGGCAGAGTAGCAAGGCTGCAAAGGATAAGCCTAAGCCACAGCCTGGTGGACTCACCGTCACTTGACTGGTGGGAAAGTAGACAGTGAGACTGAAGGGAGCAAGCAAGATGGTCCACTACACACAGCACAGCAGGCACAAGGGCACAGCCACTCGGGTTCCCCTCCCCTAAGTCCCTCAGGGGCGTCAGCTACGCACACTGTGGGTTGTGCAGCCTGTGAGGAACTGAGGGTCAGAGTCTCAGCACATTTTATAGCAAGCAGCAAACAGACCAGCCCCTCTCCCCGAGGAGTGAGTGATAAAGTAGCTACACCGTGGGCACCCTGACCAACTTGACCGCTATGTGACTGGCTGCAGAACGGCTCAAGGTCAGGATGGTGAGATGCTGTGGCTTGGCGCACTCAGCAAGGACACGGCCAACGACCTCTCCCGACACCAAGGTCAGAGCTGGTGAGTGATGGAACGAGAGTCTGAACCTGGACCGTCTGGCTCAGAGTCCACACCCTCCACCTCCCGCGGTCACACTGCACAGAGGCCTAGCACGGAGCTCATCGTCCTGGTTGTCGTACTGTGCCCTGCCACGTGAGCTCCTCTTTTGCTGCCACAGGACTTCGTGAAGCATTCACACACGGCTTTAATCAGCGGTGTTTTGGAGGAGAGGGGTTTGGGGTGCTGTGTATCAGAGCGACAAACTGTCTCCAGGGAACAACACAAAGCCCAGAAGGTGAAATGCAGACTGGAGAGTAAGAACTCAGAGGGAGCAGCAAACAGGTCCAACAAAGGCTTCCCAGTGGTACCAGGAAGGCTGTGGAGCCTCCCACACGCTGTGTGACTGGGCTGTGAGTCAATTCTTATTAAATCTGTTTCTTTAATTAATTTTTATTGGACTATAGTTGCTTTACAATGTTGTGTTAGTTTCTACTGTACAGCAAAGTGAATCAGCGATACCTATACATATACCCCCTCTTATTTGGATTTCCTTCCCATTTAGGTCACCACAGAGCACTGAGTAGAGTTCCCTGTGCTATACAGTAGGTTCTCACTAGTTATCTATTTTATACATAGTATCAGTAGTGTGTGTATGTCAATCCCAATCTTCCAATTCATCCCCCCCTTCCCCCTTGGTATCCATACATTTGTTCTCTCTGTTTGTGTCTCTATTTCTGCTTTACAAATAAGATCATCTATACCATTTTTCTAGATTCCACATATATGCGTTAATATACAATATTTGTTTTTCTCTTTCTGACTTACTTCACTCTGTATGACAGTCTCTAGGTCCATCCACAGTTTTTATTAAATCTTAAAGGGCAAGATGATCTTACAAAACTGGAGGACTTGGGTACATCCATGGGCTGACATCTGGGGGAGGGATAGATAAATAAATCAACAGACATATGATAGACAGATAATAAATAGAGAAACAGAAAGAAGAAAGGAAGGGAGTGATGGAGGGAGGGAAGGAACTCATTCTGTAGCGTTCACAGTGCTGGAAGCTTTAATGGTTACCGCAAGCCTGCGAGGGAGCAATCATTATCTCTGTTATCTCTGTTTTACGGAGGAAGGCACTAAAGTGCAGAGGTAACTTGCCCAACACCACGTAGAAATTGTCAAACCCAGAACTTTAACCCAGCCTTTCTAACTCTAAAATCCAGGTTCTTTTCACTCAACTACACTGCCTGTTTCACTTGGGCAGGAAGGAGAGTATGTAGAAACATAAGTAAAGGGTGAAGCCAGTCACACGAAAGCTAATCAGACACATCAGCCCCCCTACAGTGTGTGCCTGAACCGTGTCCATCGGGCTGGACCTGGAGGTTGGCAGTTTCATCAGACCCAGGGCCTGGCCCCTTTTCCTCACCCCTTTAGAAGACATACCAACCTCTGGATAAAAGATTGATGTACCCTCCAGGGTTATCTAACCATGGATGTCAGTGTAATACTCTGTTTCATCAAATCTAAGGTGAAACAGAAGACGTTTTGAAATTCTATCCACCTGCACATTTTACTTTTTAAGAACCCTATAAAAAATAATGGATAAACCATATTGCTCTTCATGGAAACTCAAATAACTGGACTCTTTAATTGATCATACATTTTCTGACCAGACTTGATGGTAAATATTTTCCTATATTATGCTTTCTGTATCCTTATAAACCGTTGGTCAACTTTAAGGTAGGTGGAGACATTGAGTCAATTTCTATCAAAATTAAGTATGGGATCCTTTTTTTTTTTTTTATTGGCCACAGCATGTGGCATGCGGGATCTTAGTTCCCTGACCAGGGATCGAACCCTCACCCCCTGCAGTGGAAGCACGGAGTCTTAACCGCTGGACCACCAGGGGAGTCCATAGGATCCTTTTTTATATCAGGGATGATCTGTATTGTGGGTCACAACCTCTTTTTGTTTATAATAAATTTATTTATTTATTTATTTATTTATTTATTTTTGACTGTGTTGGGTCTTCGTTTCTGTGCGAGGGCTTTCTCCAGTTGCGGCGAGCGGGGGCCACTCTTCATCGCGGTGCGCGGGCCTCTCACAACCTCTTTTGAGACATCCTTACAGCCTCTGTTTTTCTTATACGGCAGCTTCCATGCAGACAATGAACTATTACAATGCCCTTTAAATACCACCTTCTTATGCTTTGCAAGCACTCTACCTCATATTCTTCTACAACACACTGGCAAAAACACAGCATTAAAAAATAGAATAATTCCTCAACTGCACAGCTTATAAGGCACCTTTATATATATATTACAACAGTCAGGTTTCCTTTAAAACAGTGGTTTTCACTTGGGGATAGTTTTGTCCCCCACTCTCCAGGGACGTTTGGCAATACTTGGAGACACTTTTGGTTGTCACAACTGGTGGTAGGGGGTGTAGTAGGGTGAATGCTACTGGCATCTGGTGGGTAGAGGCCAGTGATACTACAGTGAACAGGACAGTTCTCCACCACAAAGAATGACCCAGCCCTAAATGTCAGTAGTGCTGGTGTTGAGAAACCAGGCGTCATAGTTTCCTCATAATGTTCCAGGAAAACTCGAAGCTGATCAAGAATGCATGGGAGGGATTTCCCTGGCGGTCCAGTGGTTAAGACTTTGCCTTCCAGTGCGGGGGGTGTGGGTTCGATCCCTGGTTGGGGAACTGGGATCCCACATGCCTTGTGGCCAAAAAACCAAAGCATAAAAAAACAGAAGCAGTGTTGTAACAAATTCAATAAAGACTTAAAAAAAAAAAAGGGTCCACATTTAAAAAAAAAAAAAAAAAAAAAAAAAAGAATGCATGGGAATCAACTGGTGGTCGGGGAGAAAGATAGATACACCCAACTATTATGGTAGCAGGAAAGCCATCACTAAATATCTCAGTACTTTGCAGATTATAAGATAATATAAATGAAGAGAAGTTAACCTTTATGGCTGGAGCAGACGTTAGTTGATCTAGTATTTGTACAGTGGAAGAAATGCGAGGCCGTAAAAGTTTGAGACAGGCATAGCCGACCAAAAGCAGAGCTGCTCCCGGAAGCTGTGACTCCAGACAAGGTAAATTCGCCAAGGGAGGAAGTCAGCCTGGGAAGAAGACCGGAGATGTACAGGTGGAAAGATGCTGGCAGAATTACTGGCCACCGTTCACATTTGGCTGAGGTAATAGAGAACACAGTGTGTTTTTCAAAGTGCTCTGTGACCTTTTCCTTCAAGACAAAATGGTGGTGAAGGCTTAGAATTTTGTACATTAGAGCAATTTAATTACTTCAAATTCTAGCAAGTCTAAATATTAATACAGTCTAAAATAAATCAAAACCAGAAATGTACATGACCCTTTTTCAATGATTCTTTCTCTCATGATTTATAATTTCATTTAGGTAGGTGACAATAGAATGTAGGATTTCAATATAATCCATGAAAAGAATAAGGAAGAACTGGGGCAGAACCGCATTTTAGTAGTATGTAAAATTATTTTAACTGGATTCTCTAAATTCCTTGGCATTCTGTATTCAGCTTTGTTGTTGATATTTAGTATCACTGTTTTCCTAGCTCTGGTGAGAACAAATTCTTACACTGTTCTTGGAAAGGACATCCTAGAGATTCTTTAAGTCAGAGCATCTGACATTATGCTTGTGAAAGGTAGAGAAATCCCTAAATTCAGGAACAAATTACATTATGCCAAGGAGAGAGTATAGTGTGAGAATTGGTGTCACTAGGTACCTCTGGGCATGTATAACTTTGATAAAAATAAAATTAAAAAATAATTATATCTTTTAGTTTCTAAAAATGGGCTATAACCAGATGCCAAAACGCCATTCAACCAATTTCCCACTAAAACACTAAAAATGGGAGAAAATATAAAAACTTACACTAGTACTAATATTAAGAATTATATCCAATGATATCATTGTTTATGGCCTTTTTAGCCACATAAGTATTTTTGCTTGTATTTAGTCAAATATTTCAGTGTTTTTCTTTTTGAACTTTTGTTGCTGTAATTAGAAAATCCTTCCCTTTTGCTCTGTGGTGGGAATGTAAATTGGTGTAGCCACTGTGGAAACAGTATGGAGATTCCTCCAAAAATTAAAAATAGAACTACCATGTGATCCAGCAATTCCACTTCTGTGTTTATATTCAAAGGAAATGAAAACAAGATCTCAGAGATATCTGCATTCCCATGTTCATTGCACCATTATTCACAATAGCCAAGATATGGAAACAACCTAAGTGTCCACTGACTGATGTATGGATAAAGAAGTTGTGGTAAATAAATATATCTGTCTATCTCATAGAATATTACTCAGCCATAAGAAAGAGAAACAATTCCATTTACAATAGTGTCAAGTAGAATAACATACTTAGGAATCAACTTGACAAAAGAAGTACAAGATTTGTATGCTGAAAACCACAAAACATGAATGAAAGGAATTTAAAAAGACTTAAGTAAATGAAAAAAATTCTCATGCTCAAGGATTGGAAGACTTAATATTGGTAAGATGGCAGACTGGTAATATGTGCAAGCTGCTCTTAAAATTCATATGGAAATTTGAGGGACCCAGAATAATGAAAACCTTCTTGAAAGAGGAACAAATTTAGAGGATTCACACATATCAACTTCCAAAAAAAAAATTAATAAAGAGCAACAGTAATCAAGACAGTATGTTACTGGCTCAAGGATATACACATACACCAGAATTGAGAGTCCAGAAATAAACTCTTACTTTTTTGGTCAACTGATTTTTGACAAAGGGGTCCAAATCATCCAACAGGAAAAGAATAGGTTTTTTTTCAACAAACAGTGTTGGGATATCTACCTGCAAAAGAATGAAGTTGGACTCTCCTCACAGCATATATCAAACTTAACTCAAAATGGATCATAAGCACAAGTTTAAGAACTAAAACTATAAAACCCTCAGGAGAAAACATAGTGGTAAATATTTGTGACCTTCGTTAGGCAAAGCCTTCTTAGATATGACACCAAAAGCACCAGCAACAACAACAACAAAAAAATTGAACTTAATTAAAAATAAAAACTTTTCTGGACATACTGATGGCCAACAAGCACATAAAAAGATGTTCAACAACGCTAATTATTAGAGATATGCAAATCAAAACTACAGTGAGGTACCATCTCACACCAGTCAGAATGGTCATCATTAAAAAGTCTACAAATAATAAATGCTGGAGAGGGTGTGGAGAAAAGGGAACCCTCCTACACTGTTGGTGGGAATGTAAATTGGTGCAGCCACTATGGAGAACAGTATGGAGGTTCCTTAAAAAAACTAAAAATACAGTTGCCATATGATCCTGCAATCTTACTCCTGGGCATATATCTGAAGAAAATTATAATTTGAAAAGATACATGCACCCCAATGTTCATTGCAGCACTGTTTACAATAGCCAAGACATGGAAACAACCTAAATGTCCATCAACAGATGAATGGATAAAGATGTGGTACATATATGCAATGGAATACTACTCAGCCATAAAAAAGAATGAAATAATGCCATTTGCAGCAACATGGATGGACCTAGAGATTATCATACTAAGTGAAGTTAGTCAGAAAGAGAAAGACAAATACCATATGATATCACTTATATGTGGAACCTAAAATATGACACAAATGAACTTATCTATGAAACAGAAACAGACTCACAAACATAGAGAACAGACTCGTGGTTGCCAAGAGAGAGTGGGCTGGGGGAGGGATGGATTGGGAGTTTGGGATTAGTAGATGTAAACTATTATGTATAGAATGGATATTGGGACTTCCCTGGTGGCGCAGTGGTTAAGACTCTGTGTTCCCAATGCAGGGGGCCCAGGTTCAATCCCTGGTCTGGGAACTAGATCCCACATGCATGCCGCAGATAAGAGTTTGCATGCCACAACTAAGGAGCCCACATGCTGCAACTAAGACACGATGCAACCAAATAAATAAATAAATACATACATATAAAAAGAATGGCTAAACAACAAGACCCTACTGTATAGCACAGGGAACTATATTCAATATCCTGTGATAAACCATAATGGAAAAGAATATGAAAAAGAGTGCATATGTATGTATAACTAAATCATTTTTCTGTACAGTAGAAAATAACACAACATTGTAAATCAACTATACTTCAATAAAATAAATTTAAAAAACCATTTTCTATTTCAGAGGACAATATCAAGAACGTGAAACAAAAAACCCACATTATGGGGGAAAATATTTGCAAACCTGGTAAGAGACTTGTATCCAGAATACATAAGAACCTCAAAACTCAGTAATAAAATGGCAAAAAACCCCAGTAAAAATGGGCAAAGAATTTGAATAGACTTTTCTCCAAAGATGTACATATCACCAATAAGTATATGAAAAGAGCTCAACATGATTAGTCATTAAGGAAGTGAAAATCAAAAACACAATGAGATATCACTTCACACCCCCAGGATAGCTGTATAATCAAAAAGATGGCTAATAACAAGTGCTGGGGAAGATGTAGAGAAGTTGGAACCCTCATACATTGCTGGTTGGAATGTAAAATGGTGCAGTTGCTTTGGAAAACTGGCTGTTCCTTGAAAAATTAAATATACAGTTACCATATGACCCAGCAATTCCAATCCTGGATATGTACCCAAGAGAACTGAAAATACATGTTCACACAAAAACTTTAGCACAAATGCTCATAGCAGCATTACACATGATTTTTTCAAGCCAAAGATTGGAAATAACCCAAATGTCCATCAACTGATAAATGGATAAACAAAATGTGATATATACATACAGTGAATTTCTTCTTTCACTCAAAAGATATTTTACAGAACTTTTAAACTTAAAGTTTAAAATTAGTTTCTCTTGCTTTATGCTGAGAGACCATGTTATGATCTGTTCAATGTATAATTTCTTCAACTTATCTTCTGGCAAAATATTAAATGATTATAAATACTTCAGGCACACTAAAAAAGAAGGCATATTGTTTTGGAGCATACATAATTTTGTAAGTGTTGATTAAATCAAACCTGCTAATTATACTACTCAGCTCTCTTAATATTTATGTATTGCTTATTTTACCTGTCAGAGAGTGACATATGTTAAATGTCCCAGTACATTTGTGTTTCCGTAATTTTCCTCTTGTGTTTCTATTGTGTTTTGCTCTATATATGACTATATAGTGTTTATGAGTAAAATCACATGACTCATATCATGTGATTTTACTCATAAACACTACTTTATCATATGATAAAGGTGCATCTTTAACAATAAAATAGTGGTTTCGAATCTACTTACTGTTTTTTGCTTTAGGTTATATTTTGCCTAGGATTAACCCTTGTTTTCTTTTTCTTTTTATTTCTTGGCATTTCTTTGCTTATCTTTTTGCTTTCAAGTTTTTTAGCCATTTTGGTTTGAGTATGCTTTATAAACAGCATGATTGTGTGTATATGGGTGTGTGTGCATGGGTGCATGTGTGTTTAACCAGTTTGAGAACAACTGTCTTTTAATAGGGAAGTTTAAGAAGTTGAACCCATTTTCATTATTATTAATATACATGTTGTGATACTATGCTAAATGTATGTGTTTTATTTTTATTCGTCATTGTTTTCTGTTTTACTATGTTTTGTTTTGTTTATATCTTCTTCAATAACTTTCAAAATTGTTAACTTCATTTCTCAACTTTTTGACTAAATAAATCACAGAAAAATGGTAATTTAATCATAAACATAAAACCATATGTACATTGAAAAACATCATGAACAAACTAAAGGACAAACAACTAACTGGGAAAATATTTGCAGCAAACATGATATATATCTGCAATATGAAGAAGTCATAAAAAATGGGTATAGTAGTCAAAATTGTGTTTAGCTACAAGAAACAGAAAAACCTACCAAAATAGCTTAACAAGTAAAAGAACTGTTTTATTCAGGTAAAAAAGCTGTCCCATGGGAATCGGTCCAGGGCTGATAACATTGGCTCCAAACATCACCAATGTCCAAGGCATAAGCCTTTGGCTCAGACATTCTTAGCATGTAGATTTTATAGTTTTGTTTTCAAAATGACTACTGTTATCTCCCAGTAGTTCGAGAAGGAGGAAGGCAGAATTTGGAGAATGCACTAGGAGACTTATTTCTCACATCAACAAGGGAGAGCGGAAGTTAAAATTTAGCTTTTGCCCCATCCATAGTAGAGTCAAGTAAGGGAGGATGCAAATGAAGTTTGGATCTGCCAAAATAGAGTGTCTGCCATACATAGAGTAGAAACAGAAAATGCATACATGAGAAATGAAAAGATATAAAAATCATATAAAAGTAATAAACCTCATAGCAATTAAAGCAATTTATGAAAAGTTGTTTAGCAGTATTCAAAAAGTTCTTTACCCTTTGACCTGTCAGTTTTTATTCTAGGGCTCAACCCTTAGGAAATAACTTTAAACACAAAGATTTATCTTCTAGGCTGTTTATCACAGAGTTGTTTGTTTGTTTTTTTTATTGGATACAACCTAAATATTTTGTCTATGCCAGTTAACCTCTTCTAGGTTGCAAGGAGCAGATAAATCTTTAGGTTGTCTCAGCTGATGGTTTGTATTGTAAGAACATACAAAAAACAGAGAAAGAACAAAATAATCTCATAAACCACAGAGCTGAGGAACAGGCCTCAGAGGCCTCAGTGAGCACTAAAAAGCTATTCTGATAAGAAGCAGCTCTTTCAATCCTGTTATCTTGTCTGTGGCTCTGCAATGCCCTGACATTATGATGATTCAGCTTGTCTCTGCTTCCACTTCTCTTTCCACGGCCGTCTAACTCAGAGTTTCTAGACCCACTATTAGTTCTCTACAACCCTGTCTGCCTCATTGATCTCTGCTCACTCTTACTGTTTGGTCTCCTGATAGGTTTCTGGTCCTTAGGCACTCTGATTCACGGCTAAGTGCAGCCAGCATAATAAAGAGATTGAAATTAAACATGGACCACATCAAATTGCTTACAAAAGTGTTTGTTCAGTAAGTATTAATGTTCTTGAAAGTACTGCTCAGATTCTAGGCTACTGTCTTAAGGTCTTTAATAATTTTATTTCAAGTTTTTAAAGAAGCAAGTGTCAAAAACAAAACTCTGCATAACGAATAAACCAAAGCAGAAAGATGAGTTTATTGTAAGGTTTTCAACCTGCAAGCCGAGAAACTCAAGGCTATGGGAGCAGTTCTGAGTTGCTCACAGACTAAGGGATTTTTATGGGATAAATACGGAAGTTACTTGGCTTTTTCAGCTTGTTGGTTGCCTAGTGGTCTCCTTTTTTATTTGGGTCAGGGTAGCTGAGTCAGGGGAACAGAAAAGACCAGAGATAGCATGCACAGATTTGGCATTTGGGAATTGGCTGGTGTCCTCTGCTGATTTCTGAGAAGAGCGTAAATTCCTGTAAGGTTAGGTTAAATTTCCTTTATGTGCCTGCATTGACCATCGACATTTTGCCCTTGATATAAGTGACTCCATTTTAGTTTGGTTCTACACACAGCATGCTAATTATAGAGCGCTTGGACATACAAAAAAAAAAAACAATAAATAACCCACAACCCCACAATCCAAAGAAAACTATTTTTGATAATGTGGTGTTCTTCTTAGGGTCCTTTTACCTGGAATAATTTTTTTCCTTTTCTCCCCTTATCTGAGGGGGAAAAATTCTGTTTTTGGAGTAATCAAAGATCAAAGTATTTATGGCCAAACAAAAAAAAATGGATGAATTAAATTACACATTTTCTATAACGTGCAGCATGTGAAACCAAATATGGCCAAAAATGGGATGGCAAATGCTGTTAGTGTCTTTCCACTTAAAGTACAACCTAGGGCATTCAGTGCCATCCATTTGTTTTCACATAGGCTGATGTGAACCTCACCTCTGCATTGCATATGAAAACAAAGTTTGCCAGGCGAATTCATAATGTAAATAAGATGACTTGGGACATGTCTGACATGTGTAAGGGCTCTTAAGGATTTGTAAACACTTTAATAGCACTCTCAAGTGTTTATATACTCATTAACTACTAGTGTTCAATGATTCTTATCTGCTCATTAAAGTTCATCAAGTAGAGCAACAAATAGTGAATGAGGAAAAGAGGTTTATGTTCTGAGACATGTTTCTTAATCCAAAACCAAAACATGCTACCTGTTTTCTTCACTTTCCTTAATGGCCCAAATAGTGTCTACAGTTACTAAGTAAATATTTGTTTAGTGAAAAGAAACCACTGGATCTTGGAAGTCACACAAGATGGAGAACGTAACTGAAGGTTTAACTCTTTTGTTGGCTCCTTTAAAAAGCATTCTCTGACTTACAACAAAGACTTACATTCCTTGACTGTATTTCTCATCACACATCACGGCCTATTATTTTGGTTTCTCTATAAGTCTTCCTTAGTAGATGCTAAGCTTTATTATTAGTGTGTTTTCAATTTCTAGAGTAATATTTAGCCCCTTATATTTTCTCAGTGAATGTTGGTTGGTTGAATGAATGCACAACACAGTTTAGTGGATGCAGTAAAATTTTTAGATTTCTAAAATTTGAGACCACAGTCTTTCATTCTCAAATTTTTTAGGGCCTGCTGATCTGCTTTGGTGAGGTGATGATTTGACTAATGATTATCTAAATTCACTATATTGGGTGAAGCAAGGCATGAAAAGTGTCTTATCAGGAAGCTAAAATAGTTTGCAAGAAAAACCATAGAGGTGAATCTGTGTGTGTGTGGGTAGGCTATACAGTTTAGGGGCTGTGTACAGGCACAAAACAAAACCACATTGTATCAACGTTATTGGGTAGAAAAAATTCATTTGGCCACAATTAAGCTATCTATCTTAAAAGATTCTGTAGGACAGACTTATTTTTAATTAGAAAACTTTTCAATCTCTTTCATTCTTTCCAAGTGATGAAGTCTTTATTAAGAATATAAATTTTTAGAGACTTCCCTGGTGGTTAAGACTCCGAGCTCCCAATGCAGGGGGCCTGGGTTTGATCCCTGGTCAGGGAACTAGATCCCACATGCATGCCGCCAACTAAAAAAAAAAAAGAAAAAGAAAAAAAAAAAAAGATCCCACATGCTGCAACTAAGACCCAGCCCAGCCCAGCCAAAAAAAAAAAAAAGAAAAAAAAAGAGTATAAATTTTTAACAATATCATTTTAACCTCAAGATCTAACATCTGATAAATGTTTTTCAAAATTCTTTTCCTAAATTCTGAATACATTTAAACTTCTTATTTGTCACTTTTCACATGTATCAGTCAGTAAAGGGTGAATATGTATGTTTCCCCACAGAGGAATGAACACTTGAGGGGCCAGAACCATTTTCTTACTGGTATGGTACCGCCTTTATCTCTTAATGCATTTCTCATAAAGGAGCATGGTAATTTTAACTGAACCAAAACTATCTCGGTTCTTTGCAGGAAATCACTACGTCAGAGAAGAAACTGACCTCTATCTGCTTCAGGTTCTAATACTTTCTGAGATTCTACAGATGCTCACTTCCTTTCTTTTTAGATAAAGAGCAGATTATTTGAGATAATTTCATAGTGAGAAATGAATAAAAGGAGGTGCTATGAGTGAGATACCCTGGATTCTAAGAACTCTTTTGACATTGACTCTCTGTGTGACCCTGGATAAAGCACTTAACCCTTCTGGCCTTGTTCCCTTTTTTTTTTTTTTTTTTTTAATCTATTTGTTTCTTTTCGGCTGTGTTGGGTCTTCCTTGCTGCGCGCAAGCGAGCTTTCTCTAGCTGCGGCAAGTGGGGGCGACTCTTCTTTGTGGTCCACGGGCTTCTCATTGCGGTGGCTTCTCTTGTTGCGGAGCACAGGCTCTAGGCGCGTGGGCTTCAGTAGTTGTAGCACACAGGCTCAGTAGTTGTGGCTCACGGGCTGAGTTGCTCCGTGGCATGTGGGATCTTCCTGGACCAGGGCTCGAACCCATGTCCCCTGCATTGGCAGGCGGATTCTTAACCACTGCACCACCAGGGAAGCCCTGGCCTTGTTTCTTAATTTGTTAAAGTATTTGAATTAGTTGACATTTACCGTTCCTTCTAGGTCATTCTATGTGAGCCGATCATTATCTACCTTCTTCAATTCATCTTTGCTCTTCTTACTTATCTTATGGAAACATGTTATTCTTGCCTCCTCCCATACTCAAGTACTATTTTTCTTAAGAAATACCCCTGAGTTCTCTGGTTCTATTACCTGTGAAACTTTCTCAGAGAAATGCTAAGCAAATCACTCAAACCCTCTGGCCTGTAGTATCTTCATCCGTAAAAATACTGGAATGCTAGAGGATCTTCAGGTTTCTCACAGCTCTGACAATCCCAGCAAGTAACCCTCGTTCCTACTTCCCCAAGAAAAGAGATGTTATCTGGCAATAAGATTTTAACTTCCGGCTTCTGAACTCATATATTTAGCTACAACAACTTAATCTATGGAGTTAAACCTCTAGCTGGGTTCCACCAAAATAAACAGACAAATAAAACTGGAATGGAAAGGCATACAATTGTCATACAATCCAACAAATCCTTGTAGGATGCAAAAAAGCAGCAAACACAAGGTGAGACCTTAGGACTCCAGCTAAATTCTAAGACTGTGTCCCCCAATGTCTTAAGAAAATCACACCCTTGGAGACACTACTGAAATTTAAATAAAATACAGTAATTGAGGAATGACTGCAGATAAATTATGTCAGTAAGCACATATTAATGGTTGTGATTAAGCATTTTTGCCCTAAAAAACCCCAGCTGCATGCTATTAGAACAGAACTGGCTATTCAGCACACAAATTAACAAAGAAATGATATGGTTGACTTGCTTTAAGTTCTTTTTTGTAAGCTACCACACTGGAGCTCTAAATTAAGTAGATTTAAATGTTGTCTCATTTAGTAAAGCCATTTGTACCTCAAAACAATATAACCACCCATGAAATTTTCAGCTTTAAATAGTTGAATTATTATTCCACTGATTTTTGTGTATAGACCTTGTATATTTTGATTTACATGAATAAATCTGTCAATCATTTAGATTAAATGATTAAACAAATTTAGAAAGGTTGCTAAGATTATTAAAACAACAGCTCTGCTTTTTCTTAAGTATTCAAAACCAAGATCACTGAATCACAGAACTTCAGAGTTGAAGGGAACATGTAAGGACCATTTACTGTCATTTCCTTGTTACACAGAAAAGAGAACTCAACTCCAGATTGGTTTAGTGACTTACTCAAATGCACTGAACTACCTTTTCAGTCAAAGAAGTGAATCTGCTGAAGGAGAGTTGGCAAACCCTCTAGAATGATGCAAATCAAATTATCCCTGGGATGGTGGGTGAGAGGAACATAGAACATGGTGATTTGATGAGGATGTACATAACTCTCTCCAGGTAAAGAGACAGTGAAAAACACTCTCAAATGAGGCACTGGAAGAAGTGAAAAAGAGGGAGGAGCTCCAGAGTCTGGCCATAAAGATGGACTGGGCAAGGGGTCTCCAGCTGCACTGCTAAAGTCAAGAGCATGGAGGAACAACTGGCAAATAGGCAGTGAACGAGTGTACAGATGGAGAATCAATTACCACGTGGGGCCATGAGTAAATGACACTGGTCAGTTTTAATTTAATTTTATTTTTTGGACACGCAGTATTTGGAAACTCTTCTTCCATTTGGGTGTTTCTAATCATATGAATCTTGGTCTCCAGAAGCTGAAAAGTCTAATTACTTTTTTCCCAGTCCTGTGACTGTCAGGATGTGGATGCATGGCCCTGCTCTATTTGTTTTTTTTTTTTAAGTAAATCTTTTTGTAAAAGATATGTTAGCAAAACCTTGGGTTGAGAGTATAAATAGATGAGGGAGTTATCTTGTGCTTGCAAATGTGTTATAATTCCTCACCTACTGCCAAGTTCTCCTTAAGTCATCTAAGGATTGAGTGGGTCACAGGCTTTCTGCACTCCATGGAGGGATTTTCTGAAATAACACCTCCAGTCTCTCTCTGACCCCTCCCTGGCTCTTCCCCCAGGGGCTGAGTGTGTGGGCTCAGCCCCTTTCCCTCTCTTTTGGGGATGTGCTGTTTGCAGAGTGTGTGGTCTCACTAGCTCTTGGCCATGCAATGAGCCTGTGGCCCAGTCTCTGTCTCTTTGGGTCTGGCTTGCCATTTTAGAAAGTTAATTCATTTCATTCAATTCAGAGGACCATTAGCAAGCCCACCTGCCTCATATTTAAGGCAACTTCTCTAAATAACTTTATCAGTATTAAATGTGATATTTTGGTGTCTATATGCCTTACTCTTATATCTTAATTAGTTTTGAATTCAGACAGGTGTTGTGTACGACCCCACTAAAACCTCAACACGTTGTACCATCTCCAATCATTTAAGGTTAGAGCCCAGCATTGTCTACAAGGGCAAAGATATGGAAACAACCTAAGTGTCATGGATAGATGAATGGATAAAGCAGATGCGGTATGTATATATAGAATATATATATATGGAATATTACTCAGCCATAAAAAAATGAAATCTTGCCATTTGTGACAACATGGATAGATCTAGAGGGTATTAGACTAAGTGAAATACGTCGGAAAGAGAAAGAAAAATATTGTATGATTTCACTTATATGTGGAATCTAAACAACAACAAAACAAACAAATAAGACAAAAGAGAAACACTCAGAGATACAGAGAACAAGCTGGTGGTCGCCAGAGGGGAGGAAGGGGGGAGACAGGTGAAATAGGTGAAGGGGATTAAGAGGTACAATCTTCCAGTTATAAAATAAATAAGTCACAGGGAGGTAATATACAGGGTAAGGAATAAAGTCAATATATTGTAATAACTTTGTATGGTGACAAATGGTTACTAGACTTATTGTGGTGATCATTTCATAATGTATTTATATGTTGAATCAATATGTTGTATACCTGAAACTAACATAACACTGTGGTCAACTATATTTCAATTAAAAAAATAAAGTTAGAACCTTACACAAAATGCCTTTAGGCATTAGGTGGCAGGCTTATCTTTCACTACCCTATGTGTTTCTCAGCCTGACCCGCAGGTGACAGCTTTAAGCTACAAAGCTAGTCCCATTCTAAGTACACTCTGGCTTTGCTCACTGAAATGTGGTCTAGGAGAGGAGAACTACTGACATCTTGGAGAGCTTGTTAGAAAAGCAGAATCTCAGATCTACACGATCAAAATCTGCATTTTCACAAGTCCCCCTGGTTGAGTTGTGTGTATGTTAAAGTGAAGACACACAGAGCCATGGAACGCTTTTGTGTGCCCTCTTCCATGCAGACTATTCACAGAGATTGATTCTCAGCCCCTTCATCTCTGCATCAACTCCTCAAATAAACAACTGAGCAGTATCTGTAACATCTGTTGACTCACCCAGAGCCAAGGAAAACCACTCCAGTCGTTTGTCTTGTTTTTTAATTGATTACTGCTGTCACTCCCAACGTCCTCAACTCTGCCAGCAACTATTGTCACCAAAAGGCTAATAGTCTTGAGAAAGCTTATTTTCTCTGGACACATTCCTTTGGCTGCTACAAACAAACATGATTTAATTAATTTGCTGTTCGTGAATGGCTTTCCTTGCTTGGTTAACAAATGTGTCACTCAGAATCTTACTTTGATTGCAGTCCTATCTTCAGGGACTTTTTGTTGTGTGTGTGTGTGTGTGATAGAATCCTGCTAGATGAGAAATTCCCTTTAAAATTTAAATCTGTTCCCTGACCATTGCTCTCCTGTGAGTTGGAAATACTTCGATGAGAGCTTAATCTGATAATGTCCGTGTACAGTATATTCTTTTAGCACAGCTCTAATATCACCATAAACACAAGAACAAAATAATCCTCACTTCACTGTGCCTTCAGAGTGTGACATTTGAAGCCATGATTGTCCACCCTGGAATAGACCACTGAGTTTTACCTATAGATGGTCTGGCAAGAATGGGAAGGGGGAAAGCCAGGTCTTTTCCCACCCTGTTGGCATTATAGTAAGACCAATAGAGGGACAGGAGGGAGGTGCCTGAGAGCAGACATTGCGGTGTGATTTCCTGTCTCCTAGCTTTGGTCCACAGACGTGAGATGCAAGAGCTTAGAATGATGTCACCAAGGGTAGGGTAGGCTCCAGCCTCCCATCATCAGCCACCTGCCAGTTTTCACCTCACCCATCCTCACTTCCTCCTGTTTGAGGACACTGCCTTCCAGGCTGCCTTGTGCTGAGCTGAGGTACAGCCATGCAAAGCAGACTTGTTGATCCAGCATGATCAGACAGAGGGGGATCCTGAGGTTTCACTTCCCTGCACTGCCCTAAACCCCCATGTAGTGTGGAGAGTATCAGCCAAGCCAAAAGAACACAGGGCACAAGTTTGCCAGCCACAGGTCTCAGCATCAGATCCCTGCAGGGAACCCAACAACTAGAGGGAGAAGGGTCAATGCCCTGGAGAGAAGCTGTCAGCCAGCGCATGTCAAGGACTGTCGTGAGACCAGGGGCCCCTCATGCCTCTCCCCAGAGCTATTTATAACTGAGAATTTCCTACAGGGATTGTGTAAGTTACTAGAGCAAACTAAGCTTTAAGTCAGAACCTGACTCCCCTATCCCCATTAATCAGTAGGCAGGGGTTTGTGAAGGGAACCACAATAGATAAAAACCAAATTAACTTATTATATTTCCTCTCAAGTGGTACTGTGATACAGGGTATGTGACTTTGCTTATGGATTGTCTTCAACAGGCTGACACACCTGGGAGATTCCCTTTTTGATCCTTAAACAAAAAAGCTTGCTCATTGCCCCCCACTCTGTTTAAGGGAGCTTGTTGAAGCCCCGACTTTCCAAACATTCCTGACCTGCTCTCTCCTCCTGCATCTCAGTGGTGATTTATACTCTCAACATTACATGTGCAGGTTGTCCTGGCACCTTTGTCACTATAACAAGGACAAAAACACACAACTTCCCAGCAGTCGCATCCTTAGAGATTTACCCAAAGGAATTCAAAACTTATGTTCACACAAAAACCTGTATGCAAATGTTTATTTCAGCTTTATTCATAATCTCCCAAACCAGGGAGCAACCAAAATGACCTTCAACAGGTTAATGGATAATCAAGTTGTGGTACCTCCATATAATGGAATACTATTCAGCTATGAAAAAGAATGAGCTATTTATTGATTCACACAACAACATGGATAGATTTTAAATGTATTTTGCTAAGTGAAGGAAGCCAGACTACAAAGGCCACATGTTATATGATTCCATTTACATGACACTCTAAAAAAGGCAACACCACGAGGACAGAAAACAGATGCCAGGGGTTGACTACAAAGAGAATTCATGGAGGAAGTTTTAGGGTGATGGAACTGTTCAGTATGATTCTGAGTTGGTAGATAAATGACTGCATTTATCAAAATCCACAGAACTGTACATCACAAAGAGTGACCTTTATGTATACAATTATAAAACATCCACCAGGATGTTGGGGATCCCACGATGGAAAGCAGACTTTGATGAATGACTCCCACTGTATTACAAGTGGATTCCCTATGAAGGGAATGGGGGAGAAGGAGCTCACCTAAGTGACTTTGGAAACTGCTGCTTGGACTTGTAAGGCTGATGGCAAAAGGAGCTGTATGTAACCACTGTACTCCAGCTGGTAAATCTGTTTCTCGTGGAGGTGTGAGTTGGCAATTCTGAAACTGCTTTACATGTAAAGTAAGTAATAATAACGGACACAGGAGTAAATGGACGGTGGATAATGGGGCCAGGTTTTTCACCATCTGAGAGGGAAGTTATAGATGAGCAAAGGGGGGACACCAGAAGGCCCCCTGTGACACTACAGTCAGGGGTATGAACTTGTATTTAACTTATATATTTGATATGTATATTCATATTTAAGTTATAAATACATATATAGGTTGTATATAGCGTATATATGTATGATATATATATTCACACATAGAAATAATAATGCATATGTATATAAACATGGGTTAATATAGTTTATATATATTAGTTATATGACATATAATAAATATAGAAATAATAGATGTGTCTCAATTATATAATAAATGATAATAGATATGTGTATATGTATAAACATGGATTAATATATTTTGTATGTATTATTTAAATTTTATATATTATGCTTTTTACATATTATATGTATGCTCTATTTCTATCCTGTATTTTTTTTTATTATGTATATTCTAGCTCTGTTCCAGAGAAGGCCTAGAAGCAGTGACACCCAGTGTGAGATTGCCAGATAAAATACAGGATACTCAGTTAAATCTGAATTTCAGATAAACAATAAGTACACATACATACAACCTATAACTGAGGAAAATATCTTTTGAAGGATGTACAAGGAAACTGAAGCTGGTGGCGGGCAGACTGGTGGGAGGAGAGTAGCCTTTTAATTATGCACGTGTTTCCTATTCACAAAATAAACAATTCTACAAAAATTTAACAAGCAAAACGTTGTTAGTAACTTAGTAAATAAATAAAATTGGAAAAAAATAGACTGCCTTACTAACGTTTAAAAATTTCACTGCTTTTTAGAGAAACCACTTAAGCCCTTGTATAACTGTTTTGTAAGTCCATCTTTCTCTTTCCCCGAGCAGGTCTTCACTGCCCTTCTGCAGAGGGGCTGGTGGTCTTGGGCAACACAACATTTCCTTCCTGTACCCGCTTCTTCCCAGGGGAGTGTAGGGGAAGGGTGGTGTGCTGCCGATCTGGGGGCAGAGACAGGAGGAGGGCGCGCTCCCTGCGGTGATGGCTGTTTCTCACTGTAATCAGTGTCTCCTCCTGAGTTAGACAAGTGAGAATGTTATTCTCAGCTGCTGACACAGGAAAATCCTTCAATTAAACTCAGCCTGGCTACCTGCGCCAGTCATCACAGGCCAGCAACAAGGCAACATGCTTGAAACGATTTAGAGGAAATCTTCTTTTAATGGAGGGAATACTTAACCTGTGCAATTTACTGTTACAGAATCTCATAGAAACAAGGTAGCTTATTATAATGAAAAAAAAAAAAAAAAAAAAGAAAGAAAGCTTTCAGCCCTGCTCTGGATAAGAATGGCCTCCACAGTGACGCTGCAAACCTGGGTGAAGCTTCCCCGGTCTCTAGAGGCACATGGTAATTGTCAGGAAGGAATGCTGAGGTCAAGGAGGAATTTCCTCACACTGGGCCCGTGCAAAAGCCAGCAGACCAGAAACACTGCAGGAGGGGGTGGTCTGCCTTTTGCAGCAGTAGGCTGCATCCATAAAAGAGAGGAAATAGTGCAACAAAACTTCTCTTCTCGTTCAGACTTGCCACAATAAAAAGACTTGCCAAGACTTGGTCAGCAGGCTGGGCTAACAGACCCTGTCTTAGCAGCTGCCCACGGAACTGAACGGGGTTGGAAAGTCATTACGGAAATGGAGCATAGCAGCCCACCTCTCTCTTCTGCATCATCCAGGTCAGCAAACATGGAGCGTGAACCAACCTTTCCTGCTGCTTAGACTGACGCTCTCCTCATGAGAGACTTCTACTTAGAGGCCAACGCCCTCAGTTTGACATGAAAGTTACAGGGCTGACGAGTACAGTTCATAATTCCTTTACTTCAGTCTTGTTTCCTGAACTGCAGGAAGTAAGGAAGAAAGATGTCTACTTTATGAGGCCTTAGGGGAAAAGTTAGATATTCTGTGCATTCATGTCCCCCTTCTCGGCTCTCTTAAGTGAAGGGAGAGCTTCCTAATGCAGTGTCAGAGCTAGCTGCCTCGATAAGGATTGGCTGAACTGGACATCCTGCACTAGCTTGTGGGCAAGAAGAAAACACTTAGAGAAAATCCTCCCCCATGTAGCTCAGAGAAATCACTGTCTGCACCATCCCTTTAAAACATCATCATCATCATCAACAACAACAAGAAAACCAGGTCTCTGGTACTGTGGTGAGCTTCAGCCCGAGTCCCACGGGCACTTTTTCCTTCTCTGGCTTGGGTTGGGGACAATGGAGGTGACCGATCAGAAGCAGTAGGGTGTTCCTTTAATTGCTATTTGTCAGTCAGCGCTTTTACACGATTTTCCCTTGTTTGCTGCTGACTCTTGAGGTTATGCAGCATTGTGCTGTTGATTACAAGCAACCGTGTGTGCTCTGTCCCCTACGGCTTCCTCTTGGCTGGTGAAAAAAGAATAGTAATTGTAAATGGGAGAGCAGCTCTAACAAGGATGGAGGAAACTCTTCCATAGCTTCATGCTTACTCACCTGTGAGGGCTCTGCCTTCCGTGTAAAGACTTAGGTAATCAGTCATCCTCTCCACCTCGGGATATTGGAAAGAACTGGGCTTGACATCAAGAGACCTTGGTGTGCATCCTGGCTTTGCCACTTGTGTTATTAGCACAAATTACTTAACATCTCTAAGATTCCGTTTCACTCTCTATAAAATGTCATTAAAAATGGCTATCAACAAAGATATTGTGAGAAATAAAGGAATTAAAATTCCTGCCAAATACCATTTTCTCATTAAGTGCTTGTTGAATCTGAAGGATATTGTCTGAATCCCACCATCGTCAATTATCATTCTTAAGTATCTGGATATGTTCTTCCCAAAGACAGAGTATCTGACCACTAAAGGTGCACAGTGGCAGGGAATACCCCCCAACACAGATGCTGAAGTCAGTTTACAAAGAGTTTTGAAATATTCATTAGGAAAGGTCAGTGATAAAAGAAAGGGATTATTCAGGGAGCACACAGTATGTCACTTCTTATACGTGTGACTTATAAACACTCAATAAGGAATCAGTTATACTATAGCATTTGATACTTCTATGTTCAAGTGTTAACAGAACATAGAACAGAACATTTTGTATTAGCATACAAAAATGACACAAAAGTTTTTCTATCTGCTTATAGCTTGATGTGTTTTTTTAATTCTCATCCACTTTGATCACTCTCATAGAAACTTTATTTTCAAATTCTAAAAAACCATTTCTCTTTAACATCCTTGAATGCCTTTGACATAAGTGACTAACATCCCCTTTCTCTCAAAACAATATTCATTTGAACACATTTGGCTAAAAACATGTGAAACTCTAAATAAGTTTCACTTCAGATAACACAGAAAATCACACAGGATTTGCATACTTCATGTCAAAGGGCCTTGGAATTTAGTAAAGAGAATAAAAAATACTTGTGACTTTCACTTTAGCCTGCCCTCCTCTGATCTCCAATTTCCCAACCCAGATGTTAAAGACACAGGAACACCATTGTCTGAGGGGGACAACTTCTCGTTCTTTCCCAGCGCCAGCCAGGCTGCCTCAAGCACAGGGACACCTGCACCCATGCTTTTTGAGCTTCCTGCCCTCTCACCACCTCTCCTTGTAAAGCCTAAGCATGGACATGGGTTCATGGGCTCCATCTAGTGGTCACACCTCAAATCATCTAAAAGTTGAGAACATTTTGTCGGTCGATGAATGACATTTAATCCACCCCTTGTTTTGGCATATGGGAAATCTAGACCTAAAGAGGTGAAGCAAAACATTCTATTTTATTTTTATTTTTTTGGTTGTCATTTCTCTTTAATCTCCTTTAATCCAGACTAGTTCCCCCTTTTTTAGTCATTTAAGATACACCTACATTTATTTGCTTCAAATTTTGAATGTTAAGTTTTTTCCTGGGCTAGCAATACATGGTGCAATAATCTCTCCTAATGCTGGCCAGCAGCAGCCAGCCAGCCAGCCACAGCTCCCAGTCGGCCACATGATCACGAAGGTAAACAATCCATACATTTACAACCATTCTGTACCCGTGCAGTAGTGAATTAACCACAGGAAGTATTCAACACTTTACACCTTCATTTTAAACATCACTAAGGAAAAAAAAGTGCTGCCATTTATAACTGTAAAATGTCATCAACTGTTAGATGAATCTTGCTAAATGCTGCATTTTTTTTTTAATTGAAGTATAGCTGATGTACTATGTTGTGTTAGTTTCAGGTGGAGGCAAGGCATTCTTGGCACACAGCGGACAGCTGGTTAGCGGTGGCACTGGGGCCGGAACCCCACCCCGACCCCAGCCACACTCCCTGTGCTCCCCTCCTGTCCGTCCCTCCTCCCCTGATGCACCGAGGTAGGCGTCGTACAGTACTGCTTAACAGTATGTATTCTCCAGGAACTTAAACATCTGACGTTCAGTTCTGATGTAAAAATAAGCCGGAAACATAAAAATGAATATTTGAAATGATTATAAGTATCGCAATAGAAAAGACTGTATATTTCCATTGTATGAATTGTAAAGATTACTATGCTTTAAAATTCGACGATAAGATTTGTTGAATCAATGAAAGACAGCAGATTTCAGTGAAGGAAGAGTCAATGGAGGAGATGGAATTCCATTAGCATCTTGATTATGGAGGAGTGGATAAGATGGAGGAAATTCCTGGGATAGGACATTCCAGGAATATTGGAAGAGCATGACCAAAAAAAGCTGGTTGGATTCCCGAGGCAGGAATCAGGAATTTTGAAAATAATTTTTTCTATTTTATTTATTAATAGAGTTTTAATGGGCGCAGTGTAAGTTTTGACATATGCTTACGCCACCGAAGTCATTACCACAATCAAGACAATGAACATATCCGTTACCCCCCAGAGTTTCCTTGTGTCCCTGTGTAATTCTAATTCTTTCCTCTGGCCCCTCCCCACTCAGACAACCAGTGATCTGCTTTCTGTCACTATAGATGAGTTTGCGCTTTCTAGAATATTAATACATTAAAATTTTTTTTAAATAATTGCAAATTTATAGAAAAATTGCAAGAATAGCATGAGAACTTCCATATATCCTTCATTCAAACTCCAGTTGTTAACATTTTACCTCATTTGTCTTATTGTTCCTCCTGTATACTAATACATAGTATTGTTACTTTTTTCTGAACCAGTTGAGAGCAGTTGCAGACATGATGTCCCATCACCCTTTATTACTTCAGTATGTATTTCCTTAAAACAAGGACACCAATTTAACCAGAGTGAAACCATCGAGACCAGGAAATAAATATTGCTGTAATACTGCCATCTTTTCTATAGGCCCCATTCAAATTTCTACAATCGTCTCAATAATGTGCTTTATAATTTCAGAATCCAACCTAGGATCATGTGTTGTATTTAGTCATTAAGTCTTTTTTAGTCTCCTTCAATCTGGAATATTTCCTCATTCTTCCCTTGTTTTTTACAACTTCGACATTTTTTAAAGAGAGAAGGCTAATTACTTTGTAGAATGTCCCTCATCTCGGGCTGATCTGATGTTTTCTCATTACTAGATTCGAGTCATGCATTTTTGGCAGGAATTTCATGGAAGTAATGCTGTGTTTTCTCAGTTTATCGGGAGTAACTTAATGTCAATTTATCCTGTCACTGATAACCTTTTTTTAATCACTTAAGATGGTGCTGGCTAAGTTTGTCCACTTTAAAGTTAATTAGTAAGTATTTTGTACTTTTAAATGATCAGGTAAATATTTGCGAGATCTGTTTTGAGACTATGTCCATATCCTCATCAAATGCTCCCTGTTTTAGCACCCAATGATGATTCTACCTAAATTAGTTATTACTGTGATGGTTGCCGAGTAATGATTTTCTAATTCCATCATTTTTTCTATACTTATTGGTTGGCATTCTGCTATAAGGTGGAGCTTTCTCTTCTCCCTCATATTTATTTATTTGTGTATTTATATCAGTATGAACTCATGAATTTTGATTTTTTTCCCTGATGGATTATAATCAGTATCATTATTTATTTTGGGGTTCAAATCATCCCAGCTTTGGCCAGTGGGAGTCCCGTTAGACTAGCTCCTGTGTCCTTTGGGCATGTCCTCATAGTTCTCTGAGTGCTTCTTTACTTTCTGGAACATTTCCAGACTCATCACCTTGTTCTCTTCCTGCCCTAGCCCTGGAATCAGACATTTCTCCAAGAAGCCAGAAACTGAGATTTGGATGCTGGGATTTCAGCGCAACTGGGGTGTCATTGCTTCTAAGCCCTCTTGGTGCCCACAGCTAGGAAATATAACACACCTACCTGTTCATATCTATTTCCATATCTATCTATCTATCTACCTACCTACCTATCTACCTACCTACCTATCATCTATCATGTCATCTATCTTAAACCATGACTTCAAACTGATATCTTCAATTCCAATCCAATACCACAGTTTCTCCTTTCCACATTCGTAATGCCTTTCTCCAACAGTGAGAAACTGCCCTGCTATCCCCCATATATTTACTTACTTGCTTAATCCTCTTGCATGAAGCCATTCTCCCGGCTGTGCCCGTCTTGTCCCTAGCCCTAGTGCACCAGCTCTGAAGAGGGGATGGTGAAACACAAAATTTTCACTCTTTGCCCATTTTTCTCTTTTCAATATTACTCAAATCCATTCTCTTCCCTCAGTTCTACTTCCACTGCCCAACTTCAAGCCTTTAACAAGTGCTATTATTTCTGGTTTTGCTCCTGAAGATCTATCCTGCAAACAGCAGTCCACATGATCTTTCAAAACATGACTATGTCTGCTTTCCTCTCCTTTAAACTCTCCTCATTGCCCCCAGAGTTAAGTGAAGCTCTCCTACGTTACCATGACCTGGTCCCTGTCCGCACCTCCATTCTCATGTTTGCCTCTCCCTCCCTCGTCCTTTCAGTAGAGATGAATTTTCGCAGTTGTTTGCACACACCATGTTCCATTACTATCATTTCTGCAGCATGCCCCAGCTGCTTTCCCCAATTCACCCTTATAAACCCGGCTCAGGTGCTTCTGCCTCTAAGAAACTTTCCTTGGCACCCTTTCTCAATAGTTAATTACTCCTTTCTACTAGTCCTATTCCTTGTACACACGTTTATTATTGCATGTGTGACTCTCCACTATTTTTATTTGTTTATGTGTCTGTTTGTCCTACCAGGTGACCAATCCAGAGGACAGGAATAGACTCATTTGCCATTGTGGTTCCAGTATCTAGCATAGTTTCTGCTGTGTGCTATACACTTACTATATGCTTATAGAACTGAAAGAGAAGTTTTGTTTTTTTGGTCTAGGAAGAGTGGAGAAAATGATGTGCTTTAGTTATCATAACTAAACACCTGCATAACAAAACACCTTAAAATGTAGTGGCTTAACACAATTTCACATCACATGAAGTTTATTACTTCACATGATTCTGGGGGTTGACTGGGCAGTTCTGCTTCGTGTGGTATCGGCTGGGGCACTGGGGTGGCTGGAAGATTTTAACGGCCTCGTTTCTCTGGCTGGGTGTTGGTGCTTGTTGCTGGCTTGTCGCTCCACTCAGCTGATGCTGTCAGTCAGGCATCTCAATCTTCTTCAACAAGGGCCTCTTCATGTGGCTGCTTGGGCTTGCTGCCAGCATGAGGGCTTGGTTTCAACAAGGAGCATTCCAAGGAGACAAGTCCCATACAAAAGCTTATCAAGAATCCATTGCATTTGGCAAGCGATGTCAACTTGAGAGGGGACCACACAAGGGCATCACACAGAGAGTGGCTCATTGGGGGAATCAAAGTAATGGTCTACTATGGGGAGATGTTAGATCCTTTTGAGTATCATAATAAAAGGCAGTGAATTTCTGAGGAGGAGGTGTTTTTTTGGCTACGCCACACAGCTTGTGGGATGTTAGTTTCCTGACCAGGGATCGAAACCGGGCCCCCGGCAGTGAACGCGCCAAGTCCTAACCGCTGGAACGCCAGGGAATTCCCATGAGGAGGAGGATTTCAAATGTGAGAAAATAACGCAATGAGAACTCATTGCAATATCTTGAAGAGAGAATTACCTTGGGTCAAAAACAACGGAATCTCTGCAAATATGAAGTCTGGCACCTGGACCTGACACTTTCCTTTCAATAGATTAAATTCATGATGCAGCAATTGGAGCCAGCAAACTGTAATCTATATTGGAAGTGAGTTATCTAACCCAGTATTTTTTTAAAAATTAGTGACAGAAGTATTATTTCAAATAGATGCTTATAAGAAAAATAAAACAGAAACAGGTAAGGCAAAACACTCAGGGTTATTTCATTTAAAGTCGGGGTGTTTTGGGTTCTCCCTATTTTCACGTATTTTTGGCAATTTTAATAGTAAAAAATAAATAATAAAATACAATTTAAAATCCATTTTATAAAGTAAGACACGCAGAGAAAGGCTGCTGTCAGTGTCTGAAGCTTTGCCCACTCCATTCTCTCTCACGGCTGTCTGCACCTCCCCCTTCTGCTGGCATCCCCCAGAGACCTCCATTCTTCAGATACCTTCGAGGAATTCAGGGCAGCCATGGATCATGTTTTGAAACCTGTTGACTAGAAGACGCAGGTCTCTATTTTGATCTGGTCCTCCTAATACTGACTTAAAAAACTAAGCAGACTCAGTGCCGCTGCTGCTCTGTGTCCTCTCTGCCCGCGGCCCCCCCACCCCCCCAACCTGGCAGCCACCCAGGAGTCCACTGCTCTCTGCACTTACTGCTATCGTGAACACAGGAAACAGCGTGGGTACCTTCTGATTTCTGATTGAGGATGTGGAAAGTGATGCTGCAGGGATCAAAAGTAGAGAAGCTTCTAAGACATTTGAGAAACTGCATTCCCAAGACATTTGCTAAGTGGCCCCCAGAAAAATCCAAAGACGTGTTAGTCTGTGCGATTTTTAAAAATAAATTTATTTATTTTATTTATTTATCTTTGGCTGCCTCGGTTCTTCGTTGCTGCCCGCGGGCTTTCTCTAGTTGCGGCGAGCGGGGGCTACTCGTCGTTGCAGTGCATGGGCTTCTCATTGCGGTGGCTTCTCTTGTTGCGGAGCACGGGCTCTAGGCACGTGGGCTTCAGTAGTTATGGCATGTGGGCTCAGTAGTTGTGGCTTGCAGGCTCTAGAGTGCAGGCTCAGTAGTTGTGGTGCACAGGCTTAGCTGCTCTGCGGCCTGTGGGATCTTCCCGGACCAGGGCTCGAACCCGTGTCCCCTGCATTGGCAGGCGGATTCTTAACCACTGCATCACCAGGGAAGCCCAGTCTGTGCAATGTTAATGCCATTGTCCTGTGAATACTTTTGCAAAGAAGGCTGGAGGCAGGTGGCTCCCCAGCAAGGGCACTGAGCCAGTGGGAGGGGAAGGGTAGGAAGCTATGCATTTTGTACTGCAGGCTTATCAAGAGTCGTGCTGTTTCCTGTGTTAGGGGAGCTGTGTGGTCTCCATGGAGCATGAAGAAGACTTGGCTGGGACTTTTTAATCATCGTTGAGTTAATGCTAGGTCTAGTCATCTCATCATACATTTTCTGTGTTCTTACTGTGTTCTGGGCTTCCTGCTTAATCTTTGGGAGCTCACAGAGAGGAGCAGGGCTGCCTCTGTCCTGAAAATGCTCACAGGCTGCCATGTGCTTGGGATCAAGGTTGGCTGAGTAAATACCCATTAAACATACGAAGCAGACACTTGGGAAACTAGAAAAGCAGAGAAACAAAGTTTTGTTTTGCTTAAAAGAATATGTTTTCCTCCCAAAGCATAAAAGCTCTAATTGTAGAAACTATGCATGTTATTGTTTAATTTTTAGGAAAGCAAAATATTTTTAAGATTTGTAGTTTTCAGGCTTCCCTGGTGACGCAGTGGTTCAGAATCCGCCTGCCAATGCAGGGGACACGGGTTCGAGCCCTGGTCCGGGAAGATCCCACATGCTGCGGAGCAACTAAGCCCGTGCGCCACAACTACTGAGCCTGCGCTCTAGAGCCCACGAGCCACAACTACTGAGCCTGCGTGCCACAACTACTGAACCCGCGTGCCTAGAGCCCGTGCTCCGCAACAAGAGAAGCCACCACAAGAAGAAGCCCGTGCACCATAACAAAAGAGTAGCCCCTGCTCACCGCAACTAGAGAAACCCCACATGCAGCAACGAAGACCCAACGCAGCCAAAAATAAATTTAAAAAAAAAAGAGTGAATCTGCATAAAAACATAAATCTACCATAAAAAAAAAAAAGATTTGTAGTTTTCAACATGTCTCTGTAGTGGGTGTGAAAAATATGCGCAGGAATAACTCTAACACAAGACAGCATGTGATGGATACCATAAGGGAGCGCCAAAGTGCCAATGTATTCCGAGACAGAGGGACCACAAAGTCTTTATGGAGGAGGTGGTGTTTGAAGTGGACTTTGACGGGTAGACAGAAGGGGTTGGAGCACATGATCTCTAAATCCATTCAAATTCTTTCCTGCTGATTTTCGTGGGTGTGGGTGGGATGGACAAGGATGCTCCAGGCAAAGAGACGACTTTGGGATCAGAGAGGCATGCTGGGGGATTATGAGCGCTCCCTGGCGCCTGGAGAAAAAGGCACATGGCGGGGTAAAGGATCTCAGGGCTCAGCCTGGTTTAGTTTGGCTGCAGCAGGAAGGCTTCCTTCGACCTCCTTTACTCTCCTCAATCCCAGGCCCTACTTCCAACAGGAAAGTCTGGAGGGACTGCTTTTCTTTCCAAAGGGCAGTCTGCCCAGGGCCGAGGCTGGTGTGTCCAGCCTGCCCTTGTCCCTGCTCAGGGTACAGGGAAACCACTGTCTGGCTTTCCTGTTTTCTGTGCGAGTGCTCAGCTCAGCTGTCTGTGTTCCTAGCCTGCTTCTGTGTACTCGGAGTTGACCTTCAGAGCATGACATTTGAGCATCAGTGCCGAGCTTCCTGTGCAAAGTACAGTGAGTTTGTGACTGTGTCCAGAGCTACAGACAGGCCCCTCTTCTGTGAGCTGCACGACCAATTTGGCCTCATTAAGAATGAAGTGGGCAAATGGGAATGTCTGCGAGGGCATCAACGGGCGCTGCTTGGACAGAGGGCAGCCGCCAGGCAAACACACCCCAGGCTTCTTCCCAGTAAAGGCAGACCCCGAGTCACAACGCGGCCTTGTCCCCAGCACTTCCCAGAATGCCCTTTAGCATCCTGGTGCCACCCACACCCCGTCTCACTCCCGCGTGCCACTTCTGCCACCTCTCCTATGAGCGCCCTTCGGGGGACTCTGTGACTCCCCCTTGTGCCCCTACACGTTACTGAAACTTTCATGTGTATTTTATTCACAGAGTTAGGATGGCTTCATCCTTTCCAAATTAATTTCTCCTTTATCTCGGTTCCTTCTACCCTGTTTCCATCAAGGTTGAAAGCCAATGTTATTTTCATAGGGAAAGTGATAGTTCCTTGATGGATTCAGTTGTAGGAGCCATATGACCTGCTCACAGAAGTTCTGTGTAGTCACAGAAAGAGAGGGAGGTATGTAGAAACATACCATAACTAACTTAACAGAGCAGTTTAAAGACAAAGATTAATGCTGCTACCATTTAGGAGTTCAAAGACAAAACATTTGCAAATTTAAAACATAATTACACATATATCCCTCTGGGGACTTGGAGACATAGTTTTGCAAAATAACTTTGGCTGCTAGAGAATGAAGAAAAGTGCTAGATGTTAAAAACTGTTAACTGTTCATGGACCCACATAAATTGAGGGTGTTCTGATATTTGCTATTATGTTTCTTACCCCACTGCTCCTCTGCATATGCACATTTACTCTGGACTGATATTTGAGATTATCCAACACTCGCTGTACATGTATGCAAAGACTCGGGAAGAAAAGCTTGAGTTAGTAAAAAGCTAGCTATGTGACCATGGGCAAATTATTTGTCCTCTCTCAATACATCTTTCCTCACTTTTAAAATGAGAAGGTTGGACTAAGCATTCTTCCATCTTTAACAATCCGTGATTAACAAGAAAACACACTATAGAACAGTAATTAGTGTCTTAGGATCCACTATTGCCTTTGATTCTTATAGCTGTGTGATCTGAATAAAGTAATTTCTTCTCCCCAGACCTCACTTCATCTGTAAAATGACAGAATTGGCCTCTCTATTCTTTATTGTCCCTTCGAGCTCTAATATTTTGCAGTTTTCCTCAGTTAGGGTGGAAGTCTCAGCTTTCTCTTCTTTGCATTTGGCTCTCATGCTGGGGGAGAGGGGAGGGAGAGGGGAGAGGCCTAATATTAATCATTATTATTTTCAGTCTCTCTGTTTTGTCTTCTCTCTTTCCTCTCTCCCTACTCCCCCCACCCCCCAACTTTCTCTCCTATTGTTCTTCTAGAAAACTGGGAAAGTTTCCTCATAATGAACGTTGCAGACCCAGCTTTACTCAGCGAATCCTGAAGCCTAGGTCTGGGTTGGAGAAGAGGCAGAAGTGCTTACAGCTCTGCATTGTTTGTTTTTAAGTCAGTTTATTGGAATCCCTGCAGGAGATTAAGCTCTTTAGACTATCAATACTGGGCCCTGTATTGCTTAGGAATAGGTTTGGGTGAGACTGCTAGAGAAAACCTAAAGTAACAGTGGCTTTAAAAAACAGAACTTTATTTCTTCCTCAGGCAATAGTCCAGGTTTATAGTCTAAGGCTCTTGTGGCAGCTCTGAGCCAGGAAGTCCTCAGGATCTCAAGCTCCTTGGCCTACTTGCCCCACCATCCCCAGGCTGTAACCCTCACCCTGTTGATCCAAGCCATATAATGAGGAGGGAAAACCAGGAAGAGGCTTGGGAACTGCCACACTGTGCTGCACCCCATTGGCCAGACATTGGTCACATGACCACACCCAACTGCAAGGGAGGCTGGGCATTGTAGACTCCCTTCTGGGTGGCCATGGATCCAGGCAAAAAATTGAGGATTACACTACCTTGGAAGGAGGGGAGAATGGATACTGGGAACAGAAAGCCATCTCTGCTACTATCTCCATTTGGCTAGTGAGCCTTGGATATGTTCTCTCTATAGTGAGAAACCATAAGGGAAGAGGGGTGAGTCCTAGGACCTCCAATACCCAGCACCCTTATTTCTCTTTATTCTCTCTTGTCCTAGAAGACTCCACTCTCACAAGACACTGCCATTTCCCAAGAACTCCAAATCATTCGTGTATTTACTCATCTACAAAGGTTTGTGGAAAATGCTCTGTAGTCAGCACCGTATTTGGCAAGGGGACCAGAAAGACAGATGAGGTAAAGTCCTTTCCCTAAGGAGTTTACAGTCTGGCAGATAGAAGCAGACATGTAAACCAATTGCCTGGAATCATTATAGAATAGACACTTGAACTGGGTATAATGGGATGGGGTATAAGAAAAGAAGTAATAATTCTAACTTCACAAACAGACGGCAGAGGGGTAAGGAAATGCCTCATAAAGGAATTCTCCATTAAACTGAGTGTTTAAAGCCAAATTCCTTGGATGGAGGGTACAGGGCAGGGTCTCTGCCTTTTTTCTCCCTTTTTTCCCCTTTCTTCTCCATGACTAATATGTTTTGCTTATAACCACCCATATGTAAACAGATCAACTTGGCTGCTGTCCTCGTAAAAACATAGTGTCCCTGGCTAAGCTCAAGTTACCAAATTGCATATTCATTTACGTGGCAATTCCTGTAACCCTGCCTCTTAAGAAAACTAGAAAAATGAAGTTAATTACCAAAGGAAATCAACTGCAAAAATATCCAAGCCCTAATTCTAGGTAAAGATTACAGAACATGGCACAATGTAAACTCTGGTGGGGGTCTGTCGAAGAGGTGAAGCAATTGTTTTTACATGGAGAAATTACTGGGTTCTGTACAAATGCAACTGTAATCGTTAGCAAGATAATGGAATATGGCTTCGCATTTACTAAATTGTTGAGCCATTATCTGCTCAACTACTAACATTCAGTTTAAAGAGTATTTTTCTCTAGTTATCATAAATGGAAGTAATGGTGAACCTGAGAAATTTATGAGCAGTAACACTTGATGTTTAGGAGAATATAATTTATCATTCACAGCATACAATTTTGCAAGATTAAAAATGTTCATTTTGCCACAAGAATTCAAGATTGCTTAGATTCTTTCAGTTAGATCACCCAAGGTGAACTTTCAAGCTCTTACAAATTCTTCTTCCCCATGAATTTTCATTGACTAAGTCAACAGGAAATTCTCCATTTTATCTGAAGTTTCAAAATATGCATTTTTATTTCTCTGTTTTTCTGTGTATGAAACTTATGCTTCCTTATGTATTATTTTTACTTTACAAGTTTAAATTCCTTGGAGAATGTTTTAAGTATAAAATTTAATTTTATAAACATGTATTCATTATCTCATAAAGCAAGATTAACTGTGTAAAGCAGAGGTCCACACACTTTTTCAATAAAGGGCCAGAGAGTAAATATTTTAGATTTTGCAGGCCCCATACAGTCTTTGTTGCATATCCATCTTCGTTTATGTCTTCTTTTTTCTTAACAATGCTTAAAAATGTAAAAACCTTGTGGGCTGTACAAAAACACGCTTCATTTGTCCTGTGGTCCTTAGTTTGCCAATCTCTGAAAAGCTTTGATTTCAAAATCTTACATGCACATAAATAACTATAATAAAAGGCAGATATGTAATGCTATATAAGTACAAATGTGTAGATATGCAGCATTTGATCCTCTTCCAGGGTTCTTCCCAGCAATGGCATCATAATCTACACAGTTATGAAGTCAGAGACCTTGGACTCATCCTTAATACAAATCTCTCCCTTTCCCTTGCCCCTTGTATTTATTTATTTATTTTTTGAATTTTATTTTATTTATTTTTTATACAGCAGGCTTTTATTAGTTATCCATATTAGTGTATATATGTCAATCCCAATCTCCCAATTCATCCCACCACCACCACCCTGTCCCACTTTCCCCCCTTGGTGTCAATACATTTGTTCTCTACATCTGTGTCTCTATTTCTGCCTTGCAAACTGGTTCATCTGTACCATTTTTCTAGATTCCACATATATGCATTAATATACGATATTTGTTTTTCTCTTTCTGATTTATTTCACTCTGTATGACAGTCTCTAGGTCCACCCATGTCTCTACAAATGACCCAATTTCGTTCCTTTTCATGGCTGAGTAATACTCCACTGTATAAATGTACCACATCTTCTTTATCCATTCCTCTGTTGATGGACATTTCAGTTACTTCCATGTCCTGGCTATTGTAAATAGTCCTGCAGTGAACATCGGGGTGCATGTATCTTTTCGAATTATGGTTTTATCCAGATATATGCCCAGTAGTGGGATTGCTGGGTCGTATGGTAGTTCTATTTTTAGTTTTTTTAAGGAACCTCCATAGTGGCTGTATCAATTTACATTCCCACCAACAGTGCAAGAAGGTTCCCTTTTCTCCACACCCTCCCCAGCATTCGTTGTTTGTAGATTTTCTGATGATGCCCATTCTAACTGGTGTGAGGTGATACCTCACTTAGTTCTGATTTACATTTCTCTAATAATTAGTGATGTTGAGCAGCTTTTCATGTGCCTCTTGGCCATCTGTATGTCTTCTTTGGAGAAATGTCTATTTAGGTCTTCTGCCCATTTTTGGATTGGGTTGTTTGTTTTTTTAATATTGAGCTGCATGAGCTGTTTATATATTTTGGAGATTAATCCTTTGTCCATTGATCCGTTTGAAAATATTTTCTCCCATTCTGAGGGTTGTCTTTTCGTCTTGTTTATAGTTTCCTTTGCCATACAAAAGCTTTTAAGTTTCATTAGGTCCCATTTGTTTATTTTTATTTCCATTACTCTAGGAGGTGGGTCAAAAAAGATCTTGCTGTGATTTATGTCAAAGAGTGTTCTTCCTATGTTTTCCTCTAAGAATTTTATAGTGTCCCATCTTACATTTAGGTCTTTAATCCATTTTCAGTTTATTTTTGTGTATGGTGTTAGGAAGTGTTCTAATTTCATTCTTTTACATGTAGCTGTCCAGTTTTCCCAACACCACTTATTGAAGAGGCTGTCTTTTCTCCATTGTATATTCTTGCCTCCTTTATCAAAGGTAAGGTGACCATATGTGCATGGGTTTATCTCTGGGCTTTCTATCCTGTTCCGTTGAACTACATTTCTGTTTTTGTGCCAGTACCATACTGTCTTGATTACTGTAGCTTTGTAGTATAGTCTGAAGTCAGGGAGTCTGATTCCTCTAGCTCCGTTTTTTCCCCTCAAGATTGTTTTGGCTATTTGGGGTCTTTTGTGTTTCCATACAAATTTTAACATTTTTTGTTCTAGTTCTGTAAAAAAATGCCATTGGTAATTTGATAGGGATTGCACTGAGTCTGTAGATTGCTTTGGGTAGTATAGCCATTTTCACAATATTGATTCTTCCAACCCAAGAACATGGTATATCTCTCCATCCATTTGTATCATCTTTGATTACTTTCATCAGTGTCTTATAGTTTTCTGAGTACAAGTCTTTTACCTCCTTAGGTATGTTTATTCCTAGGTATTTTATTCTTTTTGTTGCAATGGTGAATGGGATTGTTTCCTGAATTTCTCTTTCTGATCTTTCGTTGTTAGTGTACAGGAATGCAAGAGATTTCTGTGCATTCATTTTGTATCCTGCAACTTTACCAAGTTCATTGATTAGCTCCAAAAGTTTTCTGGTGGTATCTTTAGGATTCTCTATGAATAGTGTCATGTCATCTTCAAACAGTGACAGTTTTACTTCTTCTTTTCCAATTTGTATTACTTTTATTTCTTTTTCTTCTCTGATTGCCATGACTAGGACTTCCAAAACTATGTTGAATAACAGTGGTGAGAGTGCCTGGTGACTCCAACTTCAACTAAACTAGTTTAGTGCACATCCTGAAATGCACCTTGATTCCGTTTATCCCAAACCTACCAGCTTGAGTCCACTTCTAGTTACGTCTCACGTAAGCCAGTCACCCAATCGCTCCTTCATCTGAATTTCTTTGTTATTTACTGTGTTTCACAATCATCTGTCATAAGATTGGAAATTGAAAGTTTAGGATCTTCTAAAACAAAACACACAAACAAAAACGTTGTTTGTTTGCTGGTTTTGTTTCCGTTTGGTTATATCATTCTTACTCCATTTTTTTTTATTGAAATATAGTTGATTTACAATGTTGTGTTAGTTTCCAGTGTACAGCAAAGTGATACTTCATAGATCTTAACATTTGGAGAATTGAAAGACATTCTTGGAACTATCAAACTGTCATCATGCTTCCTTATACATTCACTATTCCTTCAATGAATAAACAACTGTTCTCATATGAAAAAAAAAATAGTGGCGAGAGTGGACATCCTTGTCTTGTTCCTGATCTTAGAGGAAATGCTTTCAGTTTTTCACCATTGAGAATGATGTTTGCCATGGGTTTGTCATATATGGCTTTTATTATGTTGAGGTAGTTTCCCTCTATGCCCACTTTCTGGAGAGTTTTTATCATAAATGGGTGTTGAATTTTGTTAAAAGCTTTCTCTGCATCTATTGAGATAATCATATGGTTTTTATTCTTCAATTTGTTAATATGGTGTATCATACTGATTGATTTGCGTATACTGAACAATCCTTGTATCACTGGGATAAATCCCACTTGATCATGGTGTATGATCCTTTTAATGTGTTGTTGGATTCTGTTTGCTAGTATTTTGTTGAGGAGTTCTGCATCTATATTCATCAGTGATATTGGTCTGTAATTTTCTTTTTTTGTAGTATCTCTGTCTGGTTTTGGTATCAGGATGATTGTGGCCTCATAGAATGAGTTTGGGAGTGTTCCTTCCTCTGCAATTTTTTGGAAGAGTTTGAGAAGGATAGGTGTTAGCTCTTCTCTAAATGTTTGATAGAATTCACCTGTGAAGCCATCTGGTCCTGGACTTTTGTTTGGAAAATCTGGAAGATTTTTAATCACAGTTTCAATTTCATTATTTGTGATTGGTCTGTTCATATATTCTATTTCTTCCTGGTTCAGACGTGGAAGGTTATACCTTTCTAAGAATTTGTCCATTTCTTCCAGGTTGTCCATTTTATTGGGATAGAGTTGCTTGTAGTAGTCTCTTAGGATGCTTTGTATTTCTGCGCTGTCCATTGTAACTTCTCCTTTTTCATTTCTAATTCGATTGATTTGAGTCCTCTCCCTCTTTTTCTTGATGAGTCTGGCTAAAGATTTATCAATTTTGTTTATCTTCTCAATGAACCAGCTTTTAGTTTTATTCATCTTTCCTATTGTTTTCTTTGTTTCTATTTCACTTATTTCTGCTCTGATCTTTATGATTTCTTTCCTTCTGCTAACTTTGGGTTTTGTTTGTTCTCCTTTCTCTAGTTCCTTTAGGTTTAAGGTTAGATTGTTTATTTGAGATTTTTCTTGTTTCTTGAGGTAGGATTGTATTGCAATAAACTTCCCTCTTAGAACTGCTTTTGCAGCATCCCATTGGTTTTGGATCACTGTGTTTTCGTTGTCATTTGTCTCTAGGTATTTTTTGATTTCCCCTTTGATTCCTTCAGTGATCTCTTGGTTATTTAGTAACATACTGTTTAGCCTCCATGTGTTTTGTTTTTTACGTTTTTTTTCCCTGTAATTGATTTCTAATCTCATAGCATTGTGGTCGGAAAAGATGCTTGATATGATTTCAATTTTCTTAAATTTACCGAGGCTTGATTTGTGACCCAAGGTGTGATCTATCCTGGAGAATGTTCCATGTGCACTCGAGAAGAAATTGTAATCTGCTGTTTTCAGATGGAATGTCCTATCAATATCAATTAAATCTGTCTGGTCTATTGTGTCATTTAAAGCTTGTGTTTCCTTATTAATTTTTTGTCTGGATGATCTGTCCATTGGTGTAAGTGAGGTGTTAAAAGTCCCCCACTATTATTGCGTTACTGTCAATTTCCTCTTTTATAGCTGTTAGCATTTGCCTTATGTATTCAGGTGCTCCTATATTGGTGCATATATATTTAAAATTGTTGTATCTTCTTCTTGGACTGATCCCTTGATCATTATGTAGTGTCTTTCCTTGTCTCTTTTAACATTCTTTATTTTAAAGCCTATTTTATCTGATATGAGTATTGCTACTCCAGCTGTCATCTGATTTCCATTTGCATGGAATATCTTTTTCCATCCCCTCACTTTCAGTCCCTAGGTCTGTAGTGGGTCTCTTGTAGACAGCATATATATGGGTCTTGTTTTAGTATCCATTCAGTGAGCCTGTGTCTTTTGGTTGGAGCATTTAATCCATTCACATTTAAGGTAATTATCAATATGTATGTTCCTGTTACCATTTTCCTGTTACCATAATGTTTTGGGTTTGTTTTTGCAGGTCCTTTTCCTCTCTTGTGTTTCCCATTTAGAGAAGTTCCTTTAGCATTTGTTGTAGAGCCAGTTTGGTAGCGCTGAATTCTCTTAGCTTTTGCTTGTCTGTTAAAGCTTTTGATTTTTCCGTCGAATTTGAAAGCAATTCTTGCTGGGTAGAGTAATCTTGGTTGTAGGTTCTTCCCTTTCATCACTTTAAATATATCATGCCACCCACTTCTGGCTTGTAGAGTGTCTGCTGAGAAATCAGATGTTAACCTTATGGGAGTTCCCTTGTATGTTATTTGTCATGTTTCCTTTGTTGCTTTTAATAATTTTTCTTTGTCTTTAATTTTTGTCAATTTGATTACTATGTGTCTCAGTGTGTTTCTCCTTGGGTTTATCCTGCCTGGGACTCTCCGTGCTTCCTGGAATTTGGTGGCTATTTCTTTTCCTATGTTAGGGAAGTTTTCAACTATAATCTCTTCAAATATTTCCTCGGGTCCTTTCTCTCTCTCTTCTCCTTCTGGGACACCTATAATGAGAATGTTGTTGCTTTTAATGTTGTCCCAGAGGTCTCTTAGGCTGTCATTTCTTTTCATTTTTTTTTCTTTATTGTGTTCCGTGGCAGTGAATTCCACCATTCTGTCTTCTAGGTCACTTATCCGTTCTTCTGCCTCAGTTATTCTGCTATTGATTCCTTCTAGTGTGGTTTTCATTTCAGTTATTGTACTGTTCATCTCTGTTTGCTCTTTAATTTTTCTAGGTGTTTGTTCTTTAATTCTTCTAGGTCTTTGTTAAACATTTGTTGCATCTTCTCTATCTTTGCCTCCATTCTTTTTCCAAGGTCCTGGATCATCTTCACTATCATTATTCTGAATTCCTTTTCTGGAAGGCTGCCTATCTCCACTTCATTTAGTTGTTTTTCTTGGGTTTTTATCTTGTTCCCTCATCTGGTACATAGTCCTCTGCCTTTTCATTTTGTCTATCTTTCTGTGAATGTGGTTTTCGTTCCACAGCCTGCAGAATTGTAGCTCTTCTTGCTTCTGCTGTCTGCCCTCTCCTCTTGTATTTAATCTATCGTCAAATTCTATCCCTTTTACCTCCTAAATATCTCTCATATTGACCCACTTCTCTCTGTCTCACTGTCACACTCCTATAGAACTGTCATCATCCCCGACTTGGAATGTAAGATTCCTAACTGGTGTTTCTAACCCACTCTCATCTACTTTGCTTCCCTATTCAATGTATTATGTCTCCTTCCTATTTCTTTTCCCATTTCCTCTCTTTTTATCCTTCTTCTCACTTCTCCTCACCTTTCTTTCTTATCTCTTCCTGAAAAATTCAGTCCTAAACCACCTGCAGTGTGGGAGGAGGTGGGGACTTCAGTGGCCCAGCTGGGTTTCTGAGCCTGAACCAGGTGAAGCCTGTTCATGTGGGGCAGGAGTGTGGCCTGATGTGAGGTGTCCAAGCCCAGGCAGGTTAAGGAAGACACCCTAAGGGAGGATGGCCTAGAATGCAGGCTCAGGGCTGGAGCGGGGAGGAATTGGCAGTGAAGATGGGAGAAAAGTTACATACACTGGTTAAATAGGTAAATATACTAGAAGCCAGGTTTTTCAGTGTCTGAGATGGAAATTACACACAAAAAGAAGGAACTAGAATGATTCCAGTGATCCATAGTGTTAGGTTGGGATCAGTCAATTCATGGTTTTCCATATGTAGATACATAGGTAGACAGACAGACAGATAGGTAGATAGACAGATAGGTACAGACATAGATGTAAATGTGATTGTGTGTATGATTTTGTGCATATGTGTATTGTGTGTGTGTGTGTGTTCCTTAGCTCTGTCCACTGAAAAGGCCTGAGAGCAGTAACAGCCCAGTAGCAATGGGTCCCATCTCATGTCCCGATCTTCACTTCTAAAGGCCATTTTCCAGTAAAAGACACCAGGACTCCTTGAAGCCTATTCCAAGTCAGGCCGGGTAGAGAAAGTACAAGATGAGCGGAGAACATCTTGTTGTGCCCCCAAACAAGGAAATATTCAAACAAAAGACAATAACAACAACAAACAATGATAAAATGGCAAAAGAACATGAAGCCAGCTTGAATGCGCACCCACTGGCTAAATCTTTATGATGTAGCCCAGTGCTTCTCAGATTTTCTGTGTAATTATCAACAAAAATATATAATTAAAATACTGATTTATAAGCCCCAGTCCCCAAGTTTTAGATACATTGGTCTGGAGTGGGGCCTAAGGCTGTACATTTTTCTCAAGCCCCCAGGTGTTTCTGATTCAAGTGGCCAATGGACTTCACTTTGAAGCCATGGACCAGGCCTCTGTCTCTTCTTTCTCTTGTCTCAGTGCTCATCACTTACTTTCCCTGTGCTTCAAGGGCTACAAAGGTTCTACTTTAGCTGAACAACTTCCAGATGATTAGGAAAGTCAAGAGTGAACTTTTTGCAGAGCATTTTTAATAGAGTAGGAATATGTGAAAAGCAGATTACAGGGGGCTGAAGAGAGGAAAGAGCCAGAAGCAGAGGAAGATTTTGTTCTTAAAAAGATAAAAAGGAAGGAAAATATGGGGAAACACATGGGGAAGGTTTGAGGTGGAAGGGAGGGACTTCCAGGGACTTGGAGTTGGAAGGTGCACGTGGTCAAGAAAGAAGGTAGTGGTGGATGTCCTGCCACTTGCAACAACATGGCTGGACCTTGAGCGTGTTATGCTAAGTGAGATAAATCAGACAGAAACAAATACTGTATGGTCTCACTTACATATGGAATCTAAGAAAACAACTCATAGAAACAGAGAACAGGTGTTTGCCAGGCGAGGGTGGTAGGGGGTGGGTAAAACAGGTGAAGGGGGTCAAAAGGTACAAACTTCCAGTTGTAAAATAAATAAGTCCTGGGTATATCATGTACAGCACGGTGTCTATAGCTAATAATAGTGTATTGTATATTTGAAAGTTTCTGAGAGAGTAAATCTTAAAAGTTCTCATCACAAGAAAAAAAAAACATCCGTAACTGTGTGTGGTGATGGATGTTAACTAGACTTATTGTGGTGATCATTTCATGATACACACATATATCGGATCACTGTGTTGTACACCTAGAACTAATATAACGTTATAAATCAATTATATCTCGATTAAAAGAAAAAGACAGCATTGTCATCTGTTGAGTATCAGGGAGGGATAAGACTGGCTGATTGAGGAGATTGAAGTAAAATTGTAACAACTGGGGTGGGAATTTCAGTAGTCAATCAGTCAGGGGCAAACAAAAAAAAATGATTGAGACTCTGGCTGCTTCAAACTCACAGTCTTAAAACTGTAGAAATAGAAGAGACAGATGAAACACTAAATTTGATGCTTTGATCCCCTCTGCGACGTGCCTGCCAATTGACAGGCAATTGTTATCCCTGTACCATCCCTTCACATTTTGGCCAGCTCAGACTGTTCTTCTTTTCTGCAATTCCCCCCTTTGTCTGTTTGTGCTCTGGGGGAGGCTGTGTCCACCTTCAACACGGGAGCCCTTGAAATGCTGGATGATGCCGAGCTATTGCCACCAACTCTTCTCCGAGGTTGGCGTCCCTAGTCTTTCCGACGATTCCTCAATTATTTCATGTCCAGCCTTTATTCCTGTTTCTCTCCTCAGATTGTATGATTCTTAAATTTTTTTTTTTTTATATATATATTTTACGGCGCTTTGGGTCTTCGTTGCTGCATGTGGGCTTCCTCTAGTTGCGACGAGCGGGGGCTACTCTTTGTTGCAGTGCGCGGGCTTCTCATTGCAGTGGCTTCCCTTGTTGCGGAGCATGGGCTCTAAGCACGCAGGCTTCAGTGGTTGTGGCACACAGGCTTCAGTAGTCGTGGCTCACGGGCTCTAGAGCGCAGGCTCAGTAGTTGTGGCGCACGGGCTTAGTTGCTCCGCGGCATGTGGGATCCTCCCAGACCAGGGCTCGAACCCGTGTCTCCTGCATTGGCAGGCAGATTCCTAACCACTGCGCCACCAGGGAAGTCCCTGTATGATTCTTTGTACACCTTCCTCTTGTAGTTCTCATGGAATAGATTGACCAGTGCAGAATAGAGCAGAATCATTATCTTTTAGAGTCTAGACATGGTAATTCTGCTAAGATAGCCTAGGATTACATTAGCTGTTGGGGCAGGAGAAGGGTATGGGAGGTAAAATGTTGTTGATTATTGACAATATCGAGTTCGTTGGCTGCTAAAATGTTCCTATCTTTTCTTCACATCCTTCTACTAAGCCATATTGCAACCAAACTATATGGAGCTGAGATGTTTTAGTGGCTCATTTGGTGTTTGTTTGCTCTGTTGACTTATTGTAAAACATCATGAACATGAAATAATGTCAAAGGCTTTCTTGTGTTAATGAGTGGCCAGGTGAAGACTGCTAGTGATCCCCTCCATCCGTGGTTTCAAATTACATTGAGATTCTTCAATTTCAACACTTAAGTGGCACCATAATAGCTTTCCTGTGTCTCCCACCCTAGTTTGCTCCCCAGCTGATTGCAAACTACTTCTGGGCCAATCCCTACATTACTTATTTCCACATCTCCAACTCCCACCTATATGGTAGGTGCTCATTACTGCGTGATGGTCTAGTGAGCAAGCACAATGAAGGGACTGGCATGAAAGTGTACCCTTAGGGGTCCAGGCCATGGTTCTCAACAACTGATAACACCGAAACAGAGAGCAAATCAGACATTAAGTGCCTCCTGAAGCAGAACACACCACTGCCTATGGTGTAGTCTTGCAAAACAAAAGAAATTGACCAGGAATCTAATCAAGCCCCTGGATATAACTACCAATTCACAGGAAATGGAACAGAAGAATGCATTAAATGGTCTTTCCGGTATGCAGCTCAGCAAAATCTATATTGTGGGGGAATTCTACAGAACAAACAATCAGTTTCTTCAATTAAAATAAAAAAGCAAGAAAAAACAGATGAAAGGGGGTCTATAGATAAAGAGAGACTTAGGAGATATGTCAATTCATCATAAAGTTTGGGTCTTATTTTGATCACAATTCAAACAAACAAGTGGAAAAGCTATTTTAAGAGAATCGGAGAAATGTGAACACCGACTACTTAATGAGACTAAGCAAGTATTAATAGTCTAGGTGTTATAACAGCAAAAATCAAGTGGACTTTATTTTGTTCCATTGATCTATATTTTTACATTCATGTCAATATTATACTATATTCATTACTATGGCTTTATTTTATTTAACAACAAACACAAGGAATTTAAGTCTTTCTTTAAATTCTTAAATAGGATACAAAAAACATGAACTACAAAAGAAAAAAAGGTAAGATAAATTAGACTTTATCAAAATAAAAAAACTTTGAGACAATGAAAAGGTAAGTTAGAGATCAAGAGAAAATATTTGTAAAACCCATATCTGAAAAAAAAGGGCTACTATCCAGAATATATGAAGAACTCTTATAACTTAATAAGACAATCAATTAAAAAATGGGGAAAAAATTTGAACAGACACTTAAAGGTGATAAACAAGTACATGAAAAGATATTCAACATTATTAGTCACCAAGGAAATAAAAGTTAAAGCCACAAGGGGATACCATTACACACTCACTTAATGAGTCACTCACTACAGGATCTAAAATTAAGAGGACAATACCAAGTGCTGTTGAGGAAGTGGAGAAACTGGAGCTCTTATGAATTTCTGGGGAGAATACAAAATGGTAGAGCTACTTTGGAAAACAGTTTTGTCGTCACTTTAAGTTAAGCATAAAACTGTTCATATCAATCCTACTCCCAGGGGAGATAAAACATAGATGTATCTCAAGGCTCCCATGAAAATGTTTATAGCAGATTCATTCATAATAGCCTCAAACCCAGAACAATCTAAATGTCCATCAACTGATCAAAGGATAAACAACTTGTACATCCATACAGTGGCACAGTACTCAGTAATAAAAAGGAACATCTACAGATCCCTGCAACAACATGAATAAATCTAGAGAGCATTTCGTGAATAAATCTCAAGAGCATTTCGTTAAGTGAAAAGAGTCAGACACAGAAACTAAGTATGATGTGATTCCATTCCTATGACATTCTGGAAAAGGCAAAACCATAAAAACAGAAATCAGATTAATGGGAGACAGCAGCTGGGAACGGGTGGTGGGGATTGACTTTGAAGACAAGGGAACTCTTTGGGGTGATAAAATTTTTCTATATCTTAATTGTGATGGTGATTAAACAACTGTATTCAAGTGTCAGAACTCATCAAGCTGTACACTTTAAAAAGGTAAATGTTACTATATAGAAATTATAATTCAATAAACCTGACTTTAAAAATTAATGAATAAAGTGGATCAGAGCACAGAAATTCTGTATTCTCCCAAAAACATTACTGGGACAGTTAATTTATGTGCTAATTATTCTTTATGAATAGGCTAAAACCTATTCATGTCTGCCTATAGTATTTCACTGAGACCACAGCTATAATTTTACATGGTGAGGAAAAGGAAGCAGGGAGAAAAGATGAGAAGTACTCCCAGGCTGGATATCTGGGATTAAAAAATGAGAACAGTTTATTTTACTCACACAAAGGACTCTGACCTGTTGAACAACCTTCATGATGGTGAAACTTACGAGGACCCCACATGTTGCTGACGATATATTTATGAAGCAAAATTGATCCAGTTTGCTGTGGTGACCACTGTATACAAGTTTTTCAGATTCCACAGAGAATATTAGACAGAAGTAGCTGAATAAACTGTAAATTGTAAGGCAGTGAATTCTTACAAGATAGTCTTTATCTATAACACTCATCTCTCCTTCAGGGCTCTCTCTTCCTTTCCTCTCAGATAGGAAAAGGATTTGGAGAACACACCCACTGAAATATTGGAGCTTCATGGGATATTCCTCTAAGAAGGTGGGCTCCCCACTTCATAGCAGTGCTGTTTACAATAGCCACGACATGAAAGAAACCTAAGTGTCCATCGACAGAGGAATGGATAAAGAAGATGTGGTATATATATACAGTGGAATATTACTCAGCCATAAAAAAAGAATGAAATAATGCCATTTGCAGCAACATGGGTGGACTTAGAAATTATACTAAGTGAAGTGAGACAGAGAAAGAAAAATGTCATATCACTTATACGTAGAATCTAAAAAAAAAAATGATACAAATGAACTTATTTACAAAACAGACATTCACAGACATTGAAAACAAACTTACGGTTCCCAAAGGGAAATAGGGGGAGGGATAAATTAGGAGTTTGGGATTAATAGATACACACTACTATATACAAAATAGATAAACAACTATATTGAGTATCTTATAATCCTACTATATTCAGTATCTTATAATAACCTATAATGGAAAAGAATCTGAAGAAGTATATGTATATATAACTGAATCACTTTGCTGTACATCTGAAACTAACACATTGTAAATCAACTATACTTCAATAAAAAAAGAAGTTGGGCCCCCCAAAGAAGGAAATACTTAACACAAGTAAGTTTCTAGTTAATAATGGTTTGTCACTTCAGTGGAAAAAAAATGGCCTGAAGCAGGCTCCCCAGTGACCCCTTGAATTGCTTTATGTCCATGATAATCTACTCTGCTCATGCACTCACGCCAGGCATCATTTAGAGAACGTTTTGGATTTCTATCCAGTGAGTGATTGTTAAACGTTTTAGCTTACAAAAGATGGGTTAGGAGGCAGGGGTGTACTGGAAGGTGCCTCATCTAGCTGTTGTCATGGGCACTGTGATTTGACAGCTTTCCTTGTAGCTCTGGGGTTGGTTAATAAGTTTGGTTAATTTTGGATCTGCGCTCATAGGTTAATTTAAGGCTTTATCTTTAGCCATCTTTTATTTTTTTATTAAAAAAATATTTTAAAATTATTTATTTATTTATTTATTTTTGGCTGCGTCGGGTTTTAGTTGTGGCATGCGGGATCTTTCACTGCAGCGTGCGGGCTCTTCGTTGTGGCACGCAGGCTTCTCTCTAGTTGTAGTGCATGGGCTCCAGAGCGTGCAGGCTCTGTAGTTGTAGCACATAGCCTCTCTAGTTGTGGCGCATGGGTTTAGTTGCCCTGTGGCACGTGAGATCTTAATTCCCCAACCAGAGATTGAACCCGTGTCCCCTGCATTGAAAGGTGGATTCTTAACCACTAGACCACTAGGGAAGTCCCTAGCCATCTTTTAGTCTCAAGCTTCATGATTTCCCCTGGTGATGTAATTCTCTTCCACAGCTTCAACTACTACCAATATGTTGATAATTATCACATTCATCTCTCTTGGGTCAAGAACCATAAACCTGATCAACTACTGGCATCTCTGCTGGGATGTCACACAGACCCTAATGTAATATGTGTACTTCCTGTTACAGTCATTATTTGAGTGATGGTTCAAAGATCAACACCATCCTCAGAGTTAGTTAGAAAATTGAGATGCATCTGTTGCTCCTCCCATTCTTTTTTACCCTACATTCAGTCAGTTTCCAAACCCTAAAGAATCTAATCCTTCATATGTTAAAACGTTTGCTCTCACCCTCAGTTACACTTCCTTGCTCCTGGTTCTAATTATATCTTACACAGATGATTAATACATGTCCTTCCACCTAATCTACCTGTCTGTACCGGACATTTGACTTTTATATTTTGACCTTTCCACAATCTAGCTCCTTTCTTCCTATTTTGGGAATTACTGACCATGTGGCCAAACAGAATGCTGATGACATTTGTCAGCTTTTCCTGCAACTAGATGTGGCTATGTCATCAAGTTCTGGACAATGGCTTAGAAGTAGAAGTGAGATACACAACTTCTGTGTTGTGCTCTGAAAAGAAAAAGCATGTCATCTCATTTTTTCCCCCTTCCTCCTGCAGTTGGAATGGAAAAGTGATGGCAGGAACTGGAGCAGCTATCTCGGACCACGAAATGGAAGCTACGTGTGAAGGACTACAAAGTAAAAACACAGAGGGAGGTTGGGCCAGTGCTGGCTTCACAGAGAAACCAACATGGACCTTTACATGAAGGAGAAAGAAACGTCAGCCTTGGGCTTCCCTGGTGGTGCAGTGGTTGAGAGTCTGCCTGCCAAAGCAGGGGACACGGGTTTGAGCCCTCGTCTGGGAGGATCCCACATGCCACGGAGCGACTAGGCCCGTGAGCCACAATTGCTGAGCCCACGCGTCTGGAGCCTGTGCTCCGCAACAGAGAGGCCGCCATAGTGAGAGGCCCGCTCACTGCGATGAAGAGTGGCCCCCGCTTGCCGCAACTAGAGAAAGCCCTTGCCCAGAAACGAAGACCCAACACAGCCATAAATAAATAAATAAATAAATAAAATTTTCAAAATAAAATAAAAATAAAGAATATAATTAAAAAAAAAAAAAAGAAACGTCAGCCTTGTTTAAGTCATCGTTAGATTTGGTCTTTGTTACTTCAGCCAAACAGATCCCCTAATTAATACTCTGTTGTTGCAGTCTAAGAGGCCAGTTATCCCTCACAGTGACCTAGCAACCAAGGTGTGGGCAGATGGTGGAGGGCTGACCATCCTGTGTTTCCACTGGGGTGAAGGGGGCTAATTCAGATTGGCAGTCACAGCGATGTCCTACTGCCGCCGAATCTTCTTGGTCAAACTGGTCCAACTCCGAGACAACTACTATGCCTCCTCCAAACTGCCTTTGCTCCTGTGGTTTCCAAGCCGGCTCTTCCAGCCTCTTGATAATTTGATGAACTCGTGATAGCCTTCCAATAAATTCTCCCTTTTCATTTAAGTGAGTAGAATAGGTTTATGTGACTTGAAACAAAAATCAAAATTCCAAATTGATGCACTGAATCCCAATTTCACTTTCTTCTAAAGAAAAGGCACTGCTGCCTGTGTTGTATTTGTAAACAGTGGTCTTATCCTGCATTTTCCCTGCTTAATACCCGTCAGGGGTTCTTCAGTCATTTCCGGCAGGACAACCTCCAAAGTGTGGCATGTGAAGCCTTCCAGGATCTGGCCCAGCCTCCCTCCCCGGCTTTCTCTCTTGGTCCTGTCTCTACACTTCTCAGTTCAGCCATACTAATCACTTGGCAGGCAGTGTCTGCACCTCACCTATCCTTCTGCTTAGGACTCCTAGCCCCTCCTCATACTTGCTTGTCAATTTTCATTCGAGAGATGCCTTGGGGTTCCTTGCCTCCATGAAGTTTTCTTAACTGCCCCCTACTCTGGTCACCCCTATTTGACGGCCAACTGTCCTTCGGGCTGCACACTGCACTCTTCTTAACCTCACCAGGATCTCTTCTGTGTGCTCATCTGTCTTCATGACTGCCTTCCCCATCTTGTGTTATCTATTTTTCTATTTCTAGCATCTTTTATATAGTTGGTGCTTGATATACATGTCTTACCTGAAAGTAAACTTTCTGTAAAACATTTGAAAAGTTTAAAAATAAATCAGTAGGTGGCAGCCTAATCATTCTATTAAAACCAACCACTGCACTCCTAGATTGTTTTCATAAACTCACAGGAGCCAGCAGGTGGCGCTCTCTGCCGCAAAAGCCCTTCTTGCCCATTGAGCCCCTCCTGGCTCCCTTTACTCCCAGCCTGGCTCCCTGCAGGAAACCTTGGATACAGTGTTACCATCATACACCAAGTGCACCTCTGTTAGAAACAGAAACCATCTACATCCACACAGTTTACTACTAGTAAGACTTTACTGTTTGTATTATTTACTATGTACTATGTACTGTGTACTATTTATTATTGTCTTCACCAAGTCTTTGCTATGCTAGGAAACTCTTGCCAAGGAAGATAAAAGTTGCAAAATCAGACTCTTCAACTTTCCAGTAGGTGACATCAAACAGCTGTTTACTCCCCGAAACTCTTCCAAACCCTTGCTGTCCACCAATCTTTGTTATTACATCATAATCTTTACCAAATCCTAATCAAGTCTTCGCATTGAGAGACTCATCTTAAACCAAACCCCAAAACGTCATAAATATCTCAACCCTGCCCTCCGGCTTTGAGCTGCTGCACCTTTATGGTGGTGAGCAAGCAACTCAACTTTGCCTCATTAACAATTTGTTTTATTGGTAATTGAGGGGAGCCAGCATTTCTCAATATATACAAACCTGAGCATTCAGGTGTTGTCTAGGGTTTTGCTACTCAAAATGTAGAGTTTGTTAAAATGCAGCACCTCGGGCTCCATCCTAATCCCATAGAATCAGCACCTGCACTTTGACACGATGTCCTGGTGATTCTGTGCTTCCTTCAGACAATGAAGTCGGATGTGTGTTGTTCTCAGGGCATTACCTCATTCTCTTCTAAAGAATGAGTGCAGACTCAAAGTTTAAACTTTAAAGAACAGTTTCTTTTTTCTTTTATTTTTAGTTGAAGTTTATCTAATTCGTATGAAAACCAACAGAATAGAAGGAAGATTTGGATTCAAGCCTCTGCTTCACTAGGAAACTCTTCAGATTTTTTTAGACAGACCTACCTTCAGATAATGGGTGGGGTTTTTGAGTATTTGAGGAAACATACCTGTTGAATTCATTTAAATATTTTTTTAAAAAACCCTGCCAGTGTTTCCTAGGAGAGACCTATGAAACAATGGATGCATGGTATATCAGGAGCCACAGTCAACAGGCGCATGAAAAAATGCTCACCATCACTAATCCTCAGGGGAATGCAAATCAAAACCCCAATGTCACGTCTGTCAGAATGGCTATCATCAAAAAGACAAGAAATAACAAGTGTTGGTGAGGATGCAGAGAAAAGGGAACGCTTGTTGGTGGGAATGTAAACAGTGCAGCCACTATGGAAAACAGTATGGAGGTTCCTCAAAAAATTAAAAATAGAATTGCCATATGATCCAGCAATTCTACTTTTGGGTATTTATCAGGAAAGAACAAAAACACTAGTTCAGAAAGGTATATGTAGCCCAATGTTCACTGCAGCATTATTCACAGTAGCCAAGATATGGAAGAAGCCTAGGTGTCCACTGATAGATTAATGGATAAAGAAGATGTGATATATATATTATTACTCAGCCATGAAAAAAACCTTGCCTTTTGTGAAAATGTGGATGGACCTAGGGGATATTATGCTAAGTGAAATAAGTCAGACAGAGAAATATGATTTCACTTACATGTGGAATCTAAAAAAACAAAACAAATTAACAAATGTAACAAAACAGAAAAAAGACTCATAGATACAGAGAACAAAGTGATGGTTGCCAGAGGGGAGGGCAGTGAGGGGGATGAGTGAAATAGGTGAAGGGGATTAAGAGGTACAAACTTCGTTATAAAATAAGTAAGTCACAGGGATGTAATGTACAGCATAAGGAAGAGTCAATAATACTGTAATAACTTTGTATGGTGATAGATGGTAACTAGACTCATAGTGATGATCATATCACGATGCATAAAATATTGAATCACTATGTTGCACACTTGAAACTAATATATTAAAAAAATGGAGCCATGGGTTTGTATTTCCTAGCTACAGTGCTTAATCCATAGGCACAGTGTGCACTCAGTAACATTTAGTCAGCTGTTGATATGAGTTTTTTTCAAATAGTTATTTTAAATCTGGGTTTGCTATTTACCCCATACTCTGTTATGTCTTGTATTAGTCTCTTTTTTGAGATGTGAGCCCCATTTGTCTTAGAGGTTTCCGCTGATATACCAAACAGTTGTAATGGAAAGAATATGGTATTTGAGATCAGAAGACATGGAGTAAAATCACAGTTCTGCCACTTCCTGGCTGTGTGACTTGGGGCTTTCCCCTTAACCTCTCTGAGCCTCAGTTTTCTCATCCTACAATGAGGAAAATGTTACCTAGGTACAAGGGCTGATTTGGGGATCAAAAGAGATAAAGTATATGATAAAAGTTCTTACACCAACCTTTGCATTTATGGTCATTTACCTTAAACACACAGCACCCACATATTACTAGGCATTACAGCAATTAATATTAATGAATTAATTAGTGCATCCCAATATTTTAATAGGGATAGAAGGGGAAGGTCAGAGTTTCTAGAGATAATGGTTTATCACTCAAAAAACTGTTTATAATGGTGGCAAATTTTGGCAACTTGGGAAATGTGATTAAGTATGTGGTTTTGGTCAGGGCTATTTCATCTCACACCCCACACTGGCTACCTACCTAATTCTGCAGCAGACAGGCTACAACTATCTCATTTCAAGTATTAAATCAGAAAGTGTACCTATCCTCTACTGAATTTCCTTTCTTCAAGTCAGCTGCTCTGAAAACCACATAATCTACTGTTCCTCTTCTATTGCTACTTAATGACCTTGTTTTCCCCACCATGATTGGTGCTGTGCATTCACTAAGGCTTGTCTACAAATTCTTGGACCTCCTCTCATGTTATGCAGAAAAGAATAAAGGGGAGCCCAGACAGAACTGCCCAGGTGAGCAGACACCCACAGGGAATAACTGTATTTAGTTTGTGTGTTTCAGAGCTTGGTGCTGTGCCTTCGCCATTATGAGAAAACTAAATGTACTAGCACCTTACCCAACAGTGTCCACAAGGGATCTTATACACATCGCTGCTAGTAACTTTCAGTGTGACTCATCAGAGAGAAACAACAGAAGCAGGAAACAGGGACCTGGAGTTCTGGTTCTGTTCTGTGACAAACTTGGAACCCCAGGATCCTGGGACAGGTTTGAGTCCTGACTCAGCCAGTGATTAGCTGTTATGGCCTTGGGTGAGTTACTTAACTTCTCTGGACCTAAATTTCCTCAGGTAAGTACTGGATTAGATTCTAGGGTGCCTTTTAGCAATACAGTCCTCCCATTCTGTGGAACCGGCATAGCCCACGGTTGTCCCAAGGATCCACTGATTGCCCCCGGAAACAGACGACTGCACTGAGACCCATTTGGGTGGTGGTTCCAGGGCAGTGATTTACAGGGCAAGTGACTCAGGAAAGCAGCAGGTGGTAATAGAAAAGATCTGGGTCTTGCAGGGACACAGCCCATAACGTGTCTGCCTGTGCCGTTTCACCCCCCCACCCCGACTCATCCCGGTGTTCCTCTGTGAATGTCCCCATTTTATTGTCTAGACTAGAGAGTCTGCTCCTCTTTCTCCTCTCCCAAGCCATCCTTTGCACTGCCACAAGAATTATCTCTGTGGCAGTGCAAATAAGATCATATCACTGCTTGGTGTTGAACTGTTGATAATTTATTATTAACAGTTTGTGTTTGTCGTGACACTCAAGGCATTCAGGATCTGGCCCCCGTGTTACATTTTACTACTTGCTCTTACCTCTATCTCCAAAGCAAACCTTCAGACGGTCCACACTGCACTGGTATGTGTCCTCCCACACTACCAAGCACTTCCCCAATGCAGTGACCACTTATCTATGCTATTAATTTTCTGGGAAACCTACTTCTTGACCAACAGGTAAACTCCTCATATTTCAACTTCTAGCTCAAAGGTCATCTCCATTAATCCCTTTGTTCTTTCTGCTTCTATTGCACTGATCATACTGCCTTCTGATTATTGGTTGTTTTCATGCCTAGTTCCTCAACTAGCAGATGAGCTTCAGGGAATGCAGGCACCTGGTTTTACTCTTATTTCCTTCAAAGTGCTAATAAGCACACTTCCTTGAATGTGATAGTACTTAATCAATGCTTGTTGAGTAAAGAACCTTCACAAAGCAAAGCAGGAGGAAAGATCCCTTCATCTTCTCTTGACATATCCACCAGACTATTCTTTTGTGAATTATTTTTGAAGTTTTTCCCTCAATGTTCATTTTCAAGTATTTCATTAACAAAATTAGGGTGGAACCAATAGGTCCAGCAGACATTAAAGACGGTTTTCTCAAATGCAAGAGTTGGCAGTGGAGATGGGGGCGGGGTGGCAGGATGGAGGGGGAGGCAGGGGGTAGATAGATGAAGTCAGTATGACCATTTAGCTCAGGACTTCTATTTGAAAAGTTCCTTCAACAGGACTTTTTGATGTTATCTCTAAATGAGAGTTGTACACACAGTTATAGGTATACATTAATGGGATGGAAGATGTTCATTGTAAGACTTTAAACTTGCATTCCATTCCCGGAGGATCACACTGCTTGTAATGTGAATTACAATTAATTTACAAATTAAAAAGAATTATTTTTTTAAAATTGTAGTTATCTTATAAATAGCACAATAATACAATATTTTTGTGCTTTGGCATTTCTTATTTTTTAAAAATATCATAGGCACCTCAAAAGATGGAAGCGACTGATGGCCTCTCTTGACCTGTGAGATTCCTAGGCAAAATGGACAATGAAAAATAAGTTACTATCACACACCCATGAGGTCAGAAAAATTTAACATGGGGTCACACCAAATACTGGCGAGGATGTGGAACACTGCAAGACTCTTATATGCTTATAAGACTTTAAATTGGTACAATATTTTTGAAAAATAAGTTTTAATTATTTAGTGCAGTTGAATATATGCATACCGATGGCCTAGCAATTCTACTTTAGGGTATCTATCTTCGAGAAACTCTAGTACATATTCACTAAGATAACTGAATAAGAAGGTACTTAGCTGAACTGTTTGTAATAGTCCCAAACCAGAAAAAGATCATATACCTATAATACTAGAATAGAAAAATAAATTTCGGTAAAATTATAAAATATCATATAGCATATAGCAACGAAATTGAATGATCTGAAGCTACATGAAACAGTATGGTTGTATCTCACAAACAAAATGTTAAGCGAAAAGAGCAAGCTCAACAAATACATATATGAAGCTGAAAACCAGCATATTCTGAACTCCTTCACTATCTAAAAGAAACCAAAGTTGGATCTCAAAGAGATATTTGCACACCCATGTTCATTGCTGCACTATTCACAATAACCAAGACATAGAAGCAACCCAGAGGTCTATTGACAGATGAAGGGATAAAGAAAATGTGGTATAAACATACAATGGAATATTATGCCACCTTAAAAAAGAAGAAACTCCTGTCACATGGTACAGTATGGATGAACCTTGAGGATATTATGCTAAGTGAAATGAGCCATTCACAAAAGGACAAATGCTGTATGATTTCACTTATATGAAGTATGTAAAGTAGTCAAACTCATAGAAAAAGAAAATAGAAAGGTGGTTGCCAAGGGCTGGAGAGAGGAGAGAGATGAATGTTTAGTGGATAGACAGTTTCAGTGCCGCAGGATGAAAAAGTTCTAGAGATCCGTAGCACAACAATGTGAATATACTTAACACTACTTAACTCTATGCTTAAAAATGGTTAAGATGGCTTTATAGTTTCTTTCGCTTTGACACTGTGCTAAAGCAGTCTGTTCTTTTCCTGTGCATTTAACGGACTATTTAGCCTCTTAAATGTATTCAGAAAGTCAGCACATTATATTAACTTACTGTATTAAACGGTGTGAATGATCCAGAATACCCCTTCAAAAAAATATTTTACTTAACCATGAACTACAGTTGCATCTAACTGAAGAATTCCAGTGCTGGGATGGTTTTGTGTTTGTGTGTTTATTATTAGGGTCTTCATCCCAGAAGAATAACAGGAGGATTGACAGCTGCAGAGGAAAAGGCACTACAGTTTTTGGAACAAGACTAGGGTAGCGAAGAGATGGACAGGGAAACACTTGTAGATGTGGCCAGAACACCTGTACATACTAAAATTCATGCTGAAGTTCATGACGTCTTAACAGAGGCTATTGTGGACCCCTTTTAGGCCATTAAAAAGTAAGAAGAACCTACTGACCTTGTGAAAACTAATAAAGGGAAACCTCATTAAGACGAAGTCAGGCTTTTTCCTGTGGGAGCCGCCGGGTTGAGAGGAGCGTGGCCTTCTCCTCTCCCCGCCATGGCATGTGCTCGTCCACTGATATCAGTGTACTCTGAAAAGGGGGAGTCATCTGGCAAAAATGTCACTTTGCCTGCTGTGTTCAAGGCTCCCATTCGACCAGATATTGTGAACTTTGTTCACACCAACTTACGCAGAAACAACAGACAGCCCTATGCTGTCAGTGAATTAGCAGGTCATCAAACCAGTGCTGAGTCGTGGGGTACTGGCAGAGCTGTGGCTCGAATTCCCAGGGTTCAAGGTGGTGGCACTCACCGTTCTGGCCAGGGTGCTTTTGGAAATATGTGTCGTGGGGGCCGCATGTTTGCAAGAACCAAGACCTGGCGACGTTAGCACCGCAGAGTGAATACAACGCAGAAGCGACATGCCATCTGCTCTGCGTTGGCTGCCTCGGCTTTACCAGCGCTGGTCATGTCTAAAGGTCATCGTATAGAGGAAGTTCCTGAACTTCCTTTGGTGGTTGAAGATAAAGTTGAAGGCTACAAGAAGACCAAGGAGGCTGTTTTGCTCCTGAAGAAACTTAAGGCTTGGAATGATATCAAAAAGGTCTACGCTTTGCAGCGAATGAGAGCTGGCAAAGGCAAAATGAGAAACCGTCGCCGTATCCAGCGCAGGGGACCCTGCATCATTTATAATGAGGACAATGGTATCATCAAGGCCTTCAGAAACATCCCTGGAATTACTCTGCTTAATGTAAGCAAACTGAACATTTTGAAACTTGCTCCTGGTGGGCATGTGGGACGTTTCTGCATTTGGACTGAAAGTGCTTTCAGCAAGTTAGAGGAGCTGTATGGCACTTGGCATAAAGCTGCCTCCCTCGAGTAACTACTACCTCCCCATGCACAAGATGCTCAATACAGACCTTAGCAGAATCTTGAAAAGCCCAGAGATCCAAAGGGCCCTCCGAGCACCACGCAAGAAGATTCATCGCAGAGTCCTGAAGAAGAATCCACTGAAAAACCTGAGAATCACGTTGAAGCTAAACCCATATGCAAAGACCATGCGCCGGAACACCATTCTTCGCCAGGCCAAGAACCACAAAATCCGGATGGACAGGGCAGCAGCAGCACTAGAAGCCAAATCAGATGAGAAGGGGATTCCAGGCAAGATGCCTGTGGTGGGAAAGAAGGGAAAGGAGGCTGTTTGCGTTAGGAAGCTGAAGAAGCCAAAGAAGTCTTTGGTGGGAAAAAAGGCTGCAGTGACCAAGAAACCGGCAGCTGAAAAGAAGCCTGCTAAAAAGAAGCCCACAGAAAAGAAACCCACCACAGAGGAAAAGAAGGCTGCTGCATAAACTTAAATTTATTTATTCAGTAAAGGTCATATCATTTTGGACAGCTAATTTTGAATAAAGACCTGACCAAAGAGGCAGTGAGAAACATGAAAAAAAAAAAAAAAAGATGAAGTCAGGAGGCTAGAAGAGAGAGCTCTCAGGCACGTACCATTTGACGTCAATACAGATTCCAATGGAAAGAGGTGTACCTCACATTTCTGGCAGGATATGACACTACTGCTGTCAATAGGGGGAAGAAAGATTTTCTTCTCGCCTGGCAACAGCTCAGCCAACGAAAGAAAGACTCTCAAAACTCAGCTAATGAAAAGCTACTATACTTTGAACTCCCAGTTTCCTCCAATGAACTTTGTGTTTTTATAGCTCCCAAATTCCCCTTCTCTATAAAATAATTTCTTCTCTTTTGTTTTACTGGACTTGCATGGGGTTCACCACGGTTGCATGTCCCCAAGTTGCAATGTTTTGCTGCTCCCGAATAAACCCACTTTGCTGGTAAAATAACTGGCTGTTTTATTGTTTTAAGTTAACAAACTCTTCACCGTTGAGATCATGGAGATGAAATGTTAATCTGAGAATGATACAAGCTTAATCAGAGGTCTTGTTTTAGACCATGGGCGTGGCACCCTGATATGAAAAAAACAGAGGAGAAGATGTATACATCTTCATGTGCAGTGTGTCATTAGAATACGAAAGACAGAGTGAATTCTAGACTTTTTTTTTTACTAATTGTACTGAAGTGTACACACATATTGCAGGCTATTTTAACCCAATGAACAGGGTATTTTGCTTTAGTTTCAGTGATATAATAAAAAAACATGTTAGATAAGCACATGTTATCTATCTTGTAATTTAAAAGGGTTAGATGGTAAATTTTGTTATGTACTTTTTTTACCGTAATTTTTTTAAAAAGGAAATACGTGAAAAAATCAGATTACATCATTGATGTCTTAAAAATATTGTTTAAATATTTTAAAAGAACATTCAAAATGCAAACTACACTTTTGGCAATTCTTTAAAACAACGTAACAGAAAAACAAACTAATAAACCAAACTTGGGCCTGGCTTAGGAGAAAGTTCTCTGTATTGAATATAGATAATAACGGCAGTGGGCTTGGGTACAGACTGAAAGATCTATGTGTGATAGAAAAAGCATACCTCTTCATTCAATAAATAAATAAGTATGTAATATGAGATACTGAGATAAATATAAGGATCACAGTCAAGACAACTGAAATCTTATTATCATTTGCCAGGTATTTCAATTATTTAACAACTATTATTAACAGCACACTATGGACTAGGAGCTGGGGATGAAACTGTGGAACAAGAAGCAGCTTCCTGCCTTGTGAGTGTAAGTCAACATGAAACTGAACCCCAGAGGACGACACGTGACCCTCTCTTGGCAGACCAAGGAAATCCTCCCTGAAGGAATGATGTCTAAACCGAAACTGATGGAGCAGGATAAAATAAGCTGAAAGAAGGGTAGGGGTTAGGGGTGGGAGGAGCAGAAGCAAGGAGAGTGTATTTTGGGAAACTTAAAGTACTTCGGTGAGACCACGGTTTACACTGAGTGTTTATGGGTGGTGGTGCAGTGACCACAGTGCTAGAGGGCGGGTTAGTGCCAAGAAATGAACTTTGGGAAGTAGCCAAAGCCTCTGTATTAAAAGTTTGGACTTTATCCAGAAAGCAATGAGGGAACCAGTGAAAGGTTTTAAGTGGGACAAGGAGGCAAAAAGGTTTGCTCTTTAGAAGAAAAATCTATACTGTGTTCACTAAATTGGAGGGGGCAGGACTGAAGTCAGGGAGAGCAGCTAGGAGGTTGTTGCCAATAAAACATGATGGCATTCAAAGAGGAATGGAAGGAAGGCACAGATTTAAGAGCTACTTAAGAAACTGAATCGACAGGATTTAGTTTATTAGATCTGTGGGATAAGGGAGAAAGGGAGAAGGTCACATCTGACAAGTTTAGGGCCAGAGCAGAGGTCAGCAGAGATGAGTAGGGAGTAGGAGAGGTTAGTGACATCACTGAGATGGGTGACACAAGAGGGGAACAGGTTCTGGGGAGAGAAGAGGAGCCCTGTTTTGAACTTATTTAATTTGAGGCCCTTGTAGAAAATCCGTTAGTTAAATATGTAAATCTGGGGTTTGAAGACTGATTTGATCTAAAGATATAAAAGCTCCATTATAGCACGATCTTGTTACTGAACCAAACTGGAACCCTTTTCCTCATACACTGGGGCCCTTTTATCGTTAATGTTTAGTTATTAATATTTTAGGTGGGAGAGCTATGAAAACTTACTGTACCCAGGAATGGGTTACCAGTGAAGGCCAGTAGTGTCCCAGTGGGAAATCTACACTCAATAACATTGCATGTAGAGAGGTCCCTCTACCAATGGAGTGGATCACAAGATCTTTTTGGAAAACGCAACCTATGGGGTAAGTTTAGCATTGCTTATACTCTGAGTCTTTTACAGCCTCTTCTGAATGTGGTTCCTCTAACTTCTTTTCTATCTCTAAAACAATATCTGTTAGGGTGGCTGCAGGAGAGAGATATTCTTTCCTTTTTTCTAGTGTGCCCTTGCCCCTTCCCCTTCTCTCTCTCCCTTAAAATTAAAAGCAAGAAAGTTCCACAAACAGCCAAATCTAGATTCTGGTTTGCTTTAGACAAGAATATCACTTTACAAAGTCTTAATACAATCCTCTGGAACCAAAGTTATGCTGAAACACACAAGAAAAAAACATAATAAGACAACCAAAGGAAACAACAGAAAGGCCTCCATAGGTCCATGAGGAAAGAAAAAAATTAACTTTTTTGTGCACCTGCTATGTGCTCAGCCCTCTGATATTTTGTTATTTTACTTTGTATTATATTTTGTATTTTGTATTATATTTTGTATTTGTTATTTTATTTTGTATTATATTTTGTTATTTTACTTGATCTCATAGTGTTCCAAGAGGTATTATAATTTCCATTTTTTAATATGGGGAAATAAATTCAGAAAGCGTAAGTAACAATAAGTTTGAAACATAAAATTGCTTTCTATTTTAGCTCCTCACAAAAATTCTTCTATGTTTTCAGGAGCAAATCTGTAATATCACAACTATCAGGATCACTTTCCCTTCTACACAAATCAACAAAGAAATTTTTACCTTTCAATTTTTAAAATATGAGTTTTCCCATTTAAACTAGTGGTTCTCATTCAGGGGCAGTTTTGTCCCACAGGGACATCTGTCAATGTCTGGAAACATTTTTGGTCATCACAATTTAGGGAGGGGCTGCTGGCATCCAACTGGTAGAGGCCAGGAAGGCTACACCCTCTAATCACAGGAGCCCCACAGCAAAGAATCATCTAGCCCCAAATGCCAATAATGCCAAGGTTGAGAAACCCGGATCTAAACTGCAAACAAAGTTTTTAGTTATAAGTTATTCAATGTTACACTCTTCGTTCGGTGTGTGCTTTTGTGTAATTTAATTTAGAATTAATAGGATTTCTTGAGTAGTAACATTTCTTTGTTTTCTGCTTTGGTAATTAAAACAGGGTAAATCTCAGTTTAATTCCATGAGAGCTTGATTCCCAACTATTACACTGTTCAAATTCACCAAAGAGGACAAGGTAATCTATCAGGGGAAGGAGACTAATTGGTTGCAACCAAGCATTTTTAAAGATAGTTGAAGTCAGCCGCTCTTTTAGTGGTTTCCTAGGTCAAGAGTGTAAGTTATGTTAACATCCAAAGCAAATCTGAATGAATGATCAATTATCCAATTTTCCTGCTATATCACCTTCTGTCATCTATAAGAATGGCACTTGGTGAGATTGTGTCCTAGGCACTTCCTAAATTACGCCAAAATGTCAAAAACATTTTATTAGCGTTTGTGACATAATGAAAACACTATCGACACATAGTTTATAAGCACGAAGATCACTGTTGTGGGCTGAATGGTAGCGCCCCAAAAGATACGCCTACGTCCTAATCTCTGGACTCTGGAACGTGGACTTATTTGATAAAAGGGCCATTGTAGGTGTAATTAAGGTAAGGACCTCAAAGGGAGAAGACCATATGAAGATGAGGCAGAGACTGGAGTGATGCTGCCACAAGCCAAGGGGTCCCTGGAGCCCCCAGAAGCAGGAAGAAGCAAGGAAGGATTCTCCCTCTAGAACCGCCACAGAGAGCACAGCCCCACGGACACTTATTTTGGACCTCGGCTTCCAGAACTGTGAGAGAATAAACTTCTGTTGTTCTAAGCCACCCAGTTCGTGGTACTTTGTCATAGTATTCTTTGGGAAGAAATATAATGATGTTTCTGCAAACAAGAGTTCAAGAGCATAAACAGTAGTGAAGGAAAAAGGAAAGAATGAGAGGAAGAAAGAAATTTTAAAACTTGTTGAGTAGAGCTTCTACTCTGCAAATATTAAAACAAAGGCAAACAAGAACACCATATCCCATTGGAAATCGCTCAATCAGTTGGGAGAAAAATTCTATTAACTTGTCATTTATGTGGTTGTTATTTTTGTAATTTAGTATTAACGAAATATGCTAAATATATGAAGGGCTGCAAGAGACAGGATAGGTGACAGAGAAAGGAGCTGTTACGACTCTTCTTTGCCAGAATCAAAACAGCCAGATAATAACTGAAGGAGGTGGAGTAATTAAAGTATTTCTCTCAGAGGGAATCAAGGAAGGCTTCACAGAGGAGGTGACATCTAAGCTGGATCTTGAAGCATGAGTAGGAGTTTCCCAGGCAGGCACTAATGTGGAGTCAGGACAGTCGGTATTTCACAGAAAACACAGCATGTGCAAAGGTACAGAGATGGAAATGTATGTCACATACCTCGGAATGATAAGTGGTTCCATGTGGTTGGTCCCTCAAGTGCACCAGCGATATCTGTAAGAAATAAATTGGGAAAAGTAGGTAGGGACTGGATTGAGATATTTTTTAATGCTTTACCTTGGCACTTGGCCTTATTTCCTGTGGACAATGCAAAGCCATTAAGGAGGGGTAGTGCCATGATTAGATATATCAGACTTATGGCAGATAAGGTAGCAGCCCTTCAACACTGCAACATTGGATGAGGTGCTGAAGATGCTGGGGCCAGTATGGATCTCGAAAGGAGGTCTTAGGTGTGGCCTTTCCCCTGCGTGGGGACTCCTGCCACCTATGTTTGAAGACCCTGAAGCACCGCTGGCTGTGGTCAGAGGAGGAGTAATTAGTTGATGAGGCACGTTGAGGTAAGCATGGTCTTTCTCTCCTAATGGGGAAAATGAGATGCCCACACATGGAAAATAGTTTTGAACTAGTACAAAGGTTAGATATGAAACACACACACACACACATATATAGTATGAACATATGTAATATTTTTTAAATGTCAACTTGTTTACTTTTCTTCCATGCTTAAAATTTTTCAAAGATCCCCTTACTCTGGCCACTGTTATCACAATTTATTTAAGAATCACCTGGAGAGGCGGTTAAAAATGTAGATTCCTAGGTCCTACACTCTGAAGTAGGGCGCAGAAATTCCTATTTTCAGCAAGTCACCCTGTGGATATGAAGCGAGGGGTATTTGCCCACTGAGTTACAGGGTGGAGCCCAGGCTCCCTAACATGACACTCAGGGCCCTTCATCTCTGGCTTCCGAGCAAGTCTCCAGTCCTGAAATGTATGCACTCTACTCACCAAACTCACCACTTTGTTTTAAACCCACTTGGCCGGGCTTCCCTGGTGGCGCAGTGGTTGAGAGTCTGCCTGCCAATGCAGGGGACGCGGGTTCGAGCCCTGGTCTGGGAGGATCCCATACGCCGCGGAGCGACTAGGCCCGTGGGCCACAATTGCTGAGCCTGCGCGTCTGGAGCCTGTGCTCCGCAACGGGAGAGGCCGCGATAGTGAGAGGCCTGCGCACCGCGATGAAGAGTGGCCCCCACTTGCCACAACTAGAGGGGGCCCTCGCACAGAAGCGAGGACCCAACACAGCCATAAATAATAAATAAATAAATAAATAAAAATTAAAAAAAAAAAAATAGTGGTTCCCTCTGTTTAAAAAAAAAAAAAAAAAAAAAACCCACTTGGCCTTTAATCTGGTTCAAGCGTTCCCTCCATCACTCTTCAACATTTATTCCACCCCTTACTGGCAAATGCCCTGTAAGGTGTCTCAGGCCAGGCTCTTCTCAAGATCTTCCTTCCCCCAACGCCACAGTTCCTGAACTTTTATACTTTATCTCCTTGGATTTTATTCAGACCTGCATTCTCACTAGTCTTATCTTAGGTGCCATTATTTCTTTGTATGCCTCTCTCTTTCGTGAGTCTCTGAAATCCTGACAGGGAGAACTCGTGTAATTTTCATCTTTTTCTGAGCATTGTTCAGCATCCTAGGAGGCATTACTAGGTGCTCAGTGAAAGATCGATGAGCGAGGATTTTGGGGTGGGGGAGGGGTGGACCTGGAGTCAGCAGTGATAAAGGAAATCTCATTTCATTACTGTGGACAGGAGACCCAGAATGGACCTTTTCCTTTCTCTATAAATGGGAGCAATTACAATAAAGGAGTCCTGTCTTATGACCTCAAGGAAGAATAAGGACTTCTTATCCTTTCGGTGGAATCCCTTCGGGTAAAACCTCTCGTCAGCGGACCACCTCCCACCCAAAGGCTACTTGCTTATCTTTTCTTGGTGGTTGACATTAACGTCTGGTGCAACAGGGCTTCAGGTTCAGAGTGTCCTTTCCCTACTCTAATTTCCCAATCGCCAACATTCATACCAAATGCTACGGTCTCCGATACAAATTTCTCAATCCCTGATTTCAATCACTTGTCCTTCTAAACTCTCAGCATTGTTCTTTTCCTTGTTTACTTGCTTCGATAAGGTATCTGCCTGCTAAACTAGATTGCAAAATCGAGGCCTAGGGCCCTATGCTCTTCCCTTCCCAGTTCTCCTCTCCAATGAGGATGGGAGAGGGTAAGAGGAGAGATTACTCTTTCTTCTTAATTTTGCACGTAAGTGCCTGATAAATGTTTGTTGGGGGGAGAAAAAAGGATAAGCAGTGTTTACTGTTGTATTTCCCTGCTTCCAGCCTCAGGAATGACTATCATTTTGTCAAGTAGGACTTGTTACTACTGAACCAAACTGTAGAGCACTATCAATATTAATGGTTTCGTCATTACCGTCTTGACTAGAAGCAGTATGGAGATTTACCAAACCAAGGAATGTGCTACCAGCAAGAGCTAGTGGTGAGCCAGTGGAAATCTGTACTTGAAAAAGTGTCAGATGGGGATGATTCCTGCCACAAATGGCATGGACGACAGGATCTTTGTGAGGAATGACACCATCCACGGTATCAGAACAGTCCACCAGATTAGAACAGTAACACGTATGGGTCTATGTGAGTATGCATTCTATAGAAATCTGGCTTCCTAAGTCCTAAAGGCCAGGCACACCCTGCTGGGAATTTTGTTTATTAGTGCTCTTTAAGCAAAGGTGTGATTTATAGATCTAGATATACAGCCACAAACAACAGCTAACACAAACACATTATACTGAAGAAAGGACAGCTTGGGAATTTGAACACTTGACATCTGGGTTTGGGTCATTCCTTCTGGGTCTCTAAGATCAGGGTGTGTGACAAGATTTCTGAATTAATTTCAAGACCTAACACTGTGTGATTCTAAGTCATCCCTATTTTACTGGGAGATCCATTATGTATGGGTTTCCTTTGTTCTGGCCATGGAAGCAGTACGTATGTTACAGTGGTTCAAGCTTGCCCCTGGATGGCAGGTACCATGGATTTGTGTTCCAGGCTCAGCCACTCACTAACTGTGTGGCCTGAAACAAGTAGTTTAACTTTTCATTTTGTTCATTCATTGTGTTCATACATTGGGAATAATAGTAACCACTTCACAGAACTGCTGTGCAGATAAATATGTTTTGTTTATATAGATTAAATATACTTATATCTAGCCCTTGGAACAGTGATTGGCACTGTAAAGTGTTCAATACATGTTAGCTGTTATTCTAGCAGACTTGATTCCTTAATTCTGTTTTGCTTAAGCTAAACTTAAGCAGTGACATTCCTCAAGTCCATGCCAGTTGCTCTGTGAAAAATGAGGGGATAACACAGAACATGGTCTTAAATTGATTTGAAGAATGTTGTTGCTGTTTTGAAATTATGATCTTTATTCATCACTATAAAGCCATATTGAAGCACCAATTCCTGAATAGGAAAATTAGCTATGTGTCCCTTCATCTTTTTGACTTGTCTATGTCCCTTTCAGAATCCATCTAGGTCTGTGGCTCTTCCCCCAACACACAGAGCCCTGTCTCTATTTTCTGCCTTGCTTTCCGTCTTACCACTTGTACTGTATGGTGTATGAAGTGTATATATATTTTACTTCTTTAACTTGTCAGTTGCTTCCTCCACAAGGTCATGCTTCATTACGGCCAGGAACTTTGTTTTGGACTTTGCTTGGTCCCTCGCACCTAGAACAGTGCTTGGTATCTTACAGGCACTCAATGAATATTTGTTGAATAAATTAAGTCTGGTATATATATCTATGTTTTGAAAATTTCTCTCTGGTGGCTCTTAATTTTACTCATACTATATTGGGAGAAGACCAGGCAACAGTGTGTGAAGAAAATTAACCAAGCCCGTTCCCATGTCACCTCAGGGCCTTTGCGCTTAATGTTCCTGCAGCCGAGAACACTCTTTCTCCAGATAGCATATAGCTGTCTCCCTCACTCTGTTAAAAGCCTTTCTCAGGGAGACTTTCTCAGAGCCCTATGTAAAATAGCATAGCCACTAACTTCCTCCAGACTTTTGCCACCCCAGCACTATCTGTAACCCTTCCTCGATGATTTTTTTTCCACACTATTAATCTCATCCAGCTTATTTATATTTACTTGCTTATTTATTGATGTCTCTCTTCACCATGATGTCAGGAACTAAGCCTATTTCATGTTCTACTAATACTCAGAACAATGTCTGACACTCAATATGTATTTGTTAAATGAGTTAATATACATGTCAGAACATGTAAAAAGGATGGCAGCATTTATATTTTCTTTAAAAAATAATTTACCCCTTATAATAAAAGCGAATCATGCTCACTCAATGAAATTATTATTATTAAAATAAATGAGAAATATCCAAAATCTTATTATACACGTAGAATCACACAAGAGGTAATTTGGTAGCATTTCCTTCACAGCCTTTCATAGGTGTCTATTATGCCCTGCTTTTTTCTTTTTATTCAGTTATAGGCAAATTGTATATATTGTTTTGCATTTGCTTCCCTCCTCCCCTCCCCGCCCCCATTACAGATTATTCTATTATAGTTGTTGCCCATGTGGCTTTTAAAATCAGGATGGTGTATTGCCAATGCAACCTCAAAGCACAATTTAAAAATTCTTTTATTTTCTCTGTCTTCTCTGCCATTCCTTCATGAACTTAAATTCTATTTTATCCCTGAACTGCATGGGAGAGATGACAGTTCTAGAAAAAAGACTGAGAAAGAAGGATTTCCTTCTTTTTCTTCTACCAGGAACTTCTCCCTACAACACCCACCCCCTTCACAGGGCAACACTCATCCTTGGGCTGCCGTGACTTCATGCCTTCCTTGCATCCTTCCAAGATCCGAGAGGGTGTCCCTTGTGCACACTCCCCCTTCAACAAACGGCACTGCAATTTGCTGCCTGCTTGCTCTCTTCCCCTCTAGACTGTAAACTCCCTAGTGGCAGTGATCATGTCTTACGCACCACTGTATGCTCGACGCTTACCACAGGGCCCGGACTGTGGCGCACAGGTGCTTTCTGTTGAACAAATGAATGGAAGACCATGCAGGATCTCATATCCTAGCCTGTCCTTGCTTAAAGTGCTTTCCTCCTCTTCCACACATTAGTCTTGCCCTTTTGATCAGAAGCTCATTGAGGATAAAGAGGAGAATCTTGTCTCTTTGGTACTTAGGACACTGCCTGACTCAGGCGGCGGTGTGGGAATGTATCCAGAAATCCTAAGGAACACATCTTCTTCCTCTTCCGCCACCTTCTCCTCCTTCTCATTATCATCATCAATATATTCTTTATTGCCCTGGACATACAAACAGGGGTAACAGTGTGGCCCTTCCCTGATAGAGATTATGAATTTAGTCTTAGAAAGAAACACATAACAACAATAAAAAAAGATAAATGACAAGCTAAGGGCCAAATTCATGATGCCAACCCCAGGATCTCTAGGAAGAACAGAGTCTGGGTTTGACTGGTTGGAAACAGCTTCTTGAGACTCGACTGATGTTTAGACCTTAGACAAAGGGAAGGGGGCACAGGGGACCTGGGGAGGTGAGGCCCAGGGCCCAGAGCTGAGCTACATGCTGCTCTCAGGGGCTGGCTCTGTGACCAGCAGGTGCTAAGCGAGCAGCCCAGGCTCAGGTTACACCAGGAGAGGCTTGGGAACCCCTTGGGGAGTGCTTCAGCTCAGCGTGGAACAGCTGAAGGAACAGGAGGAGAGGCGGACTGAGGGGCTCGGTGAGGCAGCTGGAACAGGAGGCCAGGGCCACGCTGACTGCCCGGATTCCCTTAACTGGTGGGAGTGCTCTGTCGCTGTGCAAAACCTAAAGGAAGGATTGCAAGTCTCTCCTGGAGCCCTTGTGGAGGGTTCTGAGCCTCTGAGCCAAGGTCCAGGAGCAAAGGGCCTGTCAGGTGAGACCTGGGCCGTGAAAACCATGATGAGGTACCAATTTTTCCCAAGAGGCTTGGGGCATGCAGTGAACAGTATAATCTGTGGGAGCAGGGGTTGATTTTCTCAGCTTTCCATCATCCATTCCAAGCCTGCTTTCCTAATGACCCAGGTGTGGTGCATGTGGCCGATAACATCCAGAAGCTCTTGTTATTTAAATGTGCTTTCCAGTTTCAGGTCGCATGCATTTTACGTCATGGTTGCTTTTTCAGGGAATCACCTAGTTCTCACTTGACCCTGACATCCTCTTCTCCTGAAGTCTTTCTCCTCTTTTTTTTTTTTTTTTAATTCCACACGGCAGCATCTAGCCTGGCTCAGTTTAGGAAGCTGATGTTCCTGAAGGCTCCTGGCCCAGGACCCTGGAACAAGCCCGCAATCCTGACATTTCTTCCACTTCCTTTTCCTCGCTCCTGCTCTCTGCTGCATTTGTGGAAACAGAATGGAGAGTGATCAAAGACCCTGACTTGCTTCTTATCAGCAGCGTCGTGTGCTTGTTTATGTGAGGCTTTTCTTCTTTCTTTCTTGAAAATTCATCATTAAGACCCCTTAGTACTGATTCTGTATGAGCTTAAATTTCATAGCTCTGCCTTTAAATGAATATGTTGTCTTCATCTTTAACAAATGAAAACTGGATGGAAATAAATTTATTGCGGTCAGAACAAGCACTTCAAAACAAAAAAAGACCCCTTAGTACTGGCTGGAAGAATTTGGGGTAAAGAAAAATTGTTGGAAGGTTGAGAGCTAGGCTCGGGTCTTGTTTATATGCTGTGAATCAGCTTTTGATGAATCCATCTGTTGACATATGTTTTGTTCTGGAGAGCGGTAAATTATGCTCAGACTGAAATGGTCTTTGCCAATAGTTAATTGAGCACAGGTTCACGGCAGGGATTACAATAATTTCACAAGCCTATAGCATATAGGCTAACGTCTCAATAAGCCAATAAAGAAATGACATACTCCTAACAAATGATAGATTAATTACACTATTGTTCCCAGGTAAAGGGAGGGGACAGAAATAAAGTCTGCATTCATATGAGGTGTACATTTTTTAATGAGGTTGGTTTTCGGGAGAGTTGGCTTAACCGACCACAAGCTGGTGTCCAGCAGTGGTGAAACGCAAGTGAAAAGTCCCATGTTGTTAGAGCAGTTGCTAGAGAATGAGGGCACATGGGTGTTGGTGGCCAAGGTGAGCTTCTTCTCAGGCTGCTGCTTGGCTTTGGCCACTGCCAGTAAAAGGGTCACCTTCACCAAGGCAGGAGCTAAAGCACCAAGGTCTTTGGAGACTAGATCAGCAAAGGGTAGCTTTGCCAAGATGGAAACTCTCACGTAGTCCTCACAAACTCTGGGTATTTATAGCCTAAATGTCCCCTCCTCTTAGTTGCTTCATCTGTTTTTATTGATAAGCCTCCAGGGCAGCCCCTTAGCAGCTGAGCCTGAGTGCTTATCAAGAACAGATGAGATGGTGACATCCTGATACAGCTTACTTCACTCTTACAGCAAAACAACTTTACTCCTAAAATCAACTCCTTTTTTTTTTTTGTCTTTGCCATAAACAAGGGGATTGAAACCACTTAAGTCATGAACAACTGGATTGAAATCGTTATCAAAACAATACACAACCAAGTTGTTCTGGATGTTTCACCAGCCCTTGAAATTGCCATTAACTAGCTCCGTGTTTCTGGATGTTACTTAACCTCTCTGTGCCTTAGCTCCCGCATCCTGCCTGGGTCGCAGAGGGACACGTGAAGACTTCCTTTGTCCTGTTACTTCTCTGAGTTTCTTCAAACTCGGTAACTTCTTTTCATCCTCTTATCTTGCCCCTGAGATCTAGCTTATCACTGATTTTCCCTTTTACCTTCTTCCTTTCCTTCTAATAGATTTTACTGAATTCCAATCTTCCTCTCATCTCCCCCTTCCCCATCCCTCAAATTATTTCTTCAATGGAGGAAAACTAATTTTAAAGCCAAAACATAACTTAAACAGCTAGTTGGATTTTGCTAACACTCATATGTTTCCAGAGTATACTTTGCAGTTACAGAATATATTTCATGTTTTTCCATATCTGTGGGTTTTTTCTGAGTTCCCTTGTTCTTTTAGCTTTATTTATTCTGATTATTTCAAGTAAGAGGACGCCGTCATAATGATTTGGATTGATCTCTGATGCTTTATACTAGCGTTTCTTACAAATCCTCCCATTGATTTACTAAACTGGTTATCTCTGCTCAATTCCCAGTAGGTGTTGATACTTCATATTGCATACATTTTTACTTGAAAGTGACAGCTGCATTTAATGATTCTAATAACTGTCCCCTTTTGCCTTTTGTAAACAAAGGAACGTTGCTCGCCATTCCAGTTCTATAAGGATCAAGCCATCAGCCAGTCGCTGCAGTCGCTCAGGATAACGCACCCTGAGGGGAATTCAGGTTGGAAAAAAACAGGAAGCATTCTCTTCTTTGGATATACTGGCCTGTGATAGTTAGGATGCATCTCTGCGGAATAATTTCAATGACCCCAAGATTCTTGCATCTTCTCATACAGAGAAAAGCACTAATGTCATTAACTTGAGATGTCTGTTCTTTGTGATCAGCAGTACTCTTCTGATGCTCAATTACAAGTTTTGTGGGGTTTTTTCCCCAGCGAAAAATTCATATATATCCTGGCTCCTTCCTTTCCTCTTCGGAGCAGTTCCTCAGAGCTATCTGAGAGGCTGTCTTCTGGGCTATAGTCCTCAGGAAGATCCCCAAATAAAACTCAACTTGCAACTTTTAGGTTGTGTGTTTTTCTTTCAGTCAACACTTTTTGTTATCCTTGACTTGCTTTGAAATCTTTGATTTGGTCCCTTATATCCAATGACTCCCACTCATTCAGCCCCTGGTGACCGGCCCAGTGAATTTTAGTGGATCGTCTATCAATTCTCTTTCTACCGTAAGGAGACTGGAAAGTGGGGGAATGGCCCGGGCCTGGGTTTTGCCTTACCTTAGCACAGCTGACGTCTGTGTACTTCCCCGCTTTGGTTCCCAGTACTTTTTTCCCCACCGAGACCCACCATGAGGAGGGCGACCTTGGCCGTCTTACGCCTGCTGCTTCTGCTCCAAGGGAGTCCAGTGCCAACCCCAAGTAACTCAGCTCCTCTGGGCCCTGCAAACTCTGCCTTCCCACTCACTGTTCCCTCTGCTAGTCAGCTTACTACCAACTTTAAACATTTCAGTAACACTTGGTATTTATTTCCAAAGTGTTTGAATCAAGTTCACAGGAAATCCCAGGCACAGCCCAGTTTCCTGGTTGCTAGCTTTCTCACTGGCCTTAAGGAAATCTCCATGAATCCCACCTCACCTGGGTCTGGCTCAAATTTTGATTTGTTTCCCACCGTGTTAATTATTTCATTCCTAAAAGAAATGTTTTTTGAGCATCTGTAATGTATTGGACACAGACTCATTAAACAAAGCCTGCCAGGACCACGTTGGGTGAGTTACAAAGAAAAAGTCTTGGAAGAAGAGAGTGGGGTAAAAAACATTACCGTTGAATCTGTCATCAAAGCTGCAGTAGGGGAAGCTGTGAGGATTTTTTTGCCTTCCAAACTAAGGCTGTTTGGAGCCCTGAAAAATAATAATAATGAAAAGTAACATTTGCATCTTTTTTTCTAGAGATCAGCATAACAGTTCTTAAGGGGGACAGTATCATGAGGCTTCTTTTCCTCTGCGGAAATGAGTTTAGGGTCATAGTAAGTGGTAAAATCAGGGCTGGAGTCCAAGTCCTAAATTTATTCTGGTTGTTGGTGAGTTCCTGACTCTTGCGTGTGAAAGTCTCTGGCTTTTGGCCTTGGACGGTGAAGGAGAGCTTCGAGCCGGACCCAGCTGTGATGTAGGTAAAGCTGTTGTGGGAATTTTACTAACGAGTCTCGCCCATTCTTCTTGAGTTTCCTCGGACATCTCACTTGCGTCCCTCCTCTGCCACTCTTAATAGTTTTTAATGAATGGTAGTTTGTCTAAATGAGATGGCAAGGTGAGAGTATCTGGAAACAGAACAAAGTTAAATGTTCTGTTCTAGTACTAGGCATGAGCACTTCCACAGTGTTCTTTTTAATATCAACAATAATAAGGATAAATTGGACAATGGCAATCAGGTTGGTCACTGGATAGAGCAGGACCATAAGAATGGCTTTATGGGAGTGATTCAGAGTGTGTTTGTGCTAGTGAAGTCCAAACCTCTCAAGTTATTTCCAAATTTTTTTTCTGAGGAAATTCTCATTCTTGACAAGGGAAATTAGACTGGACAAGTAGCAGGGAAAAGGCATCAGTTCCTTAACTGAGAAGAATTAAGTCTCTCTGTCACACAAGCAATGCAGCAAAGGCTGTACTGTCCTGTATGGTAGCTGCGAGCAGTAGATAACTATATAAATTAAAATAATTAAAATTAAATAAAATTAAAAATGCAAGCACTCAATAGCCACCTGTGACTAATGGCTAAGGTACTGGACAGCGCAGAGAGCATTTCCAGATGGTGGAGAGCCACGGACATGCCCTCTGCTCCTGTCTCAGAGTGAGGGAAGTGGGAGAGAGACTTACCGTAGACTTTGCTGAAACGTTCGGTCTCTTGCTTGTATTTGCTCGACTGCCTTTTATTTAATGTCTTCTGCATGAAACAATGCCCACAGATTGAGACACACCGGTGGAGAATTCAGTGACGTTTGGGAACAGGATTTCAGTTAGGAATTCACTGAAGAGTCATTTGAACCATTTAGTGAAGAATCCAGGAAAGAACCCACTGAGAAATCCAAAGAGAAGCAGTCAGAACAGCCTTGAGTTAACTCCAGTGAGGAATACAGGTGGAAAGGCAATCCTGATTGAGCATAACTGGGAGCACGACCAACAGCCTGCTTGGGAATCCAATGGATAAGGAGGTGGAAAAAATAACGACAGAAAAACTTACAAGTAAATTCGTCTTTTGAATACTGTTTTAGGAGTCTAGGGCTCTTCCTCTACTTCCAGTAAGATTTTAAGATGTCCTTCATGGGCTTTAGTAGGATTACAGCAGCAGCATTGTGCCCTTGGGGCTCTGGCCTCGGTGATACTCTGCTCTTCAGGAGAGTATCAGAGGACAGGTGGAAATGTGACCTTTATCCTGCTACCTCTTGCAGTCCCAGGATGTGGGGAAGGGCTCCTCTGCCAGCACTGTGGAAACCAAGGCCCTGTACTTCACGGGGCAGGTGGGGGTGACTGGGATCTGTTAAAGCGAAGATGTGATCAGGAGGCTCCAGGATCTGATTTCATTCTCTTGGACCATCTAGTCATAGGGGACCCCAGTGCCACAGCGGACAGATGGGGTCTTACGATCACACCAATATTAATCTCATGAATATTCTGTCCCAGAGAGTTTCTCCCTGTTCTTTCTCAAGCTTTGAAAACCTACGCTGTTCCAGGCCTATGGCTAGGCTCTGGGGAACAGAAAGAGGATTTAGACAGACCTTCTTCTCTAGGTTCTTATAGTCTAACATTCTGTGACTCTATTCCACATGCGCCTGTAGCAGAGTTATTTCTGGAGTGCCGTGACTGGTTTCCCCTCTGATGAGACTCTCTCTAGTAATGGGTCTAACTGCTCTGGCTCCCTTGAAGTGAAACAACTGTATCTTGTTACATGTATTATTCCAGGGACATTTGACCTTGGGATGGAATCAGCCCGTTCTGTACTTTGACAAGTAAGTTTGCTTATTTATTTAAATAGACTTTATTTTTAAAAAAATTTTAAAAATTTCTATTGAATGAAAGATTCTTTAAATGCTATAGTGCTTTACAATTTTCAAAAGTTTCACACACATGATTTCATATAAGGCCATAATAACCCTTTCTTCCCCCTTACCCCTGGTTGCCTCTCCCCACACCCTCTCCCCACTGGTAACCACTAGTTTGTCCTCTACATCTGTGAGTCTGCATCTTTTCTGTTATATGCACTAGTTTGTTGTGTTTTTTTTAGATTTCCCCTATGAGTGATATCATACAGTATTTGTCTTTCTCTGTAAATAGACTTTATTGTTTAAAGCAGTTTTAGGTTCACAGCAATACTGAGCAAAAGGCACAGAATTTCCCATAACCCCCTACTCCTGCATATGCATAGCCTGCCCTGTGATCAACACCTCCTACCAGAGCAGTACATTTGTTATAACTGATGAACCTACATTGACACACCATCATCCAAAGTCCACAGTCTATATTAGGGTTCACTCTTGGTGTTGTACGTTCTATGGATTTGGACAAATTTATAATGACACATGTCCACCATTATAGTGTCGTAGAGAGTGGCTTCCTTGCCTTAAAACCCCTCTGGGCTCTGCCTGTGCCTCTCTCCCTTCCCTCTAACCCATGGGTAAGTTTATTTATTTATTTTTTTGGTCTGCAATAACTCTTGAATATCAGACTTTCTGATTTTTAAAAAATACTCCCTCCCACTTCCTCTTCACATAAAGGACAAGGGAAATCAGCCACTAGAAATGAGGAGGGAGAATTATATATTCTTTGACCCTATTACTGAAGTTACCATGTTTTATATTTCTGTAGCTTGTTTGTCTGAAACTCTCCATCCAAATACAGGTTCCAGATAACTAGTTGTGCCTTTCTTTGAGGTGATGGTGGATATCTATCTAATACCAAATTTCTTAGATGCCCATTGCCTCTGAATCCATTTTCTCTGAATCCAGTTTCTACTATGCATTTAGATGTGGAAAACAAGAATTTACTTTTAATGCCTTTGGCACCTCAAAGGGGGCAGAAGAGCTCCTCCCACAGAATTAGATAATGTCCTGTGGTGGAAAGAACACTGGATTTAGAATCAGATTTTAGTCCCAACTTTTCTATGTGCGCTTGGTAGATGATGATGATTGTAGTACTGGCTACAGTATTTTTTTAGTACTTACTAAATATTCAGTACTTACTAAGTATAGGCACTATCCTAATTCTCACACAACCCCATGAGATAGGTATTGTTATTCCCATATTACATATGGGAAAACTGAGGCATAGCTATGTTAAGGAATTTGCCAAGAGGCGGTGTTGCAACTGGAAGCCAGACAATCTTACCTAATCTTTCTGAACCTCCACTTCCTCCTCACTAAAATGAAGGTATTGGGCCATAAATCGCTGAGTTTATTTCTGTTCTAAAACCCTCCGGGTCTGTCAAGTTTTACAGATGGGCAGCCCACTATGACAACTGCAGGATGGTTTGGTTTCATGTAGTAATTATAAAAATTAAGGTTGGATGGCCTGGATAGTTGCCTTTATCAGGACTGCAAGAACTTTCCTTTTCACTCCCTGTTATTTAGGTTTTGGTTGCTGTTTTTTAGGGCATGAAGTTGGCATCAATTGAGACAGAGGAGCCAATATCTGTTCCTTAAAAGGAAGCATGGATTGACCGATTTTTCTTACCTCTGAAGGACGAGTATCAAGTCCTGAAGATATTCAATAAAATTGGAATAACACTCAGCACAAAGCTGTTGTGATACTCAAATAAGATAATGCGTGGGAACTGTTCTGTGACTTGTCAAATTCTATATAAACGCAGGAGCTGTCGGTATTGCCATGTAACACTGATTCACAGATCAGAAACTGGGTAGTTTTCCCATCTGATTTCTATGCATGGTGCGTTCAGGAAGCTTGAACACACATTCTGCCTGCTCAGGTTACTATCCATGCTGATTAAAGGGTAAGATACTCCAGCCTTATTTTTGCTTTTCTAGGGTTAAGACAAAACCTCTGTAAACAGACCCCTAGGATGCTTAGTCACTAGCCAGAGTCCCAGGGGCACAATGCTGCTCCATTTTCCATTAAATTTCCCTAACTAGCTAAAAACAGAAAGCGCAGGCAGGGCAAAATTCCTGCAGATTTCATCGAAAACGCGGCTTGACTCGTGACTTTGGAATTCTGCTTGATCCCAGGCTCCTCATCCCTATCCATATCACCCACCTGTACTTTCTTGCATGGAAAAGCAGGATACATTTCAGAATTTCCTGGACTTTTTTCTGGCTTCCTGGATCTTTGGGCTTGTGTTACACACACTCTTCTTGTTTTGGAGCACCCACTGGATCACACAGAATGGCTGTCATAGGATGGCCCACTGAATTGAGAACAGAGAATATAAAAAAAGCTGGTTTGCAAAGGTCAGTTTCTTCATTTATTCGCTTATTCGTTCAATGAGTACTTATTTTATTGATCCCTCACCATATGAAGAGCACGGTTGAGGATATTAAAGAAAAAAAAAAAGGAATTGATTTCTCTGGGCATAGTGGGGGCTCTTTGCTGGCCAGGGCGGTTGGAGGAAACACAGCAAGTTTTCCTTATCATTGATATTGAGTAATGCCCACACGAGGCCATCCGGATGAGGCACCTTAATCGTAAGTCACAGGGGCCTGGAAGGCAAAATATCTGTCTGGCTCTCCTCCCAGAATTTTCCCCCTGATTAAGATTCCATGGATTCTTGCTGTAGTTCTCAGAAGATATATTTATTGGTTAAACCGTCAAATATGTTTTGGCTTTAAGCAAGAGAACACGCAAGCTTACATGCTCTTGGTAGTGCTTCCAGCTACAGATAGAGAATGAAGATGAACAAGGTGCTTGCTCTGATGGGAAGGGCTGCTTTTCATGGAAGCAAAGACTGGAATAAGTTGAGAAAGTACTGATCATAGTTACTTGGAAATGAATTAGAATTTTCCTTGCCTTTCACTATTTCCCACCTTAGGTATATAAAATAAATTAGGAAAATGTGCTTGTATTTATTTCCCCGTAACTGATGGTGAAATAAATGCCAATCACAAGACATTTTGGGTTTCAAACAGAAAGAGTGAGGAATTGGATACTTCCCGGTGTTTCAAGAGAAACCTTATTCTGGACGACATGGCTTACGTTCTACAGAGGCTACTGTCCACTAAGTCTGTTACGATTAGATGAATTCTAGATGTCTTGGTTCTACCTCTTGGCATTGCACTAAAGAGCTGTGACCTTGAACAAGTCACTTACCATCTTGGATTGCTATCTCCTTGGTTAGCACTCAATATTTAACTATTTATGGAGGCAACAATATGCTGGGTGTTCACTTGTAGAAAGATATTAATATGCATTCTGCCAATCTCTCAGAATTGGTATCAGAGTAAATTTGGATTTGAAAGCCCTTTGAAACATTTATACACCTCACGCATCTCAGAACAAAAGGCTATACATCAAAGAAGGAAATCCTTGCCTCATTTAAGACTAGACTTATAATAAGAAAGCCTTTCACTAAATTAATAGCAAAGTGAAGCAAGATCAAATTGGAGATTTTTGTTGTAGCCTGATTTGGTACAAAGAGATGGAAACACAAGGAACCAAACCTGTGTGTTCATGACTCACTTAAAGCAAAACCGCCTTCACTTCCTAGAGTTCTGCCAACATCTAAAATGTCTCCTTAGACATCTTTTCCCTCCTTTCCTTGCAACTCTATGAAGCAGCTAATAGGAGCTATGCAATGTGCTGGGATGCAGATTAGTTTGGGATACTTTGGGTACTCTGACAGTATATCCCACCTCACACTACACTATCAAGGCTTTAAACAGGACAGAGGTTTATTTCTCTGACCTGGTAAGATGGCTGTGTTCTGCAACTTTGAGAAGAATGCAGGATCCTTCCTTTATATCTTCTCTGCCATCCCTACGATGTTGCCCTCATCCAGATGGTTCAAGATGAACCATCACTACACCCACCACCCATACAGCAGAAAGGAGAAAAGTAGAAGTGAAGGATATGCATTTCCCTTTAAGAACAAAACCTAGAGGTTTCAAATACTACTTCTGCTTATATCCTCCGGGAAGTGCAGTCTTCATGTTGGGCTGTCATATGCCCCGTTAAGCATCAGGGATTTTATTACTCTGCGAGAGAAGAGAAGAATGCGTATCAAGGGTAAGAAGCAATCTCTGTCTGGGGGTGCAAACATGAACAGTTCTTGGTCCTTTCCTAAAAGCTGCTTACTTTAATGGGAGAAAACCAAAGTAAAAATAGGTAATTACACATATTTTTTGCAACTCCGTGCCATCATTTACCCCAGCACTTTTACAGTCTAACACTTTCATTCTCTTACTTTCTTTTTTCTCCTTTCCCTCTGCCTATGCTCTTGTCAACTGTTAAAAAACAAAATTCAACCAAGTGAATTTCAAAGATCTTATTGGCTTTATTCAACGATTCATGAATCGGGCAGCATTCAATCTAGCAGATAGAAAAGAGCTCCGAGGACCTGTACAAAATGAAAGGCTTTTTATAGGCAGGAGGAAGCAGGAACAAAAGAGTTATACTGGGCAAAAAAGCAGGTTGGTCGTGGCAAGGTTGCTTTCCTTCAGGAGACGGCAAGGGACTTAAAGGCACATTTCTTAACTAGTGCTGATCAGGAGAATCCTGACTGCCTGGTTTAAGATTCCATTTCCAGGAGAGCTGAAGCTAATTAACTCTCAGTCTGGTGACGTGGGGATTAGCATAAACGACCTCTTTTGGGGCTTGTTGTTTTGTTTTTTAACACTCTTTACCTAAACCCCAAAATAACTGCTCCCCCCCCAAAAAAAACCCCACCTCACTTTCTCTTGATCTTTTTGCTCCTCTTCCTTAATTTTCTTTATTCTTTTTTTTAAAAACTGTAAGGCAATTTTATTTATTTATTTTTATTTTAATTTTTTTGTAATAACTTTTTTTTTTTAACACCTCTATTCTTGACCTGTCTTGGCTGTATTTGATGCTGTTTACTATCTCCTTGAAATACTCTCCTTCCTTGTCTTCTGTGTCCGTGTAACACTCTGGTTTTCTGCTTCTATGTCTCCTTTGCTGGCTTTTCCTCCATTGTCCTAAATAAAAGAACTTCCTAGACCAAGCTCCTTCCTAGTCCTTTCTTTCCCCATCTGTCTTGGAATCATATCTACTGTTTGGTCACAGTCATCACTTCAGAGCTGATGAATAACACATCTCTATGCATAACGCAAAATCACCATCATAAACCAAAATCTCATGGACTTCAGCCTCATGTTTTCTGCTGCTTATGGGATATTTCCATCAAGATTCTCTTAAAGCAACACAATTTCCACTAGCCAAACTCATCTTGCCCCCACCTGAAAATCCTCTCTTCACCAACCCCTTCTCCTCCTAACACCATTCAGAAACTGGGTCCTGGTTTGACCCCCCGTGTATGTCACTGGAATAATTCACCCTTTACAACTTGGGAGTCGTCTTTTCCCCTCCCTGGACCCTCACTTCTCACGTCGTCCATGTAAACATAACTTGCTGATCATATAGTACTCTTGGTACTCAATGTCTTGCCTGTGCTATTGTGATGCCCCTCTTCTCGTCTTTCCTTTATATTTTTTTTTCACTGCCTGTCTTCATATAATATGAGTTGCATCAGCTTAATCTACTAAAAAGCCTTCAGTAACAGGCTGTTATCTATCAGTGAGTCAAATCTCTTTGGTCTACTATTCTAAGGTAGGCATTCCACTCCATGGTCTCAAATTCCTATGTTTTCTGCAACATCCCTTTAAGACAAATTAGACTAATTGCTGCTACTTGAATGGGTCCTCTACTCTCCTATCTCTGCCGCTATGTGTATCTACTTGGATTATTACTTCTTCCTGATAATCCTTCCTGTTTTACCCATCATTTCCCCTGATGAGATCTTATCCATCTTTTAAGATCCAGTTAAAATGTAACATCCTTTATGAAGGCTTTCTGAACTAATAGCCACGGATACCTTCAGAGTCAGGGACGGTCTTTATGTCTTTATGTCACTAGTGTCTAGCATAGTTCTTGACTCATTGAGTTGCTCAACAACTGTTGACTTAATGAGCCATCATTAGTTGAGTGTAATCTCTGTCTCCTCTGGATCACCAGAATACCCTGTACTTCTCTTAGGGCTCTTGTCATATTACATCTTTTACTTCATTTATTTGTATCCATAGCTTTGAGCCCTTGGGATAGTAAAGAATTTTGCAAAGAACAGATGATTCATCAGTATAAATTAAATGAATGAACTCTAGGAGGCATTAAAGTAGGGAGGGTGCTGGGTTATTAATCAGAAAATTTGCTCAAATGGTTAAAACTGGCCCTAAGGAGAAAAGGGAACCCTCCTACACTGTTGGTGGGAATGTAAATTGATGTAGCCACTATGGAAAACAGCATGGAGGTTTCTCAAAAAACTGAAAATAGAACTACCATAAGATACAGCAATTCCACTCACTCCTGGGTATATATCCGAAAGAAACAAAAACACTAATTCAGAAACATACATGCACTCCAATGTTCATAGCAGCATTATTTACAATTGCCAAGATACAGAAGCAACAGATAAATGGATAAAGAAGTTGTGGTATACGTATATAAAGTGGAATACTACTCAGCAATAAAAAAGAATGAAATTTTGCTATTTGCAGTAACACGGATGGACTTGGAGAGCATTATGCTAAGTGAAATAAGTCAGACAGAGAAAGACATATACTGTATGATGTCACTTAGATGTGGCATCTAAAAAATACAATAAACTAGTGAATATAACAGAAAAGAAGTAGACTCGAAGATGTAGAGAACAAACTAGTGGTTACCAGTGGGGAGAGGGAAGAGGAGAGGGACAATATAGGCGTAGAGGGGGGGAAAAAGGGTTATTATGGGATTATATGAAATCATGAGTGTGAAACTTTTGAAAATTGTAAAGCACTATAGAACTTAAAGGATCTTTCACTCTATTAAAAAAAAAAAGCAACTAAGCAGTGTCTGGAATAAAGTAAGAATCAAATACATGTTAAATGTGTGAATCCAAGAATAAAATTTAGAATATCTCATAAAGTGAATGGACTATAATCCTCCTTAAGTACTGGGCAGCAAGAATAATGCATAAATTTTTTTTTCAAGAAATATACAGGGCTTCCCTGATGGCGCAGTGGTTTAGAATCTGCCTGCTAATGCAGGGGACACGGGTTCGAGCCCTGGTCTGGGAATATCCCACATGCCACGGAGCAACTAGGCCCGTGAGCCACAACTACTGAGCCTGCGCGTCTGGAGCCTGTGCTCCGCAACAAGAGAGGCCGCGATAGTGAAGAGGCCCGGGCACCGCGATGAAGAGTGGCCCCCACTTGCCGCAACTAGAGGAAGCCCTCGCACAGAAACGAAGACCCAACACAGCCAAAAATAAATATAATAAATAAATAAATAAAAGATTACTATGAAAAAAAAAAAAAAAGAAATATACAGAAGAAAATGTTAATCATGGGTTCAGGGTTAGGAAGCAGAGGTATTTTTCCTTTTCAATTTTATACTTTTAAGCATTGTTTGAAATTTTTATCATGTACTGTGTTCATTTTTGTTTGAATAAATATGTTATTTTATTTTTATTTTTTTCTTCTAACTTTATTGAGATATAATTGACATATAGCACTGTATAAGTTTAATTAAGGTGTACAGCACAATGATCTGACTTCACTTATGATGACCACAATAAGTTTAGTGAACATCCATCATCTTATATAGATACAAAACTAAAGAAATTAGAAAGGAGATATTTTTTCCTCATGATGAGAACTCTTAGGATTTACTCTCTACACAATTTTCGTATATAACATACAGCAGTGTTAATTATATTTATCATCTACATTACATCCCTCATAGTTTTTTTGTTTTTTTTTTTACAGTAGGTCCTTGTTGGTTATCTGTTTTAAATATAGCAGTGTGTACATGTCAATCCCAAACTCCCAATCTATCCCCCTCCTCCCTCCCCCCGGTAACCATAAGTTCATTGAATAAATACGTTAATTACAAAAAAATAAAAAATAAAAAATAAAAAATAAAAAATTTTAAAAGGACTTAAAAAAAAATGGGTGCTGAGAATTAATTATTTTGAGATTATATTCTATAACCTTTCCACCCCCCATTAGGATGTGTGATTCTTGGAGACAAGGTCCTTTAAACTCTGTGCGCCCAGGACATTTTCTGGCACTTAATATTTGCTCAATTAAATGTTGGTTCAACAGAATTGTCTGGGCAATGGTAGGGATGGTGGAGTGGTGGAGGTAGGGATGGTGGAGTGGTGGTGGTGTGATTCTCTAAGGGAGGAGTGGGGGATAGGTCAGGTGGCCAATGGGACTGGAGCACTGCTGAGAGGAGCCATCAGTTCAGACTCTTCCTGACAGAGCAGTGAGCCTCATGTTCTTAAGAGAGAGTCTCTTAATGTGCTTTTCAAAGGGAAAGGGTAGGAGGCAATACTGCTTGGAGGAAATTCCAGGGATCAAAAGAGAAAAGAAAATTTGTATATAGAAGATGAGGTGACTTTGTTTCAGATTGCCTTCAGCATTTATCAAATCTAATAACGGGCGCTTTCATTCTTTATCCACCCTTTACCCTTCATTCTGCTTTACCTAAATGAGTGCTGGGGTGGTTAAGAGGAGGTTCATTTGTAAGGAAAAGAGTGGTGAATAAAATTCCATGGTGTATTTCTATTAAATCTCTTGGAGAGGTCAGCAAAAGACACTCAAACCTTTTCCTGCTTTTTCCCTATGTAACTCAAAATGTGATTGGGGAAATTGAAGTTCTTTCATTTACCTTCTCCAGCCTCTCACAGGGGTACCTACCTCAATCTGGTGTCAGGAAAGAAGCAGCTACGTATTTATTTTAAAAACATTTTTAAAAAATTTTATATTGGCGCATGGTTGTATAACAATGTTGTGTTAGTTTCAGGTGTACAGCAGAGTGATTCAGTTATACATATACATGTATCTACTAGGAAGCATCTATTTAGAACTGGGTCAGTGAGGAACCTGGATGAAATCTCCTGGTTCAAATCTTACATGGATGGGATTCTGCTAAGCTTCAATGTCTGTTAAAATGTCTGAGCTCATTTGGTCCAACAATAATGGGCAAAGCGCCTAGCTAGGTACTATTAGGGAACATGTCATAAAGTTGTACAAGTCTGGCCCCTGCTGTCTGAACCTTTCAGTATAGTTGGGGCAGAGATGGAAGGAAGGAATTAAACCTGAACTAACAGAGTAATGAGTAATTACCCTTGACACTTAGATGATGAGTAGAGATAAGCTTGTATAGAGAAAAGATGGAAATTGACTCTGAGCCACACTGCTTGGATTGAATACTGCTTCAACCTCTTACTAGCTTTGTGACTTTGGGCAAGTTACTTAAATTCTTTGAGCCACAGTTTCCTCATCTGTAAACTGGATGCAGTGATAATAATTTAGGATTGTTATGAGGATTAAAATGATATTTGTAAAGTACCTAGAATTTGGAAAATAGTTTGAATTGTGTCTGGTACACGATCACTGTCATTTAGCCATTATTAACTTATAACTATTTTTAGAAATTTTAATTGCAGTAAAAAACTCATAACATACAATTTGTCACTTAACTGTTTTTAAGTGTACAGTTCAATAGTGTTAAGTATATTCACATTATTGTGCAACAGATCTCTAGAAGTTTTTCATGTTGCAAAACTGAAACCCTATATCCATTGTACAACAATTCCCATTTCTCCCTATTCCCAGCCCCTGTCAACTACCATTTTACTTTGTTTCTCTGAGTTTGGCTTCTTTAGATACCTCATGTAAGTGGAATCATTCAGTATTGGCCTTTTTGTCACTGGCTTATTTCATTTTGCATAATATCGTCAAGGTTCATCCATACGACCTTGCTTGTTCATCCATGTGACCTTGTTCATAGCATGCAACAGGATTTCCTTCCTTTTTTAAGGCTGAATAATATTCTGTTGTATTTGTAAACCACATTTTCTTTATCCATTCATCTATTGCTGGACGTTTGCCTCAACTTCTTACCTATTGGGAATAATACTGCTATGAACATGGGTATGCAAATGTCTCTTTGAGATCCTGCTTTGAATTCTTTTGGATATACACCCAGAAATGGGATTGCTGGTTCGTAACGCAATTACATTTTTAATATTTTGAGGACCTGCCATACTGTTTCCATTATGGCTGCACCCTTTTACATTCCCACGACAGTGCATAAGAGTTCCAATTTCTCCACGTCCTTGCCAACACTCATTATTTTGTTTGTTTGTATTTCTGATAATACTAATGTGTTTGAGGTGAAATCTCATTGTTATAACTATTTTATTTCTTATCAATTAGCTATGGACCACCACCCGCCCCCCCACCATGAATTAAAAGGGTCCAATCTTGAGGCAAAATATTTAACAGATAAAGACACTGTAGTCAGTCCCAGAATTTCCCATAAGGATGTGTACTAGCACCAGAGAAAACATGGGACCTAAAACTTTATTCTAACCCAGTGAGATCCATTACTGCTACACCACAGTGTGTTTTCTTACTTGTTCACTCACCACCAGGCAAGACTCTCAGCTGAATCTCAGGACTTATCCTTCTCCTCATCCTCCTCTTCTGTCTCCTTTTATTTTTAGCATAGGCATTTTGACTCTGGGAATTCATGTCCTAGAGGAATTAAAGCCAACTCTTGGGAGCATATACATAACTTATGGTGGGGATGACTTACCCCTCCCCGCCAATCCAATCAGCCACCAAGCCCCTTTAATTTCACCTTTGTAATGTCTTTAGTATCTGCGTCCTTCCTTTCATGCCTAGGGCCACCACTCTGCTCAATCTGGAGTAACTCTTGCTTGTGCTGTGTCATAGCCGACCTACTTTCTTGTGCAGGTTTGGTTAGTCTTCCTAAAGCATGACTCTACCAGAACTTCTGCTGGCAGAATAATGACTCATCTCTTCAGCTTTTGAAGCGTTCCTTGGTCTGGTCCCAAATGTCATTTCAGACTGTTTTTCACAAACTTCTTTCCTTCTACCCTCTTTCCTCTCACACTCTCCCTTATGTTCTCCAGTCAGGAACTTCTCTTGAATGAGAATAGTTACTCTTACAGTTTTAATTATTCTTCAAGGTCCATTTCAAGTTATAATAATGATAGCTGCCAATCATCGATCATTTATTATAAGCTAGTTACAAGTTTACATGGATGAGTTCATTTAATTTTCATAATGACCCTGTGAAATAATTACTATCATCACCTGCATTTTGAAGGATAAAGTAACTTGGGCAAGCCCAAGTGTTCACAAAGACCTGGATTCACAGTCCAGAACTCAAGTTTTTAGCCACTATTTTATTGCTCAAATGATGGATTTGATGATGCCTTCCCACCTACCCTATGTTACAGTTCAATACAGATGAATAATCATTTATTTGGCAATCGCTATGCAACCATCACAGACTGTAGGAGTGGGTAATGCTAAGTTGATTAAGATGGTTCCAGCCTTCAGTGGTTTAGAATCTAGCAATTAACATAGTTTTCCTCTATGTTCCCAAATTGATTATAGCTCACATGATGGACACCTGGAACATTACTATTCATGCACATTATTCTTTTGCCTAGAGTCCCTCCATTTACCTTCTTTCTCTCTATAAACCCAGAAATATGTTTATTAAATTCAGGTGAATCTTACCCTAACTGTCCCATCTTCCCCATGAAACTTTCCAGGGGGATGTTCCTTTATGTTCCCACCCTAAAATAATATTATCAACTCTTTGGAGACCTGGGCCTTTTTCATCTTCAGCACCTAATAATAATAATAGCTAATTTTTATTATGGTTTTCCTTATTTGAGGCATTTGACACGAATACATTAATTTAACCCTTACAGCAATCCAACAAAGTAAAAACTATTTTTATGTCCGTTATGTAAAGAAAAAACTAAGGCACTATGAGTTAAGTAACTTGCCCATGGTTGTTTAATTATTACTGGCAGAGCCAGGATATACTGGATATAGTCCAGGATGCTGGACCCCAGAGTCTGCATTTTGACCTCTTGTCTAGTGCCTCTTCTGCTTTAGTCATTGCATTTCTCAGTCACTCTGTAAACATTTGTTAAGTAAATAACTTTTTTGTATATCTGGCACTGGATTAGAGTTCTTAGTATCCTGTTATAAGCTGCCTTCGTAATATAAATATAAAAATAAATAAATAAATAAATAAACTTACTCCATGGTTAAAGCTTTTAAGAAGGAATCAATTTTGAGATTTCTTTTGAATTGCTCAAGATACTTAGTGTAATTGCTAGGTCTCTGACCAGATGCCAGAAAAATGCTTGACTAGGCCCTAAAATACTAGGCTAGCCCTTATCAGTATCTAATCTGCAAGGTCAGGTGGCGCCCTGGGCACCCTGTTCCTCAAGGGAGAAACTTGTCTTGCTCTCTGGAAACTTCCCCCTAAGGGAAGCATGACTGTGGGGGTTTGGAATGGAGAATGGAAGAAGCGCCCTGTTCCTCAAGGGAGAAACTTGTCTTGCTCTCTGGAAATTTCCCCCTAAGGGAAGCATGACTGTGGGGGTTTGGAATGGAGAATGGAAGAAGCACTTGCTCTGGGTCAAATTCCTGGCTCCATGCTCCCAGGTGCTTCAGGGCTTCTGTCTGTTGAGGGTGGGAATTAGGAAGGGACAGAGACACATCTGCAGGATGTCACTCACTCCCAGTTCAACCCACTTGCCAGAAACTTATCTCATTCTAGAGAAAGTAGATGCAAAGGCTTTTGGATTTCTTTAATGCTTTCAGGAAACTTTCCACACTTTCTGCCAGACTTACCTTTTAGCACTTAATTTGGCATTTAATGCACAAATCAATTTAATATAATCATATTTTCCAGAAGGAAGGATGGTGATAGTTTTTTTTCCTTCTCTAATTAGATCAAATCTGTGATAATTTGTTTCAATTATAGTGTTTCCTTTTCAAAAGACCATAGACTAATGCGATCAGAGTCTAAGGACCAGGAGTCATCTATCATTAATTTATCAATAAATATTTTTTATCACCTCTGATGTGCCAGACACTTTGCTAGGTTTTGGAGAAATCTGAGGGAATAAGACAGGAAAAAACTTATACTTTTTTTAGAATGGTGAAGAAATTTGAAAGTAAAATGATAGCCACTTTTGACATCTGAAGAGAGGAAAAAGGACCTACTTTTATATATATGGCCCCAGAGAACAAAACTGGGGCAAATAAGTTGAAATTACAGGAAGACATATTTTCTCTATTGGAAGGAATAATTGTCCAAAGATGAACTATTCTCCTCAATGTAGTGAGTTCCCCATTACCAGGGATGTTATTTAAGGAAAAATTACTCTTATGTTTTAAAAAAAGACATTGGATATCTGATTGAGCTGGGTACAATTTAATATACCTTCAAGCCTTGATGTTATATAATTCTATAAAATTTGATAGCAATGGAAAAAGTTAAGAAAGCCAAAATATTTTTATACTGTAAAACAGAACTACAGTCCCATATTAATAAAAAAGACCTTATTATAACTTGACAATTTTATTGGATCTCACCTTAGCAGAGACCTCTCTGGGACCCACTGTGTTAATGACCTAGCTATATTCAAGTGATGACAAATAATAACACATCTTCATGAAGGGAGACCAAATTGCTCCCATATTTCAATGTGGTAGTCACCAAGAAGCTGCTCTTCCACTGACTCTGGGGGAAACTGAGGCACACAAAAATGGTACCAGTATCTTTGGAAGAACATCTAAAGCCGTGTCTATATTTTTAGGTAGTTGAGTTGTGAAACAAACCTTCTAGAGGAAGTTGGTCATTTCTGTCCCCTCAGTACTAAGGTCTAAGTCCAGCTCTCCTCAAAGTGACCAGAGATTCTACTTTGCACATAGGAAAATCGATTCTTCCAGTTTTCTAGGGTAGGAAATATTCTCATATTGTGGCTGATGCAGATAAAATCTCCCCTTCATCCACGGGCTGGCGACCTGCTGCATTATTGTCTGATTTGAGTTCATTGTTTGCTGGTGTTATTTGCCTGCAAGTTTTTCGTGAGCTTCTTGCTTCCCAAGCTCCTATCGTATTTGGTTACACTTCATTGCACAGGCCTTGCCAAGGAAATTTAGTTTCCAGAAAAACAAAATGTGTGTGTGTTCGTGTGTGTGTGTGTGTGTGTTCCCTCTGCCTTTAAGGAGAAGACTGTAAAGTTGTCACACTTCCCAGGACAAAACTATGAGCTCAGGGAGATAACGGGGCCAGGGGCACAAACGGTAGAGTTGGTTGAGAGCAGAGGCCCCAGCATCAGAGTGCCCACAGGTTTGCTTCCTGATTCTATAACATTTACTGTGTGACCTTTCATAAGTTCCTTAACCTCTTTGTGCACGGTTACTTAATCTGGAAAAGGCGAATAATAAGATTGCCTGAGGTTTGGTGTTAGGCTAAAGTAACACATGCCTATGGCAATAGTTAAGCACCCGATAAATATTAGCTGTTATTAATACTATTACTGAGAGGTTTCCCTCAGTGGTATTGTCAGCCCTGTGGTTTCTGAGGAGCAGGAATCAGCTGTGACCTTTTAAGTAAAGAAAACTGAAACCAAAAGGCCCCATGGGGTTTGACCCTGTGATGGGAGTTGTGCGTATGTGTAAAGGCCTCCTCTCCAGGTAACGGTGGTGACTTCACTGGGCTCTGAGGCCTACTTAGGTGAGCCAGCCCCACAACCTTGGGTCTTCTCGGCCTGCTTTGCGTCTACGGGGAGGGTTAGTCAGTGCTCAGCCAAGGACGCATCGCAGCTTCATACCGCCCCCTAGCGTGCTGGGAAGGTCATCTGCAGGAGCCAGGTCCTCACAGCCAAGAGGTCCTGCGCGTTCAAGGCATCGCCGCGGAGCGTGAGTCTCTTCAGGTGCATCTGAGTCACTGAGTCTCTCAGCCTCTAGGCTCCTCACCAGAAAAATGAGGACAATAACGACTCCTGCACAGGACCGTGGTGAGAATCCAATGAGATAGTGGCACATGTGAAATCTTACAATTTTAGGTATTTCTGTTATTATAATAGTTGCACCAGTTATTATCATTTTGATCGACGATTCTCTTCCAGGGACCCGCTAGAGTTAGAAGACTGTTCGCATTAGGGCTCTCCCTCAGCGTCAACGTCACCAGCAGACCCCACTACTATTCCTAGTCCCGCACCTGACACACAGTGGCATTTCGGGGGCTCAGTAAAGCATTCTTTGGCTCCAGCCTAGAGGACAAACTTGCAGCCTTGGGTCAGGAGGGCAGTGCTGCGATCCGGTGGAACTAGAAGCCCTGCCCCTAGTGGTAATGGGGCAAAGGACCCTAAGGTCGCCCAGGACCTCACTGATGGTTTCCTCGGAACTCTTCCTTACTTCTTCTCCCTCCCGCCGCCCACCCCCTCGCCCCACTCCCCTTTCCCCTCCTTTGCTTCAGGGCAGTCTCATCGCTTGTGGGCGAGGCTCTTTTCTTCCCAACCCCCTGGGAATGCCTCCTTCAGGGACCTGGGCCTGAGGTTGTAATAAATGCCCAGCAGAGCTGCGGTCCAGCACCCTGGGGCCTCCCCACCTCTGCTAGCCTCCCGCGCTCCCCGCCCCGGCATCGGCGTCATGCTCGAGAAGGCCCTGCTCCTCTCCGCCTGCTTCACCCTGGCGGTGACTTACCCCGCACTGCTTCAGGGTGAGTGCACGTCGGGAGGTCTTCTGGAGAAGAGGGCTAAAGTCCATTCACCGTGTGTGTGTGTGTGTGTGTGTGTGGGTGTGTGTGTGTGTGTGTGTGGGCGTGTGTGTGTGTGGGCACACAGAGGGACAGAGACTGAGGCCGTGTAAAGTGAGGTGGGGCTGGGCGGTTGAGCTCTGAGGCCTTGGGCAAGTTGAGTGGCTTGGCTAAGATTAAGGCTGTGTTTTGAATCCACCTCATATAGGTAGTCAGGCTGGGTCAAATGGAATTAGGGTTGGTGATGAGAGGGCTCCTGAGGTTTCCCTGCGGTCCCCTTAACTATCAGGTGCTAAAGAGGCTTTACTCTATTTGATTCAGGTTAAAAAGTCCTTGGGTGTACTCTCACTTTACTGGAGAGTAAGATTCAAAGTGCTTTAGCCGCTGGCTGGGTCACATGCAGTGGGAATCAGTGGGTCTGGAGCAGAAACTTGTGAGTCATATTGAGAGAGGAAGGAATCCGTGTCTCCTGAACCAGAAGGCGGCTGCTTTCCCCGCAAGGCTCTTTCTCTTCTAGTCCTTCCTGAACTCAGATCAGTTTCTCAAGAGGAGGGGTATTCATTCACTTGCATTAAAATGGTGACCTTACCCTCCACTTCCTCCCAGCTCTCCCTCTGGTAGCTCTCAATTTATCCGCTGCTGGGTTTGGGTTCTCTACTGCATATGAATGAATGATAAAGCAAATGACTAAATTAGAAAGCTAATGATTTTGACCTCATTGGCAGGGTGCCCACAACCTGCTGGACTAGGCAGCCACGAGGACTGTAGGTCTTTCACTGCAGCCCAAGCAGACCCAGGTTGTAGGCTCATCAGGCCTTCATGGTTATGATGCCTTTATGGTTCACAAGACCCAAAATGTCTGGATTGTGCATTCTCTGGGACAGACTGGAAATTGAAGAGCTGTAGCCCATTAAATGAAAATGGTAGGAGTCCCCATTTTAGAGTCCATTTCATTCTTGCTTATGCACCTTGGAAATAGCTGTTTTCCTTGCTCCTTTCCCCCACTTATATTTTTAGTTTTCAGGAAACTGAAAGAATTACATAGGGGAGTTTTTGAAATTTCATTCCATTGCAGTCTGACTGATTCACATTTAGAGGCACAACATCAAATGCTCCTTCCTAAACCGACCCCTCAAAGGAGGGTGGAGTAGGGGACAGTGAGCACATTCCTAGGTGGCAGTTGGTCTTCTGGACATTCTAGCACTTGGTAGAAGAGAAACTTGTGGGGAGACCAGTTTGATTCAATATACCCTTTGCTGTTCCATGTTTTCCCTGGAAAAAGATCTAGCTGGGAATGGAAGGGTGTGGAGATGGTGGAAACATTCTCACAAGAAAGTACTTGAGCTATTTTTTTTCTTTTTGGTTCCTCTAGAATTCATCACTGACTTACAGTCAACCATTGACCTAGAGTCAACCACTGGCCTAGAGTCGACCACTGACCCAGAGTTGACCACTGGCCTAGATTTGACCACTGGCCTAGAGTTGACCACTGGCTTAGAGCTGACCACTGACCCAGAGTCGACCACTGGCCTAGAGTCGATCACTGGCCTAGAGTCGACCACTGGCCTAGAGTCGACTACTGGCTCAGAGTCAACCACTGACCCAGAGTCAACCACTGACCCAGAGTTGACCACTAGCCTAGAGTCGACCACTGACCCAGAACTGACCACTGGCTTAGAGTCGACCGCTGACCCAGAGTCGACCACTGGCCTAGAGTCGACCACTGACCCAGAATTGACCACTGGCTTAGAGTCAACTGCTGACCCAGAGTTGACCACTGGCTTAGAGCCGACCACTGACCCAGAATTGACCACTGGCTTAGAGTCGACCACTGGCCTACAGTTGGCCACTGGCATAGAGTCAACCACTGACCCAGAGTCGACCACTGGCCTAGAGTCGACCGCTGACCCAGAATTGACCACTGGCTCAGAGTCAACCACTGACCCAGAGTTGACCACTAGCCTAGAGTCGACCACTGACCTGTCAGACTTGACCACTGGCTTAGAGTCGACCGCTGACCCAGAGTCGACCACTGGCCTAGAGTCGACCACTGACCCAGAAATGACCGTTGGCCTAGAGTCAACCACTGACCCAGAGTCGACCACTGGCCTAGAGTCGACCACTGACCCAGAACTGACCACTGGCTTAGAGTCGACCGCTGACCCAGAGTCGACCACTGGCTTAGAGTCGACCACTGACCCAGAATTGACCACTGGCTTAGAGTCGACTGCTGACCCAGAGTTGACCACTGGCTTAGAGTCGACCACTGACCCAGAATTGACCACTGGCTTAGAGTCGACCACTGGCCTACAGTTGGCCACTGGCATAGAGTCAACCACTGACCCAGAGTCGACCACTGGCCTAGAGTCGACCGCTGACCCAGAATTGACCACTGGCTCAGAGTCAACCACTGACCCAGAGTTGACCACTAGCCTAGAGTCGACCACTGACCTGTCAGACTTGACCACTGGCTTAGAGTCGACCGCTGACCCAGAGTCGACCACTGGCCTAGAGTCGACCACTGACCCAGAAATGACCGTTGGCCTAGAGTCAACCACTGACCCAGAGTCGACCACTGGCCTAGAGTCGACCACTGACCCAGAACTGACCACTGGCTTAGAGTCGACTGCTGACCCAGAGTCGACCACTGGCTTAGAGTCGACCACTGACCCAGAACTGACCACTGGCTTAGAGTTGACTGCTGACCCAGAGTCGACCACTGGCCTACAGTTGGCCACTGGCATAGAGTCAACCACTGACCCAGAGTCGACCATTGACCCAGAGTCGACCACTGGCCTAGAGTCGACCACTGACCCAGAATTGACCACTGTCTCAGAGTCAACCACTGACCCAGAGTCGACCACTGACCCAGAGTTGACCACTAGCCTAGAGTCGACCACTGACCCAGAAATGACCACTAGCTTAGAGTCAACTGCTGACCCAGAGTTGACCACTGGCCTAGAGTCGACCACTGACCCAGAAATGACCACTGGCCTAGAGTCAAACACTGACCCAGAGTCGACCACTGGCCTAGAGTCGACCACTGACCCAGAGTCGACCACTGGCCTAGAGTCGACCACTGACCCAGGATTGACCACTGGCCTAGAGTCGACCGATGACCCAGAGTCGACCGCTGACCCAGAACTGACCACTGGCTTAGAGTCGACTGCTGACCCAGAGTCGACCACTGGCCTACAGCTGGCCACTGGCATAGAGTCAACCACTGACGCAGAGTCGACCACTGGCCTAGAGTCGACCATTGACCCAGAGTCAACCACTGACCCAGAGTTGACCACTGACCCAGAGTCGACCACTGGCCTAGAGTCGACCACTGACCTGTCAGACTTGACCACGCACCATGACTTCACTGAAGATGCAGAAACAACAACTGACATGTATCTGGAGAACACACAGACTTTTGGTAAGTGAGGGATCTGTCCTCAGAGGAGGCCTGGGCAGCAACTGGTAGGCTCCCTCTTTTACATTTCTGAGGGAAAGCCTGCTTTTGTCCAGTGTACTTGATTCCCAGCATATGTCTGTGACAATTCCCGATCTCCATTTTGTTTTCCTAGAATTGCCTACTAATGTGGAATTAAACACCCTGAGCTCTAAGGAAGAAGCCACTGAGGTCACAGGTGAGGATTCTTCTCTTCAGAAATGCAGAAGTTCCTCCCTGCCTCCCCTTCCTTATTTATAGTTCTTTACATAGGAAAGTCCTATAGTAATTTACACATTTGGGGATACTTTTGCTGCTTTGTTCTCTGAGGTGGAGTAAACTTAGCCAAAAGTTCACTGAAACTTGAGGAAAGTTGAAGCATTTCCCAGAACGCCAGGAATTACAACTGGTTGAACACCAACATAGCTCCAGCTCCAAGGTCTGACCTGATCTGATCTCTGGGACCTGCTTTCTGGGCTTCCCTAAAGAGGACAAGCTCCTTCATGTCTCCGTAGGGTCGATGGATGTGGTGTCAAAAAAGGGGTTAACAATTTCCTTTTCTTTTCCAGTTGATGACAATTCATTTCAAATAGAGAACTTTTGGAGTAAAGGTTACGCTAAGTGTAAATCTTATCTGAATATAGACTGAACAGACAATAGAGCGATTTAAAAGCTTCATGAGTTAAGCAGTGTCCATATCTCTGCCCATCCCTCTCTCAAGCCGCCATCATTTTTCAATTTTCTGTCTGCCACTCAGCCAAGAAGTCATAAGATTTCAATGCCTTCTACCCCCGCCAACAAACCCCAGTAGTCTGGGGGAATGCCTGGGATTTTTGCTAAGAAAGACCCTTGGGCCTTACTTACAAAAGCACATTTCTAAACACTCTGATTCTTATGTCTATAAATAATAGCTAACATTGATTGAGAACTACTGTATTCCAGCACTGCTTAAAGTGTATAGGGGACTGCAGATAGTAGTTGGAGAAATCTAGAAATTGTATTTTAGCGGAGGCTGAAGGGCCTGTTAAAAAAAAGGTTGGGTCTCTCAGGGACTTCTAAGTGTGAGTGGAGACCAGCCCTTTGACTAAATCCTTCTCATGAAGTGCACTTGTGTTTCACTTCCACTGGTAGGATTTCAGGCATGGCAGAGTGCCTTGGCAGTTAGAAGGGAGGTTTTTGCGTCATAGACTCAATGGAGTCCTACGTTTACTAGGGGGCGACTTGAGGCTGTGAGCTGAATGACAGGCACACTGTGAATGATCCTTACTGGAAGTGAATAAAAACCATTTCTTTGCTTAATTATAGAGGAGCCCAGCGCCTCCACGGGAAGCAACGAGTCCAACACAGTGTTTTTTGGTAAGTTTCTCCTCTTGTCTCTGATGTCTTATCAGGGACTTGACACCATTTTCAATGCTGGTGTTAGTCCACTGGGAAAGGATTCCAATTTAAAACTTTGCAGATGCTGAGATCAGCTATAATTCTAATACGGAGGTGAAAAAGACAGCCTCTTTCCTCTCTGAGGTTTACCGTCCAAGTCTAATTGTCTGGATTTTCAGTCACCAAATAGGCATAGGATAAACAAGTTTTCTCCCTTGAGTTTTCCAAGATTTCCTGTCTCACTAGGATGTGGATTCCAGTCCAGTGCATGGAATCCTTTTAAGGGAGAGCCTGAGGAAAAGGCATCAGATTTTCTGATTCATAAAATATATAATTCAATTAAAAGCTGTAAAGCCTAGGAGCTCTGAATCAGGAGGTCCCGGTTTTAATACTTTGCCTCACTTCTGGCTTTTTGGGAAATTTCTGAAGTAATTTCTTCAGGCATTAAAATGGATACCTGGACAGTGGGCAGGTATCTTGCTTAAGGCTCAAAGAGAGGGCAGGAGAATAAGGAATTTACACCTTAAAGAAATTAAATCACGCACCCACTGTCACAGTGGGAAATGAGAAAGATGAGCCTGATCTTTTGAGCACTAGGTTTTCTTGTTTCTCTTGGCAACTCATGTTTTCATTTTTGTTTTTGTTTTGCTTTTTAGTTTAGAAAATGAAGCAGATTCTCATTACCTGTGACCACCACTCTACTAACCACAACTTTCTAAGAAGATTCTGGGCCTCTGAACAAGCCTTCCATTCCATTATAGGAGCTTGAATAATTGTAAAAGACTAGTGAGACACAGGAGGTACCTACTTGAGGATAAACAGAGTGGCAGGAATTATACACAGACAGAAGAGGGGCATCTCTTAACCATGTCCCATTTAATATGGGCTCAATAAATGTTCATTTGTACTAAATTTTGAGAGGGGGTTTTTATTTTATGAGGCAACATATTGCTTAGTTGCCTTGTTTTAGAACCAATAACCATGTTATTCCTCTCATAAATACTTTATAATCAGGCGCCAACTCCTTATGACCACAGGAAAGTATGAAATGAGCCTATGGAAAGTATATTGGTTTTCCTATCCCTGGTATAACAAGTTACCACAAACTTAGTAAATTAAAATAATATAAACCTATTATTTTACAGTTTTGTAGCTCAGAAGTCTGAAAGGCATCTCACTGGATTGAAAACCATGTGTTGGCAGGGCTGAGTTCCTGTCTGAAGCCTTTCTGGAAAAATCCATTTTCTTGCCCATTTTCCTTGGCCCTCTTGCATCTTTGAAGCCAGCAAAGGTCGGTTGATTCTGACAGTACATCACAGAGTCACCAACACCGACTCTACTGCCTCCCTGTTCCACATTTGAGGACACATTGAGACCCACCTGGATAACCTAGGATAATCTCTATTTCAAGGTCAATTGATTAATGACCTTAATTCCCCCCCTCTACCATGTAATTGAACATATTTACTGGTTCTGGGAATTAATAGGTGAGCGTCTTTGGGAAGCCATGCCACAGACAGCAGAGAACATCTTACTCTAGAACTGGTTTGGTTCAGTGGGGGATGGAAACAGTCACCCATGTTTTTCTTTATGTTTACACTATATTTTTTGCAAAAGGGTGTGGGTGAGTTTATGTAAAACTAGTTGGTTTCACATATTTATACTTCACAGTATGTATATGCCACAGTATAAATGACAAACTAAAATGGCACAAGTTTAGAGTGATGGGCAGACTTGGGAGTGAAGAGATGTAGATTCTACCAGTTGTATCTCTGCCTCTTGTGAACCCCAGCTTCCTCTTATAAAATGAATCAGTTATATCAAATCAATTGAAATTTCCTTTTTGCTCAATATATTTCAACAAATAATACACTGATTTTAGGGATCATTAATGTAAAGAATTATTAATTTATTAGTTTGCCTCAGGGAGAAGTATTCCATGTCATCAGTGATCTGTCACATGGGCTTGTACCAGAGCACATCAGATTTGAGGATTCCTTAGCCTGGCTCCATCAAGCCGCTTGTCTCAGGGCTTTTCATCTAAATAGGAAAGTAGTTCCAAGGCCTCCACTGATCTCTTTTAAGGATATAAAACTATTTCTGTTCTGTCAATGACTATTTTTCCAATTTCTCTTCCCATTTTCTTTTTAATTTCAAGTGGATTTCAGCATGGAATTTTATGATGGACTATTGGAATGATTTCTGAAATTTAGCCAAGAAAAAGTGTTAGTGGACTCAAAATAGGCACCCATTAGTATCTATCCAGAATGGAAAAAAGATTTCATTTCAAATTCCAGCTGCACAGTTTAAGCGGTTACCTAGAGAATAGAGGTGAGTCCACCCAAACTGGGGGATTGGTTGAAGGGGGAATTTGTAGCATGTCTGCTTAGTATTTACTGATCCTGGTGTAAGTGGCAGTTGAAGCTGTGGGTTTAGAGAGGTCACTTAGGAAGAGTGTATAAAGATCTTCCTCAACCTACAATGGGGTTATGCACCCAATACCCACTGTAAGTTGAAAATATCCTAAGTTGAAAATACATTTAATACATCTAACCTACCGAATGCCATAGCTTAGCCTAGCCTACTTAAACGTGCTCAGAACACTTAACGTCAACCACTGTTGTGCAAAATCATCTGATTGGGCAAAGCCAGTTTTATAATAAAGTGTTGAATACCTCATGTAATTTACTGAATACTGTTCCAAAAGTGAAAAACAGAATGGCTGTATGGATGCGGAATGGTTGTAAAGTCTATCAGTTGTTTACCCTCATGATCATGTGGCTGACTCAGGGCTGGAGAGAGTATCATACTGCAAATGATGAGAAACCCTACCCAGTTTCTGTCCTCGTAATAATACCTACCACTGAAGGCCTGGACTGAGCTGAAAGCTCTGTGTGAGTTATTTACACTGTGTACAAGTTCTGTATGCTATTACTAATTGTACAAAATTAATTAATTTGTACCAAAAATTAATTATACAAAATATTAAATAATATTTAACCTAAAATGTTAGGTGAGCTGATGTGGGTTGTGAAAGAATTCACAGAAGTATTAACAAGGGTAGAAAAGAAAGTTTTTATTCACTTTCCAAGGGAGGAGAGGGGCCAAACGCATAGAGTGGTGTTGGCCCTGAAGGGTGGGGGGGATGAGTCTTTTATTGTGCTTTAAAGGGCAAGGTGCAGGAAAGAGGGGGGGGGGTTCACATCTGTTTTGGTCCATGGTTGTATCTGGGCTGGCTGTGCTTCTACAGGATGTGGGTTTTCTGAGAATCTGTAACCTTTTGTTTTCAGTAATTTTCTAGTCCTTGGATGTCTGAAAGAGACTTGATGGTGGCCCTTGACAGGTGTTATACTATTTTGAACGTTAGATGGGTTTACATAAAGTGTATGCGATTTATATATAAATACAAATATTGGGCAAATTTTTATACTGGTGTAGGCTATTCTGTTTCTCTAGTCCAGAACCACCCCAATTTTCAAGCATTTTGTTTACTTTAGCCCATTCACACTTAATGTAATTATTGATATGTTTGGGGCTTAAGTGCACCATTTTACTTTTTGTTTTCTGTTTATCTTGTTATTTCTCTATTTCCTATGTTTTGCCTTCCTGTGGGCTACTTGAATATTTTTTTAAAATTCCATTTTGGTTTATCTATAGTATTTTGAGTATATCTCTTGGTACAGCTTTTTTTTTTTTTAGTGGTTGTTGTAGGTATTACATTATATACCCATACATTTTAATAGTCTAAGAGGGTCAATATTTTACCACTTTGACTGAACTGTAGAAATCTTGCCTCCCTGTATGTCTTCCTTTACCCTTCTCTGCTTATAACTGTTTTAAATACTTCTCTACACACATTTAGAGCCATATCCGAGACTATTAGATAATTTTTGCTTTAACTGTCAAACATATTTAAAAAGTTCAAAAGAAAAAGGAAGATGTATTTTATCAGCCCATATTTCCCCCTTTCCATTGTTTTCTTCTTCTTGATGTTCCAAAGTTCCTTCTTTCATCATTTTCTTTCTGTTTAGAGAACCTCCTTTAGCCATTCTTTTCAGGTAGATCTGCTGGTGACAAACTCTCTCGTTTTCCTTCATCCAATGTCTTTATTTCCCTTTCATTCCTGAGAGATAAATTTACTATATGAAATCAGTATTGACAGTTCTTTTCTTTCAGTACTTAAAAAGTATTGTGCCACTTCTTTCTGGCTTTCATATTTTCTGTTATTTGTATTGTTTTTCCCCTATAGGTAAGTCGTTTCTCTTGCTGCTTTCAGGATTTTTTTCTTTGTCTTTATTTTCAAATATTTGACTGTGATGTGTCTTGGTGTGAATTTCTTTGGGTTTATCTTGGTTGGAATTTGCTTGCCTTTTTGAATCTTTAGGCTTATGTCTTCTGCCAAATTTGGGAATTTTTCAGCTATTATTTCTTTGAGTTTTTTCTCAGGCCTGCCCTGTATGTCTCCTTCTTCTGGGATTCAGATGACGTGAACATTAGGCCTTCTGTTATACTCCTGCAGGACCCTAAGAATCTGTTAGGTTTTTTGTTTTGTTTGTTGTTCTGTCTCTTTTCTCTCTGTTGTTCAGATTGAGTCATTTCTATTGTTCTGTCTTCAAGTTCACAGATTGTTTTCCTCTGCTGTTGAGCCCTTCCATTAAGTTTTAAAATTTTGGTTATTATAATTTTCAGTTCTGAAATTTCCTTTTGGTTCTGCTATACATGTTGATTCTTGGCTGAGACTTTTTATTTCCTTGTTTTTTTTCAGTTGTTTTAAGCATGTCTGTAATTGCTCATTGAAGCATTTTTATGACAACTGCTTGAAACTCTTTGTCAGATAATTCTAGTATCTCTGGCCTTTTCGTCTGGCCTCTGCTGATTGTCTTTTTCATTCGGGTTGAGATTTTCCTGATTCTTAGTGTGACGAATGACTTTCAATTGAAACAGGATATTTTAGGTATGAGAGGCTCTGGATCCTATTTAAATCCTCTGTCTTAGCTGGATTTCTGTGATAACTACTCCAGCAGGTAAAAGGTGGAGGTACTGAATTACTGCCAGGTACGGGCAGAAGTAAAGATCCCCCCCTCAACTTGTGTTGACTCTCCAGCAGGGGAGGGGTTCCCCATAATTGCCTGGTGAAGGATGGAATTCTGGCTCCCCACAAGGCCTCCACTGATATCACCCTGTCTGGGAGGAGTAGGGGTGTCTTGTCACTGCTTTCCGTGTAGTCTCCACCGACACCACCCCGGTATGGAAAGGAGGGAGTGCTTCGTCGCTGTTGGATGAGGGAGGATGTCCAGGCTCCCCATCTGGCTGCCACTAACTCTGTGGAGTGGGGGGAAAATGAGGGTCTTAAACTGCTAAGTGGGGGTGAAAGTTCCAGTTCCTCCTCAGTCTTCTCTGACTTTACCCTGGCACAGGTTTGGGCACCTTGTTACAGCCGGGCATGTGTGGAAGTCTAGGCTCCCCACTTGGGGCCATAGCTTTTTCTGTGGTGTTTGACTGTAGAAGAGGGATTATTGTCTAAATGTTTTCTGCCATGCTAGGCTGTCTGTTTCCTAGTCCTCTGGCTGGACAGAATAGGTTTTTGTTGGGGACACACACTGCATTATCACATATATGTGATATATATCACATATACCACATATATGGTTTGAAAAGCTAACCCTGGCTGCAGACTACAGCTTGGAAAAGAATTTGGAGGAAAAGCGAACATGGTTACAGGTCACCAAGTAGGGAGGATACTGTATAGCATAGGTGAATGGAGGTGGCGACAGAGATAGAGACAAGTTGAGAAATATTTAGAAAAGGGGACAAAAATTGGTGGTGGATCTTGTATGGAATGACACAGAGCTAAAGCTATAGACTTTGTATTGCATGAGTGGTTGGATGGTGGTCTCTAGAGTTAGGATTATCAGATTAATTTTGTTTTGGAAATACTGTACTGAGTGGTGCCTTTAAAATATTTAAATGAAGATGTCATATAGGTAAAGGTGTGAAGCTCAGTAGAGGTTTTGGCAAGACACAGAACTTTGTATCATGGCACATAGGTAATAATTGAAGCCGCGGGCAAGGATGAGTTTTTATTTTTATTTTTTCCAGTTTTACTGAGGTATAATTGATGAATAAAATTGTATATAGTGCTCACTTTGGCAGCACATATACTAAAATTGGAATGATACAGAGAAGATTAGCACGGCCCCTGCACAAGGATGACACATAAATTAGTGAAGTGTTCTATATTAAAAAAAATTGTATAGAATTAAAATGTACGGTGTGATGATTTGATATACACATACATTGTGAAATGATTACCACAATCAAGTTAACACATCTGCTGCCTCACATAGTTACCTTTTTTTTTTTTTTTTTTAGTATGAACTTTTCTAAGGAGATAGTATATAGTGAGAAAAGAATCTAAAACAAAGTTAGAGGAATTTCATAACTTCTTGGCTAAATGGAAGCATATGCATCTACAAAGGACATGCAAGGCTTTAACTCCTAGATGGTGGGAATCATGATTTTTATATTCATCCTAAACTCCTAGTAAGATAACTGGTGTAGAAGAGGGACTCAATAAATATTCGATAAATGAAAGAAGTAAGGAGTAGAGCAACCAGACAGTTAGACTATGAAACAGGTACACACAGTATCATGGAGCCAAAGGAAGAGAGTGTTTTAAGTAGGACAGAACTGTAAATAATGTCCATTGCTTCTGAGAAGCAAGTTAAGATGAAGACTGAAACATATCCACTGACATGTTTCAGCAAGCTGGAAGTCACTGGTTACCCTGGTGTGAGCTGTTTGAGTGGAAGGATGGGAACAGAAGCCTTGGTTTATAAGCCTTGTCAGCCTTTGTTTTGATTTTTTAGCCTATTGGTCAATTTTTTCCTTAATATAACTGAGAGCGACTTATGTGTTAACAGTAAAAACATTTCCTATCCCTTTCTTCTCGAAGTCCAAACAAGAACAACAAGAAAAGAAACAGAAATGCAAACATCATCTCTGATAAAACTTACAGGACAATTAACAGCCACAACATATAAGGACTGAAAACCAGCAGAATGGTTAATGACATAACAGAAAGGAGAAAGACTTACTCCAGTAGCTGTGCACGTCTGGGGGCAGGGATAGTGGTACCAAATAGAAGTAAGCCAATGGTCTTACAGAACCCTGGCAAGGCTCAAGGACTGTAGACACAAGGCATGCGAAGATTAGCCTGGAGGAGGAGTGATGATGGTGGGGAGACAGGTGACTGGAAACAGGTTCATATCCTCCCTTATTGCAGCAGGAGAGAGTGGGTTTACTGTCTAGAAAAACTGAACCAGAGAGGCACTGGACAGTTGGGACTGTTATGGAAGAAGATACGAGTGAGATGCTATTCAAAAAACAGGACAATCAAGTGAAAGCCTATAAAATAAATGGAGAAATGTCCAACCTCTTACCCTGGCCAGTTCCAAAGCGCCAGCAGTGAGGATTATGCTTGCCAAGCAGGAGATGGGAAGATTCTTCTGAAGACTCAGAGCTGTCTCAGAGACAGCGCCTGGAGATAAGTTTCAACAAAACAGCTATCATGCCACTCAATCATCCTACTGTGAGGTACATGATTCTACAAAAATTCTTTCAATGCACATAGAGTTTTCTGATCGCCTTGGTGTCTAACTCCGATGTATGAACAGAAGGCAAAGAATCACCAGACATTTGAAGAAAATCTCTATCAAATAAGACTCAAGTAAAGAAACAGTAAAAGGAGAATTCAGAGGAAACAGACAATATGAGGAGTAGAACAAACCTTTAAGAAACTGTAATTAATATATTCTGAGGGAACAAGAATACATATTGCATCCTTCAAACAAGAACGGGATGCTATTAAATAAAGAATCAAGCAGAAGATAAAAAGAAATATTGGTCCTTGCAAATTTAGTTGATGATAAGTTCAACAGAAGATGAAGTTAAGAACTCCTCCATAAAATAGAGCAAAAATGCGGAGACGGTCAATAGGTGAGAAAAAATTCAACACAAATTTCAAAGAAAGTAGAATATACTGGGAAAGAAATTATCAATGAAACACTACAACACATTTTCCAGAATTTAAGGATGATCCTCCATGTTGAAAGTGTCCAGTTATTATCCAAAGGCTCACACTTAACATTGCAGGGCCCAGTGCAGGAATACAAATGGAGGCCTGCATACATATCTCTAAATAGTCACAAGTTACAAACCAAGATGGACCCTAGGTTCAGGTCATGTTTCCCATGTTGTCTGGCTCCCGAAGCCTGTTCCTTGGAGACTGCCTTTTAGACCAAGCCTAGAGACCAAGGGAGCCATGAGTTCCCCTGGATGGACACTGTCCCTGCAAGCTGGGAGGAGGGAGGGGGCAGGCTGTCTGCTGGAACAGCAGGTTGGAAGCTGGTCGGGCCCAGGACTGACCTGGTCAAGCTCCTGTGGGAACCTGCTGGGCAAGTTTGCCTCCCTCTTGCCTCAGTTCTGATTTAGGATTTCCAGGAATTTTTAAGCACCTCTGCAAACTATACCACTGAGCATAGGAGTGACTGGGAGTGCAGTTACAGTGGGGGTGGGGGGGGTGGGAGAACCTGTCTGCCTTCATGCTTTTGATTGATCTGAGGTGACTAAATGTAAGCAAAAGTAGCCTTTTTTTTTTTTTTTTTTTGTCTGATGCCCCAGGGCAGAAGCTGTGAACTTATTCTGAACCTTTACACATTCTCAATCCTGCATACTCAGGCCTTGGGGACCTCATGTTCATTTGTGCCCCTCTCCCACAATTCCTGTTTTTTTAATTTACTTGCTGAACTTTAAAAATATTTTCTAATGAAAGTGAAAGAAAAAAATAATGCCTTTGTTTTGGTGTTTGTGTGGGGCCTCTTTTAAAGTGCAGGCCCCACGACAGAAGACCCTCTGGGAATACTGAGTGCCCAGTACAAGAAATGGAAAAAAGATCCACATCAACATATATCTAATTAAATGTTAGGGATAAAAAGATGATTCTGAAGTTCTAGTGAGAAAAGCAGTCATATGCAAAGAATTGAGAATCAGAATGATAGTGGAACAACAGTGGAAGTCAGGAATTATGTTGTAAAAATTCTGAGTAAAAATAATTTTAACCTAGAATCTTATATCCAGTCAGATTATGAACTGAGCCATAAGCCTAGACTAAAGTCATTCTCAGACATAAAAATCTCTAAGTATTTTGCCTCTCATGCACTCATTCGTAAGAAGATATGGTAGGATGTACTTCAAACAAAGAAAACCAAGAAAGGCTTTCTTTAACCCAGGATGTACATCATCCTACTTAAGAAGGAGAAAAGGGAATTTCCAGGACAAAAGCAAATTATCTGACAAGTTTGCGGGTGAAAAAGATTGTGTTGAGAGAGATTTAACAGGTCTGTTGGAGGTTGCAGGAAGACTTAGATGTGAAAGGAAACCAAGCAAATGAAGAAAAAGATGATTATTAACTACAGGAAAACAAAAAGTTTTTCAAGGAAGGAAATGTTAGTGTAATTTAACTCCACCGAGTAGAGTTGACCTTGGTGATTATATGATCCACCTATAAACAAAATCTTTCTCATTTTAAAACTAGTCACTACCAAAGACTCTTGAGCACCTGGAGCTGGACACCTCAGTGCAGGGCTTACTAGGAGGAAGCAGACCCATCCCTGTCATTCAGCCCACCTCCATCCAGGTTAGAAACAATTTGGGGAGAGTGAAGTTGTTATCAGAAGCCAAGTGGGAAGTGAAGGACTGGAGGTAGAAGACTTTTTCTTCTCCTCCCCTCTTGGTGCTTTCCCCTCTGTGAAACCAAATGGGAGGCTCCAAGAGACTCACCTGTAAAGGATGGGTCCTCTTCATAGGGCTAAGGCACCTGGCTTCTCCCAAAGCAAGTGATGAGAAAGAGAGAGAGAGGGAGAGAGAGACTGAGATTGAAGAACAAGAGAGAGTGACCAAGACGAAGCCACAATGTCCTTTGTAACTCAGTCTTACAAGTGACATACCACCATTTCTGCCATCAGTGTGCCATCAGTCACACAGGCCAATCCTGATATAATCTGGTAGGGGATTACACAAGACTGTGACTACCAAGAAGTAGGGATCTTGAGTGCTGGCTATCTGACAGTGAAGACTATTAATTTTTTTAAAAAAAGCATGCCTTTTTAGATATCACACCAAAAATACAGTACATGAAAGAAATAGTTAATAAGCCAGATTCTTTAAAATTAAAAACTTTTGCTCTGTAAAAGAGACAGTTAAGAGAGTTGGAAGAGGAGTCATAGACTGGGAGAAATATTTGCAGAAGACACATCTGATAAAGGACTGTTATCCAAAATATAATAAAGAATTCTTAAAACTCAACAATAAGAAAACAAACAACTTGATTAGAAAATGGGCCAAAGACCTTAGCGTGTAACTCACCAAAGAAAACATACCGATGGCAACAAGCATATGAAAAGATCCTCCACATCGCACATCACCAGGAAAATGCAATTTAAAACAGCAATGAGATATTACTACATACCTATTAGAATCATCAAAACCCAGCACATTGACAAACCAAATGCTGGTGAGGATGTGGAGTAACAGGAACTCTCATTCATTGCTGATGGGAATTTGAAATGGTACAGCCACTTTGGATGACAGTTTGGCAGTTCCTTATAAAACTAAACACTCCTGACATTATGATCCAGGAATCACACTCCTTGGTACTTCACCCAAAGGAGTTGAAAGCTTGTATCCACACAAAAACCTGCACATGGATATTTATAGCTGCTATATTCGCAACCGCCCAAACTTGGAAGCAACTAAGATGTCTTTTAGCAGGTGAGTGGATAAATAAACTGTGGTACATCCAGACAACATGATATTATTCAGTGCTAAAAAGAAATTAACTTTTAAGACACAAAAAGACTCTGAGGACACTTCAATGCATATTACTAAATGAAAGAAGTCAATTTGAAAAGGCTACATACTGTGTGCTTCCAACTTTATGACATTCTAGAAAAGGCAAAATTATGGAGACAATAAAAAGATCAGTGGTTTCCACGGCTGTGGGGGTAGGCAGGGAGATGAACAGGTAGAGCACAAGGAGTTTTAGGACAGTGAAAATGCTCTGTATGAGGTTATAATGATGAATGCATGCCATTATCCATTTGTTCAAACCCACAGAATATACAACACCAAGAGTGAACCTGAAGGTGAAGTATGGACTTCAGATGACTATGATATGTCAATGTGGTTCATCAACTGAAATAAATATACCACTCTTGTGAGTGATACTGATAATGGGAAAGGCTATGCATATGTGGGGACATGAGTACATGGGAAATCTCTGTACCCTACTCTCAATTTTGTTATAAACCTAGAACTTCTCTAAAAAGTATTAGGTCTTTAAAAAAAATCTACCAGAAGAAAAATTTTTTTAAAAAGCAGGTTAACGAGATGGATGGTTTTTGTGTATTCAGAGAAGGCTTCAAAGTGGTGAAATTTGAGCTGATTTGAATAAAGTGAGGAAGAATGATTGATAAAGGTAGGAACAAGCTTGGTATGTTGGAGGAATACCAGGAAGATCAGTGGGTCTAGAATGGAGTATAGAATTAAGTAGAGAAGTCAGCAAGTTCAGAGACAGCCAAGCATGTAGGGTGTTGGCCACAGTAACACATTTGGATTTTGTTCTGATGGAATAAAATGGTGGAATGGAAGAATTTTGGAATGGAAGAAGTTTTGGAATGGTGGAATGGAAGAATAATGTGATCTTAAAATGAATGGGGGTGGAGAATAGACTTTTGGAGCAAGAGTGGAATTGGTATGGGAGTAAGCTAGCAAAATCCTTGACTAGCCAATGCGGGTCGAAATTCAGAGTAGAAGTAAAAGGAGGAAGAAGGCTTCAACTATAATGGGAGAGAAGCCAGAAAATAGGGCTAGAATTGCCTGTGGGTTAGTCACCTTGGTGGTTGTTAAGGTGAGACAGTTCTTTTCTGATTTCCTTGAACTTCTCAGTAAAAAGTTTGAGGCCATCAGCAAGGGTAGAAGGTCAATAGCAGAAGTAGGGTTCAGTATCTCCTAATACTGAACTGTGCTTGCAATCCTCTTTCAACATGATATATTATTCTTCTAACACAGTGTTGACTAGTTAGATGTTAACTGAAAATTTTTCCTAATGAAATATCTTTGCAGGTCTACATATTTTGTTTTGTGAACCTCACAGAATGAATTTAGAAACTTGTTAATCTTATCTATATTTTAGAACAATTTAAGTAAGAATTATGTTTTTTAATGATATAAAAATTTATATATCAAAATTTGCTATGTCCACTGATGGTGGAGGTTATAGTGATAGGTTGTTGCAGTTGTTTTCCTATAACTTCCATTTCTTTCATGGTTATTTTCTATTCAACTTTTCCTAAGCTTCTTGAGTTAAATTTGGTAATTAACATTATCTTACAATAATGTTAATTTCATTGAAAATTGTATATCAAAATAGCATTTTACGTTATCCTATTCCTTTTTTGTTTTAATTTTTTAATGCCAGTTTTAAAAGATTATTTTAATCTTACAGAAAAGTTGCAAAATTAGTATAGAGAGTTCCTGTATACTCTTCCCCCAGCTTCCCCTTAGGTTAGCATCTTACATAACCGTAGACCATTTGGTAACACTAAGAAATTAACCTCAGCTCAATGTTACTAACTAAAGTACAGAACTTACCTGGATTTCACCAGGTTTTTCCAGTGATGTCCTTTTTCTGTCCCAGGATCTCCTTCAGGATTCCACATTGCACTTAGTCATCATGGCTCCTTAGTCAGGCTCTTCCAATGTATTCCTCAGGTTTTCTTGTCTCTCACGACCTTAACATGACAGAGTACTGATCAGTTATTTTGTAGAATGTTTCTCAATTTGGGGTTTTCTGATACATGCTTATGACTGGATTGAGGTTGTGCGTTATTGGGAAGGTGTCATCGGCTGTGCTTTTCTTAGCGCATCATATCAGGGGCACATTATGTCAGTATGTATTATTGGTCATGTTAACCTTCACTTCTTGGCTAAGGTGATACCTACGAGGACTCTCTACTGTAAACTTACTGTTGCTCCCGTTATAAATATTAAATATTTGTGGGAGATACTTTAAGACTATGCAGATATCCTATTTATATACTGATGGATCTTGCCTGTGGTTACATATTAGTGTGGTGTTCTAATATATTAAGTGGAATTTTTCTGCAAGGAAAAGTGACCATTTTTCCATTCACTCATTCATCCATTCATTCATTAATCTCAGGAGGGCCCTAAGAATACGTATTTTATTCTTTGAGTCATAATCCAATACTATCATTATTTATTGCATAGCTCAAGTTCTTACTGGCCATTGAGTGCTCTCTGAGATACCTTTTGACATGCCCCATCTCTTTTTCTTTTAAGCAGTTCCTTACTTTCTGACACCCAAGATGTTCTAGCCCTGGAATCAACCATTTCTCCAAGGACCCCTGGTTCCCTTTACTGAAGAATGGCATTTAGAAACCAAGATCCAACAGCTAGGTGGTGTGTTCATGGCTACTAACCTGTCACTGATTCTAGCCCCTCTCACTGAACAGAGTTAGGAAATACATGTACGTATACTAACTCATACACACATATGTGCATTTATTTCTGTATCTGTTTGTGTATGCATATGCACACACACACACATAAGTGAGAACATGAGTACATACTGATAATTCAATTCCAGTCCAGCAACTCAAAGTTTATTCTAGCCTTCTCCATTTCCTTCTTTTTCTTTTAACTACAATGAGAAACCTGCTTCTCAACTACAATATGTTTACATATTTGTTCAACTCTACTACACCAATAAATTAGTTTCAGAGATCCTGACTCACCTGTCAAAACAGATTTACAATCACAAAACAATGTTTGTGTGTAGCTCTTTTTGTCTTTTGCCTTCACATTATCTGGTCAAAATCCTCTTTGCCAAGGTTACCTAGGTCGGGACCTTTGTTTCTGCTCTGTCAGCATGGTTATATGGTTCATTTGTACTCAGTTATGGTCACCTGTCTCGACTTGCATTTCATCTTAGATTCCCCCCACACCCTGGTTGATTGTGCTTTTATTTATATACAATGACGTTCATGTTACGGTGTACAGTTCTATGGTTTTTGACAAATGCGTAGAATTGTATGTCTACTGCCACAGTTCCATACAGCAGTGGTCCCCAACATTTTTGGCACCAGGGACTGGTTTTGTGGAAGACAATTTTTCCACAGACTGGGGACGAGATGGTTTCTGGATGATTCAAGCGCATTACATTTATTGTGCGCTTTATTTCTGTTATTATTACACTGTAATATATAATGAAATAGTTATACAACTCACCATAATGCTGACAAGAGGCGGAGCTCAGGAGGTAATGTGAGTGATGGGGAGCAGCTGTAAATATGGATGAAGACAAACACATGTTTGTCTCAGGAGCAAAGAACTAAGACTCAATATGACTAGTGTGTGGATGAATAGGAGTGATGCGAAATGAAGCTATGGATAGGAGGGAAGTTGGTAGTTGAGAAGCAGGTTCTGGGAAAAAGGGACTGTCTGAAAGGTGACCAGAGATCAAAGTGACAGGGGAGCCTTCTATCTCCACGACGCTCTATCCTTGTGCCATACCTTACAGATGTAAACAACTCAAGCTCAAACTCAGTTGAGGAGTTTCCGAGACCATCTCCTGGAGGACGTGGAGGACCACCACCTAGACCCACTCTTAATAGTGAAAACCAAGGTGATGGACCTCAGCAGAGACCACCCCCAGAAGATGATGAACCTCAGCAGAGACCACCCCCACAAGATGGTCAACCTCAGCAGAGACCACCAACACAAGGTGATGAACCTCAGCAGAGACCACTCCCACAAGATGATGGACCTCAGCAGAGACCACTCCCACAAGATGGTCAACCTCAGCAGAGACCACCCCCACAAGATGGTCAACCTCATCAGAGACCACCCCCACAAGGTGATGAACCTCAGCAGAGACCACTTCCACAAGAGGGTCAACCTCAGCAGAGACCACCCCCACAAGGTGATGAACCTCAGCAGAGACCACCCCCAGAAGATGATGAACCTCAGCAGAGACCACCCCCACAAGATGGTCAACCTCAGCAGAGACCACCAACACAAGGTGATGAACCTCAGCAGAGACCACTCCCACAAGAGGGTCAACCTCAGCAGAGACCACCCCCACCAAGAGGTCATCGTCATCGCCATTCTCCCCCACCTCCTCCTGGGAATAATCAGGGAACACCACCCTCAGGATGGGGACCAGAAAGACCTCCCCAGGGCTCACCACCCCAGTGTGGACCTCCCCAAGGCCCACCACCCCAGCATGAACCTCCCCAAGGCCCACCACCCCAGCATGGACCTCCCCAAGGCCCACAACCAACACAAAGACCTCCCCAAGGCCCACCACCCCAGTAATCTGGAATTCAATGACAGGTATGATTCAAGCTCACTCTCCATCAAGGGCTCTAACCCCTGCAGATCTCAAACGTTACTGTGTCACTGAATCAACTGGAAACATGCTGAAATTGCATAGTCCTGGACCCCAGTTCTAATGATTTCTATTCAGGTATTCTGGAATAGGGCAGCAAGATCCTTTATTTTTTAACAACCTATCTAAGGTGGTTCTGATTATGAGAAAGACAGCCCATAAATTACCTTTTTCCCTATGATTACCTGTCTTAAAGTGGGCTGCTAATGAGGAAGTAGATCATTGTTCTCTCTTGGTCCTCTCCTCTCTTCCTCCACAGGCTCAATGACTTTCCACCTGACCAGGCCTCTCAGGGCCCGTGTCCCTGCTAAATGATACTGTAATTTTATGCTGCTGAATTTTTCGTAGTTTAAAAAATATTGCTTATATATGCTCAAGTTAGAAAAACACTAAACAAAAAGTATGAGGCTAACTTTTAAAGGCATATCATATCCTGCCTCCCCACTTCCTTCCCCAAAAGCCACCACAGTTAACTCTTTTGAACATCCTCTTGGAAATATTTGTGTCCATATAAATATATATAATCTTTTTTTATCCACAAATGGTATCATATTTTATATTCAGATGTATATGCTGCTCATTTCAAATAACGTATTTCTTAGAAAACTGCCATATTAGTTCATAGAGCTATGTGGATCTATTTGATCCTGGTTTTTGTTTTTGTTTCTGTTTTGTTTTACCACTGTATACTATCCATTATCTGGCTGTGCCATGATTACCTTAACCGACCCCTATCAATGGACATGTAGGCTGGTTTCATTTTTTTGCTATTATAGGAAATGTACAGTAACCGTCTTTGTAAATACATATTTGAACATTATCAACAGCAATCAAGAGACAACCTCAGAAGAATCTTTTTCATTCATCTTGTAAGAAACAATTTAGAGCCCATTATCTGTTAGGTGCATGTAAACCACAAACAAAAAAATTAGGAAGGAAAGGGGAGAATGAGGAAGAAGAGAGGGAGAAATGTTGAGCTCTCACCTACTTCCCTTCAATTAGTAGCAAGGATTAGAAACCCCCTGCAAAACCTCTCTGAACTTCTTTTTTGGTTTTTCAGAAAATCAGTAAGAAGATACCAGTTCTTCAGAAAGCCATGACACTGGAACAAGGCATTCTATCTTCAATTTACCAATGAAATAATCAGCATCCAAAATCTAAGTGCCATGTCTCATTCTGGGTGTTTGTGAATCTGACATTTGAGGGCCATGAACCCAGCATAGAAACATCCAAGACCCCTTCTCATTGATGCTTCCAGCAGGCTTCCTCCTGGACCACTTTTCTAGAAAACATTTTCCCTTTGTTCTTTGCTTGAGGACAGGAACAGCTCTCTCCTTTTCTACCTGCTGTTGCGTCCTCCCTCCTTCTGACACCTTTATTCACAAACCAGCTGCCAGGTGAAAGAGCTCCACTGTTTTTCTCCTTCCCTGGATTCTATAGCACTAGTGCAATGTTTTTATTATTTTCACACCTTTTTTGAGATTCAGTAATTTTAGCAAACAAGGAAAATATTGCAAAGGTGAAGAAGCTGCACAGGCTGAAGAAATCCTTAAAATACAAACAATAAATGCTGGAGAGGCCAGCAAGAGTCTCCCCCACTCACGGGAGGCCCAGACACTTTTTAAGAGCTTGACCTCAACATTGCTAATTATTAGAGAAATGCAAATCAAAACTGCAATGAGGTTATCACCTCCCACTAGTCAGAATAACCATTATCAAAAAGTCTACAGATAATAAATGCTGGAGAAGGTGTGGAGAAAAGGGAACCCTGCTACACTACTGGTGGGAATGAAACTGGTACAGCCACTATGGAGGACAGTATGGTGGTTCCTTAAAAAACTGAAAGTAGAGCTACCATATGATCCACCAATCCCATTCCTGGGTATATAGCCAAAGAAAACCGTAATTCGAAAAGATACATGCACCCCAATGTTCATTACAGCACTACTTACAACAGCCAAGACATGGAAGCAACCTAAATGTCCATCGACAGAGGAATGGATAAAGAAGATGTGGTACCTATATACAATGGAATATTACTCAGTCATAAAAAAGAATGAAATAATGCCATTTGCAGCTACATGGATGGACCTAGTGATTATCATACTAAGTGAAGTAAGTCAGACAGAGAAAGACAAATATCACAAAATATCACTTATATGTGGAATCTAAAAAATGATATAATGAACTTACTTACAAAACAGAAATAGACTCAAAGACTTAGAAAACAAACTTATGGTTACCAAAAGGGAAAGGTGGGGGGGAGGGATAAATTAGGAGCTTGGGATGAACATATACACACTACTATATATACTGTATATAACATCGATAATCAACAAGGATGTACCGTACAGCACAGGGAACTCTACTCAATACTCTGTAATGACCTATATGGGAAAAGAATCTGAAAAGGAATAGATACATGTATATGTATATCTAAATCACTTTGCTGTACACCTGAAACTAACACAACATTGTAAATCAACTATACTCCCATATAAAATAAAAATTAAAGAAAAACAAACAAACAAAATAAAAATAAAATTCCAAAATAACTGATCTTCTTGCTAGGGACATATATGTGGTTCTAGGTCCCTATTACCTGGAGCTCACTATACCCCATTTCCCCTTTTTAATTTTTGCTCAATTTTCTCCTTCCCTAGATGCCCCACCATTCTTTAACAAACCCGAGTATACTTCATAAAGGAAGCAGCATGCTGTATTCTATAAAGCGAGGAATTTGGACAAGTCATATCAGGTGAAACTTTTCTAAGAATAGAGAGGGCAGACCATCAAATCTATCGGGATAGGAAATCAATCTATCAAATTACGAGAAAATCTCAAATTACGAGATTTTCCACCTGAAGGTGGAAGATTGGTTGCAACAAAGTTACATTCCGCCCCTTTTGGAGCCTGTTTTTCTGTCACAGTCCAAAGTATTTGAGGTGTTTGGGGCGGGGGGTAAAAAGGAAAGTAGATATTCCACGTCATTTTCTTCCAACTTGGCTTTAAGTGGGTACTCTGGGCTTTATGCCATTTTCAGTAGGAAAACTACATAAAAGCCTTCTAGTCAGAGCTCGGTAGAATATACACAATTGACAAAAGGTCTTACCAAGACTTGCATAAAGTGCTGGATGTGGTGATGTAGCGCTCTCCAAGCCTGGGCCTAGGCCGACGTTCCCAGGGAACCAGGCCGCTCTCCTCATTCTGCCCGCGGACCCCTGGCCTCTCCTGCCCGCCCAGCGGTGGTGCGTAGAAAGCAGGGGTGCAGAGCCCGGGCCCACTTTTGGTCTCCCGCCCCCGCCTCTCACGCCGCGGGCTCTCTAGCCTGGACGCCTCGGCGCGAGTCTCGCGAGAAGTCCCCCCACAGCGGTGGGGGAAGGGCGGGGGTGTCCCGCCGCCGCCGTGCTGCGCGCCCCCCTCAGTGCGTGAGCGCGTCTCGCCCCGCCCTCAGCGGTGCCCCTGCAGCGCTCCGGGTCGCCCCTCAGTGGCCCGAGCTGTGGCGTCCTTTCTCGTTCCCGGCGAGGCCCTCGGGTCCCCACCGCGATGGTGCGTCCGTCGAGCAGCTCTCTCGGGACGTCGAGAGGGTAAGGGAGGCGCGCCTGTCCCCGTCTCGTGGGGCAGGTGCCTCGTCGTGGTCGTCCTCGCCGCGTGCCGGGGGAACTGACGTAGCCGGGCGCACGCCATGTGTTAGCCTGGATTGCACGCGGGATTGTGAGCCATCGTGGCGGGCCTGGCGACGCGAGGCGGGCTCGGTCAGACTTTTCAGATCCAGCCCACGCCCACGCCCACGCCACGGCCCCGCCCCGCCACGCCACGCCCCGGCAAGGCAGAAGGAGGAGCCTGAGGCACCGCAGGCTTTTCACTGCCTTGAGCGCGAAGGCGCACGTCAGCCCAGCTGTGACCCGTACCGCAGACCCCCCAGCCCAGCCGCGAGCTAGCCTCTCTCGAAGTGCTTCCGTGGGCCTGAAGGGGAGACAGTGGGTGGGGGACGACGCGCCCTCGGGGAGAAAACTTCTTTTAGCGATGGGGAGGACCTTGGGGTACCGGACCCGCCAGCCTCCGCGCCTCCAAAGCCCCCTGTGCTGCAGCCTGTGCGCAGAACCTCTCACCCCCGCGTGAGGGGGGCGCCGTATTTTTTTTTTAAGTTAGACAAAAAATTAAAAAGATAATCGAAAAAGAAAAAAAAAGACTTGCCAAAATTAAATGAAATGCATGTCTATTTTGAGAAGAAACAGGGAATATAGTTATCAATTTGCGGACAGAAAGCTGAAGGTTCCATTACATTGGGTAGTTATCAGAATCAGGATCGGAAATAGTCTCAGTTGAAAGCTACAATCAACCGTGTGTGAAGTTCTTTATTAGATTTAAACATGAATAACTCAAGAAGCAGTTTAACAAAACCTATTTGTTTCAGTTAACTGTTAGTTCAGTATGAGTTAACAGTGTGAGCTAGTAGGTAAGAAAATAAAATCAAACTCAGCATCATTAAGAGACGTATAGTGAGTAGACCTGGAGTTAGGATGAATCTGGCTCTCAAGGAATGTTCCTCAGATCCCCTCTTTCCAGTATATAAGGTTTGTCAGTTCCTTCCGGAGATGTTCATGAATGGGCTTCTTTCCATCTTAGAGATCTGCTTGGATAGATTATTATGATTCTATATGATTTCAAGGTAGGTGGAAGCCCTTGATGAAATCCAAGGATGATTTTTTTTCACTTGATGTCAACAATCCCACTCTCCGGTTTCTTTTTCAATACTGATTTTGTTTTGCCCATTGTAAAAGTGTTGTTTAACCCAGGAACATGTCCCAACTTTGTAAGAAATGGGAATGAGTAGAAGTTATCAATGTACCATCACAGAATCGATATCAGAAACAGTATCCCCCAGATGAAATGAAAAGACATCAGAAAGTGCTACGAAAAAAAAAGACAAAGTGAATTTTTTCTTGTCTTTTTAAAATTTGGAAGACGCATTGTCAGAGAATATTGTAATTCGATCTTTTTTTAAAAATAAATTTATTTATTTATTTTTGGCTGCGTTGGATCTTTGTTGGTGCACGTGGGCCTTCTCTAGTTGCGGCGAGCAGAGGCTACTCTTCATTGTGGTGCACGGGCTTCTCAGTGCGGTGGCTTCTCTTGTTGTGGAGCACGGGCTCTAGAGCGCAGGCCCAGTAGTTGTGGCACACGGGCTTAGTTTATCTGTGGCATGTGGGATCTTCCCGGACAAGGGCTCGAACCCATGTTCCCTGCATTGGCAGGCGGATTCTTAACCACCGCACCACCAGGCAAGTCCTGTAATTCGATCTTTTGCCATAGCAATCTGAACAGTTTTAATTTGGGAGCACTTAATTTCTTAGTTTCATGTGTACTGTTCTTCCCCACAATAATTATTAGGAAATGATGAAGGCATTCTCTGCTAGGTTTTTACGTATGCTAATCATTACTCTTCGTCCTATAGGGTAGGTATTGCTATTATCCTCATTATATGGATGAGGAAACTAAGGCTCTGAGAGTTGAAATAGCTTGCTAGAAGTCCAGAGAAAACAAAAAGAGATAAGATTAAACTCATGTCTGAAGAACTCCAATTAGAATACAGCATGCCACCTCCTTTATGAAATTCACTCAGATTTTGTTAACAAAGGTGGGGGATCTAGGGAGGAGGAAAATTGAGAAATGCCAAAAAAGGGGAAAAGGGGTATAGTAGGCTAGAGGGAGTAGGGACCTAGAGCCACATTTCTTTATCTTTAACAGGATCAGTTAGTTTGGAAATTTTAATGATTCCCTCAGCCTGTGCAACTTCTTCACATTTGCAATATTTTCCTTATTTCCCTAAAATTACTAGAATCTCAGTAAAAGGTGTGAAAATAATAAAAACATTGCATTAGTGCTGTAGAAACCAGGCAATGAGAGAAACAGGCACCTGGCTTATGAATAAAGGTGTCAGGGGAAAGGAGGAGGCAATAGCAGGTAGAAAAGGAGATACACATTCCTGTCCCCAAAGAACGAAGGGAAAATGTTTTCTAGGAAATTGGTCCAGGAGGAAGCCTACTGGAAGCATCAATGAGAAGGGGTCTTTGATGTTCCTATGCTGGGTTCATGGCTCTCAGATTTCAGACTCACAAACACCCAGAATGAGACATGACACTTAGAAATTGGATGCTGATTATTTTATTGGTAAATTGAAGATGGACTCCCTTGTTCCAATGTCATGGCTTCCTGAAGGACTGGTATCTTCATCTCATGCTCTGAAAAGCAAAAAAGGAAGTTCATAGAAGGTTGGCAGATGGTTTCTAATCCCTGCAGATCACACTGAAAGGAAGTAGGCAAGAGCCCACAATTTGCTCTCTCTTCTTCCGCCCTCTCCGGTTTCCTTCCAAATTTCTTTTGGTTTACAGTTTTTATGCACCTAACAGATAATTGGGCTCTAAATTGTTGCTTGCAAGATAGAAAAAGATTCTTCTTAGGTTGCTATTTAAGGTGTTCAAATATATATTTACAAAAATGGTTACTGCAGTCTGTTTTATAGTAGTGAAAAACTGAAACTAGTCTAAATGTCCATTGATACAGGGCTGGTTAAAGAAATCATGGCACAGCCAGACAATGGAATAGTATACAATTAAAAAGAAAACAAAACCAAGACCAAATAGATCCATATAGCTCTGTGAATTGATAAGGGTGTTATCTAAGAGGTTTGTTATTTGAAAGGAGCAACTTATAGATCTGCATATGAAGAATGATATAACTTGTGGATGAAAAGGTTATATATGTTTATATGGGCATAAATGTTTCCAGAGGATGTTCAAAAGAGTTAATTGTGCTGGCTTTTGGGGAAGGATGTGAATGCCTTTAAGAGTTAGCCTCATACTTTTCTGTTCAGTTATTTTTTACCTTGAACATATACTAATTCAAAATGAAATATTTTAAAAGCTAGATAAATTTAGCAGCATAAAATTAAAGTATCATTTAGCAGGGACACTGGAGCTGAGAAGCCTGGTCAGGTGGAAACTTGAGATGGGAAGTCATTGAGCCTGAGGAGGAGGAGAGGAGAGGACCAGGGGAGAACACTGCTCTACTTCCTCATTACCAGCCCACTTCAAGACAGGTAATCATTGGGAAAAAGGCAGTTTATGGTCTGTGTTTCTCAAAATCAGAATCACCTTGGATAACATGTTAAAAATAAAGGATCTTGCTGTGGTATTCCAGAATATCTGAAATCTTTAGAACTGGGGTCCAGGACTATGCAATTTCTACATATTTTCAGTTGATTCAGTGACACAGTAACATTTGAGATCTGCAGGGGTTAGGGCCCTTGATAGAGAGTGAGCTTGAATCATACCTGGCATTGAATTCCAGGTTACTGGGGTGGTGGGCCTTGGGGAGGTCTTTGTGTTGGTGGTGGGCCTTGGGGAGGTCTTTGTGTTGGTGGTGGGCCTTGGGGAGGTCCACGCTGGGGTGGTGGGCCTTGGGGAGGTCCACACTGGCGTGGTGGGCCCTGGGGAGGTCTTTCTGGTCCACGTCCTGAGGGTGGTGTTCCCTGATTCTTCCCAGGAAGAGATGGGGGAGAATGGCGATGACAATGACCTCTTGGTGGGGGTGGTCCCAGCTGAGGTTTATCACCTTGAGGGGGTGGTCTCTGCTGAGGTCCATAACCTTGATTTTCACCATTAGGAGGAGGTCTAGGTGGTGGTCCTCCAGGTCCTCCAGAGGGTGGTCTGGGAAACTCCTCATCTGAGTTTAAGTTTGAGTTTGAGTTGTTTACATCTGTAAGGTATGGCACAATGATAGAGGAACTAGGTGATGGATGGCTCCCCTCTCATTTTGATCTCTGATGACCTTATCAGACAGTCCCTTCCTCCAGAACCTGCCTCTCAACTACCAACTTCCTACTCCTTTTTGCAGTACTCCTGTTCACCCACATGCTAGTGATATTGAGTCTTAGTTCTTTTCTCTTGAGACAAATATGTGCCTTAAATTTGGCAGAAAAGAAGGTGTTGGGTATCTTAGAATCCCCAGAGGCTGCCTCCTAGGACAGAAGACAGCAAATGGATTATCCATGGCAGTTATGTTGCCAGTTATATTTTGGGTCACTGACATAGCTTGCCAACTGTGATTCCAAATCTGGCCTGTTGAGTGTATATGTGGAACTCTTTGGCTCTAAGAGCAGGTGAAGCAATAATAATAATGAGAGAGAGAGACAGAGAGAGAGGCAAAGTGATGGCCCACACAGGATTCACTAAATAACTTTTCCAAATTTTAATTAAGCACAGGGACATAGTTGAGAGGAGAAGCACAGAGAAAAAGGAACCATACCTAGTTTCTTTTCATTTTTCCTAAACCACATATTTAAGGAGAGGAACATTGAGGAAGAAGGAAACAGTTGGTTCTGAGTACACTGGAGGAGTCAGAATGTGGACAGCTTCCCTTGCTGTCGTCTCTCAACAGTCATTTCGGGCCTGAGGGCACTCCTGTGTCATCTAAGCTAGACATCTTTGTTACTCAAGTTAGGGCCCTGCTCATGGTCCCCAAAATCAAGATTAGAAAAGGATTGCCTAAATCTTTAGGGGTCCTAACTTTAATCAGCTCTTCACAAGAGAATGATGATAATAGGACAACAGAGAACTGAAAAGTTGCTAACGAAAAAAAAGAAAGATGATGGAGGATTAATTGAGCCTTACCTGAAATGAGGTTGAGAAAGCCTTCATCGTTGCCCTCTGGGCAAAGAAGCAGAAGATGAAGTGCAAAGTACGTTCCAAAACCTTCAGGGCTCACAACTGTTGTACAGGGAAAGGGACACTTCCAGCCACACCCCATATATCCCCTGAGTCATCCCGTCAGCCACCATCTGTGATGCTTTTGCAAAGGGAGGAGGATGTGAAGGGGTGGCAGGGTTGCTCCTGTGCTGAGGATCTACTGCAAGCTCAAAATACACGAGGCCCTTCTGTTCTCCCTAGGATCCCTTAACCCCAGTGCTAATTTAGGTTAAGTGCTGGGGTATTTCAATGTCATATTTTAGTGTACTTCTGCCCTCTTTCTTCATGAAACACTTTACTTATATTAACGTGCTTTCTCAAGGTGACAGGACCAGGAGTAACACGTGGATACAGTCTTGCCCGTTTTGGGCACGGCACGTTGACATATTAAATGTGGGTGGGAGTAAAACAAGACCACTAGGCCTTGGAACCTCTGTATCTCTATGTCTCTATGCAGAGAGAGAGAGAGATTTATTATCCTAGTCTCTGTCTCTGGAGTAGCTCTGAACGGGCTTCACCTCCTCCGTCTGTTTGGCATCCCCTAGCAAGTCCATCTTCATCCTACTTCATGCCTACTTTGATTACCGTAACCTCTTCATGAGGGAACTTCTCTGCACTAGTCTTGCGTTTTTGTAATGCATTCTTCATAACACAGTCACAGAGACTTTTGTAAAAATGCAAAACTTAACATTTCATTCCTCTGGTTGAAAATTCTGTACTGGTTTCCAGTTGTACTTTAAATGAAGTGTGAGGCCTTCACACTCACGAGGATGTGAAGGGCCTTATCCTTGTCTTAAGCACCGTGCAGCCTCCTCTTTCCTCTCCTTTCCGTCCCGTCTCTACCAGCTTCCTCACTGCAGTCACTGTGATCTCCAATGCCCCAAGCAGACTCAGCACCCTCCGCCTTCTTTATTCTTACCATCAAATGGGCCCTGAGCTCAGCTCAGCGCCAGCAAGGCCCCTGAGAGCAGGATTAGCAGCATCTGGGAGGAAGCTCTGGAGGTGTTCTTGACTCTGTGCCGGGAGAAGCCGGGCAGCTTCCTTTGTGAAGGGGAGCAGAGCAATGGCATCTTTGAGTTCCATACTGGGCAGACCTCTTCACCATAGAGACACGGTTATTGTTGGGACTTCTCCCAGCAGGATGGAGTGTAGAATGCTGTTAGTGATCAAAATCATTTGATTTTTAGCCTTTTCGGTGAGACTGTCGCTCTGTCCTTCCCCTGTGCTCTTCATGTGTGTATTTGTGTATGTGTATGTTGGCAGCGATCCTATAGCCCAAGTGAAGTTGGACAATATCTCTGGCCATTATTATGGCCCAAACTCTATCATTCATGGTGTTTGTGTACCTGTGTATATGGTATATAGCAAAACATTTTGATGATAGAGATCATCTCTGTTTATCTTTGAAATGTATGTGGAAAGCTCATGCTTGGGCATACAGGGATGGCAGAAGGTTGACCCTCAGCCTCCTCAGGCCACCACACATCATGCAAGTCTCTCTGGCTCTAATAAGGAAGTTTTGGTGTTGTCCAACAAGGTGACCTAAGACTTTCTATTCTTATTAATATGAGATATGTACGATATTTGGTAAAAGCAAAGGTAGACACAGAATCCACCATGAGATTTCTAGGACAGAACAAAATGAATACACATTTGCTTGAATGGATCATGTTCTTTTATGTCTCTAAGACTTCTTCCAACCTGCTTCCCTTTTCTAGAATCATTGTGAGATTCCCTTTGGATTATTTCTGCTAGGAAATATTTTTAACGCCCCTGTCCCCCATTGATAAATTCGCGGCCATAATTATGCACTCCAACAAGACAATCTGATACTCCCTTCAAAGCCTCAATTTCATTGCCTTGATCTTACATTTTTCAGTTTCCATGTTAGAAAATGTTTTCTCAGATTATTCTTCAACACAGGGAATTTTGTCTAGAATATTCTGACACTCATTCCTTCCCATTGTCTCTCTGAAACTTATTTTGTTGATATTTTCTCTCCTTAATCAATCCCCCCCGTGTTCATTTTAACTTTTATATGTAGCTTTTCTTTTCTTGCTATGCATTTTGGGAGAATTTTTATTTGACCATTTAATTAGGGTCTATTCTACTCTTCACTAGTTTTGTTGGCTTTTATTTTAAATATTTCACAACAAGGTATTGTGTTTTCTAATGTGTTTTTCGTTACCTGCCTTCGTCTTTTTAGTTGCTGTACTTTTCCTATGATTTTAATAGGTGAGTTGAGAAAAAATTCTTCTCCCATGTAGGTAAGTTTGTTTTAAAATCAGCAATACATTCACACAGATTTCTAGTGTCTTATTCCTCTCGCTTTCATACAAAGATACTTGTATAGATTAATTCCTTTTTTGGGGGGTTGCAATTACAAACGCCGCCATGGCAGTGAAGATCTTGCTTGTGCTTCTTTCAGCAGAATGATACGAATTTCTCTGGGGAGGCATATTAGTGTTGATTAAAGCTGTTGATGCCTCTTTTAGCTGGGCTAAAACTTGATTCTTTTAATCACGATAACTCTAAAAATGTAGAAAGCCGAGAGAGAAAGACTGGTCAAAGAGTTGTCTATCGGGCTTCCCTGGTGGCGCAGTGGTTGAGAGTCTGCCTGCCAATGCAGGGGACACGGGTTCAAGTCCTGGTCTGGGAAGATCCCACATGCCGCAGAGCAACTGGGCCCGTGAGCCACGATTACTGAGCCTGCGTGTCTGGAGCCTGTGCTCCGCCACAAGAGAGGCCGCGATAGTGAGAGGCCCGCGCACCGCGATGAAGAGTGGTCCCCACTTGCCGCAACTAGAGAAAGCCCTCGCACAGAAACGAAGACCCAGCACAGCCATAAATAAATAAATTAAAAAAAAAAAAAAAAGAGTTGTCTATCAAAGTATGTATTTGTATGTCACTTGCACAGCTTTCACTCTTTTACCTGAGAGTGTTTCCCAGGGTCTGGGCTCCAGAGCTAATGTCACTTCCTCAGTGATCAGCGCTGCAGAAGGCATTTCTCGCCATCTCTGTGTCCAAGTGTCTGCAGACTCAGCTCACCTCTGTGTCAGCAACATAAGGGGGTCTGAAACTTTCAGTTGTTCTTCCTCTGAGTTCACAGAGAAATACAACCACAACTTCTTTTATATGGGATCTAAAGCAGCACATATCTCCCTCCTGGTTTTATGAAGACATGCAAAAAGGAAGGAAGCAGATATACTTCAAGGAAGGATTTTGTTCAAATGGTTAATGAATGACTCACTTTTCCTCCAGGTGGACTTTCTCTTAGAACAGGGACTTTGTCCCTTCTGCTTCTGAACGTTCATATTACTCTAAACTGCTACCATGTCTTGCTTATTTCAAGATGCACATTTTTACATAGTCATCTTGGAAACTAGGATGTGGCTGATTATGTTTTCCAAAGATGGACAATATCTCACATGCAATGTTGTCTTCTTATAATGGGACTTCCGTCTTCAAGGGGTGAGGTCTGTGTCCTTTCCCTTGAAACTGGATGGAACTTGTAACTGCCTTGACCATAATTTTAAAAATAATGTCTGAGAATATATGGATTCTTGACTAAAAAATTAAAGGGACCCAAGGAATGATAGAATATTGTCACATTACATAAACAGTCTCAGAATAACAATATTAATACCACCACCAGCTCTACAATTTTTGACAGCAGTTAAACTTTATTATTTTTTTGCATATGCTTTTCCCATTTCCCCCTCCTATTTTTAATTGGATTTCCCATAGCTACATTGTCAGATCATATAGCCATCACTGTCTCTCTAACTTTCACTTAGTTTTAGTTCTACAAGTAACTGTATGTTTAATGCTCCACCAGTATTTATATTGATACTCTCTAGGTATTTTGGTTGTCCTAGACTCATTCTCCAGTAAATTCTTTAAGAAAGGCTCATGAGAACAACAGTCCCTGAGTTAACAACTGTTTATGCCCTTTTACTGGAGTGTCATTTTTGCATATAGAAAATCACATTTGCTTTCTTTCCACATCTTTAATATGTTATTCCACTTTCTTTTGGCAAGAGAGTATTACTGTGGAAAACTGTGAGGATGATCTGTTTTTATTCCTGTTGTAAGTCATTAGCAATTTTTCATAGATGCCCAAAGAATTTTTTCTTTTTCTTCAAAGTCCAATTGTCATATTAACATATGGCTTCATGTTAGTTGTCCTGGGTCAATATTCTCAGGTGGGTAATTTCTTCTTTCAATTTCTAGTTTCAAAACTTTTTTTTTTTTTAATTTCAGGAACACTCCTTGAGTTAGTGTTTTTAGAATTTGTTCTGTTACCTTGCTCTATTTTTTTTCTTTAAGGCCTCCTGGTAACTATAGGTTGGCTCTTCTTTGGCTAGTTTTCATACTTTTTACTTTCTCCAAAATCCTTTTTTATCTCTTCATTCCTCTGTGGTTTTAAATTTATTTCCTTTTTATCTCTAATTTCTTTTAAGGCACTATGTGTCGTGTGTATTATTATTTTTGTTTTCCTTCTAGTTTAGACTTTGTTTATGAAGTGATTTTTAAATTTTATTTCTAATTCTTCCCTGAGTTTTCTGTTATCTCATTTCTATTAGAAGGTTCTGCTTTTTGTTTTGTTTTTATGTTTTATCGTTTTTGTGTGCACCTTTTTGAAGTACTTTCGTTGTCTGTAGGGATGTTATTCTGCTTCTTATTCTCCTTTTTTCTCATAATAGTTTTGTAAGAGATTTAACTTACATTCTTTAGCATTTAAAAAATTTGTATATGAAATCACTTTTACATACACCTAAACTTTTATAAGGAGGCATGGGTCAGAGAGATAGCTTATCTAACTTCACAAAGCTTAGTCTTCTATTGTTTTCTTACAGCATTAAAAATGTAGTGGTTTGTTTTGTGACATTTCCTGGCCATGTTCTTGTCCTACATTTTCATCTGGACCGTCTCTTTTTTTGTCTCTTTTGTCCCTATTCTGCTCAGTTTTGATTACTGTCTCAGCAGTTTCTACTCACTGTGGGGCTCTGCTTGTAAGGGAGCTGTGGGTATAAGTTTTGAATGTTCACGTGGCACAAACAGCTCCCACCCCATCAGACCTCACTTAGGACCCTTGCACTCAGCTGTGCCTGGAATGGGCAAAATCCCTCACTTTCAGCTGCTTTTCTTACATTGGTCCTTTACCCATTCTGGTGATTACTGGTTGGCTGTTTTGGACATCTTAGGCTGATCAGAAGCAGCTTTTGTTTTCTTGTTGGTCAGTCACTTTTTAATGTGTCAGAGTTTGAAAAGATTCAAAAATAAGCCTCTATTGCAACCATATTTCTAAAATTCCGTAACTTATTAACTTTTCTTGTTATGAAATAAGGATAAATAAAGTCCAGCTTTATTGAGATGTAATTGAGATACAAAATTGTGTAAGTTTAAGGTATACAGTGTGAAAATTTGGTAGATGTATTTACTGTGAAATGATTACCATGATAAGGTTAGTCAACCTATCCTTCACCACACATAATTACCATTTTTTGTTGTTGTTATGATGAGAACATTTAAGATCTAGTCTCTTAGCAACTTTCAAGTATGTAATATAGTATTAAGTATAGTCACCGTACTGTACCTTAGATCCTCAGAACTTATTCTTCTTATATCTGGATGTTTATACCCTTAGACCAACATCTCATTTCACTTTACCACCCCAGCTCCTGGCAACCACCAGTCTATCTCTGTTTCTATGGGTTTGGCTTTTTTTAGATACCACATATAAGTGAGAACATACAGTATTCATCTTTCTATGACTGACTTATTTCATCTAGCATAATGCCTTCAAGTTTTATCCATGTTGTTGTAAATGGATTTCATTCTTTTTTTATGATTGAATATATTCCATTGTGTGTGTCTATATATATTTATGTGTGTGTCTATATATACATATAGTCCATAACTTCTTTATCCATTCATCCAGTGGACACAGGTTTTTTCCATATCTTGGCTATTGTGAATAATGCTGCAATGAATATGCAATGCAGGTATCTCTTCACGATCCTGTTTTCATTTCCTTTCAGTAAATACCCAGAAGTGGGATCACTGGATTGTATGGTGGTTCTGTTTTTAATTTATTGAGGAACTTCCATACTGTTTTCCATAGTGGCTGTACCAATTTACATTCACACCAACAGTACACAAGGGTTTCCTTTTTTCCACATTCTCACCAGCTTTCGTTATCTCTTCTATTTCTTAATAGCCATTCTAACAGGTGTGAGGTGAGATCTCATTGTGGTTTTGATTTGCATTTCCCTGATGATTAGCGATGGTGAGCACCTTATAATATACAGTTGAGCCTTGAACAACATGGGAGTTAGAGAGGCACCAACCTTCCACACAGTTGACAATCTGCCCATAACTTTATAGTCGTCCCCTTCTATCTGTAGTTCCTCATCTGTGGATTCAACTGAACGCAGATCAGTCGTGGAGTACGGTAATATGTATTTAGTGAAAAAAAAAATCCATGTTTAAGTGAACCCATGCAGTTCAAACCTGTTTGTTCCAGGGCCAGCTGTACTTGTTAGCTATTTGTATGCCTTCTTTGGAAAAATGTCTGTTCAGTTCCTTTGTACATTTTTAAATTGGATTCTGGGTTTTTTTGCTGAGTTACATGAGTTACTTATATATTTTGAACATTACCCCCTTATCAGATACATGGTTTGCAGATATTTTCTCTCATTCCATAGGCTGCCTTTTCATTTTGTTGATTGTTTCTTTTGCTGTGCAGAAGCTTTTCAGTAAGATATGGTGCCACTGGTTGATTTTTGTGGCTTTCGCTTTTGGTGTCTTATCCAAAAAATCATTGCCAAGACCAGTATTAAGGAGCTTTTCCTCTATGTTTTCTTCTAGCAGTTTTACAGTTTCAGGTCTTACATGTAAATCCTTAATTCATATCCAGTTAATTTTTGTGAGTGTAAAATAGGGGTCCAGTTTCACTCTTTTGCTTGTGAATATCCAGTATTTGCAACACCATTTTTTAAGGAGATTATTCTTTCCTCATTGAATATTCTTGTCTCCCTTGTCAAATATTACTTAACTGTATTTGCATGGGTTTATTTCTGGGCTCTCTATTCTGTTCCATTGGTCTATGTGTCTGTTTTTATGACAGTAGCATATGTTTTGATTACTAGAGCTTTCTAATATAGTTTGAAATCAGGAATTAATTTTTTATAATTAAAAAAAATCACCACATATATTTGGCTACTATGTTTCCAGTATAAATTAATGGAAATATATTTGATTTAACCTTAAGTTGTACAAAACATATCACGGAAAAGTTACACTACTTTCTGGTGAAAAAATATTGGGATAATTTTCTACATATTAGTAAAAATCTTAGGAGCTAAAAAATGACAGACTGACAGCTCATTTACCCATACATATATATATATATTTTTTTTAATCCAAGTATATCATTTAAAGTTCTAAATATTAATTTAAAATGAAGAAAACTACACTGAGATAGAGTTGAAAGCCTAATTAAAAACAGACATTTAACCTTGTCTTCATAATCAGAGCTGTGTTTAATTTTTAGAATTTCAAGTTTGAAAAGTATTAAGTTTAAAATCGAATTTAAATGGCAGAATTGTGTCAAGCATAGCATGGAAACTATAAAGCAAAAGACTGATATGTAGGACTTTATAAAAATAATAAAATTTTTATATAGCAATAACAGAAACAAAAGACAAGAAAAAAAAAACCAGCAACCCAAAACCAAAGAAGCTTAAATAACAAATGAGAAACTGTGATAAGTAGTTGCACCATTTTAGAGAGAGAGTTACTTTTTACAAATTGTGTAATAAAAGGCTCAAGATTGCCTTCTTTATCAAAAATGCCTGATCCTGTACTGCATAAGACTTGTGACTTCTAGGTGCAAGATGCAAGGTCACTGTTATAGCTGGGATATGGGATGTTCCGTTTTGGAAATGTTTCTGGTTGGGAGCTTGTTTCTTCTTTTCTTAACTAAAGGTACAGACAGTAAGAATGGTCTGAACTATTCTTGACCAACCAATAAGCAAGAACATATTCTGTATCCTTCTTATTATTAATCCTCATTCTATTTTGTGGTCATACAACTGTGTTCTTATTTTACAGGACGTATTCCTACCCTCTCATTGATCCAAAAGGAACATAAACAATCATCTCTGCATCTGTCTTAGCCCGGAAGCATCTCTTGCGTCTGCTTCTCAGCCTGCCTAGGGACTTGGAAGAGTAGCTAATAAAGATTTAGAGGGGGCAGTAAGCAACATGTGTCCCTCTCAACTTTGGTGCCAGTTGAGAAGTAGTCTCAGGAATCACACATATTTGAGATAAAAATATCAGATTTAACATGGATAAGACTTTTAAAAAATGGAAGTATATTGACATACAATGTTGTATTAATTTCAGGTGTATAACATAGTGATTCAACATTTATATACATTACGAGATGATCACCAGAAGTCTAGTTACCGTCTGTCACCATTTAAACTTATTACAATATTATTGACTGTCTTCCCTATTATGTATATTATATCCCCATGTCTTATTTATTTTATAACTAGAAGTTTGTGCCTCTTAATCCCGTCCACCTAGTTTGCCCATTCTCCCATCCCCTTCCTCTCTGGTAACCACCAGTTTTTTTCTGTATCTGTGAGTCTGCTGATGTTTTCTATGGCCTGAATTGGGCTACCAAATATAATATCTCTGAATATAAATTATTACCCAAGATGGGACACCTTCCTTCTTTATGAAAGAATCTGTTCCAGGAAGTTGAAGTTGACTCTATGAAAGAGCAAAAAAAAAAATTTCTACCATGGAAGAATCACTTGGAAAAGATTAGAGAAAATTCAGTAGGGGCTGAACTTCACAGGCTCAGTGGTTTTCTTGGTCTCACTGAGTAGGTAGATAAGAGTAACTTAGGGCTACAGATAAATAGTGTTTTTTCCATTCACTGTCCTGGGAAGTGAAAGTTTTCTTCCTTCTGTGGAATCCTGATGACTGGGATATAAACTCTATAGGTTTATGTTCTACTATAACCCAGTTAGTGTAACAATCACAACCTGTGGTCTGTCTTCCTTAGATGAGGAAACCAGTGCCCACCCATCTTCAGGAGAACTCTCTTCCAATACTATCCACTGCTTTCTTTTGTTTTCTGTGGGATCTACTGGAGAACAGTTAAACCTTTATCCCTAGAGGTCTCTGAAATTGGTCAGAAGAGCTCATTAAGTTAGCTTTAGGGCCCAATTCTTTAGTTGGCTGAAGTTTTCCTCCTATTTTCTGTTCCAAATTATGCCTGGCCGAATGCTCCAAAGCAATTCATCAGAGCTTAGGTAATGATGTCAAATACTATAATGTTACAGTGTTGCACATTGTAACACATGCACAATGTTAACAATGCCTTGAATTAGGATATAACTCTCAATTATCAAATTTTAAAGTGAAATTATCACCCCCAAATTAATTCCATCTGCTCTTGTAAATTCATGTACAAATTAATTCTCACCAAGGTTTATTCTGCTCAGTGTTGGCTGGAGGGCCTCCCTTGATGCCTGGGTACGTCATGATGGGGCTTCCTTTCCATGCAATGGTGCTGTTCCTTCAGGATGTCATAAGTTATCTTTCATATGCCCTACCTTTGAAGAGTCCAGGGAGTTAAAAAGATCGCAGCATCAAATCAACAGAAAATTCAGCAAACATGAGACTGTTTTCAATTCCTGTGAAAGTTATCCTAGGCAAAATTGTGGTCTCAGAACCCAGTGTGGAAGTATAATTTAGACTCATTCCTGTTGGAGTCAAGGACCATATCAGACCATCTCTGAGGGAAGAAGAGTAGACAGAAGTTTTCTTGGTTTAGCCTCACTAGGATGTCAGTCTGTCTTGCTACCTGTCCAGTAATCAGTGATAGAGGAATTTAAACTCAGCTGGGAGAAATAGCCCATCAACAAGTTAACTGTAAAGAGAAACACATTAAATCACACCACAGAGATGGGATCAGCAAAATCCAAGCTGTGGGAAATTCTTCGAAACAAATGATCAGATTTTTTTTCGACAAATAAATAGCAGGGGTAAAAAGACATGGTGAGAGACACTACTGATAAAAGAGACTTAAAAGATATACCCACCAGCTGCAGTGTATGAACTTTTTTTGGATTTTGACCTAAAAAACTTTAAAATAAATACATTTATTATTTATGAGACAGTTGGGTATTTGAACACTGACTAGATATTTAATAATAGTAAGGAATTATTAACTTATTTTGGCATATTAATAATGATTCAGAAAAAGCATCCTTATCTTATGGAGATACACACTGAAACATTTGATAATAAAAAGTTGATATGATGTATAGGATATGCTTTAACATAGGAGGGGAAGAAAGGATGATGGTATTGATGTAATTAGATTGGCCATGAGGTGATAATTGTTGAAGCTGCATTATGGGTACACGGATGTATATTATTCTAGTCTGTATGCTGTGTATAAATTTGCATTTTCATAATAAAAAGTATTTAAAATGTTAATTATGGCACTATGTTGAGCATACCTGGGAAAAAATTCCAGCTCTGCAAATTGTCTTCTCTGTAGGAGTAGAATTTAAGATTGTCCAACTCTGTTGGTGTATTTTCTTTTCTCTTTTTCTTATTGAAGTATAGTTGGTTTACAATATCATTATTAGTTTCAGGTGTACAACATAGTGATTCAAAGTTTTTATAGATTCTACTCCATTTAAAGTTATTATAAAATATTAGCTATATTCCCTGTGCTGTACAACAGCAGTCCCCAACCTTTTTGGCACCAGGGACTGGTTTCGTGGAAGACAGTTTTTCCACAGACTGGGGATGGGATGGTTTCGGGATGATTCAAGCGCATTACATTTATTGTGCACTTTATTTCTATTATTATTACACTGTAATATATAATGAAATAATTATGCAACTCACCATAATGCTGACAAGAGGCAGAGCTCAGGAGGTAATGTGAGCGATGGGGAGCAGCTGTAAATATGGATGAAGCTTCACTCGCTCACCTGCTGCTCACCTCCTGCTGTGTGGCCCGTTCCTATCAGGCCACGGACCAGTAGTGGTCCGTGGCCCAGGGGTTGGGGACCCCTGCTATACAATATATCCTTTTACCTTATTTATTTTATACATAGTAGCTTGTACCTCTTAAAAGGGATCTTTTCTTTATTCTTCCAGTCAAAGCTCCACTCTTAGCCACCATCCTCTGGTCACGGGGAGGCTGACTTGCATCAGTGGATTCCTTGTACTTTGGTTTCCATTTGGGTTTGGCCAACAGGAAATCAGAGAGATGGGAGAGTGAGGGTCACAGCAGGCTGGCCGTAATCCTGGATGGAAGGTCATATAGCTCATCTCAGGCAACCTCTCCATTCTGATTTCTCTGTCTTTGGGTTATGGCAACTTCTCCTGTCCTTGTTCTTTCAGGCCTTGAGGTGATAATGGCATCCTGTTTCCAACCCCCAGTTGGCTGCATTATCCCTTATGATTTCCCTGTTTACTGCCCACCTTATGAACATTTGCATGCAGGTTTTTGCGTGGACATAAATTTTTAAATCACTTGGGAAAATACCTAGGAGTGCAATATGTCGTTTTGTAAGAAACTGTTAAACTCTCTTCCAAAGTGGCTCTAACATTTTGCATTTCCACCAGCAATGAATGAGAGTTCTTGTTGCTCGGCATCCTTGCCCGCAATTGGTATTGTCAGTTAGTTTTCATTTTAGCCATTCTAACAGGTATATAGTAATATCTCGTTGTTTTAATTTTCAATTCCCTATTGACATATGATGTTGTGTTTAGGTTCTTTTTTTTTTTTAATATGAATGTCCAGTTGTTCCAGCATCATTTTTGGGAAAGAGAATCTTTTCTTCATTGAATTGCTTTTGTTCCTTTGTCAAAGATTAGTCGACTATATTTGTTTGAATCTATTTCTGGGCTCTCTCTTCTGCTGAGAAACATCATAGAAAGTAAAAATCATTCTGTCCTTCCATTGCCTATAAAACTAGACACTGAAATTGTACTCTTCTTGTTATGGGCTTTATTAGAACTAGACTGTTACTTTCCTAACATTAAATTCCTTTCCCAAGACCTACAAAGTCCAAATCTAAGCCTCAGTGAGTCAGGTTAATGCCAATCACAGTGGTCTCACACTAAAGTCACAGAGGATCTCATTCCAGGGTCCTAGAAATCTTCCCTGTTAAGACCATGGGGGATTTCACACTGACAACACAGAGGCTTTATAGTGAGGCCACGGAGGTCTGTCACTAAAGCCACAGAGATATCTTAGCAAGTTCCAAACGTTTCACTCAGTTTCTTGGGTCCTATGTGCTTCTTGGAGTCCAGGAAGTTTTGCATGACTTCCAGATTCTTCAAATTTCAACAGGTGAAAATCATAGGGTTTGCCTAGGAATTTGCTCTTGTCATTTGAATACAGTGAAAGCCACTGCATCTCATGCTACTCTTCATGCCTTACCCATCAGGCCAAATAGAGGTCACTAGTCTGCATGTAAGAGTTTTCTGGTTTATGATGATGGAAAGGTAAAGAGTCACATAGGACTTTTTGTTTATCTGATCAGTTCTTAATCTTTGAAATCAGAATGCCAGTTTGTAACCAGTTCTGTTCTAATGAGTTCACAGTAGATAGAAATAATTATTGCATAATTCCTGATTCTGGACCTGGGTAGTAATGACTGTTAATAGTAACTAATACTTGTATATAGTTTAAAAGTTTATGAGCATTTTTACATATTCTGTCCTTTTTAATCTTTAATTTTGTGACTTAGGAACCATTTGCTCCATTTTAAGAGAGAATGTTCACAAAACCCATTAGTAAGCTGTTAAGGACTAAATGCACTTTTCTTCTCATAAGGGAAGGAGCTAAGGCTCAGAGAAATGGGCCAGTCACAGAGGAAGCTAGTCTCAATTCCAGGTGCCACCTGGTGCTTCCCATGGTACTGCCCTTTTACTCTGATGCCTTTGAATGGGGAAATGACATCAGAGTCCCCAAAGGAGGAGTGAATAAATAAAAATGCCAGCAGAGATCAAGATCTGGTGGCACTGAAGGGAGATGCAGTTCATTGACTGACTCGCTTGAAGGTGGCAGGATTGGTCTACGGACACAAAACACAGTAGGAAAGTGGCATTTATGACACAGGGGTGCCTGTTCCCCAACTAAGAGGAAAGGCATCAATACGTTCAGTTTCAAATATCCACCCTAAGTCAAGCTTTTGTGTTCCTGTGGAAGATAAAGAAGACAATATACAAAGGGTCTTGCTGAATCATGAAAAGTGGCATAAAGTAGGTATCAAGAGTCCAGATTCTGGAGTCAAAGGGCCTGGGTTTGAAACTTACTAGCTTTGTTACTAATTTTTCTGGTCACCAATTCTCATGTGACCAGAACACTACCAAGCAGTTCTCCACCACCAGCTGGGTGTCTTACAGTTCAACTCAGTTCACCAACCTGAAAGCTCTCTGAAAACTTTTGTTTTTTTTAATGGAGGCTTCATTATATAGGTATGATTGATTAAATCCTTGGCCATGGTGATTGATTCAACCTCCAGCCTTGCTGCTTCCCCCCACCCCCAGAGGTCAGGTGGGTGGGACTGAAAGTTCCAACCCTCTCATGACAGGGTTAGTTCCCTTGGCAATCAACCCCATCCTTAGGTTACCTAGGGGCTTTTAAAAATTAACCTCATTAACGTAACATAAGACACCTTTTATCACTCTCATAACTTAGGAAATTCCAAGGGTTTTAGGAGCTCTGTGCCAGAAGACCAAATATATATTTATTATAAATCACAATATCACAGTGACCTTGGGCAGATTACTTAATCTCTTTGTGCCTTGGTTTTTCTTTTCTAAAAAGTAGAGTAATATTGTAATAATAAATTATTTATGTAATTAATACATTAGTTTAATAATTTGAATTAATTAACAGATATAAAGCACTTAGAACAGTGCCTGGCACATACTATTTATTGTTATTTTTGTTATTATTATTGTTATTACTATTGTACCATGGGGTTTGAGGAGAAAGATTGTGCTAAATGGAAATAATTGACATGAGATTTAAAAAAAAAAATCAAATAAAACTCTTTGGGCTCTGAGAGTCTTCTGTGGGTCAATTTATGTAAATTAAACATCAGTTATTTCAATACAAAATTTCTATCTCATTTCTACACATACAGTATGTATTTCATTGGTAGTAAACTGCTCTGTAGGGTTGGGGTGGTGGAGGGAATTCAGAGATAATTTGTTTAACACCACCCTAGGAAATTACAGTGCAGGACAAGTAAAAATGTAACACATAAAGCCTTAAAAACTGCAGTTGTTTAAATTGAAGTCAGATTTCCAAAATATGGCCCTTTGTGCCACTGGTTCCTCCTCTAAAACTGATTAAAACAGAGGCAGAAACATTATAGCCTCTGTTGTTACTTGGGATTATATAGTGAGAGAAATAAATGCAGCAATTACAAAATCTATAACACATTGAATTGACTTTTTTTTTTAATTTTAGAATTTTATTTATTTTTTTATACAGCAGGATCTTATTAGTTATCCATTTTATACATTAGTGTATACATGTCAATCCCAATCTCCCCATTCATCCCACCGCCACCACCCCCCACTTTCCCCCCTTGGTGTCCATACGTTTCTTCTCTACATCTCTGTTTCTATTTCTGCCCTGCAAACCGGTTCATCTATACCATTTTTCTAGGTTCCACATATATGCGTTAATATACGATATTTGTTCTTCTCTTTCTGACATTTCACTGTGTATGACAGTCTCTAGATCGATCCACGTCTCTACAAATGACCCAATTTCGTTTCTTTTTATGGCTGAGTAATATTCCATTGTATATATGTACCACATCTTCTTTATCCATTCGTCTGTCGATGGGCATTTAGGTTGCTTCCATGACCTGGCTATTGTAAATAGTGCTGCAGTGAACATTGGGCTGCATGTGTCTTTTTGAATTATGGTTTTCTCTGGGTATATGCCCAGTATTGGGATTCCTGGGTCGTATGGTAGTTCTATTTTTAGTTTTTTGTTTTTTTTTTTTTGACATTCAGTCCAGTAATCCTCCACTGTAACAGCTCCTTTACTTTGCAGTGAAAATTGATTTGTATATTCTTTGCCTCTGAGTCCTTGTGGGATTTTTTTTTTTTTTAATTCAGACAGAAAGTCACAAAAATTATACTCATCCTCATCAGTTCACTCAGTCCCATGTAATTAATTTTTTTTTTCATCTTGATCTTTTGTTAGCACTTTTATGAGTTCATCAGTTTTTCATTAGAGTTCTGAAAATGCTTATTCATTCAGTTCAGCAGTACAGTCAGTTACCAGAAACCTGTACTTGTCAGAGTCTTTTCCATGAATTTCTTGAAGATGAAACCCTTTTATAGGAACATATTTGCAAAATCATCAGAGTACACCCAGAACTGTCTGTAAATGACAAAAGACTTAAAAATGACCACGGTTAAGATTTGATGAAAGTTCATAATAATGCAGTTGACAAGAGAATTAGTTATTTCTGAGATATACATTTTAAAGTAATAACTAGGATTATTACTTATAACATTATACCAGAACATATAAGATTTTTAGAAATTTCATGTAATGTCTGAAACATTTATATTAACATATTTCCATACATATTTCCATACAAATACAAATCTAAGATTTTTAGAAATTTCATGTAATGTCTGAAACATTTATATTAACATATTTCCATACAAATAACCCAATGAAAGTTTAGTATTAGTTGTTTGTTTTTTTATACTGCAGGTTCTTATTAGGCATCAATTTTATACACATCAGTGTATACATGTCAATCCCAATCGCCCAATTCAGCACACCACCATCCCCACCTCACCGCAGTTTCCCCCCCTTGGTGTCCATATGTCCATTCTCTACATCTGTGTCTCAACTTCTGCCCTGCAAACTGGCTCATCTGTACCATTTTTCTAGGTTCCACATACATGCATTAATATACGATATTTGTTTTTCTCTTTCTGACTTACTTCACTCTGTATGACAGTCTCTAGATCCATCCACGTCTCAACAAATGAGGAACCTCATACTGTTCTCCATAGTGGCTGTATCAATTTACATTCCCACCAACAGTGCAAGAGGGTTCCTAGAAGTAGTTCTTTTTCATGAAGAAAAATACAAAGGCTTCCACATCTTGGTTGCCCGATGTGTATGTTTTTGTGATTCAGTATGACTTCTGATTTGAACCAGGAGACTAGAGAGCAGTGTTGGTTATTTCAAGGTTAGTACAGAAACCTCTCATGAATTCATACACGTTATAAAATTGTCTCTAGTTTTAAGGAGTTACCATCTTTTCTTGCTCTGATAACTAGTTTCACAGTCAGGTCTTACTCATTTTCTCTTTTTCAGTATTCGCAATAAGATTATCAACCAAGTTAGCACTCATTCACTTGACATATAGTAATTGAGGGCCTGCAGTCCTCCTTGTTCTAGGAATTGGAAATAGATCAGTGGAGACAAAAAATAGTCCCTTTCCTCATGAGCATACGTGATTGCCAACGTGGCTAAGGTTGTGTAGTGTAAGTGCCTGACAACAAGCTTTTGATTGCAGAGGCATCCATTTCAAGGACCTCCATCTTTTTTTTTTTGGCCGTGCTGTGAGGCTTGTGGGATCTTAGTTCCCCCACAGGGGATTGAACCTGCGCCTGAGGCAGTGAAACCGCTGGACCGCCAGGTATTTCCCAAGGGCCTCCATCTTGACTAGACATTGCCAGCTGTCTACAGCTGCTACTAAAACACCTAGATAAGAAGCCAGGTTGCCCCCACCCTTGAAGTTTCCCGTTTAGAAGATGCCAGGTAACCTAGATAACAGACTGTTCACTCAAGTGACTCCATTTCTCCCTTTCCAAGCCCTAATTCCCCCTCTTATGTTTTTTTTTTTTTTTAGAATAGTTTTTTTTTTTTTTAATAAATTTATTTATTTATTTATTTATTTATTTTTGGCTGTGTTGGGTCTTCGTTTCTGTGCGAGGGCTTTCTCCAGTTGCGGCGAGCGGGGGCCACTCTTCATCGCGGTGCGCGGGCCTCTCACTATCTCGGCCTCTCTTGTTGCAGAGCACAGGCTCCACACGCGCAGGCTCAGTAGTTGTGGCTCACGGGCCCAGTTGCTCCGCGGCATGTGGGATCTTCCCAGACCAGGGCTCGAACCTGTGTCCCCTGCATTGGCAGGCGGATTCTCAACCACTGCACCACCAGGGAAGCCCCCCCCCCCCCTTATGTTTTAAATTCGCCGTTAAAGAGTGAACCTGTGAAACCCTAGACACCCTACCCTCAACCCTAGTAAAGGCAGAGCCCCAGGGGCTTTCTCTCTCTGTCTCTCCTCCTGACTTCACTGTATGGCCCTTGCTGTGCTGTGTACCCTCCAGGACCTGTGAGTAATAAACCTTGTTTTTTCCTGATGGTTATTGCGGAGGTGGGTCTTGCATTCATAATAAGAACCACAGCAGCAGGTCCAGCCACAGCACTGGCTCTGGTGGGGAAGTGTCTCTGGGGGCTCCTACAGGTAGTTTGGGCCCAGGTGAGTGCCTCAGGCATTCCTAGCCAATAGCATCTCTATAGAGAGGCTGAGACCGACATGAAACAGGTTGTTAGTCAACCAGAATCAGAATCGGCTGAATGGGAAATGCATTGTCAGAGGACAGTGGGCAAAATCCTGTCTTGTTCCTGGAGAACCTTCATAGATTTGCATCTTGTGGGTAGAAAGATGTTTTGCCTGGGTTTAGGAGGCACTGTGCAGCACACATCAAGGAGCTCTCAGTGAGCGCCGACAGTGTACCCCAGACCAATTAAGTCAGAATCCCTAAGAGCGGCTCACAGGCATTTATATATATGTATAGCTCCCTAGGTAACTCCTCTTTACAGTCAAGGTTGAAAACCATTGTATTAGAGTTACCTGTTTGTTAAAGCAAAAAAAAACAAGCGAAAATATATTTTACTGTAAATTAATTTTTTATGAGATGAAGAATGTTATCAAAAGCAGAATTAATGAAAAGGAGAACCTCCCTCCTACCCATCCACCCACTGCCTTTTTTTTCTTTTTTTCTGCCTTATTTTTTTCTTACTGTTTTTTTTGTCTCAGCTGACAATAGCTAATTCAGAATCAAATAGGCAGGAACTCGTTGGAAACAAAGCTAAAAAATTCAGAGTAGTAGCTCAGGTAGAGGTATGATTTTGGTACCTTTCCATATGCTTTTACATCATTCTGTAAAATCATTTCCATTTTTATCTATTTCTTCAAAAAATCCTAAAAAGCTTCAAGACCTATGCCAGTTGTCACTATCCGCAGGAAACTAGAATTAATTATAGACAGTAGATTTCGTAGCAACCTCCTCATAGCACCAAAATGTTGTAATTGTATTTTGGTCAAACTTTTGTCATATTCAATAGTAATAGTTTATTTAATGTTGCTTTTTCCACTACTCTGTGAGCTCCTTGATATTGCTTCTCTTTATTACACTTGTTTCATCTATAACAGTATCTGAAACGTTACGGATTTTATTAAATGAAATTGATGAATAATGCTTGTATTGTAGAGGTTATTTTTAGAGAACTCTATTAAAATTAAGAAACTTGAATCTAAATGGTATTGAGTTTCTGTTGAAAAAGAAAGTACAAATCAGTATAAAGAAATCTGTCTCATATTTGCATGTTTGACTTTTCCAGATGTCCTCACAACTGGAAAATTGCTGCCAGTGCCAATGATGAGTGGGCACATTTACTGTTTAATTTGGCAATCAGTAGCTGATTGAAAGTAATGTTAAGTTTTTCATTTAGAGCTGTGAGACTAGATCTCCTTGCACAAATTTCAGACCTATGGCTGGAATAAAAGAGGAAGTTCTTTATGAAGTGAGATGGTATCTGAGTTTCACTGAGCATTTTTTAGTACAAAAGTGAAAAGTATCAAACTGGATATCATACAACACTTTGACCGCCAAAAAAATCAGTGAAAAATAGTATTAGCTTTCTGGATTCTTTCTACAGCAATGCCATCTGGAGTTGAAAATACTTTTCTGGTAGAGGTAATAGGAGAATTCATGATTGGAATGCTGGGGAATGGGTTCATTGTACTAGTTAACTGCATTGACTGGGTGAAGAGACCGAAGTTCTCATCAGCTGACTGCATCCTCACCGGCCTGGCAATCTCCAGAATCAGTCAACATTGGAAAATGCTATTTGACTCGTTTGTACTGGTGTTATGGCCACATCTATATGCCATTGATAAACTGGCAAAAATTTTTTGGACCCTGTCCAATCACCTAGCTACCTGGTTTGCTACCTGTCTAAGTGTTTTCTGCCTCTTTAAAGTAGCCAGTTCCTCCCACCCCTGCTTCACCTGGCTGCGGTGGCAAATTCGTAGAGTGGTACTTGTGCTTCTGTTGGGGTCTTTGCTCTTACTGTTTTTGAACTTTGAATTAGTAGATGCGTTTAATGGTGTCTGGACTAATGTCTACAAAATATATGAAAGAAACTCAACATGGCCCTCAGATGTAAGTAAAACTCTGTATCTTGACATGTTGATTGTTTTCACCTTCATCTGCCTAATCCCCTTTCTTCTGTCCCTGACCTCATTGCTCCGTTTATTCCTCTCCTTGATGAGACACACCAGGAATTTGCAGCTCAACCCCAGCTCAAAGGACTTCAGCATAGAGGCCCATAAAAGAGCCATGAAAAAGGTGATGTCTTTCCTCCTCCTCTTCATGGTTCACGTTTCTTCTGTCCTATTAACAGGTTGGGTTTTCCTTAAACTGCAGAAACATCAAGCCAATTTGGTTGTCATGTTAACTTTGACTCTTTTTCCTTCAAGCCACTCATTTATCCTAGTTTTGGCAAACAGCAAGGTGAGACAAAATGCCTTAGGACTACTGTGGTATCTTAACTGCCACCTGAAAAGAGTGAAACCTTTAGCTTCATAGACTTTTCCAGAATTTTCTATATGCCAAGAGAACTGAATTAATGAAGAGACATTGAAGATCCATTTTAACTTCTGTTTTTCTCACTGGATTCTTTGAGATACTATTGTGCCTCACAAATTTTCCCTAGAATGGCCTACAAACTAACAATCTACTCACATAGGTGAGTAGATTTTTTAAAAGCGAACATCATTGTCATCGTAACACTTTCTAGTAACAAGAAAATATTAGAGACACTATGAATATAAAATATATAATGCAATATGTATTCATTTTATATATGCTGGAAAATATTTACTACAGTCATATGTCAGGAAAAAAAACCTATGATTATTTAGACATGAAAATCCTTTCCAAGGTAGAGTAGGTGAAATATTTGTACAATATTAAGTTAAAAATAAATCAAGGAATAAAAATTTTGTAAGCATGGCATCTTAAAATGGCAGACGTAACTTTGAAAACAGAGGATCAGACTATCTATCATTAGGGATCCAAGCTAGACTAGCCACTACCTTTCTAGAATAAGAAAAAAATCAACTGAATTTATAAAAAGGTACTGAATAATTATCCCTAAGTGTATAATAATACTTATGTGTCTACTTTGACATGGAATTTGTATGGGGTGTGTGTGTGTGCATCTACGGATTATATGAACAGTAATGTCCCTGGTCAGAGAGGATAAAAACAACCAACTCACCAGAGATAAAAACAAAGTTTACAAGAGAATATCACATATTTGTAGAATTTTTGGACGTTTGTGTGCATATATAGTGCTGAGTTGACATTTATAGTAATTAAAGTAAAAGCAGCTGAAAATGTATATACATCTTAAGGCCAGCAGGTGGCAAAATTGTGCTTGCTAATGATATTACAATTTTGAATACAATAATTCATAATTTTGCTAGTAATTTTAGAGATTACAATTGTAAACATTTTTTAAAACCATAAAAAATTAAGAAATTTTTGTTAGGATTTATAGTTGCCATAATTATTCAGTGGTAGAAGCAAACAAACAAAAAAACCCAAAAACAACTTTGAAAATATGTGGGTTATAAATTAATTTTGATGGAGCAGTAGGCCAAGTCTGACACTAGGAAGAATGTAAGAACCATAAGAGCTTTGTAAAGCGTGCCTTTACTCCAGGGAACAGGGCTATGGGGTACTCTGATGTATCCATGATGATAATGATACATGTATATGCAGATCTCCGTAAAGATTTAGATTTCTAAGCTGCATTCATTATGTTGGACACTATATAAGAAATTTCCTGGGTTGGGGTAGGGGGAATTACATGAAGGTGGTCAAAAGATACAAACTTCCAGTTATAAGATAAATAGTACTGGGGAAGTAATGTACAGTGTGATGACTATAATTAACATTGCTGTATGGTGTATTTGAAAGTTGCTGAGAGAGTTGTTTGTAAAAGTTCTCATCACAAGGAAAAAGACATCTTTTTTTTGGTATTCATACTAGATGATGGATGTTAACTAAACTTATTGTGGTAATCATTTTGCAATACATGTAAATCAAATTGTTATGTGTACACCTTAAACTTATACAGTGCTGTGTGTCAATTATATCTCAATAAAACTGAAAGAAAAAATAAATTTCCTAATGGTTGTCACTGGGATTATCTTGTTTTAGGAAAGGTGAAATTCTAATTATACTGGTTATATTTAGATTCAGTACTGAGGATAATTTGATTTAGAATCCCTTTCAGTAAAAAAGTTAAAAATTACTTTGTGCTTATTAGAAGTAAGCATAGTTTTAGTTTTTAGATTTACATTTCAGTGTTACTAAACTTTTCTTTAATGACCTATAAGATAAAAAAAGATTTAGGCAACTATGCATAGCCCTGGGTGCTTATGAGGAATTTAGCAGTAAATGTCTCATTAGGATTAAGTTCTCCCTACTCATGTACTAATCTTGGAGAGGTGAAGCTATAAGAAGTAGGGGCCTGGGAACTTCCCTGGTGGTGCAGTGGTTAAGAATCCACCTGCCAATGCAGTGGGCACAGGTGCGAGCCCTGCTCTGGGAGGATCCCACATGCCCCGGAGCAACCAGGCCCCTGTGCCACAACTACTGAGCCTGCGCTCTAACGCCTGTGCGCCACAACTACTGAAGCCCGCACGCCTAGAGTCCGTGCTCCACAACAAGAGAAGCCACTGCAATGAAGCCCGCGCACCGCAAAGAAGAGTAGCCCCTGCTCGCCGCAACTAGAGACAGCCCGCGTGCAGCAGCAAAGACCCAATGCAGCCAAAAATAAAAAATTAAATTAAAAAAAAACAAAGTAAAAAAAAAAAAAGAAGTAGGGGCCTATTCCACATAATAGAAGCACAGAAAATGACTATAAAATGGTGAAGTCTGGGTTATGGGCTGGGCATTGTCTACCAATGTATTTATTGTCTTCTCCCTATTAAAATGGCATTTAGAGATTAAGTTCTGTGCCTCTCCCTTCCATAAGAAGAAGCCTGTGTTAGAGATCCCAGCCTTGATCCAAGAAAAGCTTCTAGTATCACATCCATAGCTAGTCTCATGCAATCTGGAGAGAACTGGATCCTATTCTGGGACCAAATTATTGGGAAAATAAAATGATTGTCCATGCTTTCTTGCTGATCACTTCCCTCCAAAATAAACTTTTTATAGTCGAAGTAATGAGTTTTTTGGGTTTTTTTTTCAGCTTGCCCACACCTGAGATCAGGAGTGTTGCAAATAACCTGTTTCTAATCTCAAAAGAGGCTTATGCCTGAGCTCTGCCCTAGGCCTTAGAACTTAAACTGAGAAGATGTTTTAGTGTTCAAGCCATGTTGTCTTGAGCTTTACTGAAAAGGTCCCAGTAGAAATACGCACGGGTGAATACAGAACGTGATAATGTTGAATCTCTGATGGTTCAGGTGTTCTATCTGCTGCTCTTGATTAAACCTCATGTTCTCCAAGGCAGGGGCTTTCATAACAGAAGTACAGAAATCAGGGGGGCACCTGCAAAACCCATTCTTCCACAGTCCACCCACCTTAACATTGGTTAGGGCTGTCTATCGAGATCTATGCCCTGTGCTGGATTGCCCAGAATAAACCATTTAAAAATGGATCAGATGGTTGGTTTGATCAATTAAAAAAAAGACTATTTTTTTTTTGGAGGGGGATTATTTGAAGGAATAAAAGCTCGGGTGACAGATGGGTTATTTTCGACTTTAGCAATTTGGAGGGACACCAACGTAGATACGGCTTCAGAAGACTAAGGCACTATCTTAACTTGTATGTTAGTACCTCTGTTTCTTAGCCCCAGGTTTAAATGAGTTAGTTTTAAAATAACTTCTTTTCCCTTCCATATGGATCTAACCTGACCTCTAAATTTTAAGGCTTCTATTAATTGTACTCGTCTTTGACTGCAGTTTGAGATGCTTTTTATCAATTAAAAAGCTAAAGCAGTCTTTTGAAAAACAGCTCTTTTTTCAAATTAAACATCTTTTTGTTTCTTTATCTGTTGGACACAATCTCTATTACTGTGCCAATGATTTTAGAGCCAAGATGTTCTAAGTACAGTATTTCCTTAGTGGTTTTTGCTTTTTCGTTGTGTGATGATTTATTTTTCCTCATTTTGGTTCATATGAAAAAGTATACCCACTCTCCCTCACCCAGTATATGAAAGATCTCCATTTCGCTTTATTTTTCACTGATGGCACTCCACCACCTTACTGTGAATAAATCCACTGGGTGCTTGAAAGCCATAAGGATGAGCAAGAATTTCTCATGTTCACTGCAGATCCCTAATTAGGACAGAAACTGGCAGGAGTGCCCTCAGATGTACTGCAACTAAGATGTACTTTACTAAGAATTCCAGTGTTTCTTCATTTGTTGTAGGCACCAGCAATGTCCTTTGGCCTTTCAGTTCTTCCAAGAGCATTGCTGAGATTTGTATTAGTGAGGAGTGGGGGTGGGGAGGAGTTGGTTTCAGCTGCAAAAGATTCATGACCTGACCTGGTGGTAATCCTGCTGGGCAATAGGCTATCATCTGTTCTTGCTGAAATTGCAAGGAAGTTCCCTCACTTAGGGTAATTCAAGAAATAGACTGATGTGACTCAATCCAGCCCAAGTGTTGGAAATTCTGATAGCTATTGAAGAGGTTCTTTCCTTGGTCCACTGTGTTTGGAATCTTCCAAATCTACTCCTCAGACTACCTTCCAGGCATTAGGATTTTCCTCTCCTTCTTTTGTACCTATATTCATAAACTTTCTATTCCGCTACCACTTTATGTCTCCATATGTAAGTTCTGTTTTCTTCTTGACTCTATCGAATGCTATTGATGCTCCAAGAAAAGTCTCCATTAAAGAGACTTTAACGCAGAATTTTGTAACCGGGAATTTAGTTAGGCCTCCTCAGAACAGCAATGACTTAGCTTCAAAATTCATGTTTTTACCTGATCTCCACTCCGTCATGGGAAGGAAAGTGTTTTCTTTCCATCCTAGGGGAAATGAATGTCCTTTCCTCTGTGTCCTCCATCGCCTTCACCCCTCTTCCCCACACATAGGCCAAATTTCCCCACAAATTAGGCATCAGAGTATAAAATACTCGAATTTACATATCAAATAATGTTAAATATTTATATTCTAATACAAAAGGCCCTCAATAATTACATTAAAAAGAGATATCCTCAAGTATTACTCAGGTAATACTTACGTTTGAGAATTTGAGAAAAGCGACGGGATTATTCAGAATTACCTATACATGTAAAAAAAATTGAATCCCTCATCAAATGTATCTTTAGTAATAAACTTGAGATGCACTTGTGGTTTGGCCAGTTACTATGACCTTGGGAAAGTTACTTAACCTCACTAAATCCTAGTTTCCTTACCTGAAAAAATGATGATGAAAATATCTTTCTCATAGGGTACACGTAAGGATTATGATCATGTAAGTAAATAACTTTTCATAGTTCCTGGTATTAAAATCTCAATAAAATTTTAAAAACATGCTGATAGTGATATGATCTTTTTTTTTCAAGTTTTTTTTTTTTTTTTGATGTGGACCATTTTTAAAGTCTTTATTGAATTTGTTACAATATTGCTTCTGTTTTATGTTTTGGTTTTTTGGCCGCAAGGCATGTGGGATCTTAGCTCCCTGACCAGGGATCGAAACCACACCCCCTGCATTGGAAGGCAAAGCCTTAACCACTGGACCACCAGGGAAGTCCCGATGATACATTCTTTTAGCCAACTAATCATAAGTATTTTTACCCTCAATTTTTAAATTCTTAAAAAAAAAATCTTGCTCCCTAACCCTTAGGTTATGTGTTTACTATGATCACTATTTCCCTTTAAACTACAAGAGTCTCCATTCCCCCAGCATTCTTGTCAGTTGCACTGCATAAACAAGTTTTTTTCTTTATTGATCAGGATTATGCCACCTCTTTGCTTCTTCAAGTTTGAGATCTCTGGGCCAATCAATATTCTTCATGGCCTGAAAAAGCTTGATTTATGGGAGAAATAAAGTAGATGACTTCAGTATCAGACACAAACACATCTTTATTTCTTTTATTGACTGCTAACTAAGTGTAGAAAAACCAACTAATTTGGCATTCATTCAACAATATTTACTCACATTAGGCAATGCTCTAGGCTGGGGATTGAGAAAATCTTTGGCTTCATGGATGTGACCTGGAAGGATGCCAGGAGGAATAAAATTCCTTGTAAATTAGAATAGTAAGTGGTTAATAATAAGTAGGGCAAAAATCTTGTTTTCTCCCGTGGGAAACTTTACTGAGTTGTATCATGTAGGAAGAAAAATACACACCTGGTTTTAAGAGCAATTGTTAAGAATAAATGGTAAATCATGGAGCTTTCATTTAATTCCTACTATATATTTGCTGATATTACAGGCTGTAAAATTCGATAGGATACAGTATCTTCCCTCACAGGGCTTCTAATCTAGTTGGAGGATATAATAATAAATCTGCTAAAGTGCCTTAGTTTCTTCAGTGTAGCAAAACACTAATATGAAGCAAAAAAGGTTGAGGAAGGCACACGTTCATTAGCCACCAAAATGGAGCATCCCTGCATGTCACCATTCCGGGGCTAATGGCAGCCTCATTCTTCTGTGTTACAAATTGGGACATCAGTGCCTCTAGGAAATAGTGATGCCCACCATTTGTCAGCCCATTGGCAATACTGACTTATTTCATTGATCAAATTACATTTCTGATATTTTAGACTAAAATGTTTTAGTCCCTGCACTTTCACAGCAATATATAATACCAAGGGAAGAGATCATGGTCCAGGAAACCTGTCTTCCTGGATATTCTTTAAAAAACTGCATCTGATAATTAATGCACAATTAAGCACAAATAAGGAAGCCTGTGAAAATGGCATAGGTTGATATTATCACAGCCCTTTAGATGGATTAAAAGAAATGATCTCTAATCTGGTCAGGAGCATCTGGGAAAAACTTAATGGAAAAAGGGATGTCTAAGTTCAGCCTTAAAACACAGGTAGAGTAACCATAAGCCAAAAAAAAAAAAAAAAAAGGTACAGAAGGCAGAAGAAAAGTGTACGTAGAAAGAGGAAGATGCTCTAGTTTGGCTGGAGACAAGGAATGAAGGGTAGGAAGAAGTTACTCAAAGCAAGACATTGTGCTACAGGGGGCACTTATTTTATAATCCTAGAATACACTTGTTTGTTGGATACAATTAGTGGAATACGGAACACTACAAATAGTTTAAATCTTTACTTTGGCAAACAATTGCCCCTTTCAGCTCAAATCTCTCTTCCTGGAGGGTCTTCCCTACACCCCCATTGTCAGTAATCTACAAACCTCCTTCAGTGCTAAAACCCTCCATTGGAAAAGCAGGCACTCCATATGAGAGTTTTAAGTTTTATTCACAAGTTAATGAAATATTCTGTTATAACAAATACTCTTTACTGTGTACAGTATGTATCAAGCACTAAGGCTTACTTTTAATTCCCGACTGATCTTTCAAGGTGGGTATTTTTACTCTCATTTAAGAGGATTGAGAAAACTGGGGTTTAGGCAGATTAATGGGCTCACCTGGACCGCAAAATTAGTTTGTATTTTAACAGAGGTCTGCCTGATATATATATCTCCACACACACACACATGGCTAAGAAAAATCACCGTTACTGTTAGACTGGTAGTGAAAAACAGCAGTCCTCCACCTTTCTCTGTCTATCCCTGATTTCCTTTCTCCAGGGACTACCAATTTTAACTCTTAGCTATTTCTTACTGTACTCTAAGTGACAAGTTATACTGCTTTTTAAAAATCTTTTCTATATCAGATCTTGATTGATTCTCCCCCATTACATATACATCTCTCTCTTCCCCAATCCTTCCAATGTTACCTAATAATCTGTTATCTGTATTCAGTGTTTATATAATTATAACTGACTTTATATGATGAGTAGTAATATTCTTCACAGTTGAGTTATGCAGTGTAGTTCTTGAAAATTTTATTCTTCTTCCCGGAGTTCATAATTGCCTCAGCTTTGCTTCCTAATTAGAAAAAATTTTGCAGACCACTAATTCATCTCCAGACTCTCTGAAATCTAAAAATCTCGACTCTATATTCAAATACATCAGGTAATCTGAGACATTCCACCCTAACTCTAACCTCTAGGCATTTCTTGTTGCCCTCATGCTGTTCTCCCCTCCTCTTCTCTCTCCTTCATATAGTTACATTTTAGCAACTTTATGGCTACTCTTTAAATAATAAAATGCCCTCTTCCCCCATCGACAACAGAATTTTCCTCAGCTTCCCACTTTAAAAGACACCACTGCCATTCCAGGTACCCTCACTTTTACGCCATCAAGGCTGATAACATGTGCATTCAACTTTGTAACTGTAAGTATTCTCTTAAAAAGATGAAAACCATAAACAGCATTTACATTACTATGATTATTTAAATGTTATTCAATAAATCGCCAAGCTTTGTGCTATGACTGGATTTCCTTCTCTTTGGCTCCAAGATTTTGAACTGCATGTTACTCATAGGGACACTGAAATAAAGTCCACTTTCTTACACTCCCTCTGTTCAAAATCCTGCAGCATTTTACATTGTTTCGTATTTGAAGGATGTGTTTCCTGTACAGTTTTTTTTCACTGAAAGCTTCTGATCGTCATTTGTTTTTTCGTGTGGGATGAAGAAATATATGCCCTCCACAGCATATCCTTAAGATCTCCAGCTTCTTACTCATTCAGCGTCCTGCTTATATTCCAGTCTCATACTCCCGAAATTTACTGATTAAAGTAATATGGACCATGAGCTTGTACATTCTTGTCCTGAAAATTTTAGTAGCTTTCCCTTTTTGTAATACATCCTGTTCGTCCCGTTTTTGTTTTAAGGATGCACAGTTTCTTAAATATTGTCGTGGGTCTTAACTGAAGTTCTTTCTCCGCCGCCGGAATCGCGTATTTCCTCTTCCTAATCTCGGCAAGGTCTCGGTGACATTCCAGGAGCTCGGCTGAGAGCGGAGAGCACAGCCGCGGAGGGAGCCCAGGCACTCTCGCGAGACAGCGGGACTCCTCGCCCTCAGCTCCGCGGCGCCTCCTGGGAGTCGGCCATAATGCAGGCCCGGAATGCCGGCGGCTTCCTCGGGGCTCTAAAAGTGTACCTGCAAGCGGATGTTGAGGACCACGGAGCCCGCGATGTAGAAGTACGGGAAGTTCATGCGCAGCTGCCAGGCCAGCTCGAAGAAGGCGAGGAGGGTGCGGGAGAGCCCCTTGCAGAAGACCCCGTACGAGCCGGGGGCCGCGGCCAGGCTCGAGGCCTTGAGAGCCAAGGATGACGGAGCCGCCGCGGTGGCCATGGACGCGGTGTCGCCGCTCGCCCGGTGTGGTGCCTGGAGCGCAGGGTGACCGTAGACCCCGCGGACCCCCCGACTGACGGCGGTGACCGGGAGGGGCCGGGGGCTAAGCGGCAGCTGGCCTCACACTTGTGCCTGACGTAGCCGCGGCTGCTTCGCTGACGGCGGTGAGGCGGGGACTGCGGCTGGCGCTCCGCCCCTTCCTGTCTGCTGCTTAGAATGGTATTCAGCGTTTAGAGTTTTAACTCTTGGTAGGTCGGGAACGGGTTATTTATTTACATATATACCATGCAGTTATTTTGTACAGTATATACGAACAGCCTTACTGATACTGTTTTCACTTTAAAATGAAGAAAGGAAGCTAAGTAAAATTCTGGAACTTGCCCGAGGAGCTTGCATTAAAACTCTGGTTAGTCTGCTCTGTGATCTGGGCTACTAGCCAGGAATCTTACCCAGTTGATTCCGTAACATTAACTTTAATATTAGGGCAAGGTGAACTCCTCACATAAGCCAGTTTGGGCACAGAGTCTCCGTGTTTATAACATGCTTTAACTTAAAGAATCACAATCTCAGGCAGTGGATTTCCTATGTATTAGGACGATTTCAGGTGCAAGTGTTAGAAATTACACACTTATTTAAGCAAACACACACACACATATCCACGTATATAAAACTGTATAAAACGCAGTTGTGTATCCCCAACTAGAATTTCTTTTGCTACCTTGCTACCAGTACCAACCCAGCAACTAGACGGCACCTAGAGGAACTGATTACTGCTCACTCAAGACAACTTCTAAAATACTGGTATAGAGACTGAAGAGTAGTGTAAGATAAATGACAGCTCAGAACCAGTAGATGTATCGTTTCCACATAGGAGTACAATTTATCCTTTCTGAAAATTGAAAGAATAATAGAGGTATTCAGGGTCACAGAAGTCATTAAGTCCCTGAATCTTCCTTTTCCAACTACATAAAACTATGTGGACTCGTTCTCTTCCACCATTCTTCTGCTCTTCGCTCCCCTCCCTCCCCCCTAGCTCTTGTTAACTCCATGAAAACCAGATCTTTCATTCTGAGCCCACGGGGAAAGCAGCAGCCATTTATCAATATTTATAACATGGCTAGGTTGATATCCTGTCCCAGTTGGAAAGGAATAGGCAAAGAAGAGCAGTCATGAAGCTCCAGCTCCTACTTGTTAATGCTGCAGAGCTGACGAAAGATTTCTATCAGGTGAAAGTGACAGTGGAGAGTGGGATAGGATCAGTATTTTACATGATTGTGTTTTTTATTCTGTCCCTTGATGTTTAGATTTGAATGAGTGATCCACACTTTTTGCCAAGTAGGCACACATAAGTAAGCTTCAACAGGAACACGTCTTAAACCATTTCTCCAGATGATGCTTCATTGACTCTTTTTTTTTTTTTTTTAAACTTCGTCATGTTTTTTTAATGATTTTTTTTCCTCCATATTTTAAATTTATTTATTTATTTTTGGTTGTGTTGTGTCTTCGTTTCTGTGAGGGCTTTCTCTAGTTGTGGCAAGCGGGGGCCACTCTTCATCGCGGTGCGCGGGCCTCTCACCATCGTGGCCTCTCTTGCTGCGGAGCACAGGCTCCAGACGCGCAGGCTCAGTCGTTGTGGCTCACGGGCCTAGTTGCTCCGCGGCATGTGGGATCTTCCCAGACCAGGGCTCGAACCCGTGTCCCCTGCATTAGCAGGCAGACTCAACCACTGCACCACCAGGGAAGCCCTTCATTGACTCTTTAACTTGGCCTTCCTTTCCAAATCTTTCTTATCCCCTTATTGTTGACCCTATATTCCCAATTTAGTACTTTTTTTTTTTTCTCTCCTTTAAAGTAAATGTTTATTGGGAAAGTCAAGTCTGCTGAATTTACAATGATTTGCTATTATATCATCATGAAGCTTAAAATCCCCAGAGGTCATGCTCATCTTTTCATCACACACATTGCTTTTCATTTTCAGGAGGCCTAGACAGGCTCTGAAAAGTAGTTCATCTCACTGGGTTTCACATCAGTAGGGCCAGGAATGCAACCTAAAGCTCCTGGTAGAGCTCTGCCTTAAGAGGAGATCATACCAAGATCAAATGTAAGTGCTTCATTTCTTTTTTTTTTTTTTTTTTTTAACATCTTTATTGGAGTATGATTGCTTTACAATGGTGTGTTTCTGCTTTATAACAAAGTGAATCAGTTATACATATACATATGCCCAGTTTAGTACTTTTTAATGGCTTGTTTGGTTTAATGATGCTTTGAAAAAGTTTTAAGGTAAGCTGCAGCAGGTCTGCAAATTCTCAGCTCCTTTTTTAAAGAATTTGCCAATATAAATGTTCTGTTATATAAAAAAAAAATGCATTCAGGCTGCAAGGATTGGATCCAAACGATCCAAGCCTAAACACAAGAGAAAAATTACAACTCAGTGAAAGAGTCTGTCCCACATTTGCAGGCTAACAGATTGAGTTTAGCCTTTCAGTAGGCGTCACATCAGGAACCGTTTGATGTTTAGTGGAAACCTTTATGTAGGTTTAGTAAACTCAGTGAAAGAAAAACAAATTGTAACATATGATAGCAATGATTAGATCCCATAGTAACACTGCAATTTCTGGATCAAGACTGTACATTCAAGCATCAGATTTGTGTCATACTGAAGCAAACCATTAGCTGCAACATCAGATTAAGATTTTTTCCCTCTTCAGGCATCTAGAAAAATATCTGATGCAGGCATTGTTTCTGGACGCTTAGCTCTGAATCTCCTTCTGCAGACCTTGTAATACTTTGATACTCTCTCATAAATGCCTTTATGCTTAAAACCACCAGAATAGATTCTTTTAAAATAAATTTCAGTGAGTTCATGTTGACCTTTCCAATTCTAATTTTGTATACATTTATTTCTTTTTTCTAATGCTGAAAATTTTGGTCCCTAACAACGAAAAATTAACAATTATTTGTGTGCATCTCTGTGTATAATAGTTTCAGACTAACAATATGCTATTCTAACAACATAATTATTAAAAAAACAATTTAAGATTTCTCTTATTTAAGAATATATCCTAATGGAGACAAAAAATAAAATTACCATGTCTTAGCATCATTTGAAACAACTTTATTATTAAACTATACAAACAACTGTCTTTGCTTTATTTTGCATTTGATTTTTACAGGTAGATAGTTCTTTTGATTTAATTTTGTCTATTATTATGTAATAAATTTTCATGGTACCAGAGTCAAAACTTCAGAACAAAGTATATTTAAAGAAGTCTGGCTTCTTTCCTGTCTCCTCATCTCTGTTACACTCCAAATAGGTAACCATTTTAAAAAATTAGTTTTCAGTTAGAAAGCCTTCTGCACTTCCTTAGGCACTAGATAGCACACTATACACATTGTTCTGCATCTTGCTGTTTTTCACTTAGACGTATAACTGGAGATGACTCCATGGGACTCTGTAACATCTTGCCCATTCCTTTTTACTGCTGAATACTATTCCATTTATCCCCTCTCTGCAGTTATTCATAGACCCAGGCTGAAGAAGGCTTAACCAATTTCAACACATTTTTTCTTTTTTTTTTTCAGCTTTATTGAAGTATAATTGACAAAATTGTAGTATATTTAAGGTGTATGATGTGATGATTTGATATACGTATACATTGTTAAAGGGTTCCCACAATCAAGTTAATTAACACATAAATTGCTTCACATATTTACCCAGCCCCCCTTTTATTTGTGTGAGAAGACAAGTTCAGCTCTCTTAGCAAATTTACAGTATTATCAACTATAGTCACCATGTTATACATTAGATCCTCAGACCTTATTTGTGTTATAACTGAAAGTCTGTACCCTTTTGCCAACCTCTTCTCATTTCCCCTAACCTCTGGCAATCACCATATCTTTCTGTAAATTTGACTTTTTTTTTGTAAGATACCATATAAGTAATACCATGAAGTATTTGTCTTTCCCTGTATGGCTTATTTCACTAAGCAAAACGCCCGCCAGTTTTACTCATGTTGTTGCAAACGGCAGGATTTCCTTTTTTTTTTTTTTTTTGGTGGTCGAATAATATTTGTGAGACATATATATTTATTTATTTCACATTTTCTTTATCCATTCATCCTTCTGTGGACACTTAGATTGTTTTCATAGTTGGCTATTGTGAATAATGCTTCAGTGAACATGGGAGTACAGATAACTCTAAGAAAATGATTCTGTTTCCACTGGATGTATATCCAGAAGTGGGATTGCTGGATCATATGGTATCTCTATTGTTAAGTTCTTGAGGAACCACCATACGTTTTTCCAACTGCCTGTACCAGTTTACATTCCCATCAGTGGTGCACTAGGGTTCCCTTTTTACATCCTTGCCAGCATTTGTTGTATCTTGCTTTTTGGATATAGACATCCTAATAGATGTGGTATCTCATTTGATTTGCCTTTCCCTGATCATTAGTGACGTTGAGCACCTTTTCATAAACCTGTTGGACATTTGTATGTTTTCTTGGCAAAATGTCTCTTCAGGTCCTTTACCCATTTTAAAAATCATATTCATAGTTTTTTTGTTTGTTTTTGTTTTTGTTTTCTTTTTTGCTATTGAGTTGTATGAGTGCCATGTATATTTTGTACATTAACCCCTTATCAGTATATGATTTGCAGATATTTACTCCCGTTCCAAAGGTGGCCTTTTCATTTTGCTGATGGTATTTTTTGTTGTGTGGAAGCTTTTTAGTTTGATGTAGTCCCACTTGTTTATTTTTGCTGTTGTTGCCTTTGTTTTTGGTGTCAAATCCAAAAACTCATTGCCAAGACCAATGTCAAGGAACGTTTTCCCTGTGCTTTCTTCTAGGATTTTTATAGTTTCAGGTCTTAAGTTCAGGTCCTTAATTCATTCTGAACTGATTTTTGTGTGTGGTGTAAGATAGGGGTTCGGTTCATTCTTTTGCAGTTGTGTATTCAGTTTTTCCAGTACCACTTATTGAAGAGACTGTCCTTTCCCCACCGTATACTCTTGGCATCTTTGTTGAAAATTAGTTGAGTGTATATGCTTATGTTTGTATCTGGGCTCTCTGTTCTGTTCCATTGAACTATGTGTCTGTTTTTATGCCAATACTATCTGTTCTGATTACTATAGCTTGTACTATGGTTTGAAATCAGGATGTGTGATGCTCCCAGCTTTGTTCTTTCTCAAGATTGCTTTGGCTGTTCAGGGTCTTTTGTAGTTCCATACAGATTTTAAGATTTTTTTCTATTTATGTGAAAAATGCTATTATAATTTTGATAGAGCTTGCATTCAATCTGTAGATCTCTTGGGGTGGTATGGATATTTAAACAATATTAATTATTCTGATTCATGAGCATGGAATAGCTTTCCACTTATTTGTGTCTTTTTCACCTTCTTCAATTTCTTTGAATGTCTTGCAGTTTTCAGAGTACAGATCTTTCACCTCATTAGTTAAATTTATTCCAAGGTATTTTATTCTTTTTGATGCAGTTATAAATGAGATTGTTTTCTTAATTTGTCTTTCTGATAGTTCATTGTTAGTGTATAGAAATGCAACTGAATTTTGGATATTGAATTTGTATCTTGCAAGTTTACTGAATTTGTTTATTCTAGCAGTTTATTTGGTGGAGTTTTTATGTTTTTTTTTTTAACATAATATGCCATCTGCAAATAAAGAGTTTTATTTCTTCCTTTTTTTAATATTTACATTTATTTATTTTTGGCTGCATTGGGTCTTCGTTGCTGCACGTGGGCTTTCTCTAGTTGCAGTGAGCTGGGGCTACTCTTCGTTGCGGTGCGCAGGCTTCTCATTGCAGTGTCTTCTCTTGTTGCGGAGCACAGGCTCTAGGTGTGCGGGCTTCAGTAGTAGTGGCTCGCGGGCTCTAGAGCGCAGGCTCAGTAGTTGTGGCGCACGGGCTTAGTTGCTTTGCGGTATGTGGGATCTTCCCGGACCAGGGCTCGAACCCATGTGCCCTGCATTGGCAGGCGGATTCTTAACCACTGCGCCACCAGGGAAGCCCCAAAAGGTTATTTTTAAGATATAAGAAAAATTATTCTAAATGCAAAGTTGTATATGCAAGATGATGGAAAATTAATTGAAATGGTAAATATATGTGTAAGTCTAAATGAATGTTGACTGTATAAAGATCATATTTTGGGTTAAAATATATAATGAATAAAATATATGAGAATAGCAGCATATAGACTGAGAATGAGTATGAAAGTGATACGTTTAGTTAAATTATTATTTTCTTGAACCTTTCCTTTTCTGTGAGGCAAGTCAGAGTTTCAGATTTAGTAACCCTAGAAAAATTCTACTTCTAAGCATATACCAAGACAAGTGTATCAAGTCATGTGTAAAAGAATGCTCATAGTAGCATTCCTCTAAGTTGCTCAAAACAAGAAACAGCCCAAATATCTACCAACTAAGAATGGATAAATATTTTAGTAAACTAATTCAATGGAATAATATAGAGAATTGAAAAGGAATGACCCACATGTATATGCAACAATATGTTAAGTTTCCAAAACATAATGATGAATAAAAAACCATAAATAGAAAAATATGTAAATTTCACAAAGCAGGCAAAACAAAGCTACACAGTTTAGTTTTGCACATTTAGGTAGTAAAGTATAAAGAAAATCAAAGAAATGATCAACATAAAGTATGGATATTGGTCACCTCAGGAGAAGTGAAGAAAGGTGTAGTGATTTAGAAAGTGGGTAGAGGTGGTTATCAGCTGTTTGTAGCATCCATTTCTTGACCTGTGTAGCAGTTACATGTGTGTTTGCTTCGTAATAGGCTGTTTCTAAGTGTGCATTATAATTTTTAATAAAAACTTACAATTAGGAGAAATTTCTCATAAAAATTAATCATTACTGTGCTCATTATATACCTAAGGGGAAAAATCCACTCTCCATATGTACTACTGAAGTCTAAAAGAGTTGAAGTGAGAATTTTCTTATTTTAGTTGCACATGTAGAAATTGAGATTATGGTACCTACTTTCCCCAGATTTTTACAAAAGCTTTCATTGACCCTTAATTATTCATCTCCCATGAGAAAAACTTTGACATACTTCATCTGTTTTTCTTTTGGCTTTCTTTTGGCTTCCAAATTCTTGACACATTAAGAGTAAGTGGTAAACACATTTTCCACACTGTTGGGTTAACAGGGTATCTGTATCTGTTAGCTTTTGCTGAAAAAGAAACCATTCTAAAACGTCACTGTGAAATTACAGTAGATATTTATATGTCCCATGTCTGTAGGATTCAGTTATTTTTAGGCTGGACTTGGTTGGATGGCTCTGATGATTTTATTTTTATTTATTACTATTATTTTTAATAAATTAATTATTTATTTATTTATTTTGGCTGCATTGGGTCTTCGTTGCTGCGTGCGGGCTCTCTCTAGTTGCACCGAGCGGAGGCTACTCTTCATTGCGCTGCGTGGGCTTCTCATTGCAGTGGCTTCTCTTGCTGCGGAGCATGGCCTCTAGGTGCACGGGCTTCACTAGTTGTGGCATGCGGGCTCAGTAGTTGTGGCGCACAGGCTTAGTTGCTCTGTGGCACGTGGGATCTTCCCAGACCAGGGATTGAACCCGTGTCCCCTGCGTTGACAAGCAGATTCTTAACCACTGCGCCACCAGGGAAGCCCCTCTCTGATGATTTTAAATGGACTTGGTTATATATCTGGGAACTAGCTGCAGTTTGGCCAACTTAGTTTGGATCTTGCTGCAGCAGTTTGACTCCGCGAGTCTCATTTTCCTCCGGAAATCAGTACACTAGCCTGAGCATGTTTTCATGGTGATTGCAGAAGAGCCAGATTTGGACAGCCCTGATGTGGACGCCATTTCAAACTTGTACTTGTGTCAAGTCTACTAATTCCCCATTCATCAAAGCAAGTTTACATGATTGAGTTCAGAGTGCCCATAGTGGAGGTTACTGCAATATTGCATGTCAAAGGGTGTAGATAAAATGATTATTAAAAAAGTGCAGAAATTGTAGGAAAAACAATTGCCAGACTACGTTAGCCCAATTTTTCAGTTTCCTCCCATACACAAAAATGCTCATCCCCATTTGAGCATCCCCTAAAGTCTAATTCAATTATAGCATTAGCCCTGAATTCCAGGATCTTCTGATCTACATCTTGTTAGGTAATGGCTCCTTTTCATCTGGAAAACAAGGAATTAAAAAGGCAAATTTTGGGCTTCCCTGGTGGCGCAGTGTTTGAGAATCTGCCTGCCAATGCAGGGGACACGGGTTCGAGCCCTGGTCTGGGAAGATCCCACATGCCGTGGAGCAACTAGGCCCGTGAGCCACAATTACTGAGCCTGCGCGTCTGGAGCCTGTGGTCCGCAACAAGAGAGGCCGCGATAATGAGAGGCCCACTCACCGCGATGAAGAGTGGCCCCCACTTGCCACAACTAGAGAAAGCCCTCGCACAGAAACGAAGACCCAACACAGCCATAAATAAATTAAAAAAAAAAAAAAAGGCAAATTATTAACACGTCAAAGATGTAGTACACAGCATTGAAACAGGGCAGGATAGCCATAACAAACAATTCCATAGGAGAAGAGGGGAAGAATAGGAAAACAGCAATTCTGGCTCATAAAGATTCTGAAATCATACATGGAAAATATTTTAGTACCATTTTCTTTTGGCAGTAGACACGTTTCTTGATTATGTCCTTGTCGTGCTTTACAGTCAGTTGTTCTCTATGGCCATTGGCTTTGCCCTTGGGAATAGCCCTGTTTTTCCATCACTCTCTTTGAGTAGTTTTGAAGAGGGCATTGGAAAATATGCCTTTTGAATAATGTTTTCAGCCTGCTTTCTGAGGTAGAAAGCTGGGGTCCAGATAATTTTTACATTTACAAAAGTCTTAGTCCAGGCTGGCAGCAGTTTTATCATAGGCTGTCTCAAAAACATTTGTACTTTCTGTGTATTTGATTATAATATATTCCATGAGCCAAAAGCCATATTCATACTTCTTTTCAACAGTCACCTCTCTGTAGATTAATCATACTACTTATAAGAGTGAACAAGGCCCAGTGTGCAAGCACCAGTGATGTAAGCCCCAATGATACAAATCTCTGCTTGTTAACAACTAATTGGCCAAAACAAATTATGTGGCTGAGCACAGAGCGAGGGGAAAAATAGGTGGGTGAGAGGGTATAACAAAGTTATAGGCTGAAGAATGGGAACCAACTTATGCAGTCTACCATACTACCCTCTATATTGCACAAGCAATTCCAGGTAACAGCTATGTCTTGGGTATACCTGAGTCTCAGTGTTCTACTCCTATCTGGAATTGTCTCTCTATAGTAAAATTATAAGATTTTTGAGAGCTCATTTTGATTTATATTACAGAGAAGACTGCCACTGCCTTCTTTTCTGGAATTATGCAAATTCTGTTTTTAGCAGAAGTTTCCTACAATTCCCCACATTTGTCCCAGGTGTAAATTTCTCATCACAATTTTCTGCTTATCAACAGTTCCATTCTGTTAGTTCCTGCAGGGATTGTACTTTTTTTTTTCCTGGAGCCTTCCTGGCCAATCTGCTTCTTCTTTATTAAAAATACTGGTTAGGCAGCCATTTTTTTGGTTCATATTTTTCCTGTCCTATCATTACTTCTCTAAATTTTGCATTTTGAAGACCCTTGTTAAGGTAAGATACATGGTATTAATGTATTTCATTTTTTATGAAACCATCTATTATTTAAATCAATTAAGCCCATTTCTTGTCACTGAATAGGTAATATAATCTAAAGATATTATCCATTATCCATTATCAGTTAAACATCACCCCAACTCTGAATTTAGTTCATTGTCATCTTGCCTGGTTCTCCTCTCATCTTCTATGTAGTTTGCTTTAATGTCTTTTTTTTTCATAAATTTTTATGCATGCCATTCTTCACTTCTGAACCACATTCAAGTATATCTTGAAATTCAGTAACTAATGCCAGAAATGTCTCCATGATCCATTAATGCTTTGTGTAGTCATCTTAGCAAATAATATGGGCCCAAGAAGTCACAGTTCTTGAGTGTCAGTGCCAGGACTGGGATTCAGGCTTATCTTCTATTTAGGCTGGTATATAAGCCCAGGAAAATCTTACCTCCAAAATCTTTGCACTTTTCATCACACAATATTAACTCTAAATTTAGGTAAAAGTGATTGTTTATCAGGAACCAAACTGGGCAGAGTTTCGTAAGTCTATCTCACTACATAACTGTTAATGTTTAAATGGAACTGCAGGGTGTGGATTTCCTTATACTGGTGAGAGATATTTAAGTTTTAGGTAAGGGAAAAGCAAATTCAAACAGACTTATGGCTTACACAACTGAAAATTCCAGGGATAGGGCCCCTTCTTGTGTGGCTAGATTTAGATGAACATGACAGCTCTGCCAAAGATAAGTCTTGAAAATGAGCATACTTGTTCTCAATCTCATTAGTAACAATAAAATGAATTCAGTCACATGCCTGACAGAATATGACCCCTATATTCAACTCATGTAGGTAGACTATCAATGACGTTATTTTTTATTACAGTTAACAGCCTTCCCTCCTGTGATTGATTAAATAATGGCCCCTCAACAGTCTACATCTTAATCCCTAGAAGCTGCGCATAATGTTATGTTGCAAGGCAAGGTGGAATTAAGATTGCAGATGGAATTAATAAAGATTGCAGCTAGTCAGCTGACCTTGAAATGTGGATAATATCCTGGATTATCCAGGTGGGCCCATTGGAATCACAAGGGTCCTTTTAATTGGAAGAGAGACAGGAGAGTCAGAATGAATGAAGAAGATGGGAAGATGGAAGCAGAGATCAGAGGAACATGATTGCCGGCTTTGAAGAAAAAAGGGGGCCGTGAGCTAAGGAATGCAGACAGCCTCTAGGGGCTGGAAAAGTCTAGGGTGGATTCTCCTCTAAAGCCTTCAGAAGGAATGCATACCTGCCAAGCCCTTGATTTTAGGTCTCCTTCATTTTAGCCCAATAGGACCCATGTCAGACTTCTGACCTCCAGAATTATCCAATCTAATCTATATTTATGTATTATCTAAACACTTGTTTTCTGTTCTTTGTATAAACTTTTTCTAAAAAGGACAGGTTAAATTCCAGAATATTTACCTATTCATCTACTATAGTTAATTGGCAGATCAACTGCAGCCAAACTGAGCACATTTACCATGTCCAAGACTATCTTTATTTCTATACATTGAACCAACTGTGTGACTGGTACACCAACTTGAGACAGGAGGGAAGAGGGCAGGGTACAACCTTTAAAAGAATGACATAGCCATTGAAGATATGATGAAAACTGGTTAGAACCAGCTAAGCTCAAGAAGGTGGAAAATTCTACTTCCAGTAGACCTTGACTCTCATTTATAAGCTCATTAGCATCTAAATGACACACTCACAGGTACCTTGACAGTTCTGAGGCTAACCATAAAAAGCCAAAAACTGGGCAGTGGCCCAGTTCCTGGAAATCCATGCCCTTTCCCCAAAATCATTGGAATAATCTTCCCACCTGTTAGCCTATGTAATTACCAGCCCATAAAAACTAACCACCCTTGCATCCCAGGGCCTCTCACCTTCTGAGACGGCCCACCCTCAGTCTATGGAGTGTGAATCTCCCAGGCCCGCTCTCACCTTCTGAGACGGCCCACACTCTGTCTGTAGAGTGTGTTTCTACCAGGGCTGCTCTTGCCTTTTGAGACGGACCACGTTCTGCCCGTGGAACGTGTATCTCTGCTTTCACTTTACTATGGCTCACTCTTGATCTCTTTCCTGTGCGAAGCCAAGGACTGTCACTTGGTGGCCCATCCCAGGAACTCACCTGAGACCTGGGACATGGCCATCCTCATGCACCCCACTTTCCTTTGATTATAAAAATGTAGCCCACTTAGTACTTGGGGCAGAGCTCTCTTGCCTGCCCACTTGTATCCTTCACAAGCGTCCTGTATTAATAAACCTACTTCTTACCTATCACTTTGCCTCTTACTGAATTCCTTCTGCACTGAGACAAAGAACCTGAGCTTCATTAAGTCCTGAGACCAGGTGTGAGGTTTCAGCTGGAAGATTGTGGGTTCGAGTCTGCGCCTAAGCCAGGGATTGTGGGTTCAAGTCCCACCTGAGGCACAACTGGGTCCGAGTCCTATCTGAAGGAGTGTGGTTTCAGTCTTACCTCAAGAACATAATAGAAGTCATCAGGAATTATAACCAGGTGAACCAGAGAGTTGAAAGTTAGAGTGGGAAAGAATAATTTAGATGGTTGTGGTTTCTATTCTCTTCATGAATATTTACATTTAAATAATAGGTACACAGTCCTTCCCCTAAAAACCAGACATCAGCACCAGCAATTGTACTAAACAATTACTTTGCACCTCTCTGCCTTTGTTCTGAAACTGCTTTCCTCTTCTCTAAGTGTTTCACAGTGAATTCTAGTTTTGATTTTTTTAAATTTAATTGCTTTAGGATATTCTAGAAAACACTTGTTAGCATTTTTCTAGGTTTCTGTATGCTTCTCTGGTTTTGCCTCAAGTGAGAAAATCCACATGTAAGCCTCTGTATCATGAGTTATACTGGCAAGTTTTCAACCTGTTTTTTTGTGAGTGGAAATTCTGAAAGCTGGTATTTGGATGCAATGACCTAACCTTAGGGCAAAAAGAAAATTGCAAATCAGTGCAAGTTACTCTTATTCACATTCACATGATAAGCAAATGGAATTCAGCCTTTCTATCATCAGTGCTCATAGAGTGTTCTTGCTTGTATTAGCACAGCTGTTTGAAAGGCACAACAACGTGCATATGTTAATACAGATGTTTTGCCGCAACTTGTCTGAAGGATTTCTAGATTAAAACTCTACAGTAAAGCATCACATATGTGCCACACTGTACAAGATATGGAACAAAGCAAAGCAAACTGTTAACTGTATCCTTAGAGATTAGCATTTTTCTCTCTTCAGGGATTTCCGTTGATTTGCACAATATTGTTGCTGATGATTGAGTTAGGAGAATTCCTTACAGGAATTTTTGAAAATTGTTTGAGAGTACTCATAAATTGCATTAGTTAGCTCAAGTATCAGATTTCCTTGGGTGACTTTATCCTAAGGAATTTATATCCAGAATTAGTTGTATTGAGTACCATATGTGAATTTTTTAGAATCAAAAAATTACTTTATACTGGTTTTTATATCACTTCTATATTGATATTAAACTAGGAAAAAAACTGCAGTATTTTCCTTTGCCCACAGACTACTGTTTGACTCTCTCGTTTGGCATTTTAAAAAATATCTATTAGTGGCCCATATTTTTATATCTGGTCTCTTGCAGTTTTTAATTCCTCCCATCTTTAAGATCCATTCCCACTCATACTCTTCAGGTGTGTGTTGATATAAAATTTACAAAATTTTACAATTCTTTTGGTGTGTATTTTACCTTCTCATGCATTACACTTTGTACTTTATCATTTGTGGGCTGGAAGTTAAGTGTGATTGTAGGTCGAAGCACTAAGAGGAGGAAGAGGAGGTAGGGGTATGTCTTGAGGAGGGTCAGCATTCCTCCACAAGGCATCCAACTCAGGAGAAGTCATTACAGATTTTCAAGGCAAGGGAAAACTAACCTCCTCAGTGAAGGGAGGGAGGATGCTTCATCTGACAAAGGCTCAGTAAAATTGAGGGGTTCAAGATCCCTCAGATTCTTTGAAATCTACCCATACATCCCCATTCCAACTTCTAGGGTCTCACACATGAACCCTGTGTCAGTTTGGATGAAACAATATAGTAGGAATGTAAAGGTGCTACTCTTGCCCAAAGACCTCATTTAAGACCTGATGTGTCACCGGTAGCCTACATGATCTTGAGCAAACTATTTAAATTCTGTAATCTCCAGGTTACACATTTTTCAAAATAGAATAGTCTTCTATCTCTACTAAATGATGCTATTGAGAAGCAAATGTGATGTCAAAGACAAAAATACCTTGTAATATATAGGCACATATCTAGAGAATATTGATTACTATTACTGTAATCATCAAAATAAAGATTATTCTGGTAAAAATAATACATTTCTTTTAAACTTCAATTACTGAGATTCATTTGTACCAAGTTTTTTTAATTTATGAATTATTTGCAGTCACCTACCTTCCTTCAGCCTAGGTAGAGTTGAATTATCGGTGCTTTTGATTTGTTTTCTTTTTTAGTACTATAGACAATGATGCTGCTGATTATAATGATGATAAAATTTCATCCCTAAATTCAGTTTTCTACAACAATTTTAATTCTGCAAATGGATCTTAGAAACTCCTACTTGGGGGTTTTCATGCTTTTTTATGGTGCATTTTAGGGAAGGGCAGAGGTGAAACGTTGGAAGAGAATCTTTCCCGATTAGCATCTAAGCAAACTATATTCTTTCATACGTATTAGAACATGATAAGTCACAGCAGACATTACTATAAAAGAAGAAATATCTATACTTGTTGGCAGGGAAATCACAAACTAAGACATTTTAGAGGAACTGAAATGTTTTTCACAATGTTAGCTGAGGACCAGTGTGATAATAGAAGCTGGTGTTTATTGAAATAGAAAGGAATGGAAGCCACAATAAAAACAAAAAAGCACCTCAAGACTATTAGTTTTCAATCCATTAATTCATCAGTAATAGTATTTGGGATGGTAGTTTTTCACTCAGAAAAAATGTGAAGCGTACAGGACCAGGTCTTTTTGTTTTTTTTAATCTGTGAAATTCATAATCGGTATTTGGGGAAATAGATTGATTGGAATAATGAACTGTACCAACTGGGTGAGACACAGGAAAATCAACTTCATTAACTTCATTCTTACCAGCTTATCCATAACCAGAATATGTTTCTTAATCATGGTACTCACTGATTAATTTCTACTGGTGCTCTCTGCAGATTCACATAACATTGGTCAAACTGGAAAAATTAATATTCTGTTTTGCATAATGATCAACCACTTCAGTGTCTGGTTTGACACCTGCCTCAGCATCTTCTCTCTCCTGAGGATAGCCACCTTTTTTCATCTTCTTTTTCTTTGAAGTGGCAGATTTTGTAATTTCAAGGCAGGCTGGGAAAGTATTTCAATTTAGTTTTCTAAAATGAGAGCTAGATCTCATAAAGCATGGTTCCAGGAATAGGATTCAGTTCCTGGGTGACTTAAAATAGTGGCAATTGTCCAATATTTCCCACTTGAATTACTCAGCTCCCCAATGTTCACCCTTTACTCCACATTTAAAATTTACAAAAAGTCCCTCATTCCATCTAACAAAAGAAAGTTTCCGTAACTATATTAGGTGTCTGTTTTGCATTATAGACTTTGTATTACACATCAACTCAAGATCTGGTGATTTTGATCCTGGTGATGTTGAGCCTTGTTATGACCAAGCTCCATCTAATAGTTTAGGCTTTCACTGTACATTCTATGTATTGGGTTTTAAAATTTTGCTCACTAACAACTAAAGTTGATGAACACAAATTATGGCGAGGTTAAACAGGGGAAAAGTTGCAAAACGATATGTCCTTATTTGCATGCTGGCAAATGAGAATTCATCTTTCACTTCAACATCAGTTATGAATTAATCCATCCCACGGCAAGGACACAGTGTATGAATAGGGCCAGTTTGAGCTTTTAGGGAATAACAGTGTTTATCATCAAGATAACATTGAGCTCTTCCATTATTATTTCCTGGTGCTTTCCTGCTTGACATTCATCACGGAATTTAAAAGAAACAAGAATTTCACTGCACATGCAGAAATCAGGTGCACAAAGAATTTAAGGTCAGAATATGGAAGGATCACAACAGTGATGTTAAGACTTGGTTCTTTTTTTTCTAGACATGTTAACTTTACTACTGAACACTTTTTCCATTCTAGTAATGACAGAATTTGTTCTGGGAAATTTTGCCAATGGCTTCATAGCACTGGTGAACTGCATTGACTGGGTCAAGAGACAAAAGGTCTCTTCAGCTGATGGAATTCTAACTGCTCTGGCAGTCTCCAGAATTGGTTTGCTCTGGGTAATTTTACTAAATTGGTATTTAATTATGTTTAATCCAGTTCTACATAGTTTAAAAGTAAGAATTATTGTTTATGTTGCCTGGACAGTAAGCAACCATTATAGCATCTGGCTTGCTACTAGCCTTAGCATATTTTATTTGTTCAAGATAACCAATTTCTCCAGCCTCATTTTTCTTCACCTGAAGTGGAAAGTTAAAAGTGTAGTTCTCATGCTGATGTTGGGGACTTCTTTCGTTTTGGTTTTTCAAGTTGTGGTGGTAGCATAAATGAGGCTATCCAGACAAATGAATACGAAGGAAATATCACTCAGAAGACCAAATTGAGGGACATTTTACACCTTTCAAATTTGCCTCTGTTTATGCTAACAAACCTCACACCCTTTACTATGTCCCTGACAACTTTTCTGCTGCTAATCTTTTCCCTGTGGAAACATCTCAGGAAGATGCAGTTCAATGGCAAAGGATCCCAAGATCCCAGCACCAAGGTCCATATAAAAGCCACGCAAACTGTCATCTCCACTCTTTTGCTATTTGCCATTTACTTCCTGGCTCTAATCGTATCAGTTTGGAGTCCTAATGAGCTGCAGAAGGAATGGTCCTCATGCTTTTCCACACTCTTGGAACCAGTTGCCCTTCAGTCCACTCATTTATCCTGATTTGGGGAAACAGGAAATTAACACAGGCCTTTTTGTCATTTCCGTGGCAGCCAAGATGCTGGCTGAAAGAAAGGAAATAAGTGGAAACATATGTCTTCTAGCAGAAAATTAAGGGATGAAGTCTATAATGTTTTATACTTTCTATTGCTTTTTAAAAATGTGTATATAATTGAGTAACGTCCAAAGGTTTACCTAGAAAAGTCTTTTACCTAAGCTTATCACAAAAAGTGTATAGGTGTGTGTTTACGAAAGATATAAGACATAAGATTACTGCACCATTAAACAATATTTTCCTGGTAAGCAATCTAATTTTACAAAATATTGTGTGAAATTCCTCGGGATAATGAAGCAATGTGTGTTTCACATACATGTTCTGTGTTATCACCTTCCAATTGAAAAATTTATGTTATGAATTTTAAAGAACTGACAACTTATCTCAAGAAATCATTGCTATTTTCCACTCTAATTAGTACCACAGTGTGTTTGGATTTTATTGTTTGAGCCTCCAGTTGTTCGGATGGTAATGACTTTCAATTCTAAATCAGACATTGAGGATGTATATTTGGGATAGATGTTATCCCATCATGAATACTTCCTTCATGGTTAATAGAGAGTAATTAGCAATGTTGTTGGGAAAAGAATGCCTACAATAAAATTCAAGAGTAACAATCATATTTAGATAAATTTTACGCATGTGTACAATCAGCTCTACTGAGGAATATTAGATTTAATATATGTAGACAAAAAACTTAGGAAAAAATCAAGTTCTGTTACAGGGATGAAGAGGAAAATAATAATCATGACTTGTTTTCAATGCTGCTATATTTCCACATGCAGTTAGGAAAGTCATTTTTTACACTTTTTAATTAAGAAGACCTTTTTTGAAGTTGATATCTGATGTCAAATTATTTATTTTCCCCCAAACCACCTTTGGGCCTCTGAATTATCATCTCCTCCATTTTGCTACCTAAAAATTCCTTTTAAACTTCAGACAAGAAGTCTCAGATCTTCCCTATCTTAAAAATACATTCAGTAGTACAAAATTATAGTACATGATTCAGTGATTTTTCTGCATGTATTAAAGTGGTATCTGTGATATCTATGTAATAATTATAGGAAATGTCTTCAAGATCTGTTTTATTATAATCTTCTGGACAATGCTGAAACAGAAAGTGGGTTGACATAGTATTGATAGCAAGTTTCACTACAGGAAAGAAATGTGTAGCCTTGTTCGACAACTGAATTTATATGTCTATATTAATTCTTAGTTAGGAAATTGTAACAGCATTATCTAAACCTTAAGGTAAATCATTTCCACGTCTGATTTATTCATTGTTTTTAATTATCTGTCTGCCCCAGCAGAATATAAGCCCTACAATGTGGGGATCATGTTTATCTTGTTTCCTGCCCCCTCCCTGGACATAAAAGTAAGTCTATAGAAGAGTCTGTCCAAATGATATATTCTGGTCACTAAATGGATGAATAAAGTATAAGGACTGGAAACCAATGAAAATGAAACTCATCACAAACTCTGCGGGTCACATGGATTTACTAGTTCTGTTTCTTCACGATTCAAATGCCTCTGCACAAATCTACATACTCTTAATTCCAATTTCTGCATTAGACTGGGTAGACGAACTGCTACCCCATATAGGCTCCCAAGCATATAGTGACCCAAACACAATGTACATTTAATATTGCTCTTTTAAGAGCACTGATATGTCTGGCAGCCTTTTTTAGGCAGTTATCCAGGGAATCAGGCTGATCAATAGTTTGCCATCTTTAACATGGGGCTTCTAAGATTTCTTGGAGTTATTTCCATTCAAGACAAGGGAGAAAAAGGCATAGGGAGGACTGTGCATGGGGAGATTATTTGGGACAGGCCTAAAAATAATGGCCATAATTTTCACTTACATGACATTGTTCAGACTTTGATCACATTGCTACAAACATCTGTAAGGGAGGCTGGGAAATGTGGTCACTTTATAGCCCAGAAAGAAGAACATGGACTTGAGGATGTGGAAGTGGGAGGGCACTTATTCACACTTAAATTGGAATAGCAACAAGTTACTGTAAAACAAAAAGAATTTTCTCCATTTAGAAGCATGGTGTAGCTTGTTCGTGTCATTCTTTTTTCCTCTCTATTTTTTTTCTTTTTCTTTTTTTATTGGAGAAAAATTGCTTTACAATGTTGTGTTACTTTCTGCTGTACAATGAAGTGAATCAGCTATATGTATACCTATATCCCCTCCCTCTTGGACCTCCCTCCCTCCCTTCCCCCCATCTAGGTCATCACAGAGCACCGAGCTGAGCTCCCTGTGCTATACAGCAGCTTCCCACTAGCTATTTTACACATGATAGTGTATTTATGTCAAACCTTATCTCCCAATTCATCCCACCCTCCTCTTCCCCCACTATGTCCACATGTCCGTTCTCTACATCTACATCTCTATTCCTACTCTACAAATAGGTTCATCTGTACCATTTTTCTAGATTCAAGAACACAATGCAGTATAAAAATGGGAAAAAAATCATAAGACTAAGTGCTACATGGAAGACAAAACATGCTCATTAAATTTATGGAAAGATTCTCAACATAATTATTAATTGGGGAAATGCAAATTTAAACCACAGTGAACACCATTTTTATCCCCTATACTGTCAACAAACAAGGAGCCTGATAATACCAAATAATGGAGAAGATGTGGATTAAAGAAACCTTTAATACATTTTGGTTAGAGTCTAAATTGATGTATGTACTTTAGGAAAGTAGTTACCATTACCTTAATAGTCACATATCCCTAATTTACCAATTATGGGTGTTAAATAACTGTTTACAAATTTGTCCAGAAAATATATAAAACAATGTTCACAGTAGCAATTTTTGTGATAGCAAAAATCTGGAAACAATGAAAATATACATGACAAAAAGTAGACAAATAAATGGTAGTAGAAACATACAATGGGAGATTATACACAAATAAAAAAAAAACTTACTGATAATGCTCACCTTTAATAATGTAAATCAGATGCTAACCTCCATTTTGGGAATGATTTACTGAATAACTTGATTAAATTGGCATACTGGATTTTTATGGAGAGTCATAAAGAATAGATATCCTGAATTTATCCTAAATAATCTTAAAATTATGAAATACTTTTAATAAAGATTAAAAAGTGATGCTTACGTATTCACCAGGGTCCACGTATAAGGATATTTATAACAGCATTGATGATAAGGGTATATTCCATCGGCAGTAGAATGGATCAATAAAATGTGCTAAATTCATCCAGTTGAACACTATTCAACAACAAAAATAAACTACAATTACATACCACCATATGGATGATTGTTTCACATAAAATGAAATTTTAAATAAAAGGAACTCGACCTTCCCCGTGCACTCCCTTGAAAATAAAACAACATAAATAATTCCAGTCCCCTAAAATCCAATTGCTGGCAAAACTAAACTACAGGCATGCCTAATTTATTGTGTTTCACTTTATTGCATTTTTTTTAACAAATTGAAGGTTGTGGCAACCCTGTACCAAGCAAGTCTATCAGCGTCATTTTTCCAACAGTACTTGCTCACTTCGTGTCTCTGTGTCACACTTGGATAATTCTCACAACATTTCAAACTTTTTCATTATTATAATATTTGTTGTGGGCATTTGTGATCAGTGATCTTTGGTGTTACTACTTACTAAAGGCTCAGATGAGGATGAATATTTTTTTGCCATAAAGTACTTTTAAGTTAAGGTATGCACATTTTTTTAGACATAATACTAATTGCACCCTTTACAGACTACAGTATAGTGTAAACATAACATTTCTATGCACTGGAAAACCAACTTTATTGGTTTTAGTTTAAAACCACTTTATTGTGACTCACTTTATTGTGATACTTGCTTTATTGTGGTCTGGAACTGAACCTGCAGTATCTCCAAAGTCTGCATGTATAATACCTAGAAATCATATTTAGGTAGTAAAACAACAAAGAAAATGATAGAAATTACTTCCACAAAGCATGGTGGGTTCTGTTTGGGAGTAAAACAGGTGGTGTGATCAGGAAGAGGCATATGGTGAGCTTCTTTTTTTTTTCTCGGGTGGTGTTAACATCACTGTGCAATGTAGAAGAATTTAACTATATATTCTCTTCCTGTTTATCATATCCTATTTTTAAAGTGTTATCATTATTATTAGCTACTTTATTCTAGAAAAACATGCTATCATATATTTTACTTTTGCATATATTAAAAACCCCACCATCAGGACTTCCCTGGTGGCGCAGTGGTTAAGAATCCGCCTGCCAATGCAGGGGACATGGGTTCAATCCCTGGTCCAAGAAGATCCCACATGCCGCGGAGCAACTAAGCCTGTGTGCCACAAATACTGAGCCTGCACTCTAGCGCCCGTGAGCCACAACTACTGAGCCCGTGTGCTGCAACTACTGAAGCCTGCGCGCCTAGAGCCCGTGCTCTGCAACAAGAGAAACCACAGCAATAAGAAGCCCACGCACCACAACGAAGAGTAGCCCCCGCTAGCCGCGGCTGGAGAAAGCCCGCGCACAGCAATGAAGACCTAATGCAGACAAAAATCAATCAACCAATAAATAAATATTTTTAAAAAAAACCCCAAAATCCACCATCCGTTGTTGTTTTTAGACAATTATCTTAAAAAAAGATTTTTAAAAAGAAGGATCTTATATACTTACCCATGTAGTTCCATATATAATACTATTTAGTCCTTTGTGTTGATTCTTATTTCCATCTGGTATTATTTTCTTTCTGCCTGGAGGAAGTCCTTTAAGATTTCTTGTAGTGTGGGTCGCGGGTGTGCATTCCCTTTGTTTTTATTTATTTATTTATTTTTGGCTGCTTTGGGTCTTCATTGCTACGCATGGGCTTTCTCTAGTTGTGGCGAGCGGGGGCTACTCTTCGTTGGGGTGCACAGGCTTCTCATTGCAGTGGCTTCTCTTGTTGCAAAGCATGGGCTCTAGGTGCACAGGCTTCAGTAGATGTGGCACGCAGCCTCAGTAGTTGTGGCTTGCGGGCTCTAGAGCGCAGGCTCAGTAGTTGTGGAGCACGGGCTTAGTTGCTCCGCGGCATGTGGGATCTTCCTGGACCAGGGCTTGAACCCATGTCCCCTGCCTTGGCAGGAGGATTCTTAACCACTGCGCCTCCCTTTGTTTTTTTATGTCTGAAAAAGTCTAAATTTCTCCTTCAGTTTTGAAAAATATTTTGTCTGGGTATTCTAGGTTGAGAAGTTTTGGGGGTTTTCCCTATTTGAGTGTTTTAAAGATGTTGCTACAGCAAATTCTTGCTCACACTATTTCTGAAGGGAAATCTATCATCCTTATTTGTTCCTCTGAACATAGCATCTTTTTCTCTGGCTAATGTTAATATTTTCCCATTAAAACTACTTTTGAGAAATTTGATTATCATATGTCTTGGTGTATTTTTGTTTTGTTTCTTATGCTTGGGGTGTATTGATATTCTTGGGTCTGTGGGTTTATAGCTTGGACACAATGATGGCCTCTGTATAAGGTGGAGTTGCTGCAATTTTCTGGACAGGGTACTAAAAAAAATCAGAAAGTTCAGGAATATAGTAATGTCAGAAAGGATTGACTAGATAAAATCCAAGAACCCACCACCTACCTATGTTCCCCAGGAGATCCCTGAGGATATTCGTTTCCCTGAGGCAGTAATGAATGCTCTGGTGAGGGGAGCGCTGGCATCACTGAGAACTCAGTGATGGGATGTTCTCTGTAGGTCAGAATTGGCTAGTGGGAGAGGCTGCCCAGGCTGCTGGGCTCCTTAGTGTCAATGAGTACATTGGAATTGTCAGTTGCAGCACTTAACCATCATTACCATATTGGACAGCAAGTCCAGCCAGAGTGCTAGTCACCATACATTGATTCAGAGGAATCTGTGGTGAGAACTAATATAAGTGGTATTCCTAGGATTCAAGCAGATACACAGTCAAATAAGGTACTTCTTGAATTATGTAAGAAAAATTGAAATGCCAAGAAGTCACTGCAATAGAAAGTCATTATTCCTTCTCAAGCTTCCAGCTCTGAGTCGCTTCACAAAATGTCCATTGAAGAGGAGGCTGTTTTTCATTGAGAAATAACCTTGCAAAGCCACTGCAAGTTTTCATGGCAGGTGTTTTCACAACCTTCACCCCTCCTCAAAGGGGACTGTGCTCATTTGAGAGAGTAGTTTTGAATTGGGGAAAGAGGGGAAATTCGATATTTTGAGAGCTATTAAATATAGAATTTGACCTGACGCTAATACCAGAGCAACAAAAATGTCATCATCATCTTACAGTGAGAATGGAGGCTTGGGGGGGACAAATTCTTCAGTGCTTCCAGAGGGTCCAAATACCTACCTGTGGTTATCTCCCTAGTTCTCAAGAATAAAATTGGGACGGATGTACTTAGTATCTGTCAGAACACAGCATTGAAGGCTCTTAAGTTTCAGGTGGACAGAATGACTTATCTACTAGATCAGCAAGCTTTTGTCTTCAACCATTGACGTTTTGAGTAGATGTTGAAAGACAGGTACTAGTTGGGTGCCAGAAAACTAGAAATACACATAGAAATACACACAGATTTGGCTTCAGACAGCAGTTCTTGCATAGTAAGGTGTGAGTGATCAGGTTTTTGGTCAGTCTAATTCTTGCCTCTCTGGGCAGACACTATTGATGACTGTCATCTCTCTGCCTGCTTTGGAACCAACCGTACGGCTCCATCGCAGAAGACAAAATATGTACAGATAACCAACTGTGAGTCTCAGTGCAGGCCCGTCATCACCGTGTGTGAAGAAAATTCTTCCCTAAATCTGATTAGGATCTCTATACAGAAAAGATCCAGATAATCTGGTACAGTCGCCCTTCAGTATCCAAGAGGATTGGTTTCAGGATCCCCCCACCCCCATCGCAGATACCAAAATCCATGGATCCTCAAGTTTCTTATACAAAATGGCATAATATTTGCATATAACCTACACACATCCTCCTGCACTTTAAACCATCTTTAGATTACTTACAATACCTAATACAGTGTAAATTCTATGTAAACAGTTGTAAATACAATGTAAATGTTATATAAGTAGCTGCCAGCATGCGTCAAATTCAAGTTTGCTTTTTGGAATTTTTTTTTCAAATGTTTTCAAGCCGGGGTTGGTTGCATCTGCAGGTGGAACCTACAAATACAAGATAAATACAGGCTGACTGTATTTAACATCTGTATTGTAAGATTTAAAACACGTAACTAAAATTTACATACAAATGCCCACTTTTATCCTTAAGAAATGACTGGGTAGTAGAATCCTCTCTGTGACTGGCATTTAAATGTGGCAGGGGTGGAGGGTTGGGGGGAAGGGCTATTCCAAAACTGCTAGAAATTTGCTGCTTAGAACTCTAAGTATGGCAGAAGAAATTCACTTTTAGGGAGCATGCCTCTGTTCCAGTTAGGATCATATAATTAAGCCCCGGTGGTCAAACATATGCAAATCAATAATTTCTGCATTGTCTTTATTGTCCTTAAAAAATCACTTTGGCACGTCCCTATTCTTGGTTCTGAGTCTATGAAGGTAAATGAGACATTGTTCCTGTTCTTAAGGAGCTCGGGATCTAATGGTAGATTTAGGTTGGATATTACAGTGATGACTTTCAGAAAAGTGGCAAAAGGAGGCATTAGGAAAGCTCAGAGCAGGAGAGAAAAGGGAAGGCCTCATCCAGGAGATGCCATGTGAACTGGACCTTGGAGAGTGGAGGCTTGGGGGAAAGCAGAGTGAAATGGCTAAATCTATACATTATAGCATCACATTTTCAGTGGTCTGGGACACTGAATAATCCAGTAAGGTTGAAGTGAATTCAAGAAGATAAAACTCTCGGAGATAGGTGGATTAGTTCCAGACTGCGAAGGATGTTGTGAATGGCAAACTGAATTTGTAATTTATTTTGTGGGCAACAAAAAAGATTTTTGGAGAGTGGAATAGCATGATCATTTCTTTGCCAATACTTCAAACTGGGATATAAATTGGTTAACATAAAGTTTTGTCTTAGGAGGAGGGCTACCTCTTCATCAAGAGATTGATTTTAATGAGAGGAAACTGGAGGCTCCCTCTGGTGGGCTGCAAGACTGCTCTTTCAGATGACATTCAGAGAGAAGAAATGGGGAGTAGAGCTCTGAACTCAAGATAATATTGCTAAGCATGCAGTTTTTAACCAGGAAAGCCAAGTTTTGGAATATCTTTCTGGAAAAAAAAGAAAGAAAGAAAGAGAAAAACCCATGACATTACATAGTTTACTTATGAACATCCTTGCCTGTTTGCTAGGCGTGTGTTATGCAAAAGTGTATTGATTTGGGTATGAAACCATGAGCTTCACTGTCCGGTATTTTGATTCAAATGATAGCAACTCATTGTCTAGTAAATTACTGTCAATTATTTTTAATGTCTAGTGTTATGAGGATGATTGGTTTTTATTTTTTACTTTTTTCTCCCATGCTTTCAATAAATAGTGGAAAATGGGAAAAGATCACAAATGGGACTGCTACCCTGCTTGCGTGGTAAAGAAAAAGCTAATTTCTTCCCGAATCCTCACCCAAGTCATTTCCAAATGTTCCTCTCCTCAGGCTTGTATATTTTCATACATTTTGCATTGTGAAATTCCATCTGCAGAATGATCACATTACTTCAGAAACTCAGAAGAAAGTCAATCAGGATACTGAGAAAGCCAGAACAACCAGAGATTAATTCTGCTTCCAAGGAAAAGGCGAGGTCTAGATCTGATTCCAGAACTGAACCTGGTAGTGAATGTGGGAATAAACAGAATTAAATATGTTTAATTTCTGTTTCTGTTACCTTAGCCTGTAAATTCTTCATTCATACTGATACTAAAAGCAAACTACTTACGTGCTTGCTAGAAATGTCCACTAGAGCCTTCATTTTTATCTTCACCTAATTTTGTAGTCAATCTGCTTGGTCCACCTACATTCACATGCGTGACTCCCCATAGGAGGTATAAACAAATTTTAACACTCAGAGAAACACAGAACTTCTCAGTTAGGCACAATTCCTAGCCTGACTGTACTGAGCCCACCAGCTGAGGGATGCTTCCCTGTAACACCTCTCTCTGTTGGTCTCCACTCAGAGGCTTTGGAGGTAGATGGAATAGTGTGTTGTAATTAGTCTATATATGCTCATTCATTTAAAACATCTGGTAAGTAAATTTTCTCACTGTATTATTAGCTTGCTAGGGTTGCTGTAACAACGTACTACAAATTGGGTGGCTTAAGCAACCAAAATTTATTTGCTCACAGACCAGAAGTCCAAGATCAAGGTGTTGGTTCAGTCTGAGGGCTGTGAAGAAGAATGTGTTCCTGGCCTCTCTCTCAGCTTCTGGTGGTTTGCTGGCAATCTTTGGTATTCCTTAGCTTCTGCTACATCACCGCAATCTTCCCTTCATCTTCATTTGGTGTTCTTGTGTACATGTCTGTCTCCAAATCTTCCCTCTCCGTAAGGACACCAGTCATACTGGATGAGGAGCCCACCCTATTTCCATATGAGCTCATCTTAACTAATTATATCTGCAACAGCCCTATTTCTAAATAAGGTCGTATTCTGAGATACTGGCATTAGGACCTCAACATATGAATTCCTGGGAGACATCATTCAACTCATAATATTCACTTTCTGGCAGATTTTACTTCACACCATTTTTACAAATGCAAAATGCAGACGAAATAAGTTGAGGCAACATGTATGAGCTAAATGCAGTGCGTGAAGTATATCTGTATGTCTCTAAACCAAGAGGAAGCCTGTCTGGCTGACAGCTGAAAGATAAGTCTGTCTCCAACAGGGCATGCTGAAGGCTAACAGGTCCTGGGGGCCTTCTCGAACCCCAGAAATAAGCAGAACTATAGTAATATGACACACATACGTTGAAAGACTGCCAGAGATCAAGGGAGTTTACAGGATTATTTTCTCTGTCTGAGCTGAGAATGTCTATGTGTATTGATAATCTCAACTTGGAAAACTCCCTTACAGGTCTCAAGAATGAAACGGTTTTGCTTTGAAATATTTGTGGTAGTTAAGTCCAACAAAATTATTAAAATTTGAGCTACCTATAAAGCCTCACAATACAGAACATCTGGATTCCAATCAGGTTTTTGTATCTCCCAGTCTGTCCTTCTTGTCCCTTTACTGAGAACCATGACCCTAGAAGGAAAACAAGAGCCAGTGCTTTAATGCTGATGACTTTATTGATGCTTTGAAGTTGGAGAAAGGAAATACCAAGACCACTGAAAAGTCCATGGTCACCAGTAGATCTCTATCAATTTCTGAAACAAAAATTAGAAGTAATAACTACGCTTGGCATCTCTACTGTTAAATAGTCTCATTACAAGATATCACATTAAGAGAGAGAAGAGAAGAAGGAGGCAGGAGGAGGCCAGGGGAGGGGAAAGAGAAGGGAAGGGAAGAGAGGAAAGGTAGACGGGAGGGGAGGTGGAAATTGGGAAGGCTCAATGCTAATATAAGATGCTAATATAAGAAAAGGGTGTGAAAATAAAGCTCAGGGTAGAAGTAATACTTGCTTTCATGAGAATGGAGGAGACTTTTCTATGCATAAGTGTGAGATAAGAGATTTGTGACAAGGACAAATCTGGACAAAGAATTTAAGAGGGATTAAAGTCAAGATTTAAAAACGATAAATGGACAGAAACAAAAGAGAGAATTAGGAATTTAAAGAGAAACACACTAGATCAGTGGATAAAAGTACAATTAATACCTAGGGAATCACTGGAGGACATCTTTAGTTGGTCTTCCTTGTCACTGGTCACCATGCTGACCACCCTGGCCACCTTTTCCACGCTGGCTTCTCTGGCCACCAGGGTTTCCCTGGCCATTCTGGTCACCTCTGCAACCTTGGCCACCTCAGCCACCTCTGCTATATGAGCTTTCCTGGCCTCCCTGGACATTCTGGCTGCAAGGCCTATGCTGCTGACCATGACCTTTCTTCCCATTTTTGCCTTTCTTGCCACGTTGACTTTCATGTTCTCCTTGAGGCTTGAGTTGTGATTCTTCTGGGGTTTCTTCAATGGATTCATCACCTGCTTAGGCAAGAAAACACAGATTGAGAAAGGAACAAGTAAAGAGCAAGGTCAGCCATAAAATTAAATGAAGCAAGTATGGAAACTACCGTAATCTAAATTTAGTTAGAAGTAATGTATTATTGGTTTAAATGGCGTTAGGTAGTAACCGGACCAGGGCCCAGTACCTAGAAGAGAAGGGGCAGCAGGTCTTGTTTGCCACGTGGCCATTCATCTCCCCTCTTTTTTACTTTCATTGTTTTTCATCTCCCCTCTTTTGGTGTTTCTGCCACTGTTCTACTCCACCATCTGTCCTGAACTTGCCGCAGTGTACATGAAATCATCTGTAAACTACCAGATAACACATGGTGTCTGAGAGAAACCACCAGATTAGAGTCACTGCATCTGCTTTTAGAAATACATGATATCTGGACACAAATCTATTGAACGCGGGGACATTATGCAGCCACTCTGCCTTTCCCAATAGCAGAGCAATCATGTATCACTCACTCTCCTCTTTCTTCTGTCACCTTCTGCAGACTGTTGTCTGTATTCAAACAGAAAGTAAAAGTAAAGCCCAGCCTATATTGTTTCCTTTTGCAAATTTCTGGTCCTATAATTGAGCCCAAGCCTTCACCACCTCTTGCATCAACTTTCAATTATTTCTTCATGATCTCATGGCCATCACTCTTATAATCATTCTCTTGTGAATTTAACATCTATTTTATTGCACGCTTGTATACTGTATTGCACCTTATGTCAGACACTAAGATTCCAAGCTTAAAAGATACAGCCTGTGATCTCAAGCTGCTTACTCCTTCTTGTCAGATTCACACACAAAAAATTGCTGAGTCACTCTTCTGTTCCAAATCTCTTTGTTGCCCATAGAATAAATTACAAATTCATTTTGCCATCCACAGCATCCTTCACAATCTGGAACTAACCCACATTTTCAACTTTATCTTCCTACATTCACTTCAGCCTTATTGGATTAAGTGTTCCTAGATCATTGAAAATATTATATGTATTGATTTAGCCATGCGTTTCACTCTGCTCTCCCCTACACTTCCACTCTCCAAGGTCCAGGTCACATGACATCTCCTGTTGAGGCCTTCCCTTTTCTCCCCTGTTCTGAGCTTCCATGATACTTTCTTTTGCCACTTTTCTGATAGTGATCATTGTTATGTCCAAGCTAAATCTTCCATTAGATCCTGAGTTCCTTAAGGACAAGAACAGTGCTTCATTTATCTTTGTATCCTTCGTGCCAAGAATAGGACCTTGCCATGGTTATTGGTAAGTAGTACATTTTATTGAATTAATGTTAGGGTAGAGAATGTAGATAATCAAAGCATTTCTTTTGGGAATCCTCAAATAGGCATGCCCTTATAAAGACAGCCAAGGCCAGGTAACTTAGGCCCAAAAAAAAAAAAATCATAAGGAAAACAGTGACTGTATTTTCTAGGCCTGAGAAAACTCAAATCTAAAGCAAATCATTTCCTTCTTTTTTTTCTTTTTTTGTCTTTTGTGCTTCTTCTGCAATGTGGAACTAATAAGATTAAACTATATATATATATATATATATATATATATATATATATATATATATATATATATAGTGGAATGGTTGAGAAAGGAAATTTTAAAGGTTAAGTGTGATTTTTAAAATGTAAGTAAAAAATCATAGAAATTTTGGATTAGACCAGTGAGCCAGAGCTTCCTAGAATCCATTTAGAAAAATTCTAAATAAGTTGAGTGAATCCAAAATAACTCACTTATCGTTTGGAGGCTTTCCTCTTCCTCCTGAGAGGCTTCTGCAAAGAAAATAAGAATGAAGTATGAAAGGACATCCTAACCTGAAGGGAAGGGTCATTGGTAAGTCAGAAACTGGGGAAAATCATTAAGCATGTAAAGGTTTTCTTTAAGCAACAAAATTTTTGCTTGATTCATTTACTAAATTCTTCCACTTCTTTAGTGGCATAACTAATAATTTATTAGCTCTCTCATATACTCTGTTCCTTTCTTAAATCCTTCCTCCTACACACACTCCCACACACGTCATTAAAACTGATTTCAAATTTTTCATCTGATGTATGTACAACTAATAATAGCTTTAAATTTCACCTACTCTGAAACAGCTTATTATTTAAACAGATATCAAAGCTTCATAACAAAGGAATGAATCATTAGTGCTATAAATAAATAAGATGCAAAGGTAAACTTATTGATTGAACAACTAGAGTACTTTTTAAATTACATAGTATATTTATGATTCAAATTAGTTAAATGTCCATGAGCTAATGCTCCTACAAAAGTAAAGGAATTTGTGTTATTCACTCATTAGCTATTGGTTGTAAAAGGATTTAGAGAAAAGCATTTACAAATGAATAGGGCGGCAAGTTCTACTGATGTTCAGACACTAGATCTCTGACACAAGTGATTCCAATGTGAAAAGGAAGGAGATGGCTCATAACTAACAATAGACTGAGGATCACTAAAACTTATGGGTTTGTTATTCCTTTTTGCCCTTCTCTAGACTCAATTTTGAGAGCTTTCAAGAGACAAAACACTAAGCAAAAAAAGGTTCTGAAGAAAAAAGAAAGGAATACTTTCTTGAACAAAGATTTACCTGGTCCTTCAAGAGAGACTTCGAAAACAGTACCTAGGATTTAAAAAGGAAAAAATAAGAGAAAAAAAAAAAAAGATTAAGAGTAAACTCATCTTTGCCTCAGTGACAGATTGTTTTGGTGGTATTTTGGGGCATCCTACATTTAACAATCTTTTAAGTTATATTTTTACTTGAAACATTCACATTTTGATAAACAAATGTTTTATGAAATACTCAGGGAAACCTAGCATGACACTTGATTAGACTGCAGTGCTGCACTTGGGAACTATGTGAATTAGGAACAGAGCTCAAGAAGGATATCAATTTGGAAACAAGAAGAGATGTGGAGCAAAGGAATTGATGTGTTGAATGGACATATAAACTTGAAAATATTCAACATATTTAAGACAATTCCAAGCCATTTTAGATGAAGTAAAAGCTAAAAGAGAGGTCACAGAATGAAGTAGAAAGATTCATGGGCTTTGAAATCTGACAGGTCTGAGTCTATAATACAGCTTTGTCACCTGCTAATTATGTAAGCTCTGCAAAGTATTTAAACTCTAAAGTTATGCTTCAAACATAAAATGTGAAGGTTCATAATTCAGAGTGTTGCAGTGAATAATTAATATATTTACAGGACCAGGCATAGACAAAATTCCAGTGCATACTTTTTAAAAAAATAATCTTTCCTCAGAGATTTACTGTTATTCCCCATTTAATATCCAAACTACCACAAAGTGCAGAGTTTGAGACTCAAAGAGTTTTATCATAAAATACCCTTTTATAGATCCATATTAAAACTTACATGTCTTTCAGAGAAATCTAATATTACCATTTTAGAATTAACCTTACCTATGAGCAACAACTTTGTCTCACTATGTGTAAACAGGTTTAAGCTCAGGTTATCTATTAGAATTTCATGTATTTGTTTAATATTTCTATTTTTTTGACTTAGGTTGCTTCTACATAAAGACAAACATTTCATAAGTAAATAAAATTTCATTCCAACTTCCAATTGTCTTACAAAAGGTCTGATATTTGCAGTCGTTTAAACAATTACCTGGATTTTAACTTTGTATCTGGATATTTGTTACCATTAAGATATGCCATCCATCTTCTCTATTTAAAAGAGCCACCGATTAATAAAGAATTAACCTTCTTCTTTTGTAATACATAAATTCCTTCATCATTGCCTGAAATTATCCATTTCTATGAATCCCTAGATTTAGTATAAATGCAGGTCTGCCAAGTAGTTGTCACCTGACCTATAAGTATTTTAAAAGAGTAAGTAATGTAATGGAGAGAAAAAATTAATAATGCCTACTTAATGTCAAAATTTTGATGAAATATATGAAAATTCAGTCAAAATTCTCAATATTTGTGAGTGTTCAAGTGTTTGATGTTAAAGAAATGAGTTATCTAGATGAATTATAGAATTTTCACTCAATTTAGATGAGCTTTTTTATATAAACAGAGTGAATAATTTAAAGTCCATATATTTAAAAACAGCAAAATTCATACCATGAAGATGCTGGCTTAGGACTTAAGCCCAGGTTTTCAGAGAGATATTTGCAATTGGTGGAAAATAGAAACTAATGTTGCCTCCTCTTTTTTTTTTTTTTTTTTTTTTTAATTTATTTATTTATGGCTATGTTGGGTCTTCGTTTCTGTGAGAGGGCTTTCTCCAGTTGCGGCAGGCGGGGGCCACTCTTCATCGCGGTGCGCGGGCCTCTCACTATTGTGGCCTTTCTTGTTGCGGAGCACAGGCTCCAGATGCGCAGGCTCAGTAGTTGTGGCTCACGGGCCTAGTTGGTCCGTGGCATGTGGGATCTTCCCAGACCAGGGCTCGAACCCACGTCCCCTGTATCGGCAGGCAGATTCTCAACCACTGCGCCACCAGGGAAGCCTTGCCTCCTCTTTTATTAACTTACTCTTAGGAAGTAAAATACTTAGTTTCTGAGAAGGGTCAGTCCAGCCCTACTCTTCTTCATGAATCTTAACCCCATCGTCCCTTGTATGATCCCCATTTCCCCTTCTTACTTTCATTGGTGCCTTGAGCTGAGCTCAGGGCCAGCAAGGTCGTCAGGAGCAAGAACAGCAGCATCTTGGTAGAAGCCATGGTGTCTCTCTCTCCTGATGCTGCAGGAGCCCCAGGCACACTGCTTTATAAGACCAAAAAGAACAATATCACCTTTGAAGCCCATGGTTTGGACACTTTCACCCATTTCTGACTTGCCATTTGGGCCTCAGCTAGCCTGTTGGGTTTAAGGGCTGGTCAAGCTCTTCAATGGAAAACCATAAATTGGTCAGATTCTTTAAAATAATTGTTCATCCTCCTCAACTCTTAGTTGTAAGTATTAACTGTTGTCTTCTATTTTGTAGTATTTTGTTCAGAACTATGGTTCCCTGTTTTCTTACCCTATCTAACATTGTTCAAGCTGTCCAAATGTCAATTACTCCAGGCCCCTTTCCTGTAGAGTGAGCCAGCCGAGTTATTATGAAATGAAAGGTTAAATAACAGAAATATAATTACAAGATGAAAGAACAATGGGGGGAGTCAAGAAAGACTAATATAAGTTATCTTACACGACTTAAAAAATGAAAGCAGTTGCCAGTAAGAGACTAAAACCAACTTCACACTCAGAAGACTGTAGTTATTCAGAATACACTTGAGTTCATAATGTTAATGGACTGTGAAATCTTCAAACTAAAAATTATCAGAATAATGAGTGGGTTAGAAAACAATGTCGTGTAAGCAATCATTGAATGAATTAAGGGGGGTCAGCTTGGAAAGAAAATAGTATGACTGAGTATGATAATTTTACTTAGTTATATAGAACAAAGAGCGATCTTGCATGTATAGTTCTGGAAGGTACAAAAAGAGCTATTGCTCTAAAAAGGAGGATATTTTGAAATTAATATAAAATAATGTAAAATAATTTCTTACAATTATTTAAATTATCTTAGATAATTTTAAATTTAATTTTAAATTTCCTCAGATAAATTTTAATTATCTTAGAATAACATAAAAATAAGTTTCTTGGGATTACTGAGACAATAGATTGAGTTCTTTAGGGGAAAATTAGTTTCTTATCACTGGATGTGTTTAGACATCAAGGGATCTATAACTAGTATGTTAAAAAAAAATGTAGAGTGGGGGTGGTGGTGTGATGAATTGGGTGATTGGGATTGACATGTATACACTGATGTGTATAAAATGGATGACTAATAAGAAAAATAAATAAATAAAAATAAACATTAAAAAAAATGTAGAGACTCATTGGGGTAGAATTATTCATATTCAACTATCTCTTTAACATGTTTTCAATAGAAGAAAGGTTTGTTTTCCTTTGGATGAAAATTCAAGAAGTTACACAACTTTTCTGATCACGCTAAGATAAAATCCTCCCTGACCCTAACCCCCAAATCAGGGAGAATTTAATCAAGAATTTTGTAAATTGTTGATATAGCTGTTACATATCTTATAATAGTTATCATAACAGTCTACATGTGTTATATATATATTAGACTGTAAATGTCCTTCAGAGTAGAAAATTTGTCTCATTCATCTTATAATCTCCAGCATTCCACAAAGACATGGTATCTGGAAAGTACTCAATAAATATTTGTTGAATTAAACTGTTAAATTTTTAAAAAAATAAATTTATTTATTTATCTATTTATTTTTGGCTGTGTTGGATCTTTGTTGCTACACACGGACTTCCTCTGCTTGCGGCGAGCAGGGGCTACTCTTCATTGCGGTCCACAGGCTTCTCATTGCGGTGGCTTCTCTTTTTGCGGAGCACAGGCTCTAGGCATGCGGGCTCAGTAGTTGTGGCTTGCTGGCTCCAGAGCACAGGCTCAGTAGTTGTGGCGCATGGGCTCAGTTGCTCCACGGTATGTGGGATCTTCCCAGACCAGGGCTCGAACCCATGTCCCCTGCATTGGCAGGCGGATTCTTAACCATTGCGCCAGCAGGGAAGTCCCTAAACTGTTAAATTTTAAAGTTAGTAAATATTTTGTAATTATCTTTTCCCCATTTCTCATCTGAAAAAAAAAGTATATCCTTTCCTATTCTAAGCTACGCTGTCCAGTTGTGCTTTTGATCTCATTCTCTCCTGCTGCCTCTAGTATTTTGTTTTTACAATTTTGTTTCCCTTTCATTGCATCTTCAGTCTTCACTAACTCCTCGACTTAAAGCCAAAATATTCTCAAGCCTCCCTTAGCTTAAAAAAAGAACCTTCCTTGAACTTTTCTAACCTATTGTGCTGTTACCCATTGTTCTAATTACAACTGTCACTCACTTTAAAACTGTCCTGAAATTACCCCCTAAAGAGGTCCCACTTTATCCCTGATTATCAAACAGTAATATTTCCTTTACTCTTTTTATCCTTAACCTTTCAAACTTTTAATATTACTCTTAATATATTTATATTTAATTTTAAATATATTTATAAATATAAAACTTTATAAATATGTATTTTATAAAAAGGTTATATTAAACTACATTTATTTTTATATTATTAATTATTTATTCCCCCTTAAAGTCTTTTTGTTTTTCTTTTTCTACTGTGAAAATAAATCTCCTGATTCTTTTTATATCCTTTTATCATTTTGTCTGCTTCATTGAAACTTCATCTTTAAATGAAGCTATTACCTATCAGGTGGGGAAGATACTGCTAATTGCTTACTCATTATCCATGTTTTGCCAGTTAGCTTGCATAACCACAGTACTGATTAGGGCGGCAATGTGTCCAGCTAAAAATATTTTGTTTTTAGACTTCCTTGCTTCTGGGTGGGACCATATCACATAATTCCAGAAAATTTGAGGTTAGTTGAATTTTCTTTGAGGTTAGTTGAATTTTCTTTTGGAAAAGACCGATCCAGAGTACTATTTGCCTTTCCCCTTCCTACTGCCTGAAATGCAGACACAATGCCTTAAATTTTAAGTCATCTTGCAATATGGGGCCACAACATAAGAATGGATTTCAACATGTTTAGTTTGGTAGAGTGACAGAAAGACCCCTAATCCCCGACAGCATAACTAAACTCTGCACCAGTCCTGGCCTTTGAATATCTTGTTATTTGAAAAAAACTAATTGGGTAAATTGCTTGTAGTTGGAAATACAGCAGAATGAATGCAATCCTAACTGACACATCAAGTTCTGACACAACAGAAATAGAATAAAGATGCTAGAATTTAAGGTAAAGTACATAGAGTTTTCTGAAGTTAATTTCACTTTTTCTTTTTTGGCTTATGCAACTAGTGACATTAGGATTCACCAGGATAGGTGGTTCAGGAATTTAAAGAAAAAATGCAGATTTGGAGGAAGATGTGGTGAGATTAAGGTTTAAGGTGCTTGTGTAAGATCCAGGTGGAAATGGCTAGTGTCTCACGTGTACCTGGAAAACAGGTACTCAACAAACATTACTGGAATCAATATACTGCTACATAGTTCAGGATTAGACCTGGGGTGAAATTATGTATTTGGGAGTCACATATATGTAGGTACTTAAAGGCACGGCAATTAATGAGATAGAATGCAAAGTATATATCAGAGAAGAAAGGAAGGAAGAAGACAGCTGAAGAATCCCTGGGGAAAGCCAAGAGTTAAGATATAGGAGAAATCAAGGAGCCTAGGGGAAAAAAAAGACTAAAAAGTCACTAGAAAGGTCTCAGTGACATCAACAGAAGAAGAAGAAAATACTAAATCAATTAAGGTGAGAAATGAACAGGAGCCATTGAGAATGAGTAGCACAGTCCCTAGGAGGAAACAGAATGAGATGAAGTGGAAATTAAAAAGGCTTTTATGGAAAGTAAAAATACAACAGTAAAATTAAAATCCACAGTGGAGGCAGTAAGGAACAAAATGGATTCATCAGACACTCTAATAGCACATGTTGTGGACTATAAATGAAAATGTCTAAGTTTAGAGTAGAAGGTTGATAAAGTCAGGAATTCAAAGCCAGATTGCTTGCATTCAAATCCTGATTCAGGTGTACAACATAGTGATTCCTAATTTCTAAATGTTATACTCCATTTATAGTTATTAAAAAATATTGGCTATATAATTGGCCTATATAATATTGTACATCTGGGACTTCCCTGGTGGTCCAGTGGTTAAGACGTGGGCTTTCACTGCCATGGACCTGGGTTCGATCCCTGGTCAGGGAACTAAGATCCCATAAGCTGCATGGAATAGCAAAAAAAAAAAATATATATATATATACACATATACATATATATAGTACATCAACTATACCTCAATTTAAAAAAAACACCCTGTTTCTAATATAATTCAATCCATTTTACTATTGAAACTCATTTGTACATAAGGGAAAGAAGGCAGGCAGAGAAAAACTGGTTTTCACTGTGTTAAGTGTCAGTTTGTTTTGATTTTTAAGAATCCATGGTCTATGAACAGAAACCCAAATGGGGATGGGGGGAAATCTCCATTTAGGGAATTAACTATAGCACTGGCTTCCATATTTGGTGGGGAGTGGAGCTTGAGGAGTGTAGGGGGGAAAAGAAATCTGTTTTTGCAACTTACCTCTCCTATTTAAAAAAAATCCTGATTCTGTCACTTCCTAACCATGTAACTTTGGGAAAATTACTCAGCCTCTCTGGCCTTATTCTTACTGTGATGCCGTTAAAGAACAAGACAGACAACATACAGTCCACATATAGATATTTTGGCATAGAAGCAGTAATCAAAGCTAAATTAGGAGAAAAAAAATGTTTTTCTTAGTTGAAAAAGGCCAAGTAGATTCAAAGAGCAAATCAATAAAAATAAAAGTCCAAATTACTTACATGTCACTAAAATTTTATAACCACAAATATAATCATCTTATTTCATAAAAGTATGCAGGTAACCCAAAGAGATGGGTATAGTTACTCACAAAGAAATAAAATTCAGACTGGCCTAATAATATAAGAAACTATAATCAACCATACATAAAATTAAAGAATTGTACATTAAAGCTAAGAGATACCTTTTTCCAAACATCAGATTAGCGGTTAAAAGTTTGGTGATTATAAATTGATACAAGAACCTTGGAAAATTGTTTGGCAGTATACAAATACTGAACATACACACACTGTGTGACCTAGCAATCTTAGTCTTACACAACAGTAATATGTGCACTATGGGGCAGGTGCAACAATTATCAGTCTTATTTGATATAGTCCAAACTATAAGTAACCCATGTGTCTGTCAAAAGGAAAACAGGCAAATAAATGGTTTTCAGAATGGAATATTATACAGCAATGAACACTCCACTATGCTCCTCATACAGAATGTTCATGGAAAGAAATCAAAGAGTATATACTGTTTTATTACATTTTATATAAAGCTCAAAATGGTAAAATGAAGCATCATGGAAAGACATGTATGTAGGAGCAAAGGAGGGTGTCTAAGAAGGACACAAGGATTCCTTTGGGGTACTGTAATATATTATTAATACACTGTTTATTGAGTGGATTTTAATTTATGGGTGTGTTCTCTTAGTAAATATTTATCAATATGCATACTTACAATTTGTGCATTTTTCCACAGGCATGTTATACTTTAACAAAAAATATTTAAAGTTATTAATCTAGATATCATTTGTTTATGTATACTATGTTGATAAGGATATAGAAAACTATAAGCTATTCTATTATACCTTTGGGGAATTCAAATTTATACAATATTTAGAGGGTAAGTTGTTTGATTTATCAAAGGGCACCTGGTGTTTTATTCAGAAATCTTATTCTTAGAATTTATCCTGTATGTGTTACTGCATGAGTAGATAAATAAATAAATAAATAAGAGAAATTATTGCAGCACTGTTTGTAACAGCAAAACACTGGAAACAATATAAATATCGATCTAACTGGTCAAATAATTATGCACCACCAATACAATGGAATATAATTCAGTCATTTAAAACAACTCAGTAGATACATATGAATGGCGTGCATATGAAATGCATGTGAAAAGATATTCAAACAATATTGTTAAGTGAAAAACAAAGGTTAGTATGATCCCATTTCTACATAAAAGAAAAGGAATCTTCCCTCTCTCTCTCTCTATATATATATAGCTATTTTATATATAAAATATTATATATATCTATTATATAATCTATAACATTTTATATATTTATATATACATTTTATATATAATTTATTATATAATATATGTCTTTATATAATGTCCCATACTGTATATAATCTATCTATCTATCTAGACAGCCATGTTCAGAAAATATCCGAAAATATAATCAAAATTTTACCAGCGATTTTTTTCTGAAATGAAATGTGGTGATGAGTAAAGCCACCTTTTTTCTTTTTATCCTTTTGTATTGTTTAAACTTCTTATAATGATGTGGTTTTTTTATATTTAAAAAATACTAATGAAAATGAAGACCCTTGCCAGCAAGCTGTAGTCTGACAGCACGAGTGAGGCTCGCCCCACAACCTACTTCAAGCCTCAACTTCCTGCTTCTTCATTTGCTTCTGCCAGGTGCTGATCTTGGCTTTTAACCATAACCTCAAGTCTAGGTCCAGTCAACACTTAGCACCTTCCTTTCTGTCATCCAGCAAGCAATTAACTCACTTCAACTCTTCACTCTACTTGGTCTTATCAGACTGACTATGACATTTACCTGTTTCTACCTGATAATTGACCTTCACTTTATTTCTTAATTTCAGATCTTCCTTCCAGATGTAATTTACTTTCACCGCCTGCTCTTTAGAAATAATAGTCATGACCTTGGTTTCAGTGTCTCATGCCCATCCTTGAGACCAGTAATCAGTATCAAATGATATTTAAGTCTTAGTAAACTTGGGTTCTATGCCCAAAGCATTGTATAAGTTCTTTTAGCCATTTTCTTATTTAATCTAATCCTAACAATCTTGGGAAGTAGGTGCTATTATCATTTCAGTATTATAAGTAAATAAATCGAGGCATATATTATATCTGTCTCATAAATTTTGGAGCTCAGATTTGACTTGAGGACTGTTTGACCCAGATGGAATCCATGTTTTTAACTACTACATTGGACTGTATGTAAGACTTTGCCCAACCCTTATTTTCATCTGCTTCATATTTGTATTTGTGTTATATCCTTATTTGCTTATAAATTTCTCAGAGGAACTACTAATATTTAGTCATTGTTCTTGGAACACTGAACATGCAAGTAAGGGGACAGTCCCTCACATTTGCTTTCCACTTTTGAGTTCTCACTAACTTCTTTCTATTTTATGAACTTGATTTTAAAATGTTTTAATGCAACAGCAATTTGCTGATGCTATTATAGTCAGGTCATACATCATCGTAAGACAACCACAGTTAAATCTCATCCCATAATAGCTAAGTGGTAAATGTAGTGATCTAGGAGTCAAAGCCAACGGGTGCTAGCAACAAATAAAAAACAAAATATATTTGGATCTTGAAGGGAAGTTTTATGTTGAATCACCAACTCACCAGGGATTAGGATTTTCAAAAAAAAAAAAAAATCCATCATTCGCAAATTTTTCTACTAAAAGGTTCACCTATTCATATACACTTTTCTGATCAGAAATTTCATAGTGATTACAGCTTTCCAGATTGGTCAGCTCTGATCTTTTTTTTTTTTAAATTAATTTATTTATTTTTGCCTGTGTTGGGTCTTCGTTTCTGTGTGAGGGCTTTCTCTAGTTGTGGCAAGCGGGGGCCACTCTTCATCGCGGTGCGCGGGCCTCTCACTATCGCGGCCTCTGACTTGTTGCAGAGCACAGGCTCCAGACGTGCAGGCTCAGCAGTTGTGGCTCACGGGCCCAGTTGCTCCGCGGCATGTGGGATCTTCCCAGACCAGGGCTCGAACCCGTGTCCCCTGCATTCGCAGGCAGATTCTCAACCACTGCGCCACCAGGGAAGCCCCAGCTCTGATCATTTTTAAAGAGAGAAGAGGAGAGAGAGAGGGAGAGAAAGGGAAAGAGAAAGAAGGGAGAGAGTAGCATGTGCACAACACTGCCATTCCCCTGGAAATAATAAACCAAAAAAAATGTTGCCAATATGAGATGGTATTATATTGCATTGCATTTAAGAATGATTCATCAGCTTGCTAATTATATGAGACTGTGGATTCACTAACAAAACCTCAAAAGTATGGTAATATTTTATTAATCCAGAGCTTTGCTAAAAATGCATTTGCCTGGAGAAACAGGCTTAGAGAAGCAGAATGCTCTTTGCCAATATGTGTCTTTCTAGTAGTACAAAGTATTGAAGAACAGGCCAATCCCGAAACAGAGAAGCTGTAAATTCAGGACTGAAGGCACTGGGGCATACTATTCTCTAAGCAGGTCACATGAGAATATGGGTTATTGCTCAGTGTATGCTGTTTAAAAGTGGAGATTTAACTAAAATTAAAAATATGTTTTAGATTTCTTGCACTTTGAACCAACCATTACAGAATTTTTTTAATTGTGTTTTGAATTCTCCGTTTTCCATGAACCATGGCTAAATCTTGCAGTCTAAATAATTTTTTAAAGTGGGAAAGTCTCATTCAAGGAAGCAAATAGAACAAAGATATCGGCCCCCTCCTCTCTGAGACCCCATCACAATGACATACAAAAGTGAATAAAGCCATAACAAAGAAGAGAAAGGAAGGGGGCTGTTAGTTAATGAGATTTTTTTTTTAACGTCCAAGAGATAGTAAGTGGTTAGCAGCGTGCTAACCCCTGAAACAGTCAGAGGGCTAGCTGCATGGGGCGGTATTTCAGAGGAAGTGGGAGTCACGATCTTCTTAAAACCACTGGGCAAAAGTTAACAGATATGAAGGGAAGGTATGAAAAGAGGACTAAAAATAGGGGAATTAGTTAAACATTTATCTACCATAGAACAGCTGTGCAAATGATTGTAGCCTATCTGTAAGCCCCTCCCTGACATCTGATACCACCACCAGCACCACAGAGAAAAAGGAAATAGTATATATTCTAAAGTCATTCCAAAGGATTTGGTCAGTGATTTAATATCTCCAACCATCCATGCTTTGAACGTCATACATCTAGAAATATCACTTTTTGTTTGTTTGCCAAAATGAATCTGCTCCATTGCCTATATGGACTTGGTTTCTCTATGACCCTCTTTCCCGTTTTATTGATAAGAACATTAAGAGTCACAGAGCAAACAGAGTACGCTAATCTCCAGCAATGTGTGAGATCCGATTTCATCCCCTTGCGTTGGGAGGAACGTCCTGTTTTATTCACTCTTAATAAATTTATTTATTTATTTATTTATTTATTTATTTATTTATTTATGGCTCCGTTGGATCTTCGTTGCTGCGCATGGGCGTTCTCTAGTTGCAGCGAATGGGGGCTACTCTTCTTTGCGGTGGCTTCTCTTGGTTGTGGAGCACTGGCTCTAGGCACACGGGCTTCAGTAGTTGTGGCACGTGGGCTCAGTAGTTGTGGCTCGCAGGCTCTAGAGCGCAGGCTCAGTGGTAGTGGCGCACAGGCTTAGTTGCTCCGTGGCATGTGGGGTCTTCCCGGACCAGGGCTTGAACTCATGTCCCCTGCATTGGCAGGCGGATTCTTAACCACCATGCCACCAGGGAAGTCCCTTATTCACTCTTTACATTCAATCCTACTTTCAAATATGGAGATTATTCAACCGCCTTTGTAACTTAATCTTATATATAAAATTTCAAAATCATTACTACAATTTGTTTAACGTGATTAACATAGAATATCTTTAATCTGTTTTCTCTTGTGTAATCCTTTAGAAGCTTGCACAGGGAGTTAAAATGGAGGATATTTAAATAGAAGGTGTCTTATTTTCTGTGTTCTGATCCTCTGCCATCTGGGGACTTGCTGACATCAGGACTAACCACCTCCCCCCTCCTCCAAGGGTAAGCAAATTCCTAGAGAGAGTAAACAACTTGTCTGTTGAGCATGGTTTTTAAATGCAAACCCATCTGGAGCCTATACCTCCAACCACCTACTTTATCAGGCCTTACACTCAGGGTCACTAGCCACCTGCTCTAATCACCCCAAGGCCAGGTACCAGACAATTAGGGACAGCCCTTGTGCCCCAGAGCCTGCTAAGTTACTCAAAGTAGCCTATCCTAAACCTGCTCACCCTGCAACTCCCTCCCATTCCTTGCTGCTGAAACCATAATAAAGGTTCTTGCCCACAGTTTCCCATCTCTCTCTGCCTCCTGACCAACCCCAGGGCTTTCCTGTGTGGCCACCCATGGCAAGACAGCCACCTTCTCTTGCGATCTGTGAGTACAACAAATTATCTTTTCAGTGGTAGTCATCTCCTGGTTTTTTGGCCTTATTCTCTATACCTAAATAATATTAAGCAGGTATATACTAGGATATTCATGAAAATTATTTGAGGTAGCAAAAATGTCCTAGCAATGTAAATGGCCCCTGGTAGAGGAATGTTGGAATTAATTATAGTATGTCCATAGAATGAAATCCTAAGCAGCAGTTTAAACAAATGAGGCAATTCTGTGTAAACTGACATGGGATTATCTCCAAGACACATCGTTAAGCGAGAAACTGAAACTGAAATATTTGCAAAACAGTAGATACACTACCATACACACTGTATGTTTAAAGTACATGAAATAACACTATACTTATAAATGTTCTTATACATGAATGCACATACAAGAAAAGACCTGTTCAGATGATGAATCAAATAGATTACAGTGGTTACTTGTGGGTAAATCAGGAAAGATTTTTACTTTATCAATAGTTTTGAAAAACATTTTTATACTGAGAATGAATTCATGTATTATTTGTTGTATTCAAAATAAATACAATTTACTTTATTTTAAAAATGTTTTTAATTGATAACTAATTTAAACTTTTCACCAGCATTATGATCAACCTACCCTTCAAAATTCAAGGTGTCTGAAGTCCACCATGTCTAGGGCCAACTAGAGACTAGAAGTAAGAGTAGGCTTAACTCATCATCTTAACTGTAAACTCATGTTCACTTTAGCGCTATAGAAATGGAAGCATCTCTTTCTTAATTAAGTCCGTAAAGCAAAATCAGAATCACAGCTTGGCAGAGAAATACATTGAAGTCTTGAGCAGCACAGCACAGTACTGAGCTATATGCAAAGTGTGGCCACTAACTTCTAGTAAACACGGTTTTCTTTTTCCTTTTTTTTCTTCTTCTTCTTCTTTTTTAAATCTGGAAAGGACCTATGAATGTCCTATTAGCCGAGAATTAGTTTTGAATTCAAAGATCCTTTCCTTAAAAAAACATAAAAGAAACATACTAATAGATATTTACGGGCAATTCTTCTTTGTAGAATTCATTCTTCCCCACTGTTGGGTAAAATATAAAACAAATTAAAATATTTGCCAGGAGAGTCAGCTACAACTTATATCAGAGATTTCCTTGTTCTCTGAATTCATACAAGTTACTATGCACATGATTCACACATTTTTCAGGCCATTACAGAGCATTTCTATGCAAAAGGTGAATGTTCACTAAATATTTAAGTTAATGAGTTTCAAATTATACAAATGGGGAAAACTTCATCATACTGAAGTTGACATTGTAAGGAATGACTCTCATAGATCTCACAAATCTATTATGTGCCTTAACTTAGGCAAATTAATAAACCTCAGTGCCTTGGATTTCTTCCATATATTTGCCAGAGCAAACATTAAAAGATTAGATCAATATAAAATGAAAGATTAAAATAACACCAATTACATCACTAGACAAAACCGAAACAAAGAACCTGTACAGCATGTAAATTGTCAGAATTATCTGCAGGCATTTTGGTGATCAAATTGAGATGTGTGCCTTCTGAAAATGTCCCCAAATCCCCCAGATTTCATATTCTACAAACTTCAGTTATCCAATCGCCCCCAAGGAACCCCATTCTGGACAGCAGAAACCATATGCTTTGCAATCCAGTTACTCCCGGTACCCTTAGAACTCAAAAATAATTAACACCACAAATTGGACACATGGCTCAAATATAGATGATGCTGAGCTTTTAAAGACATGTGAATTTTAAGAATAATACTTGAGAGAGTTATATTTTGGTAGAGATGAGTCATTTTAAAAAGCTCTATGGAGGCAGAGTCAAGATGGTGGTGTGGGAAGACGTGGAGTTAGCATCTCCCCACAACTAGGGCACCTGCCGGCTGCTGATGGGGGACTCTGATGCCCAAGGAGAGGGGAGGAACCCCAAAGTGAACCGGTATGACGTAGGGGGACTGAGGGGGGAGGAGAAGTGGAGGCCAGACAGGATCGGTGCCCCTGAGGCTGGGGAGATCAGGAGAGGCAGGTGGGAGGGACTCTCCAGGAAAAGCAGGAGAGGAGCAGAGGGCGATCACCTGGTCCACTCGGGCCGGGAGGCCTGCTGAGCTCCCAGGCCGGTTCCCCCCATCCAAAGCCCCCTCCAGGCCACTTGGGTCCTTGGGGGCATAGGAGGGAGGCTGGGGAGATCAAAAGAGGCAGACAGGAGGGGCCCTCCCAGACAGGAGGAGCAGGAGAGGAGAGGAGGGCATTTGCCCTGCCCACTTGAGTCCAGGAACCCTGCTGGGCTCCCAGGTGAGGTGCCCTGCCCTCTGAGACCAGGGGTGGGGGGCGCGCCGGGGCCCCTTCCATTCCTTGACCCTAAGCCCCACCCCCCACAGCCCCCAGGGCCTTTTCCAGCCCTGTGGGTCCTGAACATTGGCCCCGCCCACCACCCAAATATCGCCCTTGCTTAGGCCCCGTCCTCCACAGCCAAGGCCTTTTCCCCTGCTTTTTTTTTTTTTTTCTTTTCCCTCCTCTTTTTTACTGATGTACCTTCTGGTTGTTGATTCATCTGTATATTTATTTTTATATTCTTCCTAACATATCTGTTAGTTTCCTGGTCTAATTTTATTTTTTACTTTGTTATTGATGTGTGTGTGTTTCCTTTTTTTTTGCCACCCCCAGGTGGCTTGTGGGATCTTGGTTCATGAGCCCCGGGTCAGGCCGAAGCTCCTGCGGTGGGAGCTCCCAGTCTGAACCATTAGACTAACAGAGAACCACAGACCCCAGCAAATATTCATCAGAGTGAGGTCTCATGGAGTTCCTCATCTCAGCACCAAGACCCAACTCTACACAACAGCCTACAAACCCCAGTGTTAGAAGCCTCAGGCCAAACAACCAGTAAGACAGGAACACAATCCCACTCATTAAAAAAAAAAAAAAAAAAAATGAGATGGCAAAAAAATATGTCACAGATGAAGGAGCAAGATAAAAACCTACAAGACCAAATAAATGAAGAGGAACTAGGCAATCTACCTGAAAAAGAATTCAGAGTAATGGTAGTAAAGATGATCCAGAATCTCGGAAATAGAATGGAGGCATGGGTTGAGAAAATACAAGCAATGTTTAACAAAGAACTAGAAGAACTAAAGAACAAACAAACAGAGATGAACAACACAATAACTGAAATGAAAAATACACTAGAAGGAATCAATAACAGAATAACTGAGGCAGAAGAACGAATAAGTGAGCTGGAAGACAAAATGGTGGAAATAACTGCCAAGGACCAGAATAAAGAAAAAGGAATGAAAAGAATTGAAGACAATCTCAGAGACCTCTGGGACAACATTAAACACACCAACATTCGAATTATAGGGGTCCCAGAAGAAGAAGAGAAAAAGAAAGGGTCTGAGAAAATATTTGAAGAGATTATAGTTGAAAACTTCCCTAACATGGAAAAGGAAATAGTCACCCAAGTCCAGGAAGCTCAGAGAGTCCCATACATAATAAACCCTAGGAAAAACACACCAAAACACATATTAACCCAACAAACAAAAATTAAAGTCAAAGAAAAAATATTAAAAGCAGCAAGGGAAAAAAAATAACATACAACAGAATCCCCATAAGGTTATCAGCTGATTTTTCAGTGGAAACTCCGCAGGCCAGAAGGGAGTGGCAGGATATACTTAAAGTGATGAAAGAGAAAAACCTACAACCAAGATTACTCTACCCAGCAAGGATCTCATTCAGATTCGATGGACAAGTCAAAAGCTTTTCAGACAAGCAAAAGCTAAGAGAATTCAGCACCACCAAACCAGCTTTACAACAAATGCTAAAGAAACTTCTTTAAGTGGGAAATACAAGAGAAGAAGAAGACCCACAAAAACAAACCCAAAACAATTAAGAAAATGGTAATAGGAACATACATATCTATAATAACCTTGAATGTAAATGGATTAAATGCCCCAACCAAAAGACACAGACTGGCTGAATGGATACAAAAACAAGACCCATATATATGCTGTCTAAAAAGGACCCATTTCAGACCTAGGGACACATACAGACTGAAAGTGAAGGGATGGAAAAAGATACTCCATGCAAATGGAAGTCAAAAGAAAGCTGGAGTAGCAATACTCATATCAGATAAAATAGACTTTAAAATAAAGACTGTTACAAGAGATAAGGAAGGACACTACATAATGATCAAAGGATCAATCCAAGAAGAAGATATAACAATTATAAATGTTTATGTGTCCAACATAGGAGTACCTCCATATATAAGGCAAATGCTAACAACCATGAAAGGAGAAATCGACAGTAGCACAATGATAGTAGGGGACTTTAACACCCCACTTACACCAATGGACAGATATCCAAACAGAAAATGAATAAGGAAACGCAAGCTTTAAATGACACAATAGACCAGATAGATCTAATTGATATTTATAGAACATTCCACCGAAAGGTGGCAGAATACACTTTCTTCTCAAGTGCACGTGGAACATTCTCCAGGATAGATCACATCTTGTGTAACAAGTCAAGCCTTGGAAAATTTAAGAAAATTGAAATTGTATAAAACATCTTTTCTGACCACAAAGCTATGAGATTGGAAATCAATTACAGGAAAAAAAAACTGTAAAAAACACAAATATATGGAGACTAAACAGTGTGCTACTAAATAACCAAGAGATCACTGAAGAAATCAAAGAAGAAATTTAAAAAAAAACATAGAAACAAATGACAAAACACAATGACCCAAAACCCATGGGACGCCACAAAAGCAGTTCTAAGAGGGAAGTTTATAGCAATACAATCAATCTCACCTCAAGAAACAAGAAAAATCTCAAATAAACAATCTAACCCTACACTTAAAACAACTAGAGAAAGAAGAACAAAGAAAATCCAAAGCCAGTAGAAGGAAAGAAATCGTAAAGATCAGAGCAGAAATAAATGAAATGGAAATGAAGAAAACAATAGCAAAGATCAATAAAACTAAAAGCTGGTTCTTTGAGAAGATAAACAAAATTGATAAATCCTTAGCCAGACTCATCAAGAAAAAAAGGGAGAGGACAAAAATCAATAAAATTAGAATTGAAAAAGGAGATGTTACAATGGACATCGCAGAAATACAAAGCGTCCTAAGAGACTACTACAAGCAACTCTATGCCAATAAAATGGACAACCGTGAAGAAATGGACAAATTCCTGGAAAGGTACAATTTTCCAGGACTGAGCCAGGAAGAATTAGAAAATATAAACAGACCTATCACAAGCACTGAAAGTGAAACCGTAATTAAAAATCTTTCAACAAACAGAAGTCCAGGACCAGATGGCTTCACAGGTGAATTCTATCAAACATTTAGAGAAGAGCTAACACCAATCCTTCTCCAACTCTTCCAAAAAATTGCAGAGGGAGGAACACTCCCAAATTCATTCTACAAAGCCACCATCACCTGATACCAAAACCAGAAAAAGATATCACAAAAAAAGAAAATTATAGACCAATATCACTGATGAACCTAGATGCAAAAATCCTGAACAAAATACTAGCAAACAGAATCCAACAGCATATTAAAAGGATCATACACCATGATCAAGTGGGATTTATCCCAGGGATGAAAGGATTCTTCAATATATGCAAATCAATTGATGTGATACACCACATTAACAAATTAAGGAATAAAAACCATATGGTCATCTCAATAGATGCAGAAAAAGCTTTTGACAAAATTCAACACCCATTTATGATTAAAAAAACTCTCCAGAAAATGGGCATAGAGGGAACCTCCCTCAACATAATAAAGGCCATATATGACAAACCCACAGCAAGCATCATATTCAATGGTGAAAAACTGAAAGCATTTCCACTAAATCAGGAACAAGACAAGGATGTCCACTCTTGCCACTCTTATTCAACATCGCTTTGGAAGTCCTAGCCACAACAATCAGAGAAGAAAAAGAAATAAAAGGAATACAAATTGGAAAAGAAGAAGTAAAACTGTCACTGTTTGCCTAAAGATGCCACCAGAAAACTACTAGAACTAATCAATGAATTTGGTAAGGTTGCAGGATACAAAATTAATGCACAAAAATCTCTGGCATTCATATACACCAACAATGAAAAATCAGAAAGAAAAATTAAGGAAACACTCCCATTTACCACTGCAACAAAAAGGATAAAATACCTAGGAATAAACCTACCTAAAGAGGTGAGAGACTTGTACTCAGAAAAGTATAAAATATTGATGAAAGAAATGAAAGATGACATAAACAGATGGAGAAATATACTATGTTCTTGGATTGGAAGAATCAATATTGTGAAAATGACTATACTACCCTAAGCAATCTACAGATTCAATGCAATCCCTATCAAACTACCAATGGCATTCTTCACAGAAGTAGAACAAAAAATTTTGCAATTCGTATGGAAACACAAAAGACCCCGAATAGCCAAAGCAATCTTGAGTAAGAAAAATGGAGTTGGAGGAATCAGGCTCCCTGACTTCAAACTATACCACAAAGCTACAGTAATCAAGACAGTATGGTACTGGCACAAAAACAGAAATATAGATCAGTGGAAAAGGATAGAATGCCCAGAGATAAACCCACGCACGTATGGGCACCTAATTTATGACAAAGGAGGCGAGAACATACAGTGGAGAACAGCCTCTTCAATAAGTGGTGCTGGGAAAACTGGATGGCTACATGCAAAAGAATGAAATTAGAACACTCCCTAACACTATACACAAAAATAAACTCCAATTGGATTAAAGACTTATATCTAAGACCAGACACTATAAAACTCTTAGAGCAAAACATAGGAAAAACACTCTTTGACATAAACCACAGAAAGATCTTTTTTGACCCACCTCCTACAGTAATGGAAATAAAAACAAAAATAAACAAATGGGACATAATTAAACTTAAAAGCTTTTGCACAGCAAAGGAAACCATAAACAAGACAAAAAGGCAACCCTCAGAATGAGAGAAAATATTTGCAAATGAAACAACAGACAAAGGATTAATCTCCAAGATATACAAACAGCTCATGGAGCTCTATATCAAAAAAACAAATAATCCAGTTAAAAAATGGACAAAAGACCTAAATAGACATTTCACCAAGGAAGACTTACAGATGGCCAAGAGGCACGTGAAAAGATGCTCGACATCACTAACTATTAGAGAAATGCAAATCAAAACTACAATGAGGTATCACCCCATGCCGGTCAGAATGGCCATTATCAAATCTAGAAACAATAAATGCTGGAGAGGGTGTGGAGAAAAGGGAACCTTCCTGCACTGTTGGTGGGAATGTAAATTGATACAACCACTATGGAAAACAGGATGGAGTTTCCTTAAAAAACTAAAAACAGAACTACCATATGACCCAGCAATCCCACTAGGCATATAGCCTGAGAAAACCATAATTCAAAAAGAGATGTACTACAATGTTCATTGCAGCACTATTTACAATAGCCAGGACATGGAACCAACCTAAATGTCCATCGACAGATGAATGGATAAAGAAGATGTGGCACATATATACAATGGAATAGTACTCAGCCATAAAAAGAAACAAAATTGAATTATTTGTAGTGAAGTGGATGGACCTAGAGTCTGTCCTACAGAGTGAAGTAAGTCAGAAAGAGAAAAACAAACACTGTATGCTAACGCATATATATGGAATCTAAAAAAAAAAAAAAAAATGGTACTGATGAACCTACTTGCAGGGCATGAATAAAGAGGCAGACATAGAGAATGGACTTGAGGACATGGGGTGGGAGGGAGAAGCTGGGGCAAAGTGAGAGTAGCATCGACATATATACACTACCGAATGTAAAATAGTTGGCTGGTGGGAAGCAGCAGCACAGCACAGGGAGATCTGCTCTGTGCTTTGCGCTGACCTAGAGGGGTGGGATAGGGAGGGTGGGAGGGAGGCTCAAGAGGGAGGGGATATGGGGACATGTGTATGCATATGGCTGATTGACTTTGTTGTGCAACAGAAACTAGCAAGGTATTTTGAAGCAATTATACTCCAATAAAGATCTAATAAAAAAATTTAAAAAAATAAAAAGCTCTATGATACTCCTTCTGAACCCATTTCTCCATCCAATATCTAGGGGGGAAAAAACAGAGAAGGGAATAATTCAACCAGGAGTTGAAAACTGACCTCTGAAAGATAAAGATGAAAAAAAAAAAAAAAACTGACCTCTGATTCAAAACTGACCTCTAACTCTCAGATGGGGTTGGATTCATGATGGTTAGAAAAGGAAGGGGAGAGGTAGGGAAACACAAAGGAGAGGAAAAGTCCTGGTTACTAGTGAAGGATAAAGAACATCTCTGAAATTATCAACTGCATGAGTGGTTGCATCTGTCCTGTCCATCACTATATTTTCAGTGCCTGGCATATTGTGCGTATTTCAATAAATGTCAGTTGAATAGATAGATAGATAAAATCAGGTGGAGAATACCTAGAATGTTCTTCTGAGACATCATGCCCTTTTATATAGAAAGTGGTCTAAATTCTAGACCATTCTAACTATATATTCTATACTATAGTAACTGGATATAAACTATGTCTATGTTAGAAGAATATAAGGCACAGAAAATGTTTTAAGATGAGAGAATTTTAAATGAGGCCATGATGAGGGGGTGATGTTGCCTGATACTTACATCTTAGATTGTGGAGGTGGATTGAAATTGACAGGTCAGCATAAGAGGATGTGTGCACTTCAGGCCATACCTAGAGGTACCACAGCATTTCATAACACCCTTCCAGGCATTATCTTTTGTACAAGGAGCGTCAGAACAATATATGGAAAGATTAGATTATTGCTTAGAGTGCTGTTTGCCAAAATGGTGTCTAAATTTGGTTTGACTGGTGTCTTGACTGTCACTTTTTTGGTTTACCTCAACAGATTGTGTAAGTATATGCAGGACACATATAGGGCCTCTCCTCATCTGTAAAAGAAAAAAGAAACTGTGATGAGATTTTTTACTGCCTCTGTATTTCTACAAGGAATTTAATCAAAGGTATATCCATAGTCTCCTTAATTATGCTCTTCTGTTAGCTCATTTCTCTCCTTTAAACCATGGCTTAAAAGTACTATAAAGCACTACGCAAGTACATTTAAGGTGTAATTATACCTAAAGCTGCCTGTTAGACCAGCTCCAACCTGGTTTCTGTAATACTTTGGTATATATGATATATGACATATATATGGAATATATATATATATATATATTTGGAATATTTCTATATACATACATATTTGGAAAATATATATTCAGAATATATATACATTTAGAATATATGTGTATATTTGGAATGTATATATTTGAAATAAATTGGAAGCAAGAAATTACACAATAGGGAAAGATGTTTCAACTTATGTTTGTCCATTTTAATAGAATCTTATTACAGTCCTACGTAGGATTAACAAAATGTTTTTGTACATTTATACATTTTTAAAAAAATCACCAGAGGTGTTCAAACATAGGCTTACTTGAAATGTGGTATAGAAATTCTAAAGTGTGGGTGATCAACAGATGTAGATATCTTTAAATCGTTCATTTACTCATTTTTTAATTTCTAAGAACTATTTATTGAGTGCCTACTGCATATGCCAAAGTTGTTGGCACTGGTGATGTAGTAGTAAACAGAACAGACGTTCTTTCTCTCATGGTGTGGACAAGATAGAAGTAAATTAGTGAAAATAAAATTAGTAAAAGAAATAAAAAATAAATTAGTAAAATATGGAGTATATTAAACAAACTGTGTATTGCAAAAGATAATAACTAAATCAGTAAAGGAGATCCCTAACAATATCTTGCAATCCCAAGTCTCTGATTCTTTAATTTTGGATATATAAGTATTTATCTACACAAATCAGTTGTTTTTAGAACTTTTTGCACACTGTACATCTTGTCTATTCACACATTACCATTCAATAAGCACTGATGAAACTTTCACCACCGCTAACAGGAATAATGCTCTACTTTCCATGAGGTCAGTTAGTATATAGATTGTTTATTAAAATGCAAGTAAATATTATCAGTAATTAATGAATGCCAGGAAGCATTATAAACTTTCATAACAATTCTATGGCATTTTGACACTATAAAAAATAAAATTTAATGTATGAAAATAGTAATCCCTATTGGTCATCATACCATAGAACAAAAAACACTGGACACAAAAGAGTAAAAAAAATTTTTTTAGAAAATAAAAAATTAAACTAACTTGGTGGGGACTTCCCTGGCGATCCAGTGGTTAAGACTCCACCCTTCCACTCCAGGGGACATGCATTCAATCCCTGATCAGGGAATTAAAATCCCGCATGCGGCACGGCAGGCAGAAAACAAAAAAACAGAAAAAAACTTACTTGGTAGTATGAGTTAACTTTGTAAAGGAAAAAGGGGAAAAAATAGTAGAATTATAGAATCAGCCAAATATTAAGTTCAACTTAAAACTCACCTTCCTTTTTCTTTATAACCTTTATTTTCCTTGGATAGGGAAAGTAACAGAATCGGAGAATTTAAAGTTTGAGAGCAGCTTAACAATCCTTTTTTATGAAAGAATTGTACTTATTACAAGATTTTCTTTCATCAGTCTCCTTAATTCTGGTAATTCAGCTCACTGAATATATAGCATAGAAGTTATGAATGATATAAATATTCTTTTATGTTATTTATTTCTCATTGTTCATAAAGAATATTATTTCATGCATGTATAATATGGCAGAATGGATTTTTCCTCTCCACCATCCCAATGTTACACTTCTGAGTCTGAGGAAATAGAACAGCATTTTTAAAAAACTTTTAATTTTGGACTAATTTTAGATTTCAGAATAGTTGCGAAGATAGTACAGAATGTGTCTGTATGCCCTTCGTCCAGCTTCCCTTTATGTTTACATCTTACATAAGCATAGTACAATGATCAAAACTAAGAAATTCACGTTGGTATAATGCTCCTAACTAAACTACAGACTTTATTCAGATTTCGCTAGTTGCTTCACTAGTGTTCATTTTCTGTTCCAGGATCTAATGCAAGGTCACACGTTGCATTTAATTGTCCTTTCTTGGCCTCCTCTAATCTGTGAGAGTTCCTCAGGCTCTCCCTACCTTTCATGATCTAGATTCTTTAGAGGAATATGGGTCTGGTATTTTACAGACAGCCCCTCATTTTGTATTCATCTGATATTTTCTTATGATTAGACTGGAGGTCCCAGATATTTGGAAAGAATACCGCAGAGGTGAAGTGCTCTTCTGCTTGCATCACGCTGGGGGGACCTGATAGCGCTGTGTCTTGCTACTGGTGATGTTAACCTGATCATTTGGTTAAGGTGGTGTCTGCCAGGTTTATCCTCTGTAGCGCTGCTACTTTTTGTTTTCCATGCTTGAACGGAGTCTTTTTACTGTGAGTCAATATTTAGACAAAGATACTTGTCTAGCCCCAGCATATTAGCAAGGGGTATCTTTGTGTTGAAAAAGTATGACAGAGTCTCAGACCCTCCATCTGAAGGCAATAGGCAGCGAATGTCCGGGGTGCCCTGCCCTGATCCCCTTTACTGCCCAGTGTTCCCCAATACCCACTTGTTGTGAGTATTGGCTGCCAGCACCCAGAGCTGACCCTTCTCCCGATAACTGCTCTCAGCAGTGACTTTCTGACATGAGGGGACAAGAGGCTAGCCTCCCGGCCTCAGGGAGGACCCTCTGTGGAGCAATTGGTGCTCCAGAGCTTTCTCTGTGGGGTCCGACTAAGCTAGTCTCCATGTAAGACCACGTTCTTGCTTAGCTTAATTCCCTGCCCTCCCCTGCTTCCCTCACCCACCCCACCCCCAGGAGAATAAACATTTTGAAAACATTCCCATTTCAGACCTGACTTCTAAAGAATCTGACCTAAGGTAATACATCACTTTGGGTTTTTTTTCTCTTTATAGTCCCTCCCCACCTCCACATGAAGGTTCCAAGACCCTTCCTTCCCCCATCCCCCTCCCTGCCCAACAACAGAATCTAAAAGAGCAGAAAATGACTGTCCACTCACAGAGATCAGACACAAGAAGGGACAAGTGGGGGCCAGTGAGGGAGTTAAAAAGACAGAGGGCTCTGATGGGCCTGAGAAAGAAGATTCAGAGGGGGATGCCCCCTGCCATCTGTATCTTGTGCTCTCATGGATGAAAACCTTAAATCTTGGGTGGAACTTGGAGACCAAGTATTCATTCCCCAAACCCCATTATCTGATAAAAGTCAATATTGGCTGGATTGCGTTCCTTGAACTTGAGGTAAAAGATTGATAAAAACACATTCTCTGGGCTTCTGTATATAAGACTTACTAGCTGACAGAACTTTTGGTGGCGAAATTCTGAAGGCTGCAACTATGTAAGGAAGGGGCTGAGGATAAACTAGTAAAATAGATTAAATAGAAACAACCTAACAGTAAGAATAAATACAGAAGACAGTAACATCACCAAACCAGAATAGTTTCCAAAAGAAGAGAATGAACAGTAGTGTCAAATACGAACTCATTTTGAGTTTGCTCGGTGAAAGCAAGTTTGATGAGTAGTTACAAAGTGGGTTCTACAAATGAAGGATATTTGTGCATGAAACTAAGTAATGAGCTGGTGATATGTAGCTAGTTTGAGGAATAGGCAGGATTAGATTTTCTTTTTAGAAGAGGGAAGGTTTGACCAGGGGCAAAGGGCAGTTGCCAAGGGAAGGGTAAAACTAGCTATGAGTCAAGAAAAATCAAACATATACACAAAAAAGCATGATGTTTAAAGTCTGGCTTCTCTTGACAACTTTCTTGGAGGGAAGAACCTACAATAATTTGAGCTAGTTTTCGTTGTATTCTGATAACATGTCTAGAGCGAGTATTATTGTCATGCATGATGCTAGGGTGCCACCCTGTGGTCATTATAAGTATAGCTTCTATAATATCATACATCGTTATGTTTCTAGATTTCAATTGCAACAATTTTCATGGCTCTTTTATTTTAGTTTTTTCTTAGCATGGCTTCCTATCTTAAGTTTCTTTTTGAGTAATACATAACATTAAAAGAAAATATAAGGCCAAACGAACAATTCCGCACACAAAAATTTATAAAAATCAAAAAGTGGGTTACCACACCTAAATACACAATTTTAGAATTTCGTTGAAAACCTTATAATGATATCTGAGGTTAACTTGTAAAGTAGGTTAACTTGGAAATTATGTTACATTGTTTCTTTGTTAAAAAAATGATACGATTTTTTAGAATAATGGAACTCATAAGGTTAGAGAGAGGTTCAAATAATATATTACAATAGTTATTTTCAATCTTATTTCAAGCACTACTTTTTTCATATTCATCCTGATAGCACACATACTATAATAACTGCAAACCCAGCTGTGGAGGAGTCATCCAATCAAGTATACTCCATTGTTGTTCATTTCATCTAGCTCTTTTTAATCTCTTTTTATTTGATTCCCATCAACTTACTAATTGTCTTTGTACTCCAGGTCCATGGGAATGTGCATCACTTGTTTGTATCACATAGTCTAGCAGTAAAATGTTGAATTTAGTACATATTTATTTACTACCTTCCTAAGGGTATGCAAGCCTTACTCTCCCATGAAGATTGTTCCTTGAGGACAATAAACCATATCACATATTTCTTTTTTATCCTCTATATAGACACACCTTTAATTTAAAGTTAATAGGTTGAAGAAGGCTGTATTTCTAAAATTATATTTAAAAAAACTATTCGATCAAATTAATTATTTAAGATTGGAAAAATTGGTTTTTATTGGCCAAAGTGACAAGTAAATCAACAAGAAATTGTCTTTGATTGATTGATTCAGTCAACTATTGGAAATACTACTCAAAATAAACCAAATCTCTCCCTAAAATTTCAATATCATTTAACAGAAGTAGTAGGGCATGACTCTGGGGAAGGAATAAGAGAAACTTAAGAAATGTTCATCTGTATTCGTTCTTAATCTGTACTAATGATTAGAATAATTGACATTCTAACTAATTAATGGAAGGATCAATAGACTTAAAGAACAAACATGAAATGCAATCATTACTTAAAAAAATTATCTGCTGAGTAAATTGTTCCTGGTGAGTTGCTCTTTTGGAATTGGGGTTGAAATATTAATCTAATCATAAGATCTTAGATGACAAACATGATACTCTGATTAGATGAACCCCGTGATGGTCTTGGGAGGAAGAGTATATTTTGAATGTGGAGATTATTTGAATAATTGTGATCAGGGAGAGGAATACCGTATATTATTCTCCTCTCTGTACCTAAGCCCTTTGCTCTCTGTTTGCTCTAAAGAAAAGGAAAGCAAAAAAAAAAAAAAAAAAATGACTGAGAATAGACAGTCTTTTTTTTTTTTTAAGGTAAATGGAACCCACTATGCATTTATTTTGAACACTCAGCTCTCAGAACCCAGTAAGATTATTGTGTAAAATGGTTGCACAACTATTCATTCAGGTCCGTTCATTCAACAGACATTTGTCGAGTGCCTCGCACGTGGCAGGCCCGATCTAGTACTGGGAAGGAACAAACAAACAGCAGAAGAAAACACAGCACGGACCTTGGCCCTGGGGGAGCGTGCATTTTAGTGACATTTGTTTTGAGCACACCATGAGCCTTCAAGTTTTGGAGGAGATGTCAGCCACTTTTAAATGCTAGGAACATGAAGCTGACAAGGAACATTGGGGGTTCAGTTTTAAACAGGGAGGTCAGGAAGGCCTCAGAGAAGGACAGTGGAACAGAGATCAAATTTTAGGGGAGGCCTAACTTTTCCTCTGCCCTCTTAGGGTCTCCAGCTGGGCGTGAGAATTAAATCGATCTAAGGCAGATTAACAGGAGAAACCCACACAGATTGTTCCATGGACATGGGCGCCCCCAAGGAAACAAAGACCCAGTGAAGGGGCCAGGTCTGGGTGTTTAGAGGATAGTCTTAATGCTCACATGCCTGCTCATCAAAACCTTATCACACTTGTCGTCATATCGGACTTACCACTCTGGGTCTTTATCTATTTGCTGGGCTTTTTTCAGAGGCAGCAGGGTAGCTAAAGGAAGAAGGAAAGCATCTTTAAATCACAGTTATTCTTCCCTTTCTTCTAGAGAAATTTGGGATTTCTCACTTGCGTAGTTTACAAAGAACAATAAAAGCTATGCTGCTACACAAGAAGGACCTCCAGTCTTTTCTCTTGTGAGGTTGCTTGAACCAGAATATTTCTTCCATGATTTATCACTGATCTCATTGTGTCCTATGTTATTAAAGTTGTCACACGATAGTACAGCTTCTGCTGTCTTCCTCAACTGTTATGAGAATGACAAATAGAAGAAGGAATGATTAAGAAAGCACAAATGTAATTGCTTGATGACACAGGAACTACTTGGGAGAGGGTTTAGAAAGAACTTTCTGATTTGTTGGCAGAACCAGAGGAATTGCTAGGTAGTGCCAGGGGAAAGTCTACAAAGAAGAGACCCACTTTAATATACGATACCTGCTTTAGGGTTGATTTAGTTCACAGAAAATTGACAAGAAGTGAAGATAAAATTTACAACATCAGATTCCCTTAGCAGAAATACTGCAAGTGAGGAGCTAGAAGCTGTGGGAAGGATTTGGAGAGTGATTTGGTGGGAACGGCACTTGCCGCTGCAACTTGGAAGGGAATTTAAGACAAACTGGCCTCAGTGGAGGGGAATCAGGGAGTTAAGAAAGAGTTGGCTTTCTTGTACAAACATGAAAGGTCAAGTCAAATGATTTCCGGGAACTCAGGACTTGACTCTTCCTTTTATTATCTCTTTGACCTTGAACATTAAAACTGAAACAGCTGAACTAAATGTTCTCTAAAGCCATGCTTGTCTTCATGCAGGGAGTCTGAACAGAGTTTTAAGGATAGAAACTGCTATTTTATCAATTCTCTGAAAAATTACCAAAAGAAAGGCCATTTTATAGGCAGTAGGAAAATGCCTGCTTGAAAGAGTACACCTAAAAACGAAAACTTTCCGTTGGTTCTAAGCAATAAACTATAGAAGTTAAGTGTTTGTGTCCTGAAGTCAGATGTGGTTTCAAAATCTGTCTTTATCACTTATTGGTTGTGTAATTTGGGCAAACCAACCTCTCTAAGCCTCTTTATCTATAAAAGAGAAATAGTAGTAACTAACGTAACATTTTGTGGGAACTAAGTAAAATTACAAATATAAAATGCTTATCCTGCCGGGATTTCCGTGATGGCACAGTGGTTGGGAATCCACCTGACAATGCAGGGGACACGGGTTCGAACCCTGGTCCGGGAAGAGCCCACATGCCACGGAGCAACTAAGCCCGTGCGCCACAACTACTGAGCCTGCGCTCTAGAGCCCGTGAGCCACAACTACTGGGCCCACGTGCCACAACTACTGAAGCCCGTGTGCCAAAAGCCCGTGCTCTGCAACAAGAGAAGCCACGACAATGAGAAGCCCGCGCACCGCACTGAAGAGTAGCCCCTGCTCACCGCAACTAGAGAAAGCCCGCGCACAGCAACGAAGACCCAAGCAGCCAAAAATAAATAAATAAAATAAATAAATTTATTAAAAAAAAAAACCTTTGCTCTGTCTTTCATTTAAAAATGTTGTCTCCATCACAGGCCTTACGGAATTTGTGGGTACACAGAAATAATCCGTGAACTATTACCTATTTCTGGACACTGAATTGAGTCCAGCAAAGTGTCTCAAAACACGAGAAGGCTGAGATGAAGGCAAAGAGTAATCATCCTTGTACTTTTGCTGTCGTGGATCAATTATGCTAGATGGTCTCATTCTCAATGATGTGTGATGCCTCCTCATTATGAAAGTTTTCCAACTCAGGATTTAGAAAGGGTTCCTCATTCAGATTTCCTGAATGGTTGTTGAGATTGGCAGGAAAGATAAATATGTCAGGAAAGAATAAAGTACAAGAGTCAATAACACCAGGTGGAACAGAAAGACAGCCACTAACAGCCACTCTAGGCAGTCTGATATTCCTAGTTGAGAGAGGAATGTTCTAAAGAGCATAATATCTGTCAGCCTTCACTTAGTTGATGATCTGTGTTAGGCTTCTGTCCCTGCATACATGAGGTAGCTATCCAAGTTCATCTTGTATTTTCATCACTTTGTGCTTAGACCACACAGAGCTTCTGTGAGTTTCTTCAGAGCTAACCATCATATTCCTCCAACAAGCAAATAGAAAATAAAGGGACTATGGTGGAGGGGGAAGATTGGGAGTTGGGATTAGCAGATGCAAACTATTATATATAGGATGGATAAACAACAAGGTCTTACTGCATAGCACAGGGAACTATATTCAATATCCTGTGATAAACCATAATGGAAAAGAATATGAAAAAGAATATATATATGTATAACTGAATCACTTTGCTGTGCAGCAGAAATTAACACAACATTGTAAATCAACTACACTTCAATAACATTTTTTAAAAAAGAAAGTAAAGGGACTGTGATTATTTTTGCTGATTAACAAAATTTGTTGTTTAAAGGGATTAGAATTTTAAGAGCAAATGCAATTCTTTTACTGAGGCCAATATCCATTTAAATTAGATATGTATGTCTTCCCAGTTTTGTTGCTGTTGTTGTTTCAACAACTTCTTAATCTAAAGGTCTCAAGTCTTATTTCTAGGGAGTTATAGTTCCTCTTTGAATGAAGACACTTAGCATCAAAGATATAAAGGAACAATGCAATAGCTTCTTGTGGTCTGTTCCCTTGCCTTAAAATCATTATACTCCTTCATGCTGACTCAGATATATTTATTCTTATTTATGACATACAAACACATAGATTCTTCACCCTTTTGTATTCTAGAATGAACAACCTTCATTATGGCACAATTGTCAGATTCTTTTATTTATCATTAATTCTTCATGATGCCACTATGACATTTCATTTTAAAAATTATGTGCAGTGTTCCTATATTACATTTTAAGTAGAACTTTGCTTACTTTGATAGCAGAGGGATCTTGTCTCAGCTTTATTTGGTTTTGTTTCTTGTTATTTTTCACTGAGAGAACCGAATCAGCTTATCTGACATAGTAGCAGTGACCATTTACATATGTTGAGAAAGAGGGAGAGCCTGGTGTTGGAGTGAAGTCCTGGCTATTTAACAGAATGATTCAAAAATGAAGGCCAGCAAAGAAATTTAAAAGACTTTTATTTGGAACACCTTGTCTCTAAGAATCAGGTTTGTTCAAACTTTAAAAAGTAAGAAATGAGAAGAAGGAGGCAGTCTTGCTCTGACGGAGATAATGCTGTGAGTTCACCAAATCCCTTCTAGTGCTTGTCCTCCCTTGGAACAAGGAAAACTACTTCCCAGTCCCCCAAGTAGTTGGCTGGAGCCATGTGACCAATCCTGGGCAATGAATATGAGAACAAGTGACATGTGTCATTTCTGGTTTGAGGCAGCGAAAAGCCTTTTGTGAGTCTCCAGGCAAATGTGCAGGCCTCAGGGTCAGTTGGTGGGACCATAAGACCAAAGCAGCCAGGATCACTGAGCAGCTGCATGCAGAGCAGAGAAGCTTTCAGACCCACAATGAGCTTTAGGTGAGGAGGGAAAAAACAAACCAAAAAAAAAAAGAAGAAGAAAACCTATTCTCTTAAGATTTGAGGCTTGCTGCAGAATAAACCCAAGAAAACTTACTTGCAAGAAAAATTCGAGAACTTAGAAGCAAGTTGAAACAGATATACAACAGAAAAGGAGCTTTATACCTGTACCTATGGCTTTTAAAGGCTGGGCTAAAAAGGAGAGAGAGAGACTCAAGACTGACTTAACGGAGAATGAAAAGCAAGAGCCTACATAACAAAGGGGAATCATTTTCCCAGTAGTAGCTGGTTTCAGAAATTATTCAAAGTATGACAGGAAATCATAAAGCCAGCAATTGACACCAAAAGTATTAACCAAGAAACAAAAAATAAAGATATTTGCAACTCAAGTCTTTGATAAAGGCTTGTATCCAGAAGTTAGAAAAAACTCCTGCAAATCAATACAAAAAAATGAGAAAACCCATACAATAATAGGTAGAATTTGAACAGACTCTGTATGAAATAGTAAATGGCCAAAAACATAAGAAAGGATGCTCAACTTCATTAGTCATCATGGAAATGCAATGGAAACTATTACGTTAGAGAAAAAATAGAAGCACATGTGAAAAAAAAAAACAACACTAGACACCTGTCAACTGAAAAAAGGGCACAACCTAAAAGCTGAGAATTATGTTTTACTTGGCGGACAAAATCAAGGACTTAAGCCTGGGACACAGCATCTCAGATAGCTCTGAGAGGTAAGGGAGAAGCCAGGATACATAGGAGTTTTTGCAACAAAGACCAGGTAGTCGGAACATCAAAAGTTTACTGTTAATTAAAGAAAGTCAGATATCTCAAGGAATTTAGTGCTTTTTTATATATGGGAAGATACAGAAGTCTGGGCTCACTGAAATCGTTCCTTTGATATGGATCTCAGTTTTCTGGGGCTAGTATCTGATGCTTTCTCATCCTGAGTCTCCTCAGGGTGCGCTGTTGGGGGAGGGCGCCGCAGTTGACTGCTAGGTGGCGGGCATCCTGTTTCTATCCTGAGTTCCCTCAGAGCTCACAGTCAGGGCAGCTGTAACGTGATGGCTTGATGGCTGCAACATCCTTTGTTTACTGACATGGCAGGCAACATGTTTTTCATTGAGACACCTAGTCCACTTCTTCAGGATAGGATTTGGAATAGAGAGATATTTTTGCTGCTCTTGAAATAGTGCAGTTTACTTATGGCCTGAAAAATTCAGAAGCTGAAAAAAAAGGATGCTTGTGGAAAAGAGCAAGTTGATGAAAAGGGGTACACTGTTCCTTACCAGGACCTAAGGGCAGTTGCTCCCAAAACATCAAGAGCCCAACTCAAGAACAAGTTAACTGAAATGTTCTTTATCTCAATCTGGGAAGTAGATTTGTATGTACATACATACAAATATACATACAATTATATTTCTACGTAAAATTTCATTAAGCTATAGAATTAAGATCTGTGCACTATACAGTATGTATAGTTAGGCTCGAAAAAAACCCTTAATTTGTTAAAAGCATAAGGTAAGAGTAATTCTCCAGGTGAAATGATCTTGGGAGCAAGAAAGAAACCTCCTCTAGGAGACAAGATTCATAGGCATCAAGAATGTCACTACAGGAGGTCACAGTGACAGACTTTAATGTAAGGATAAAAGGTCTGAGGCTCCTGCTGGGGAAGAAAACATATATCTTCCAGAGCAGAAGACTTGAGTGAAGGTCAAGGTGTCTAGAATTGCCTATTACAAATAATGGTACCCTGCTTAAAAAGTGTTGTAGAAGAAAGACTCCATTTATTTGTGATGCTAGGAACATGGGGTTCAAAAAAAGAAAAGGAAATTTAGAGGTTTCTCATCAACCAATGGGAAGAATTCCTTAAGTAAACTTTAGACAATGTTTATAACACTTCAGACAGAGAGTTTCACGTTCCACCCTATGACAGAGAATATTTACATAAGGCATAAAATCACTATTAACTTCTTAAAGGAGATATTTCTTCTAGTTGAGTTTTTAGCTCACAATTCGTGGACTATAGACATCTGGTAGAAGTTCACTGATAGTCTAAGTTGAAAACAATAATTTTCCCCTTGTTTTTGTTTTTCTTTTTCCATTTCCCTACCTCGGTGGCTTGCAATAGTAATGCAGGCACATTGCTTTTGCTCTTTAAATGTTATTGCTCCGGGCAAATTTTCTAAACTTATGTATAGAGATATTTTTGTAATATTCTTTTATATGCAATTATCCTTTTCATTCTTTGGAGAATGGGACATATAAGACACTGTGGGTGGAAAGCAAGGGGATATTTTTTCGACTTTGGAGAGTCAAGGACCTATAATTACTCAAGTGAAAAATGGCTTAAGCTCTGTTACAGCTAAAGGCAAATAGAATCTAACGAGGTATCTGAATGGCTTAAGTAAGGTGAACAGAAGATGAAATTGGAGAGCAGAGTATTTTGGAATTTAGTTTTTTTAGGATTTTAATTTGTAAAGGATAGGAATATTTCTTTGAAAAATTAATAATAGGAGGCATTTCCTTTGGTGGTGTTTTTCATTGTAACTTTTGGGTTCATTTTGTAACTATAGGACAGTGGATTTGCAATGGGGGACTTATGGGGAGAGAGGCATCTTTACCCTTCTCCATACACTTTTGACCTCCTTCCCATGTTTCCAGTCCTTTTCCCCATCCTTTCTCCTTTCTTCCCACCTTCCTTTCTGCTTCCTCTCAGGAGAGGAGAATTTGCTAATCTGCTTGTTCAGAACCAAGGATATGAGGCTATTAACTGTGCTCTATTTTAGGGCAGGTTTGCTGTGTCAGAATCCAGGAGAGGACGCTCTTGCCCATCCGCCTCCTGGAGTAAACCCTAGCCGGGCTCGCTCTCTTGAGGCAGCTGACTGCCCCTTCTCTCCCCACCATTTGGCTAGGACACTAAGTCACTTGGTTAAGTCAGTAAGTAGGTAAGGGTCCCCTCTGTGCTCAGCCTTCTTGAGAGAGAAACAGAGAGTCAGAGGCCCCACTTCTGTACTTCCAATCCAGTTTATACCAAATAGTGCTACATAACCCTGTGCCTACCCAGATAATTTCAAATATTACAATGAAAGCTTTCCATCCATTTAACTTACTGAAATATTGTGTATACATTGGTCATCACTTATACTAAGTTTGGTTAAGCTGAAAAGAGTTGACGTGTGTAAGCAAACCTGAGGAAATAATACACAACGGATTCAAAGGATTTTTGAGATAGAAAGAAAGAGAAAAAGAAATGCACAGGGACTTCCCTGGTAGTAGTTAAGAATCCGCCTGCCAATGCAGGGGACATGGGTTCGAGCCCTGGGCCGGGAAGATCCCGCATGCCACGGTGCGCAAGCCACAACTACTGAGCCTGTGTGTCACAACTACTGAAGCCCGTGCTCCTAGAGCCCGTGCTCCATAACAAGAGAAGCCACTGCAGTGAGAAGCCCGCCCACTGCAATGAAGAGCAGCCCCTGCTCGCTGCAACTAGAGAAATCCTGTGCACAACAAAGAAGACCCAATGCAGTCAAAAATAAATAAATAAATTAAAAAAAAAAAAAAGAAATGCACAGTTCATGTGGCCAGACACGTGACTAGTGATGGATGTGTCAGCATTTTTGAAGGAGAGATGGAAGAATTAACTAAGGGCATAAAAAAGCATAGACTAACAAAGGGTTATAGGACCTGATATCTAGTTATAAAAACAAAAACAGGGGCCAAGCACTTTAACTTGGGCTGATTAGGGGATTTCCATGGGTAATTCCGGCAATACATGATTTTTCACCTTGTGTTCCGACTTTGGTTCTTAACTTGGTGTCAGATGCCACTCCACTGCAGTGTGTTTTTCTTTTTTCCACTGTTCCTTTCATGTAAACTCCTTAGTCAGGAACCCTGAGGCAAAAATCTGAGTGGCAGGATCCAGGATAACTGTTGAAGGACATCCAAAGCCACCAAATCTCACTCTGCCTTCTAAGAAGACTTCCTTTTTGTTCTGTTTTTTTTAAATTAATTTTTATTGGAGTATAGTTGATTTACAATGTTGTGTTAGTTTCTACTGCACAGCAAAATGAATCAGTTATACATATACATATATCCACTCTTTTTTACATTCTTTTCCTATATAGATCATTACAGAGTATTGAGTAGAGTTCCTTGTGCTGTACACTAGGTTCTTATCAGTTATCTATTTTATATATAATAGAGTGTATATGTCAATCCCAATCTTCCAATTTATCTTCCCCCTTTCCCCCTTGGTAACCATGTTTGTTTTCTACATCTGACTCTATTTCTGTTTTGTAAATAAGTTCATTTGTACCTTTTTTTAGATTCCACATATAAACAATATCATATGATATTTGTCTTTCTCTGTCTGACTGACTTCACTCAGTATGACAGTCTCTAGGTCCATCCATGTTGCTGCAAATAGCATTATTTAAGAAGACTTCCTTAACAATCTTTCCCTTTTCAATCTATTGTACTGGCTTCGACTCCCATTACTCTACAACATTACTCTGGATCCATCCTCTCTGCATGCCATGAATATTCCGCCTGGAAATAAAGATGACCTGTGATGCTTGGGATAGATACTGACTGCCTGAGCAAAACACCTAGCTGCAAATGAGCCCACAGCTGTAGTTGCTTGTGAGGGGTAAACTGTGAAGATACCTGGGGTCATCAAACATCATGAAGACAAGCAAGAGGAGCATCTCAGCTGTCTCTCTCCTTGACTGGAACTCAGTTAGTTTTAGTTTGCCCTCAATTCTATTGTCAGAAGAAGGGTCCTGTCCTCCTTGTCTCCTCCCACAAAGACAGGGTAGGTGGATACTTTCTATTGAATTATTTAAAGGACCCCAAGGTCAGAGATCTCTACCTGTTTTGCTCACTAATATGCCCCAAATGCCTAGAAATGTTCCTGGGACACAGTGAGCAGTCAGTATGTATCTGATAGTTTTATGTAATGTTAATCATTAGAACTTGAAGGCTATTTCTTACTGGTTCGACTGGGAATAAAACATAGATTAACGGCAAAAATAATGAAAGAATTTTTTTATTCAGTGATCTCTGATCAGTACAGAGGCAGTTTTTACTTTGGATTATTTATTTTGTCTTAGTTTGTTCAGGCTGCTCTAACAAAAAATCACAGACTGGGTAACTTACAGGCAACAGAAATTTGTTTTTCACAGTTCCGGAGGGTGGTGCCAGCATGGTTGGGCAAAGGCCCTCTTCCAGATTGCAGACTGCCAGTATCTCACTGTGTGCTCACGGGATGGAAGGGTCGAGGGATCTCTGATGGGTCTCTTTTATAACAATCCCATTCCTGAAGGCTCTACCCTCATGGCCCAAGCACCTCCCAAAGGCTCCACCTCCTAATACCATCCTCTTTGGGGTTAGAATTTTAACATATGAAATTTGGGGGAACACAAACATTCAGACCGTAGCAATTTCCTAACGTACTACTTACAATTCAATGAACCCATTGATGCTTTTTTTTTCTGTTTTAGCCACCTCCCCTGAGAACCTTGTAACAACAGAAGATCTGTCCTTCTCTTCATAATAGAGTACATGTCTCCAAAGAACTGAATTATTCTGCCTGTCAGATTCTTTGTTTCCTGCACTTGAATAGTAAAAGATGAAAATGATTAAAGTTTTGTTTTCAATTCTTTTAATAAAAGTCATGGATATTCTGCCACAACATTTTTTCAACAATTTAAAAAACAGTTATTTTTCATTCATGTCTTCAGGGAGATAAAATTCCAGTCATTGTAGTTGAACTTGAGTATTTCTAAGTCTTTTGAGCTATAGGTTGCCAAGTGATTTCTTGCTTTAAAGCCCTTAGTACAGTTGAAATGACTTTGTTTTAGTATAATCACTCCTTTAACATCTGTCTCCTCTTCTGGTTTGTAAGCTCCACGAGAGAGGATTGTATCTGTTTTGTTCAACACTATTTCCTGACACATTTTGTGTTCTCTAGAACCTAGAAAGCATCATGTGGAGTTACCACTGCAAATGGTTAGACAGTACTTATATATATGTGTGAGCATGTGTGTGTGTGTGTGTGTGTGTGTGTGTGTGTTTGCATTTTTGGAGAGTTCTCTTCTTTTTTTCTGAGCTTATCCCTAAATTCAGTAGGACTTTAAAAATTGGTCTTACATATAATGATATACTGTAGTAAAAGATGCTGGACACGAGTTCAAAATAGTAGCAATAATAATAATAACAACAACAATTACTATTTATTGAGTGCATATTATGTGACTGGAACAGTTCTAAGCTCTTTAAATGTAATCCTCACTATAATATTTTGAGAGCAGTACTGTAATTGATAACATTTGCAGATGAGAAACTAAAAGATGGGAAAATTAAAACTTTTTCAAACGTGACACAACTAGTTGGTAATTGAGGTGAAATTTGCACCCAGTGTAGATTTTGTACCTTTAACAGCTATCCCTCCCTGGGCGTTGAATCTTTCTCTGCTTCACGCTAATGGTGTGAATCTCAGTTAATCCTTGGACATAGTTTTCTCAACTTGAAATTATAATGATTATCTCAGACTTGTGGAGAGAATTTGGTGATATAATTTATAAACTTTTTGGAGATTGCAAAATGATGTCAGTTTATACAGGGTAGCCTATGATAATTATTCATGTTTACTCAGTTCAGTGCTTCACTGATCTATCTGTTGATCAGAAGTTGCTGAATACAAATATTCTTCCATTACTGGTATTGTTAATACGTGTTTTACTATCAGTCGAGCCAATAAGAAATAGCTTGAAATAACGAAAACAATTAATTAGTGGGCATTACTAACAGAATGGGCGAATGCAACAAACCTGACCTCCCAACAAATTTTTGAAAATGAATTTAGAAATAAGGAATAAATCCTTAGCCATACTGGAAAAAAAGATGTCATTAGGAAAACAGAAATGTTTACATACATCTAAAAGATAGAAATCTGACAGGATTGAATTGAGGAAGGAAAATTGGCTGAAAGGTAGACACTAGATATAATGGCTGATATGGTGAGATTAGTTCTGGAGACTCTTCTATCTCATAATCAATGAAAATAACAAGGAATAAGGAGCCAAGGATTAGGGTGACTGCTTAGAGATGGAATGTAAAACAGTCAAGCAGGTTGGTCCTGCTTCCACCCCTTCTACACAAACAAACACAAACATTCACACACCCACACACCCACACACACACAGGGCCAAGCAGTAAACAGTTCGGCATCTGCTTTCAGACTGAAGAAGTCAGTATGAATAACTGGGTCACAGAGGCAATACAGCCTTCCAGGTGGCTGGCAACACCCAAAAGGAATGGAAAAATCCTAATAGAGACAGCTGGAAGATTCTGTGCTGGCAGATTCCAACCCTCTCCACTGCAACAGTGGAAGCACTCAGGAATAAATTTAAAAAGCGTCCACAGTCAGGGAAAGAGGAATTCGCAAATGGGAAGATAAGCCTGCAACCAAGACTAGCAAAACACACAGGGAAAAAACAATTTTGTTACAGAGAGGGTCCAAATAGGACAGCAATAAGGAAAAACGAACAAATAAAAAGCACAGATATTGAAAAGAAAGCAAGGAAAGGATCATTAACTATAGGTGATATGATTGCTTTTATTGAAAATTCAAGAGCAGTTAAGCGACAGACCAGTCGAGTTAATAAACAAGTTCACCAGATAAAAGATTACTAAAGGATTTAAAATAACACCCTGTACATGGTAAGTACTATGTAAATCTTACCCTTTTATACAGCAGTGACCAATAGAAAATGCAAGTTAAAAAAACTGTTTACAAAACCTCAGTGTAAGATCTTTAAAAGAAAAGCATAAGTGTTACCGAAGGACATAATGAAGATGTAATAAATGGAATGATAAACCATGTTTAAGAATGAGAAGAATAAATATTGTAAAGATATTGTCTTCCTGAATTCTTCTATAAATTCGGTGAAATCTCAATCCAAAATCATACCAGAATTGTTTCTTGAAATTTACAAATTAATCCCAAAATGTATCTAAGAGATTAAGTGAGTGGTCATGGGGCCCATCAAGAACAGCCACCCCAGTTCAAAGAACTAAGAATTCTAGATAGGACATGAAAAAATCTATTTCAGTGCATTGCTGAGCTAGCAAAAAATCAAAGGATATGCTCAGAGATTTAACCAAATAAAGTGAAAGCAATACTCCATGGAGAGAAGTAAAGCCTGAAATTGGTGTCTGCCCTAAGGGGATCTGTCCAACCAGGAGAAACTTGAGCTTCCATTTTATAGCCCATGAGAGAAAAGGACCGACACAAAAGCAAGTACTCACTTAAATTCACTAGTGAAGAATCAGGAGTCAAGTTGGAGATGAGTTAATGGAAACCAACCCCTCCACACATACATGCATCTGAAATACAAGAAGGCTACACTCTCATTATGAGGGTGAACTGCAAAAAACAAACAAATTAAAAAACAAGCAAACAAAACAAAAACAAAAAAACCCCTCCTCAGAAAAAGAATGACTTATTATAGGAAATGAGGGGAGAGAGGGAAAATAATCTCCACTGAGAATTCATAACCATAAACCAGCTTTCAAACACATTTGCTACATTTAGTCCTCAAAACCTCAAACCGAGAATTTGTTTTAAAGCGATAACATCAGTTGCCTCTAATAAACAAAAAAGAGAACCTCTGTGGAAGAAAGTAACTTGAACACAGATGCCAGAGAAGACCCATAGATGAATTGCTCGGCACTGGAAGTCATGGGAGAAATCACATACACACACACACACACACACACACACACACACACCATGCACGCACAAATGAGGAACCTGGTTGCCACAAGTAAAACCCAGTGGAAACAAAAGGCAATAATCTGCTAGTATGTAGTGTTTTTGTTTTGTTTTTGTTTTCCTGTGCTTGGAAATATGGAAACATGATAGAAAAGGGAAATGGAAGCAGGGACACCTAGGATGGATCAAGAAATATGTATTAATTACATATCCGTTGGGAATTCAGGTGCCCTGAGTAATACAATGAAGACATCTTTGCTTTCAAAGAGATTATAGTCGAGCTAAAGAAATAATAATGCACATGTTAAAATAACATATAAGTCAGAGATATGAGCCCCAAAAAGATGTAGCATGGACCACTGTGGCCTGCAAGGCTCAGAAGAAGCAGGTTGAAGAACTTCAGTTGTGCCCAGAAGAAATAGGATTTGCATAGTATCAGAGAAGTGGAGGGATTTTTCAGGAAGTAGGAGGAAACACAAAGATGGAAATTCTACAGCGAATACAGATAGGCTCTTAAACTATCACCAGATACTTCCACAGAAAAGAATGGCAAGAAAATGCTTCTAAAGGAAGAAAATCGGCAGCACCCAGGAAACAGACTAGAAGAGAGGAAAAACACATGTATATACAGTGCTATAAAGCAAACTAATTAATTGATCAATTAAAGCCTGCTTATAAAATAAGTAAATAATGAAAAAATGACCACCAGCTCATTGTAAAAACAAGGCTCTGTTATCCAACTGTGTAAGTGGGAAGAACGGTCAGTTGGAAGTGAAGACCCAAAATTCTCTTCCTAGCTTTACCACTGCCCAGCCTTGAAATTCAAATTATTTGGGATTCAGCTTTAATATTTGAAAATTGGGGGAGGGGGTGTGTCCATGGAGGAGGGCAGGTTAATGCATGATCTTATTCATGCTGCAGCACTACCTTCAATTCTGCAAACCTACAAACGCCACAACTCTACAAATGGAATGATGAGTGTGGTATTTCCTTCAATGCCCAGAAGAGGGCACTCACACTGACAACTGAAATTTACTAAAGTAACTGTAATCCCCCTCTTTCGCTGGCTCAGACTGAGCTTCATTACCCAAGAAATCCACGGGGTGGCAATAACACTGAGTGAAAAGTAAATTCACAGTTGAATTCTAACAGGCTTCTTCAGTGGCTAATGTTGACACATTTCTCTTCCCCCGCCTTTATGATGTCACCAAGGCCAGAGAAGCTGGGAGAACAAAGGCTGTCCCAGTCCTGCGAAGGAGACTTTACCGTCCTCATCCTCATTTTACATAAGAAACTAGGAAGAGAGAAATATTATCTAAGGTAGCAGAAATAGTAAGTGACCCAGCCAGAATTCAAAATTCAAAATTTGACCATGGTCAAAGTCCATGGTGCCTTCGCCACACTTGCTGGGGGAGCTGAAGAAAACCGATTTGATTGACAAAGGGACCTTCCTTCCTAACCACTCTTCACTGATACAGAAATGAGATGTTTGCTCTTTTCTTTATAACTAAGGGGCACTTAAAATATTTGATTCCGTCTGAGCACAGGACAATACATATAACTTTCCCAGACACTATTAAATAGTGTAGTGATTGCTATAGCAATTTTCAACTTTAGGGTTTATTTGAATCACTCATATTTCTTTCCTGCCACTTAGATGGAGCAGGAATACTTTTTTTCATTGGCCGTAAATTTAATCAAGGCACTGTGAGTTACACATAACAGAATTTCATTCAAACTTGGCTAAAGGGGAAAAAAAGGATAATTTTTCAGCGGAATAAAGGTGCATTTCAAAGAATCCAAAGACGAGAAGTTTCTTTAGGTGATACAGAAGGTTTAGAGTCAAGAACCAGAAAACCATTAGGAATTATGGCAATTGCCGTCATACTCATTCTCTCTTTCTCTCCAGGTTCTCTAGCCCATGGATTTCTTGGCATGTCTGGGCTACTGCCTCTTTCTAATGACTGGCTTTGTCTTCTTCTCTAGACGCCACAGCTCCTGGGTTCACACACCCTCAGCTCCAGTGGCTAGCAGAGACTGGCCCACATCTTTCAATCCAGATTCCTAACCTCTGAGAGAAAGAATCCAACTTGGTTGGGCTATGGCTATGGCGTAAGTAATTAAGCGCAAACAAGGGTGATGATTATCTAAGAGGGATGTTCTGAGCCAAGCAGCCACCCTAGAAAATGTATGTTACCAGTGGCTAAGTAACTTTCTGGGGAATTTGAAAGAATATCAGGATGAAATTCTAAGCCATTTGGCATTTCCACACGTCCCCGTATGCTAATGGTGATAACTCTCAAACCATAATTTGGGATACAGATTTTGATAATTTTTCAGGATATTTAAAGTTAGATCAAAATTAGAAAATTTGAAAATTTTCACTTACAATATCTATACCTCAGCCTACCCATTTAAAAATGGATTGTAAAAATTAAGATGTACTTTGATGATAGATCAAGTAGCAATACACTTAAAATGACAAAAGAGTAATTTAAATTTGACATACAGAAAGACTTCTGTCTAAGGGTGGGTCACTGAAATAGGTTGTCATTTACAGCAAACACATCTTTCCTGGAGAATGACCCTCAAATAATAAAGTGGATCTAGCAAGGATATTTAATATCCTGATTAGAACCAAGTCAGTGAAAAAAAATTTTTAAGTGACACCCTTAAGTTTTAACAACCAACATTTAGTCTATTTAGCAAAAGAGAATGTAAAAGTTAATCAATACGTTACAAATGTGCGCTGTTATCAAAAGCTAAATTAAATGCTGTTTATACTCTACATCAGTGATTTTCAAAGTGTAGTGCACTTCAGAATTGCCTGGAAGTCTTGTTAAAACAAGAATTGCTGCCTGTCCCTCCTCCTCCAGTTTCCGATTGTCTAGGTCTGTCTAGGGTCTGATAATTTATAATTTGCATTTCTAAAAGTTCCCAGATGGCATTGATGCTGCTGGTTTAGGGATTGCGCTTTGAAACTTCCTGCTCTAAACTCAGGACAGAAGAACCATTTCTTCTTCCTTCCTTCCTCCCTTCTTTTCTTTCTGTTTCTTTCTTTCTTTCCTTCTTTTCTTTCCTTCTCCTTTCCTTCCTTCCTCCCTCCCTCCCTTCTTCCCTCCCTGCCTCCTTCCTTCTTTCCTTCCTTCCTTCCTTCCTTCCTTCCTTCCTTCCTTCCTTCCTTCCTTCCTTTCCTTCTCACATATTTTTTGGTGTATGTGAGAACATGTAAGTTTTCCTCCCTTAGCAAATTTCAACCATCCGATACAGGTGTTGTCACTATAGTCACCATGTTATACATTAGATCCTCAGACCTTATTCAGTTAGAGCTGAAAGCTTGCACCCTTTTACCAACCTCTCCCTATTTCCCCCATGCCCAGCCCCTGTCAACCACTTTTCTACTCTGTTTTCTCTTCCATAGGTTGCCTTTTCATTTTGATGGTTTCCTTTGCTGTGCAGAAGCTTTTTAGTTCAGTGTAGTCCCACTGATTTATTTTTGCCTTTGCTTTTGGTGTCAAATCCAAAAATTTATTGCCAAGACTGATGTCAAGAAGCTTTGAGAACTTTAAGAACTCTTGTTCTAAGCTCAGAACAGAAGACCCATCTCTAACTAATATTTTTCTGGGTTCATGCAGAGTTATACCAAACACAACCAAAGGCACCAAAAACTGTAAGCAAACAAAAAAAACCAGGAAAATATTTTACTGGCTTACTTCTCAGGGTCCTGGTTTATCCCAATTGCAGATGTAGATAACGGTGGTTGGGAGAGTTAAATCTATAGACACGTTCACAAATGACATCTCATAAGCTCTCAAAGATGAATGAAAGCTCAAAAGCTGTAGTCAAGGCTAGTGCTAGACAAAATGAAAGACAAAGAAATATGTGTTCAGATTGTCACATGTTTGTGAAGGATCATGGTATAATGGAATCATTGCAGATTTTGTTGTCAGGCTATCCAGAGTTTAAGACCTAGATCTGCCATTTACCAAGTATGCAATCTGGTATACTGGTTTTCATAATACCTATTAAAAGTGATGTTGAGAACACTATCAGGTAACATATATTAAAATGTCTAGCACATAGTAGGCATTCAAAAATAACAGCCACCATATATTAGAGTCCTATTATGTGCAAGGCACTCAACTAGGTGCATTAGCTTGTCTAATCCTCATAAGAGCCCCTTGAGTTGTCATCATCATCATCACCATCATCATTCCCACTTCGCAAACAAGAAAACAGAATCCCAAGTCACTTAGGCAAAAAGTCAAAGCAAACCCCCAACAGCTTGAGACCAAATGCTTACCTTTTTTTTTTTTAAGCTTTTTTTTTTTTTTAATATCTCCACCTTTATTTCCCAAAGATGTCTTAAACTTTTTAAATTTTATTTTATTTTTTGGCTACGTGACATGCGGGATCTTCCCTGACCAGGGATCGAACCCGGGCCCCCTGCAGTGGAAGCGTGGAGTCTTAACCATTGGACCACCAGGGAAGTCCCCAATGCTTGCCTTTCTACAAAGATGAGTTGTCTAATCCCCCTTATCATTCTCTTCCCAAGTTCCCTGGCTGCAGTTATGAACCAGATGTTCTTATGCGAGAACAATTTCCTCATTTAGTTGCTTTCCCATACCTTGCCTTTAACTTTCCTCTCTCTAAGTAATGTTCACTACTCTCATATCTTAATTCATCAAGATCTTGTTGGCAGACCTAATTAGGGAAAACTAAGATGTGAGGAAATTTTATTTTTCATAATCTAGTCTCCAGCTTCTTCCTACATTGCTTGAGTAACTCTTTAGTCTATCTGCTATTAGAGTCTGCTACCAGTCGGGAAAAATCTGACCCTGTACTTCTACACCATATAGTTGCTCATCCTCTCTGACTATGCGGTACAAAGGAGTCTGTTTTATGGCATAAACTAGTTTGTATGGTACTGTCAGTGATATAAATGATAACAACCTTTCTGGTCTATTTGATCACCTGCCTTTGAATAGCTGTTTTGATTTTTTTGTTGCATTATTCATTTGATTCTGCTTAGATACATTGTACAGTTGCTCCAGCAATTATGTCCCTAAATAATAACAGTAACTTACATCTTTACTGTCACAATGTTCACATACAATATTGCATAAAGCTCTTTATTGTCTCTGGTAGGTGGGTCTTCAGAACACCCCTTTACTCCACACTTGACATTCAGAGACTACTGTGCTGTGTGGAGCAGAGACACCCTGTCATTATTAACTTAGTTTTATGAGGTACTCCTAAGTTATTCAAGTCTTTTACACTCGTTTACAAGCTGCTCTTGGAGCAATACTGAGAAATGGGTCAGCATTGTCATGGATTTTACAGATTGAAAGAAGAGGTCTCAGTTTACAGGTTATTTTCTGAAGGACTGACAATCAATGCAAAGTCTTTCTTATAAACAGAATCTAGAATCTCTTTTGCCTTTTGGTCATGAACATTGTAATTGGCCAGCAGGCGTTAATAAAATAATGTTATTTTCTTAGTGATCTTGGAATTGCTTGGACTTTTATTAAATCTCCACAATATGTGAGTTGTTACACAGATTACAACTCTGACACATAGTAAGATGGATAAGTGACACAATATGTCAAATGTATAATGGCCCATGTATATTGTCTATAGTGTGTTGTAGATTTTAATTTGGGTGCTTAGGTGTGGTAAGATATTCACATCAGGCTCTTCTCTTCATCAATGTCATTTTGATCCCTTCCCCGCCCTGCCCCGTGACGATAATAATCATAATCAATTACAAAGATGCCACAGGGTCTGCTTCTAGGCCTTCTCCTTCTGCTCCAAGTCCACTTCAGCGGTGCCTATCTCTGTGATTTTCTTCCATAGCAGTTGATAGTTGAATAAATTTTAAAACCTGTATTTGATTTGTAATGACAGAAAAGTGTATTTGAGTGTATGGTATACATATACATATACAAACATTGTAAATGTATATAAAAAGCCAGAAAGGATAAAAAGCATGTCTTAAAAATTATTCTAACTTTTTTTAAGTAGATAATTTCAAACATTCAGAAAGGCTGCAACTATAAGAATAATGCAAAAAAAATCCACATACCTTTACTCAGGTTTGCTTAATAACATTTTACCCCATTTGCTTTGTCACTCTCTCTCTTTTTGCCTGAACCGTTTGAGGGTAAGTTACAGCCATCATGGCCTTTTACCCCTAAACTTTTCAGTGTGTCTTTCCTAAGAATCACAACACTCTCTTACATAACGACAACTCAATTATCAACTTCAGGACATCTAACACTGACACAGTACTTATCTAATCTACTGTCCGAATTCCAATGTCGTGAATTAAACCAACAGTGTGTTTTACAGCATTTTTTGCCCCCCTAGCACACATAACCAGTCTAGTGCTGTATTTCATGTCTCTTTAGACTCCTTTTTTTTTTTTTAATTAGTTTATTTATTTATTTATTTTTGGCTGTGTTGGGTCTTCATTGCTGTGCACGGGCTTTCTCTAGTTGCAACAAGCAGGGGCTACTCTTTGTTGTGGTGCACGGGCTTCTCATTATGGTGGCTTCTTTTGTTGCAGAGCACAGGCTCTAGGAGCTCGGGCTTCAGTAGTTGTGGCACGCAGGCTCAGTAGCTGTGGCTCACGGGCTCTAGAGCACTGGCTCAGTAGTTGTGGCGCATGGGCTTAGTTGCTCCACAGCACATGGGATCTTCCCGGACCAGTGCTCAAACCCATGTCCCCTGCAGGTGGATTCTTAACCACTGTGCCACCAGGGAAGTCACCAAAAGACTTTTAAAATGGCTGTGGTTCAAGATCTGATAAGAGTTCATTTGATAAGAAATTCAGTTATTTTTGTGGCATACAACAATTTAAGACAATAATTGGATAATGAGGATATTGATAAATTTCTCTGAACTTCAATTTCTGGAATACCTATATCAGAAAACTTATATCCATATATATATAACCTAAGAAGGTTTATTATCACTTCTTATTTGACAATGTTTCCCATGTAATTTAACATGCCAAATAAACTTAATTAGTTTAACATCTCCTTTATAAGGTGAGAGACAAATCTTTTGGGAATTTCCAGGGGCCCTCTGGGAAATCTCAAAGTTAGTTTGAGGTCAAAAAGACTCCATTTAGATTTGATCTGGGAAGTTGTAAAAAATGTCAAAAGGTTTGAACATTTGACTAAATAGGATCACAAGTCATTATGAAATAATGCTTATTTAGCAGGAGTGACAATAGAAGATATTAAAAGCAAATACGGAAGGTTACATTGTTGTGAACAAAATTTAGCTCTTTTAGTATTGAGAAGACTCAGTTCTCCAAGGTAATCAAAGATCTAATAAATAAAACATGAAGCACAGGAAATTATTTTGGTAAGACACAAAATCTTTGCTTTCCTGGCAGATTACCCAAAAGGCAACAAAACAAAAACAAAAACAAAAAGCTTTCCCCATCTCCTATCAAGAGCAGACTAATAGTCCAATAAAACTGTCTTTTTAACAGAAACAAAAACATATTCTAATTCTGCACCAGTGTACTTTTGATATTAAGGCTCATTCTTTAAAACTATAATTCCGATCATAGCCAGCTTGACCACACATAAAATTCATTTCCAGGATTCCTTTTCCACAAACCTTCTACAAGGTTTTTTTGTATCCCCTCAGGTTTTGTCTTATATTTGTCCTTACTCATTCTTCATCAGCCAGTCATTCCACTTCTGGACAAAATTACTTTCTTTTCCTCTTAACAGAAGTATGTTCTTTATACCTTTCCTTATCCTAAAAACATATTCTTAGAACTACCATACGACTCAGCAATCCCACTACTGGGCATATACCCTGAGAGAACCATAATTCAAAAAGAGTCATGTACCACAATGTTCATTGCAGCTCTATTTACAATAGCCAGGACATGGAAGCAACCTAAGTGTCCATTGACAGATGACTGGATAAAGAAGATGTGGCACATATATACAATGGAATATTACTCAGCCATAAAAAGAAACGAAATTGAGTTATTTGTAGTGAGGTGGATGGACCTAGAGTCTGTCCTACAGAGTGAAGTAAGTCAGAAAGAGAAAAACAAATACCGTATGCTAACACATATATATGGAATCTAAAAATAAAAAATAAAAATGGTTCTGAAGAACCTAGGGGCAGGACAGGAATAAAGATGCAGACATAGAGAATGGACTTGAGGACACGGGGAGGGGGAAGGGTAAGCTGGGACGAAGTGAGAGAGTGGCATGGACATATATACACTACCAAACATAAAATAGATAGCTAGTGGGAAGCAGCCGCATAGCACAGGGAGATCAGCTCAGTGCTTTGTGGCCACCTAGAAGGGTGGGATAGGGAGGGTGGGAGGGAGACACAAGAGGGAGGAGATATGAGATATATGTATACGTATAGCTGACTCACGCTGTTATACAGCAGAAACTAACACACCATTGTAAAGCAATTATTTTCCAATAAAGATGTTAAAAAAATAAATAATAATTAATGACAGTAATGCAATATAACTCCTTGAATAAAATAAGAATCTATAAAAAAAATTCTACTTTCCTTACCTACTTTTTATACACAGTTGTTTTCTTTCACTCTTATTACTTCTAGAGTTTTTAATTAAATGTATTGATTAGAATTCTTAACCCTTAGAAACCTTAGCTTCTAGTGAAAACCGAGAGGTAAGCAATTATGGGCTGGTTGTTACACCAGCATTCTGTGCACCGGCAAATTTATAAATGCTCAGTAATTTCTAGAAGTACACTCTTTCTCAGTCAACTTTTTAATGTGGCAGAAGACATGTTTACTATTAGACCCAAACATCTTTAATTCCTCTGTAATAAGAATCCAAAAGTAGATGAACTTATATTCAGTTATTAACACTTCAGTGTTATATTTTATTTGGAAATGATCTAGATATTCAATGACTATCCATCATTTAACTTAACTTTAAGGTTTCAAGCTAACAAAAAGATTTTGGAAACTATTTTTAAACAATTATGTTTAGATTACTCATGAAAATTTCACAAGACATTAAACAGCTAGCCATCTTCTTAAGTTATTTTTCTTGCTGACAGATTCAGGAACAGTGATAACATGGGCTTATTTGACTTTTAGTAAACCTAGGTAGAATAAAAGTTGTATGTTTGCATTATATTTAATGTGAATAGTTCTGAAGACATGTTCATTTTAACTAAACCAACAAAACTTCAAGTAGCTTTTATTTATTGAAGATTATCCTGTATCACTTGAACTTGAAACACTTTTGGGTTAGTTTCTATATTTCTGAGAGAATACTTGATTTGTATAAACACTTATTTTTCATCAAGCTAATTAAATAGAGCTCTTTTACAAATTAATTTTGGCAATACCCTCTACGGTAGAAAAATCACACATCTATCCATATGTATATAAATATACATAAACATACAGACAGGTACAGAGATCTTATAGTTTTTTTAATTAATTAATTTTATTTTATTATTTATTTTTTTCTGTATTGGGTCTTCATTGCTGCGCGCAGGCTTTCTATCATTGCGGCGAACAGTGGCTACTCTTCGTTGCGGTGCATGGGCTTCTAATTGCGGTGGCTTCTCTTGTTGCGGATCATGGGCTCTAGGCGCACGGCTTCAGTAGTTGTGGCACATGGGCTCAGTAGTTATGGCTCACGGGCTCTAGAGCGCAGGCTCAGTAGTTGTGGCACACAGGCTTAGTTGCTCCACAGCATGTGGGATCTTCCCGGACCAGGGCTCAAACCCATGTCCTCTGCACTAGCAGGTGGATTCTTAACCACTGTGCCACCAGGGAAGTCCCAGAGATCGTATAGTTTTAATTTTTAAATTACAGCCATGAGAGAGGATTGGTTCAAGATGGCAGAGTAGAAGGACGTGCGCTCACTCCCTTTTGTGAGAGCACCAGAATCACAACTGCTGAACGATCATCAACATTAAGACTCTGGAACTCACCAAAAAAAGATACCCCACATCCAAAGACAAAGGAGAAGCCGCAATGAGATGGTAGGAGAGGTGCAATCACAATAAAATCAAGTCCCATAACTGCTGGGTAGGTGACTCACAAACTGGAGAACACTTATACCACAGAAGTCCATCCACTGGAGTGAAGGTTCTGAGCCCCACATCAGGCTTCCCAACCTGGGGGTCCGGCAATGGGAGGAGGAATTCCTAGAGTATCAGACTTTGAAGGCTAGTGGGATTTGACTGCAGGACTTCGACGGGACTTGGGGAAACAGGGACTCCACTCTTGGACGGCACACACAGGGTAGTGTGCGCATCAGGACCCAGGGGAGGGAGCAGTGACCCCATAGGAGACTGAACAGGACCTACCTGCTAGTGTTGGAGGGTCTCCTGCAGGGGTGGGCGGTGGCTGTGGCTCACCATGGTGACAAGGACCATGGCAGCAGAAGTTCTGGGAAGTACTCCTTGGCGTGAGCCCTCCCAGAGACCGCCATTAGCCCCACCAAAGAGCTGGAAAGGCTCAGTGCTGGGTCACCTCAGACCAAAAAACCAACAGGGTGGTTACCCAGCCCGACCCATCAGCAGACAAGCAGATTAAAGTTTTACTGAGCTCTGCCCACCAGAGCAACACCCAGCTCTACCCACCACCAGTCCCTCCCATCAGGAAGCTTGCACAAGCCTCTTAGATAGCCTCATCCACCAGAGGGCAGACAGCAGAAGCAAGAAAAACTACAATCCTGCAGCCTGTAGAAGGAAAACCACATTCACAGAAAGACAGACAAAATGAAAAGGCAGAGGACTTTGTACCAGATGAAAGAACAACATAAAACCCCAGAAAAACAACTAAATGAAGTGGAGATAGGCAACCTTCCAGAAAAAGAATTCAGAATAATGATAATGAAGATGATCCAGGACCTCGGAAAAAGAATGGAGGCAAAGATCAAGAAGATGCAAGAAATGTTTAACAAAGACCTAGAAGAATTAAAGAACAAACAAACAGAGATGAACAATACAATAACTGAAATGAAAAATACACTAGAAGGAATCAATAGCAGAATAACTGAGGCAGAAGAATGGATAAATGACCTGGAAGACATAATGGTGGAATTCACTGCCATGGAACAGAATAAAGAAAAAAGAATGAAAAGAAATGAAGACAGCCTAAGAGACCTCTGGGACAACATTAAATACATCAACATTCGCCTTATAGGGGTCCCAGAAGGAGAAGAGAGAGAGAAAGGACCTGAGAAAATATTTGAAGAGATTATAGTCAAAAACTTTCCTAACATGGCCAAGTAAATAGCCACCCAAGTCCAGGAAGCACAGAGAATTCCAGGCAGGATAAATCCACGGAGAAACATGCTGAGACACATAGTAATCAAATTGACAAAAATTAAAGACAAAGAAAAATTATTGAAAGCAACAAGGGAAAAATGACAAATGACATAAAAGGAAACTCCCATAAGGTTAACCGCTGATTTCTCAGCAGAAACTCTACAAGCCAGAAGGGAGTGGCATGATATATTTAAAGTGATGAAAGGGAAGAAACTACAACCAAGATTACTCTACCCGGCAAGGATCTCATTCAGATTCGATGGAGAAATCAAAAGCTTTACAGACAAGCAAAAGCTAAGAGAATTCAGCACCACCAAACCAACTCTACAGTAAATGCTAAAGGAACTTCTCTAAGTGGGAGACACAAGAGAAGAAAAGGACCTAAAAAACAAACCCATAACAATTAAGAAAATGTTAATAGGAACATACATAGCAATAATTACTGTAAATGTGAATGGATTAAATGCTCCAACCAAAAGACACAGGCTTGCTGAATGGATATAAAAACAAGACCCATATATATGCTGTCTACAAGAGACCCACTTCAGACCTAGGGACACATACAGACTGAAAGTGAGGGGATGGAAAAAGATACTCCATGCAAATCAAAAGAAAGCCGGAGTAGCAATACTCATATCAGATAAAAGAATTTAAAATAAAGAATGTTATAAGAGACAAGGAAGGACACTACATAATAATCAAGGTATAATCTGAGAAGAAGATATAGTAATTATAAATATATATGCCCCAAACTTAGGAGCACCTCAATACATAAGGCAACTGCTAACAGCTATAAAAGAGGAAATCGACAGTAACACCATAATAGTGGGGGACTTTAACACCTCACTTACACTAATGGACAGATCATCCAGACAGAAAATTAATAAGGAAACACAAGTTTTAAATGACACAATAGACCAGATAGATTTAATTGATATTTATAGGACATTCCATCCAAAACAGCAGATTACACTTTCTTCTCAAGTGCACACGGAACATTCTCCAGGATTGATCACATCTTGGATCACAAATCAACCCTCGGTAAATTTAAGAAAGTTGAAATCATGTCAAGCATCTTTTCCGACCACATTGCTATGAGATTAGAAATCAATTACAAGGAAAAAAAATGTAAAAAACACAAACACATGGATGCTAAACAATATGTTACTAAGTAACCAAGAGATCACTGAAGAAATCAAAGAGGAAATCAAAAAATACCTAGAGGGACTTCCCTGCTGGCACAGTGGTTAAGAATCCGACTGCCAATGCAGGGGACACGGGTTCAAGCCCTGGTCTGGGAAGATCCCACATGCTATGGAGCAGCTAAGCCCATGCGCCACAGCTACTGAGCCCACGTGCCACAACTACTGAAGCCCACGCACCTAGAGCCCATGCTCCACGGCAGTAGAAGCCACCGCAATGAGAAACCCACGCACTGCAATGAAGAGTAGCCCCTGCTCGCTGCAAATAGAGAAAGCCCGTGCGCAGCAGCGAAGACCCAATGCAGCCAAAAATAAATAAATAAATAAATTTATATATATATATAAAAAATACCTAAAGATAGATGACAATGAAAACATGACAATCCAAAACCTATAGGATGCAGCAAAAGCAGTTCTAAGAGGGAAGTTTATAGCAATACAAGCCTACCTCAGTAAACAAGAAAAATCTCAAATAAACAATCTAACCTTACATCTAAAGGAACTAGAGAAAGAAGAACAAACAAAACCCAAAGTTAGTAGAAGGAAAGAAATCATAAAGATCAGAGTAGAAATAAATGAAATAGAAACAAAGAAAACAATAGCAAAGATCAATAAAACTAAAAGCTGCTTCTTTGAGAAGATAAACAAAATTGATAAACCTTTAGCCAGACTCATCAAGAAAAAGAGGGAGAGGACTCAAATCAATAAAATTAGAATTGAAAAAGGAGATGTTACAATGGACATCGCAGAAATACAAAGCGTCCTAAGAGACTACTACAAGCAACTCTATGCCAATAAAATGGACAACCTGGAAGAAATGGACAAACTCTTAGAAAGGTATAACCTTCCAAGACTGAATGAAGAAATAGAAAACATGATCAGACCAATCACAAGTAATGAAATTGAAACTGTGATTAAAAATCTTCCAACAAACAAAAGTCCAGGACCAGATAGCTTCACAGGTGAATTCATCAAACATTTAGAGAAGAGCTAACACCCATCCTTCTCAAACTCTTCCAAAAAATTGCAGAGGAGGGAACACTCCCAAACTCATTCTATGAAGCCACCTGATACCAAAACCAGATTGAGATACTACAAAATAAAAGAAAATTACAGACCAATATCACTGATGAACCTAGATGCAAAAATCCTCAACAAAATACTAGCAAACAGAATCCAATAACACATTAAAAGGATCATACACCATGATCAAGTGAGACTTATCCCAGGGATGCAAGGATTCTTCAATATATGCAAATCAATCAACATGATACACCATATTAACAAATTGAAGATGAAAAACCATGTGATCATCTCAATAGATGCAGAAAAAGCTTTTGACAAAATTCAACACCCATTTATGACAAAAACTTTCCAGAAAGTGGGCATAAAGGGATGCTACCTCAACATAATAAAGGCCATATATGACAAACCCACAGCAAACGTCATTCTCAATGGTGAAAAACTGAAAGCATTTCCTCTAAGATCAGGAACAAGAAAAGGATGTCCACTCTCACCACTATTATTCAACATAGTATTGGAAGTCCTAGCCACGGCAATCAGAGAAGAAAAAGAAATAAAAGGAATACAAATTGGAAAAGAAGAAGTAAAACTGTCACTGTTTGCAGATGACATGATACTATGTATAGAAATCCTAAAGATGCCACCAGAAAACTACGAGAGCTAATCAATGAATTTGATAAAGTTGCAGGGTACAAAATTAATGCACAGAAATCTCTTGCATTCTTTCATGTTTGGTAATTACAATCATTGTTGCTTCTGTTGTGGTCATCCATTTACAATGTTTGGTGTCAGTTTATTTATCTCTCGTAAAAATAAAATACAGTGTGTGTGTGTGGGAAAAAAAAATGAAATCTCTTGCATTCCTATACACTAACAACAAAAGATCAGAGAAATTAAGGAAACATTCCCATTCACCACTGCAACAAAAAGAATAAAATACCTAGGAATAAACCTACCTAAGGAGGTAAGAGACCTGTACTCAGAAAACTATAAGACACTGATGAAATAAATCAAAGATGACACAAACAGATGTAGAGATATACAATGTTCTTGGATTGGAAGAATCAATATTGTGAAAATGGCTATATACCCAAAGCAATCTACAGATTCAATGCAATCCCTATCAAATTACCAGTGGCATTTTTTACAGAACTAGAACAAAAAAATCTTAAAATTTGTGTGGAGACAAAAAAGACCCTGAATAGCCAAAGCAGTCTTGAGGGAAAAAAACGGAGCTGGAGTAATCAGACTCCCTGACTTCAGACTACACTACAAAGCTACAGTAATCAAGACAATATGGTACTGGCACAAAAACAGAAATATAGATCAGTGGAACAGGATAGAAAGCCCAGAGACAAACCCAATCACCTATGGTCAACTAATCTATGACAAAGGAGGCAAGGATATACAATGGAGAAAAGACAGTCTCTTCAGTAAATGGTGCTGGGAAAACTGGACAGCTACATGTGAAAGAGTGAAATTAGAACACTCCCTAACACCATACACAAAAATAAACTCAAAATGGATTAGAGACCTAAATGTAAGACCAGACACTATAAAACTCTTAGAGGAAAACATAGGAGGAACACTCTTTGACATAAATCACACCAAGATCCTTTTTGACCCACCTCCCAGAGAAATGGAAATAAAAACAAAAATAAACAAATGGGATCTAATGAAACTTCAAAGCTTTTGCAAAGCAGACTACAAACAAGACGAAAAGACAACCCTCAGAATGGGAGAAAATATTTGCAAACGAATCAACGGACAAAGGATTGATCTCCAAAATATATAAACAGCTCATGCTGCTCAATATTAAAAAACAAACAACCCAATCAAAAAATGGACAGAAGACCTAAATAGACATTTCTCCAAAGAAGACATACAGATGGCCAAGAGGCACGTGAAAAGCTGCTCAACATCTCTAATTATTAGAGAAATGTAAATCAAAACTACAACGAGGTATCACCTCACACCAGGTAGAATGGGCATCACCAGAAAATCTACAAACAACAAATGCTGGAGAGGGTGTGGAGCAAAGGGTACCCTCTTGCACTGTTGGTGGGAATGTAAATTGATATAACCACTATGGAGAACAGTAGTAGGTTCCTTAAAAAACAAAAAATAGAATTACTGTATGACCCAGCAATCCTGCTACTGGGCATATACCCAGAGAAAACCATAATTCAAAAATACACATGCGGCCCAATGTTCACTGCAGCACTATTTACAATAGCCAGGTCATGGAAGCACCCTAAATGCCCATCGACAGACGAATGGATAAAGAAGATGTGGTACATATATACAATGGAATATTACTCAGCCATAAAAAGGAACAAAATCGGGTCATTTGTAGAGACGTGGATGGACCTAGAGACTGTCATACAGAGTGAAGTAAGTCAGAAAGAGAAAAACAGATATCGTATATTAACGCATATATGTGGAATCTAGAAAAGTTGTACACATGCACTGGTTTGCAGGGCAGCAATAGAGATACAGATGTAGAGAACAAATGTATGGACACCAAGGGGGGAAAGTGGCAGTGGAGGTGGTGGTGGTGGGATGAATTGGGAGATTGGGATTGACATGTATACACTAATATGTATAAAATAAATAAATAATAAGAACCTGCTGTATAAAAAAATAAATAAAATTCAAAAAAATTAAAATTAAAATTAAAAAATTTCAGCCATGAGATAGGTACTTTTATTTTTCTTCTGGAAAGGATTATCTCCCTGAAGTTTGTATTTCAAAAAGATGGCCCTGGGTTCCTAGAGAAGAGAGGGTCAAAAATTTATACCTCAAAGGCACAGAGAATAGATGTTAAGTTTTTCTCCAAGAAGGAGTTTTGTTTCCAATGTCCTGATCTTTTACAATGTCTGTAAGCCTTTTGAGATGAATGTGAAAGGTTTGAGGATTGTTAAAAAGGATTGGTGGACTTTGAATGGCTTCTAGTGCTGCATTTCTATTATTGTAAAACAAAATACAGTTGTTTCTAATTCCTCAAAGAATTGAGTTGCAACCTGAAAGATATAAAGGGGCTGATGCAGCCTTTTAACTTGTTGCTTTATATTAGGGAGAAGATTTCCAATAAAGATGGAAATCAAAAGAATCCTGTGTTCTAGATGTGGAGCTGTGTGTCTTTGGACTGTTTTACTAAATCCTTCCACAATAGCTTCAGGATGTTTTCTTTCCTTCTGAGTACATTGTTCCACTTTAGCTTAGAAAAGAAGGCCTTAAGAAAAGTTTCTATCAAGCTCTGAATATCAGCTTCCATCATCTTATCATAGAGCTCATTTAAAAAAGTCTGTCAATTTATTTTTCACATTACCTTTTCATTTTTTGATGTTCAGTGTTAATAATACATATAACATCTACCATGTTTTGTGTCAGATAAGACAATACTGATATAGGTGCTGACAGATGATTCATCTTGTAAACAGATGATGTAAACTTATGGTATCAATAAATACAGTACAGTACTGTAGAAAATATAAAAAATTAAAAATGCTTTCAAATATCTTATTATCTGGTTTAACCAGGACAAACAGTAAATATTTCTGGCTGTATTGAACACCTTAAAATTTTTTTTCCTTTTTCCTTTTAAACCAAAGGCATACCTATAAAGTGACTCAGAACCAAAACCAATAAGCCTTTTATGGCTTAACCATGGACACAAGATGTGTCCCCAAAGAGGGTTTGAAAGATACCCCTCCCAAGATCCAGAACCACTCCCAAAGATAACCAAAAGGAAGAAAGGTTTAGACAATTCTCATGAGACCTGGCAACAGTCAGTAGGATGCTACTGCAAATGGAGTGCAACCCACATTCCTATCCAGCCATATTGGGGTCCCAAACCTGATGGTTGAGCTGCCTGCACACACAAGAACTGACCACCTGCATGCCCTAAAGGGAGGAAAGCCGGGACACAAAACAAGACAAATGAAAGCAATAGCGGTCCTTGGGAGGGAAAGAATTGATAATCAATAGGTACTCCAAAACTAAATTCACAAGAGTCTGAATTTGGAAAGGAAGGAACAATATGAGATTTTACGTCTCTTTCTCGACCAAGCACTACAGACAGAGATCCAGAAAGCTGACTTTGGTAAGAATTCTTGCCCTTTGTCAGCTTCCACCAGTTTTCCCAGGATCCCATCTGCAGGCTCCAGAGTGAGAAGGGTGTCCCAGCAGGTCCCATCTGGATGATCAGAAACTGTAGGGGAAGAAAAATAATTTTCCCTCTGCCCTTTTGAGTTCTTGGCCGAGACTCCTTTTCCTCTAGGGCACCTCATAAATGGGTAAGCTTATCTAGGTTAAAAGTTTTCCACTCTGGCCACTGTAATTCAAGATTATGTTTCATAAGATTAACCTACTTGTTCAAAGAAACGCAACTTCTGGGCCCGTAATTTTCATACATATAGTTAGCCAGAGTCCCAGATGGAGGAGTCCCAGATTCTCTGGACTTGAAGGAACGCTTTTTCTCCTTTTTTCCCCTTTAAATTTTTCTTATTAACCTGAGACCTAAAACTGGACCCAGTCTGGTTTAAACTAGATCCAGTTCGACCCCAGACCCAGTCTGATTTAGGAGGGATGCAGTCCAACTCTGGACCCAGTCCGGTAAAAGAAATACTCTAAGTCTGAGAGCTCATAATGCAAAAGTTGCAGAGCTCATGTATCTGAGGGACCTGCCCACAACCTCCAGATACAGCGAGAAAGGATCTGCTGTCTTCAGTAAAGGGACCCAGTCAACCCATAGGGAAAGATCTTTGGAAATAAATGTCCCAATTTATTCTCCTCCCTTTCTCTGATCTCCTGCCAGTGCCTCTCAATGGCTGGACACAATTGGAATCCAGAGGTCAAAGAAGTCTGTAGAAACCATCCAGAAATTTAACCCCCCTAGGCACAGAGCAGGGAAGAGAAAGGTGGAGACTAGCTGTAAGAGACAAACAAAAATATTCAGCCTACGTACATATTACATAGAGCAAAGTGTATTCATGCTTGCTGCTGAGATGGGCATTGTCCAAGCTTGTGAGAACGTCCAAGTCTGGTGGTCCCTTGGCTCTATGCCACAGTGTCCATGGGAATCTTTAGCAGAGTCGAAGATGCCAGGGAACATGATGCAACCCCAATGTGCCCACCATGCAGACATCCCCACATGATGAAGTCCCTACGGGGGCACCAGAGGGAGCAGGTCACGGTCCCAGTCACCCACAGTAACCTAACGTCCCTCTCCCAGGCTTCAGAATCTTCTTGTCTTGGCTTCTGCTTTTGCATATCTCCTGACAAAGACACTAGCTCTTCTGCCCTTACCATTCAGAACACTCTAGAACATTATCTTTAGTCAGTTTGGATATTCATGATAGAAAGAGAGGTCTTGGGTCAGCTTCTGCCTTCGGTCCTATAGACCTAACAGCCAAAATCTTGGCTTTCTTTTTGGAATAAGGCAAAAGAAAATCCCAGAAACAAACCCAGTTGTTCAGAATTCTTCCTAATTCTTTTATTGCGACGTAAATAAATGCAACTTAATTTGCATAAATCAAACTGGAAATTTAAACTATGTTGGGGTACTATAGAAAAGGGGAAATTGAGATTAATTCTAGCCTGTAAGAAACAAGAAAAAATATACTAAAAAAAAGAAAACTAGTGTATAAAGAGACAGAAAACAGCCATAGCCTCACCATTTATTTTACTCGTATCTCTCCTTTCCTCTTCCTCACTTTGCTTCCATGCGTCTAAGCCTTTGAGTTTGATAGAAATGGAGGGACTTGGGAGGATAAAGGTAAGCAAATAGTGATGACTTCCTCTATAATTTTCAAGCAAACTTAACTCTCTGAATGAACGGTAGATAACTTTATAGAGCTGGTAGCCTCACGTACTGTGTATGGATAAGGGTGGGAGGAAGCATCAGGGTAGAGTTGAGGAGATGTTCCTGACTTTAGACCTTGAAAGACCTGAGTTTGAATCTCTGTTCTGTGATCTACCGGCTCTATGACCTTAGACAAGTCACATAACCACTCTAAGTTTTGGTTTCTTCATCTGTAAAATTAGGGTCATGATACTAATCTTGCAGAGCTGGGGTAAGGGTTAGAAATAATAACTGTGAGGCCCCTGTTTAGTACCTAGACCATGAGAGATACCAGATAAATGATGCCTCTATTAGTATTCAGGTAGCTGTGCCACCCTCAGTACTATAGAAAACAGCAAATGAGAGAAAGATCTTAGAATCTGATGGATTCAAATGTGAACTGGACTAGAGTTAAGGACAAATGAAATTGTAACAATGGCAACTGGAAAGGGTCAAGTGAAGAGAATAAGAAGTCTTTACCTAGGAGATATTTTTGTCTCTTTTTTCCTGTTTTTATTTGAGGAATCAGGGAATCCTCTGATTACAGAACTTGCTCTCAATATGAGTTTGGTCCCCATCTGGAGGAAAAGGCATCAGTAATCCCAATCCAGCACTTTCTTGACAGACTTCTATTTCAAACACCACTATGGCCTATTTCTGTAGGTATGTACAGCTTGATTAAGAGTTTCAGCCATAAAAGAGGTCAAGAAAGTATCAACTAGTCTTGAGGGACCAGAATACATTGAGATCAGAAACTAAGGCTAAAGTGTGCCCAGTTATACCTGTTGAACAGCCATAGTAAATCTTCCTAAGCTATAAAGAAGAGTTGAGTGATGAACTGAAGTGAGTATCACCCTCCAGAGCAGACTCCTGCTCCTGTCAAATCCAGGTACTAAAATACCAATTAAGACCATCTCTCTGGTGTGGAGAAAAGGGAATTGTCCTACACTGTTGGTGGGAATGTACAATTGTACAACCATTATGGAGAATAGTATGGAAGTTCCTTAAAAAACTAAATTTAGAACTACCATATGATCCAGCAATCCCACTCTGGGCATATATCTGCAGAAAACCATAATTTGAAAAGATACATGCACCCCAATGTTCATTGCAGCACTATTTACAATAGCCAAGACTTGGAAGCAACCTAAATGTCCATCGACAGAGGAGTGGATAAAGAAGATGTTGTGCATATATACCATGGAATATTACTCAGCCATAAAAAAGAACGAAATAATGCCATTTGCAGCAACATGGATGGACCCAGAGATTGTCATACTGAGTGAAGTAAGTCAGACAGAGAAAGACGAATATCATATGATGTCGTTTATATGTGGAATCTAAAAAAAATGGTACAAATGAACTTATTTACAAAACAGGAATGGAGTCACAGATATAGAAAACAAATTTATGGTTACCAGGTGGGAAGGGGGGGAGGGATAAATTGGAAGATTGGGATTGACATATACACACTACTATATATAGATAACTAATAAGGACCTACTGTATAGCACAGGGAACTCTACTCAATACTCTATAACGACCTATAATGGGAAAAGAATCTAAAAAAGAGTGGATATATGTACATGTATAACTGATTCACTTTTCTCCACACCTGAAACTAACACAACATTGTAAATCAACTATACTCCAATAAAAATTATTAAAAAAATAAAAAGCCATCCCTCTGGGCTTTTCACAGTAAGTCAAGACTACATCCAGACACCAAACAACCTCCTGCCCGCAAAGATTGACTCTAGAACCTTTCCAGTCAGGGCTGCCTCAAAGTCATTTTTCACATGACTGAATTTCTCACCACCTCACTGTCAGATGTTATTAAACTGACATCCTTCTTGGTACAACTTAATGTGGATTCTTTTAGTTTACTCTTGTTAAAGATAAAGAAATAGCTGGCTAGCATTATTATACATTAGTGAAATTCAAAGAAAATGGCATTCTTCTATTTTCTTAGACCCTGACACACCTTTCAGGTCTTTTTAAATGTCAGGCTCCATACTTTAGCTTTAGGACAATATTTCATTTTATTATAGTTATAGATTATGGACCTTGAATCTGTATAGAAACTCATGAAATTGAGATACAGGAGAATAGGAGTAGCCACAGTGAAACAGTGTAATATATGTCTTTACTGTAAAATACTTCTTTATATGGTCCATCATCCTGAAAACAGGATTTTAGCTTAGTTGGTTTTTTTTTTACAGTGGCAAAATAATAATAATAGTAACACATACACACAAAAAAATCATCACACCTAACCACCACCAAAATAAAGTAACCTTCTCAAAAAACAAACAAAACCACTCCACTTGATTCTTGCAATCTTGTTTTTAAAAATTAGCCTATCCAAATTTAAATTTCCCTGTTGATATTTTACAACTCCTAGATTTTTTCATTTTCCATCCATGTAAGTTCTCACTGTAGGGACTCCTACTGTGGTATAGCTTAAACTCTAAAAGTTCTGCTTTCATCTTTAAAAGCTCTAAAATTGCTCCATCTTTATCAATGAAACCATTTTATTTATTACTCCTTTTCACCTGAAATGGCATAATAAGCCAAAGAGAAGAAAAAACTGGCTTGAGAGTCATGATGTTGAAAATTACTCTAAATTGCCTAAGCAAGAATACAAATAAAGGAAAGATTATTTTACTAAAACTATTTTTGAAAATGTATTTCATGGCTTAATCCAAAACAGTACTAGGTGGATGTGTTTCTGGAAATTTGCAACAAGCTTATCTGTAATTACAAATTGCAGTACAATACAACTTAGTAAGGACACAGGTGTCCTACTATTATACTTCTTTTTGCTCACACTCTGCTCTCCAGCATCCTATATGTATTAGAAGATCAAGGCCAATAGTGATGGATGCAAGGGATTCAGCAAAGGCAGAATAAAAGAAAGAGGACTAGAAAAATTTGCTCAGAGTGCAGTAAGATTTCTAGAGATCTAAGTACTTGGAAGAGGTAGATATTACTCTCCTTGTTTATATTTAGTTCGTAATATCAAAATAGGTACATACTCAGAACTACACTAGCAAATATTGCTAGTTTATGGTACTTTTTTTGCATATATATATATATATATATATATATATATATATATATATATATATATATATATATATATATATATACACACATGCTTTTTTCCCTTCAATATTATGCCCTTGTCATACAGAAGTCAAAACTCTGATGGGACTTGACTTATCCTTCTCTCTTGCAGTCTTATTAGGAGCTAGTTTCTTCCTTACCCTTCCAAATTTTCTCATTCTCAATTTCTACCCTAAAGTTCCCATGTTGGGGGGAGTATCAAAATCAAACCAAACAGATGTCTCCAAAAAATGAGTACTAAATGGATCATTATAGTGAGCAGTTAGGGATGCTAATAGAGGTAAAATGGAAGTCTGACTAAGAGGAAGATTTCAGATTAAAGAGGAGAGGAGAAAGAATTTTGAAGAGCAAAAATTGAAAAAGAGATCTTTTGGCAGCTTTTCCTTTTTCCCTTTGCTGGTTGAAGACTTATTTCCCAGAATTATCATATCCACCAAGAAACATAAGGCATTAGATTTTATAGACAAGAATTTAGATTAGATATCCCTTGAGATTTAATTCCTAAACAAGTGAGGACATATAGGGAAGTAATGAAGAAGATGAAAACAAATAGAGAAAGCAGATTAAAACAGGAAAAAAAAAAAGAGAGAGAAGTAACCTGCAGAAAGAGACAGAAGGAAGCTTTTTCAGGAAGAGGAGAATATATTTTATTCATTGTTTCAGAGAGTTAGCTCCAAAATGCTATAAAATAAAATTGCACACAGCTGCTTGTTTTCCTATCCAGGGCTCCTAATTGGGAAGATATGAATTATAGTTCGTGTAAATTCTTTGGGTATTATACATCATGAGGAAGCTCAAGTGTGTTATAGGTAGCATTACCCTGATGGGTTACCACAGACTGATGCATGGTCCAGATTGAAGGGCCAGGACGTTTTCCATGATGGGCTTCTGGAGAATTATTCATGCTAAAACTTCTAGTTGTCTAGAAGACTTGTATAACTCTTCTAGTGGCAATACGGTAGCCACTAGCCACATTGAGCACTTTAAATATGGCAAGTCCAAATTGAGACATGCTATAAGTTTAAAATACACACCAGAGTTTAAAGGTGGTACCAAAAGAAAAAAAATGAATGAAATATATTGTTAATAATTTTTATATTGATTAAATGTTGAAATGATAATATGTATTTTGGATATATTGGGTTAAGTAAAATGTATTAAAATTAATTTCATCTGTTTATTTTTATGTGTTGTGGCTGCCAGAAATTTTAAAATTACACATGTGGATCATATTTGGGGCTCAAGTTATATTTCATTTGGACAGTGCTTGTCTAGACCGTAAGCTCCTTGAATACAGGGCCAGTCTGGTCTTGATTCGTATATCCTTGGCACCTCATGTGACTAATCAATAAATGCATTGAATGCATTATTAGTGAATGACAGAGACTTGTCAGGGTACCTTCTCCCATGAACATTGCTCGAGACCATGACAAACCTTTGATCTCTTATTCCTCTACTTTTTTTATTCCAAATTCTGTGTTGTTTTAGAATCAACCAGGTGTAGATTAATATTTCGCTGTTTTCCAGTTTTAGATATGCTCATATAGCAATGCTTCCATACTTAAGCTTTAGTCTCTTGAATGGTTTAAACTCTCCTTAATCTCTTTAGTCAATTAATTGCACTGTCTTCCTTAGGGTGATATGCTGGGTAGTCTCTTGTCAACTCAGCATCATCCTTAAGCCCCCTCAAAGGCAGGCACTACATTTCCCAGAATCTCCTTTCCTGTATGGAACATGGTTCCAGGTTGGAAACTCAATGGGAGTCAACAGTTCAAGATTTAGAAGGCAGAAGAGGACAGCATTTTTTTTCCAGTCAGTTACAGGAAGATGCATGGGCAGATGGAGGTTCAAAGCTGCTTCCAGACTAAACTTATTGAGGAACTCCAGCATCTTCATTGCCGACTTGGATAGCTGGTGCGGGTGGACTCAAGGTGAAGCTAATGAAGTTTAAACTTTGGGGCTCCTTTCTTGCGTGGGCTCTTTCTAAGAGTCTGGAAGTGGCTAGCAATTTTGTTTTCACACTTTTATTTATTCTCAAAGTCAGCTCTCTAAATCGTGTAAACTTTAAGTCTCACGAAACCTGGCTCTAGCCCTGAATAGTTGGGAGACTGCCAGGGACCCTGTGACTCCGGTGGTTTCAGGAAAGCTCTTGAGAAGTACCGCCCTGATGGGGCTGGACTCTGAGATCCTCAGTGGTGCTCTCTGACTTGCTCTCCCACAGCCCTTCCAACAGTTGCGGAAGCTCTAACTTCTTTCATACTAGGAACAGAGTGCCTTTTGTTTTCATGACCAAACCAGTCGTAGCTTAAAAATGATAGCTGTCAACAATTAGATTATGATTCTTTTTCATTGTTGTTCCACCTAATCTCAAATTTAAGACATGATGCTTTCCTTCGGTGTAAATGATGTGAAAAAAGTGATTTCACAGGAAAAAAACCTTAGCGGAAGTTTCATTTTGATCAACATCGGATACTCATAATGTAGCACTTGGACACACATAGTGTGTAGTTTAGTAAATATGTGCTAATGAGTGAGCAAAGGGAAGGAAGACTTCGTGTGCATCTGTATCAAAGTTGCTCTTTGATTATGATTATTGAAACAACATAGATCATGTTTGGTCTAGTTAATTCTCTCTAGATTTATTTAGCACAGTACCAAGAACTCCCAGCTGCTCACTGCTTTTTTTTTTTGGATGAAAATGATGACTAGTTTTGGGAGCCATTCCAGCACAAAATTCTAGGAAATCCCAGGATGCATCTGTAATTATTTTAGGGTCTTCCAGAGGTTGGAGACCACACCTGTTACTTATGAATTATTTTCCAAGGGTGGATATATATATTATAACAAAGTGAATCAGCTATACATATACATATATCCCCATATCTCCTCCCTCTTGCCTCTGCCTCCCACCCTCCCTATCCCACCCCTCTAGGTGGTCACAAAGCACCGAGCTGATCTCCCTGTGCTATGTGGCTGCTTCCCACTAGCTATCTATCTTACATTTGGTAGTGTATATATGTCCATGCCACTCTCTCACTTCGTCCCAGCTTAACCTTCCCTCTCCCCGTGTCCTCTGCGTCTGCGTCTTTATTCCTGTCCTGCCCCTAGGTTCTTCAGAACCATTTTAATTTTTTTTTTAGATTCCATATATATGTGTTAGCATACGGTATTTGTTTTTCTCTTTCTGACTTACTTCACTCTGTAGGACAGACTCTAGGTCCATCCACCTCACTACAAATAACTCAATTTCATTTCTTTTTATGGCTGAGGAATATTCCATTGTATATATGTGCCACATCTTCTTTATCCAGTCATCTGTCGATGGACACTTAGGTTGCTTCCATGTTCTGGCTATTGTAAATAGAGCTGCAATGAACATTGTGGTACATGACTCCTTTGAATTATGGTTTTCTCAGGGTATATGCCCAGTAGTGGGATTTATACATATATTTTTTAAGGGCTTGGCTATTAGATTGGAGTTTGAAGAATTCAAGCCCTCTCATTTTTTCCCCTTGCAATCCAGTTCTGCATAGCAATGATAACCATTTTGTTAGGTAAGAAAGTCAGTCAATGGCCAGTCCTCACCAGAATAAATCATGCATATTATTTAATCGTAATTAAGACTACACTCTTTAAAATTAAGAAATAATTTAATCACACTTAGAACTGGACCAGCATTTTTAAATTTAAAAAAAATTTTTTTACACACCTACGTAATTTTCACTGTATGGTCCATATTGAAGTCAAACTAAAATATGAATCTAACATTTACCTCTTTGTAATTTTAAAAATATAGATGAGTTACATGGAAAAGTCAGATATTCCATATTTTGCTATTTTTTTCCTAAGAATTTTTTTTAGGTTTTATTTTTCATGGATGGAGTAAGAAAGTAATAAGTCAGGATAGTTTTTTTTTTTTTTTTAAAGAAATTCACGTTCTTTTTTGTTTATTTATTTATTTATTTATGACTGTGTTGAGTCTTCGTTTCTGTGCGAGGGCTTTCTCTAGTTGCGGCAAGCGGGGACCACTCTTCATCGCGGTGCGCGGGCCTCTCACCATCGCGGCCTCTCTTGTTGCGGAGCACAGGCTCCAGACGCGCAGGCTCAATTGTGGCTCGCGGGCCCAGTTGCTCCGGGGCATGTGGGATCTTCCCAGACCAGGGCTCGAACCCTTGTCCCCTGCATTGGCAGGCAGATTCTCAACCACTGCGCCACCAGGGAAGCCCGTTATTGATAATGAATTGTTGACAAGTAATTGAGTTTGGAAAGTGTTGGAAACATTTACTGTGTTCTAGCTCTGTGATGGATACAGTGGTAACCAGTGTAGATACAGTGAGGAAATACACTTGGTAGATAGCCTCCTGATGTAGCCACATAACACATAATTCCAGGGGGGAAAAAAAAGGGTAAATGGTTTAGGAGAATAGGGAATGAAAACAAGGAGCTTTTGTTGGATCAGACATTGGAGTTACATATGATAATCCCGTCTACTTTCCGTCGTACCTTGGAGAAACTCTCATAAAGGAGGAAACTGACGTTGGGACGTTGAACACCAAGTTGACTCCGTTAACTAAGAGCAGCGCTAGAGTGTATACCTAGGTCTGTCTGGACCCTGGCAGTGAAGAACACTTAACAGCCCTGTATCACAGTAGTTGTTGAGTGCAGGGCACAGTCCCTCTGGCCGGTGTTTAGCATAATCCAGTCCATTCTCTAAAGGCCATGTGGGCGCTTCAGACTCAGGATACCGTTTATTGGGTAATCTGTTTCTCGGTAGCTCTCCTCCCTGAGGCTCAGAGAGCTCAATTGCTTAAGTTTTCACCAGCTGGCAGAGGTAATTAGAGCAGAAGGTGGGATGTGGATTTATTCATTTTTTCCCCTAGTATTCTTATATGCATATTAACAGCTCGTTACTTGCTGCCGGTTACATTGCCGTAAACTGATATTGACATTAATTCTCGGAGGTTTGAACTTCAGTTTCCTCACCTGTGGCTCATAGACGAAATCATCCGTAACTTATCTTTCGGGAGGAAGTAGCCAAATAGCCTTAAGATTGTAGTATTCCAGCTCCTCATTGCTGTATCAGAAACGGTTTCTGGTGCTTCATAACGTTGAATGGGTAACTAGAAAGGATTTAAGAACGGGCGTTTGGGAGAGACAAGCGCCCCGTCATTTGGATGCCCTAGTTTGCCCCTCCTGGAAGATGTGGCGAGGAGGGAGAGCCCCGCTGCCTCGCTCCAACAAAGGGACGGCAGCGCGTGCTCCGCAGAAGACTCCAGAGCAGCCTGCCAAAGCTCAGATCCACCCTTGCCTTCCTTTCCCCGGCCCCTCGGCCCCGGCGCTCCCTCCCGCGCCGCTAGGCGGGCGGAAAGGGCAGCGGGCGCCTTTAAATGCTAATGAAGTCGATGCCCAACTCCGGAGCCAACTCTCCCCACCCTCTTCCCTCCCTGGCCCGTGCGCCGCCTAGAAAAACTTGAGCGGGGCCATTTTTGGGGCAGTAAGATCCAACGAGGAGCCCGAGAGCGAGCGCGCAGCCCGAGAGCTCGAGCCGCCTCCGCCGCCAGCGCCTCGAGATCCGCACCGGCCTCCCGAAGAGCGAGCCCCGGCCGCCGCGACCTCCAGCCGCGCTAACCGCCGACCAACCGCCACCGAGGCGCCCGAGGGAGAGCGGAGGAGGCGGCATGAGCGAGGCGGGCGAGGCCACCACCACCACTACCACCCTCCCGCAGGCTCCGGCGGAGGCGGCCGCCGCGGCCCCCCAGGACCCCGCGCCCAAGAGCCCGGCGGGCGGCGGCGGCGGCGCGCCCCAGGCCCCGGCCCCGGCGCCCGCCGCCCTGGTCGCGGGCAACCCCGGCGGGGACGCAGCCCCCGCGGCCCCGGGCACCGCGGCCCCCGCCTCTTCGGCCGCCGCGGGCAGTGAAGACGCGGAGAAGAAAGTTCTCGGTGAGTCAGGCCCGGGAGGGTGGGGGCTGCCCGGGGCGGGGGCGGGATCACTGACAGCACGAAGTCCCCGGGGACGTCGGGTCCCCGCCGCCGGTGGCCGCGGTCCCGCAGGCGCTGCTGAGCGAGCGCGCGGCGCCCTGCGCTCCCGGCCGCCCGAGCATGTTCCTCCTGGTCCTGGGCCCGGAGATTGGGTTCTTAACTCGGGCCCCTTAGGCGGGCCCTGTCGCATCCCGCGGCGAAGCATCCGTCGGTGTGACGGGGAGAGGAGCGGCAGTCGAGAGAGAGGACACGGGGTTGGGATGGATGTGGATGTAGGGATGGGACAGGCACCCACGTGGGACGGGGACATTGGAGTCTTCACGTAGTATCTGGGTGAGGAGAGCATTTCCTTCGGGGAGAGGAAGGCGCTCAGAGGAGACGGGGGAGGGAAAAGTGGAAAGGCTTCTTGCTGGGAAGGCTCAGGTGTCTGTCCCTGACGCCCTTCCCACGGGGGCGCGGGAACGAGGCCATGCTTCTGTCGGCCACTTGCCGGCGGAGAGGTGTTGCAATCCTCTCCGGGAAACTTGGGTCTTAGTCCTGCGTCCTCCTCCCTCTCTGTGCCCGCTGCTGCAGTGAACCACTGAAGTGTTTACCAATCACTCTCTTCTTCCTGGATTGTGGGAAAGCCTTTGGTGCAGCAGCTGAAAAAACTTCGTCGGAAGCGCGGGTATGACGTTAGTTCACAACAGCGTTATCTTGGGACTCGTAACTTAGGGAGGGAGCTCGGAAGTTGAGGTGTTCAGGTCGGGTGGGGGGCGCAGAGCATCGCAAAGGATGGCTGTGGTCGTTGTTGGTTTTGTCGAGTATTTCAGCCTTCTCTCCTTAAGTAACGCCCTGTGTGAGGCCTTAAAACAGGCTCACAGAGGGCGTGTGCTCTATCACTCCCTCTTTTTATTAAACGGGGAAGGTCAGAGATGGTGTAGGATGCTTCCGAGAAATTTTCAGTATTTTGGATGGGGCGTGTTTGATCTCTCTGAGTCTTGCCTGCCCAATTTTCTAGGAAGAAAATTGGGGGAATAACGTGAAGAAAGTTTAATACGATTCCATGTTTCCTGCCTTGAGAGGCCTGTTTTCATGGGTTTTTTTTTTTCCTCCTCCCCACAGGGCTGAATTTTACTCAGTTACTGTCAAACAACGTGCTAAATGTAACATGTGCAGGTTAAGAAACAAAATAAGCCTCATTTCCCTGGGCTAAAAGTTGCTTCAGTCCAGTCCGTGTCCCATTGTGATATTGTTTGCAACAAGTGTGTCTTGGAACACTTCCATGCAAAATGTCAGAGAGACAACCTTGGCTTATCCAAAGCAGTGTTAGGATATATTCTTAATTTGACTGATTTTCGCATAAAGGAAATTTTGCAGTTTTTCGCTTGATCCTTGTACCTTTCTGGATCTAACTAAACTCCTGAATTTTAAACTGAAGAAGATATCTTTAAAGATGAAAGAAACAGATCAATCAATTTCCTGAACCACCAACTGCTCTTAAGGCACATCCCTGGTGATGATGAGTCTGGAGGTCTTGGATCTTTCCACTGTCATTCCAACTCTCAAAAGCAAGGACAGCCTTCTGCATGACATTTCAATACTATCTCTGTCCAGTGTGTTCTGCCATCTCCTTTCCTTAGCCAAGCAAGCACATGGTGCCTAAAATGTGCCAGGCGCAGTGCTGACTGAAATGGAATTCTGGTTTGGGATTCTCACATTCTAGTTTTTACAAATGGTTCTAAACTTCAGTGCATAGCCACAGGCCAGGGAAAGTAGTTGACAGGACTGAAGGAAAACTTCCCTCCTAATGAAGCCTGATGGTCTTCCTCCGTCCCCACTTCCCGTTCTGTGTATATAAAGTGAGTTTATGGTTTTAAAGCAAGAAGAGTGCATGGATGTGTTTGGCCTTATGAAGTCATTAGCAATATTTGTGGAATTAGGAAATTTTTAAAAACTACAGTGGGAGTAGAAATAACCTTTAGCCTGGATTGAAGTTATACTTCAAAATCACTTTCATCTTTCTCGCTCTTAGTGTTGCTTTTTAAATCAAGATTATGCCTTTGACAGTGCCTATAGACATTAACTATATGAAAATGAATCAAAAAGAGTTCCTAACTTTATATTTTCCTTATATTTTTCTAGGTCATTAATTTTGGGGCAAATGAAGGGAGACACAAAAAGCATATCATTTGAAATAATGTGCGATTTAAAAGCATATGATTTATCAAAACCAGTCTTCTGTGTACATTTGGATCCAAAGCATAGAATGTTTTTTTCCTCTTTGCCCTGCTGCTCTAATTTAAATGACCTAAAACTGAAGATTTTAATAGTTTAATCTCTTCATTGGAGAGATCTTCCTTACTTAGCCTAAGAGCCGTAGATTCCTCAGTAAATGGTGGACTGAATGACTTTGAAGGCATAAAGAGTTTTTTGTTTTTCTTTTTTTTACAAAGAGCTAAAATACTTCCCCAAGCATATCAATCTAGCAAAACTCAGAACTAACCCTGCCCACAGCAAAGTAAGTCCTAATTACTGTTTTAGTCTTGAATTTAAAAGCCAAATCTTTATTGTTTATCCTTGGAAATTAAACACTCTATATCGCATAGAAAGGTAGCATGGATTAATGTTAATTGTTACTTTTATTTTCTACTAAGCTTTTTTCTTCTTTAAAGGTACTCTATTGTCACATTTCATGTTGCACTGAGTCTTGATAATTGCTTTATGCCTTTCCTAAATTTAGGCATAGGCATTTCTAGAGGTACTGGATTTGGTATTCACAGTTGATTCAGGGGAGTCATCTAAAATAATAAATGGCTGAAACAAATATGAATCTACGAAGTATAAACTCTATGACCATACTGTTTGTTTAGATTCCTTCTCTTGAGTTCTATTAAGATCTGGCATTCTACAGAAATGGTCCTACTCATGAGGGAAAGTAGAGACAATAATCAAGTTAAAGGGGAGGAGGTGATAAGAAAATGCTGAGGGTTTGATTCCCACCAAATGGAGAGAGTAGGGTAAACAATGAAACGGAATCCCAAATTCATCACTGGTTTGAAGAGGCCTGTTACATCATGTCTCAGGGTGGTAAGTACAGAACTGGGCTGAGCCGGCCTCAGTTCTATTATTACTCTCCACTTCTTTGATAGGCCCCCATCTGGCACCCAGACAAGTTTCTTCAGGTCCCTGTAGATGAGCTATTAACAAGGAGCTACTATTTCACTATGTAGTTTGCCGGCTATTTCAAAGTGTGATGAAAGTGATGTGTTAGGTGGTCGGTACTTACCTTGTTCATGTGTCTACAGTTGTTTTCGTTGTGACCCTTCTTTTGCACTTAGAACATTTTTCTGTTGTAAAGCTTTAAAGAGTGTGTTTTGCTTCGTTTTTCTTTAAGCAGTGTTTTTCAGTTTTAATTATGGCAGAATTGTATAGACTTACGACCACTCCTTATCTTAGGACTTTATTGAAAAGTTTCATGAGGAAGAAAGGTTTATTCTTTCTGCAAAGTATTTCCCTGTGATAGCTTCACTTGCTCCATTTTCTTCTCCCAGTATACTTTGGAGTTAAGCTTTTAATGGTTTCCTCGGGTATGTTTAGGCTTTAAATAATGCTATCAAGACCTTAGTGGTATGAGCTTTATCTTTTTGTAGGTCAGATACTAATTTATCTGTTTAATCCTATTTTAGCCACCAAAGTCCTTGGCACTGTCAAATGGTTCAACGTCAGAAATGGATATGGATTTATAAATCGGTAGGTGTGTGTACCTCTACATGTTTTAAATACCTACTCGTGCTGTGGCACCTGCTGTTGGTGTCTTTTCCCATACTTTATGAATGGCTTGTGTAAGTTTTCAGATTTCTGAGCACCGTAAATATTCTCATTTCTAAGCTACTGATCATTAAACATTAATTAAAATACCTTTCTAAAACATTGTTAAGTACTTATTTTATACAATCTAGTCATTAAAAGAAAAAAAAGGTGGCGGTGGGGAGGATGAATGGGAAATGGGAAGGGCCTCAGGATAATTGAGTTGGTATCCACAATTTCACAGATGGAGAAGTGGAGTCTTAGACTGGGTAAGCAACTTTCCTAAGGTCGCACAACTAGTGAGTAACCGAGCTGGATCTGTAACCCAGGTCTGGTCCAAGTCCTGTAGAAACCGTAGTGTTTTCTTTAAACCATGGTAACTTCTAACCATATAGGAATGAGAACACAGCTGTAAGCTATGGGGGTATTCTGATGTTTTTATATGATACCATCCTTTTCTCTATTCCCCCTCCCAGGCCCCCCTTTTTAAAAAAATTCCTCCAGTTTCTTCCTTGTATGTTTTGGTGGGTGGTGGCAGTTTGGGGGGGGGGTGTTTTAGGTTTCAGTGTAAGGAGAGCCTAGTTCACAGCTGTGCCCTGTCCTTTTAGCTGTCTTGCTTTGCTTTCGCTGGGAGGGAAATCTAGGGCTCTGGTTACACACCATGTGATTTAGAGAGAGATGAGAAGAAAGGGATGTTTCTGTAGGTTGAATCTGTATGCTTGGGTCCAAGCACTGTGGTCGTATGGAGGAGTGAGATGGATAGCTTTTGGGTTTAGAAGTTTTTAAGGAGGATTGATCTGAGGCATCTGAATTGAGTTTAGAGGAGAAACAAACATTTATGCTGTGTTTTGAGGTCTTAGGATCTAAACTGTTCTTTTAAGTTTTTCCACATACCTAGTCCCTTTAATTGTGAGCTTTTTGTCTTCCAACAGAAATGATACCAAAGAAGATGTATTCGTACATCAGGTAAGAGTGATGATAAGTGTGACATTTGCTCTGTGAGGAGAGGGGCGTCTGTAATGTGCTATTATCCCTTTCCCAAAGTGAAGTCCTACACATTATATTGTTCTACTCAAAACTCTTTCTGGGACTTTATTTTGGCAAGAGAGCCCAGTTCTACATTTTAAGATTTGCACATAAGCTCTTCTGTCCCAACATATTAACTGTTTCCAGACAGTTTTTATTTTTGCAGTCTCATGAAGTAATAATCAGACCACTTTCTAATTTTTAATGCCTTTGAGTCTTTAGCTAAAGCCCTTCTGTTTCCATGTTAGCATCCTATGCTCCCTGACTGTGGTTCTTCCTTGTGTTGGGCTGGACCCCATCTTCCTTGCGCCTGGCTGTGTATTGGTTAAAGCTCCTCCATCAGAGCAGCTTGAACTTGAAGTAAATAGCACAGTGAAGCAGATGGTTAGGGTGTGTGTATCTAAGACATTAGGAAACTCCCAACTCCCAGGATAGTCCTCTCTCCTGCGAGAATGAGACACGCTTAGCTCATGTCCAGGTGAGGAAGGCCCGCAGCCCCCTAGATTCAAAGGAAATGTAGAAAATGGGTAAAATATGGAAAACATGGGCTTCTCTGTACAGGAAGCTCAGTCTTTCTTTACATTCTTAGCCTAGGATGTTATTCTGTTGTTCTGTATCCTGGACTTGCTTGGAAAAATAGGTTAAAAGAAGCATTATGTGCGCTTACTGTTCTTTTTGTATATTTAGTGTTCAGTGAATTGTCTCGCGTACGTGTGCAGTTCTCAGTGTATAACAACAAAGAAGTGCAGAGGCAGGTACCAATACCAGCATGTTCACCTCCAGGGCTCTGTCAAGCGTCTGGTTTTCTGTGTTTTTGTTTCCTTCTTTTCAGGATCGTGTGCATAATGGGGTGGAGTTTGGTGACTGGCGAGAGTGATAGCTAAGAAAAAGCTCTCTGGTTGTGGTTTCTATCAGTTATATTTCAGTTGCTCCTGGGTAACTGGAGTAGATTGGTTCAGACACAAGGACTTTTAAAGTCATAACAGACCTAAGGGGAGTGTTGCTTATAACACCTAGGGGTTAATAGACCTTTTGGGGTAAGAACGCTGCCTTTTGGTGACTGCTGGAGTAAAAGGACCTCACAAGTTTCTGTGCCCGCGGCCAGCTTCACTGACCTGATTCCAGCCCCCTGTGAAGCTGGGCGGTGAGTCACCTCAGTGTGTTGAGGCTTGCCCAGTTTAACAGGAAAAAGGGAAGAGCCGGCAGGGAGGGGCTGTTTTTGGACCGGCTGAGGGTTCAAGGCCTGCGAGTATATCCTGTCCTGAGCTGCCTTTTTCCTCTCTGGGTGAGGTCTCTGCCCAATTGGCTCATTTCTTTTTTTTTTTTTTTTTCCCCTCCCTCCTACTCAGAGTAAGGGAAGGGCTGGATTACACATGCCTAATCGCTTTATAAAATAAGGTTGACCTAGTTCCATAGAAACTCAGAGCCCCTTTAACTATTTAGAGATACCAGCTAAAGAAATGGGGAATTCGTTGCAGGAATTATTGTCTTCCCTCCACTGACTGAAGAAGAGAGGCCTAGTCATAAGAAAATATTTAGGTGCAGATGTTCAATGCAGGATAACATCTTCATTAACTTTTAATGTATTATCAGGGAGTGTGTAGGGATAAGTTGACATACTAATGGTGTGATGAGAAAAATTTGAACAAATATCATAGAGTTACAGTACAAGGGGTATAAATGTCCCCCATCTCCCCTCCTCTTCCCCTGGGCTGTATTTTTATAACCTCAGATAAATCCCTTATCAGCCTCCAGTTGGTTTCCTCATCCGTAAAATGGGAGGGGAGAAGGCGATCAGCAATGTTTTGTTCTTGAGGTAATTTCGTATATTCTGACGGAAATATTTATCCCCTTGGCATTTTTAAAATTTCTTCGAGGTTAGCAGTTTCTCTTGTGTACAGAAATCTGTGTCCCCGTATTTTTGTGTTTATGTGTGTACGTAAGATTTCATGAAGGCATCCCCCCACCAGCCCCCTGCACTGATGGAGATATAGTCTGAATCTAAGACACTCAACAGAGTGAGGGAGCTCATCTATCCAGTATCACGACTAGTTCATCAGGCTGCAAATGCACATTCTGTTTAACCCAACTACCAAGATGAATTTTGAAGGCTAACATGAATCAAGACAGTAATGTGGAACATAGTTTTATACTGTTTTTTGTTTCGTTTTTGTTGTTTTGGAGATCCAGGTTAGTTGGGAGAGTAATTTTTAAAAGTAATGTTAGATCAACAATTTCTTCGGTATAGCCAGTGAACTTGAGAGCAATGAAATCTGTGGCCAGTTTTGACACATACTTCATTTAAAATTTTCTGTTCTCTTGACAGACTGCCATCAAGAAGAATAACCCACGGAAATATCTGCGCAGCGTAGGAGATGGAGAAACTGTGGAGTTTGATGTGGTTGAAGGAGAGAAGGTGAGAGGAATTGTGGCTGGGTATCCAGGGTGCTGGCACAACTCTCTTGCATAGTAAATGGTCTCTCAGCCCTTTATGAATTTGTCATTATGTACATTGTTTGATGTAGTACAAAAGAACATCTTAATTTCTATTTTAATAAACGATGAACCCTATTTAATCATGGAAGGAAAAGCTAATTTCTCAAGGTATAAGATGACATTTTATTTTGGTACCAAATGTGTATTCAAGTGTAGTTTAAAATTAAACTGTTTTATAGTATTACAAATAGATAAAAGCTGCTTTGGGGCAAAAGATATCTCTTTTTAGGGTTTTTAAAATAACAGTTATTTCTTAAAAGTTAACATGTGCATAATAGGAAACCAAAAAACACAAGAAGCAAAAAACAAGGATATCTTTTTCTAAGAGTAAAGTTTTTAGGCTGTGATTTATAAGCACTTCTGCACAAATAATACACAGTAAAGACTGTTTTAACCTCCATAAAAGAAGATTCAAATCAAATATAATCATTGTGTTTTCTCTTTGGCTTGGGTTTTGGAAAGCCAGAGGCATCTTGAGAGACTGTATAACAACCACCTTCCGACGAAGAACAGGCCAAGAAGCTAATGGATCATCTTGATGCGCATCTACAGATTTTTTTTTTTATACTGTTATGTACTTAATTCCAATGTTAGTAATGTCCTTTATGCTTTGTTTTTAATCAACAGCATATTCTAGGTATCAGTAAAACAATATAGGATAAGAATGAAAACATTTTAAAGCCATATGTGGTACTGCTGCCATGGAGGCTGATTGTGGCAGCTGAATTACAAGCTGAGTGAATGACTAGTTCACTCCCAAATGAGTGCTGTTTTCACATACACACCATTCATTCCATAGTCCGTATTCTTCGCAGCTCTCAAACTGTTTTCTGCTTTGAAAGAACAACAACTTGATTCCACCTAATGTAGAAATTTAAATGATTTCTTTACCAATGTGATCCCCAGGTTATCTTGCAAACCTCTTGGAGTTTCAAATTATCTACCTGCAGATGCTGGCCTGTAATGATCTCTAATGTCTCACCCAACTCTTAAAATTTTGTTTTGCCAGGTTAATTTTACCTCTGTATATTTTCAGAATTTGAGGTTATACAAATTGATGTAGAGTGGGAAATGCGCTCTTTTGAATCTCCTTTGTCCGAACTTTTTATACTTTTGAAGCATTACTTTATCCATTTGTCCATATGAGAATCCGAACGCTAAGTCTGTTTCAAGGGTAAGAAGAAGGTTTAGAGAGGGACTACATTTGTGGACACTGTGTATATATGCGGACGCTAAGTCAAGGACCGTTCATTCCTGCTGCTGCCAAGCTGGGAGAAGTTTCCCTCTCAGTAGCTCAGTGCTGGACAGAGCCATGTGAGCCCACGAGTGGATTCTCTTAGTACCTCGCAGAGTAACACAGGTTTCAACATTTTCTAGGAAGAGAACATTATCTCAGTTATTTTCCAGTGAGGAATATGCCTCCTGGTCTAGCATTCCTTTGTTACAGTTGCATTATATTTACCAGTTTGTGTTCCTTAAACAGATATATACTGCTCTTGAATCAAACAAGAAGGCAAAGGTTGTGGAAGCAGACAAGCTGTATACATTTATTATTACTATTTCTTTAACTTTTTATTTTATGTTAGAGTATAGTTGATTAGCAGTGTCGTGTTAGTTTCAGGTGTCAAGCTGTATACATTTAAATCAGGACGTCAAGCACCTTGCTCACCTTATTAAAACATGGGTGTGTTTTTTAGGTCACCGAAGGAATCTCTAGTATGTTCTGCCAGTCTTCAACCCTCTGGCTATCTAAGGCTGTGCTTTTGGCTTCTTTTTAACTCCGAGGCCATCTTTGCTTCTTCCCTTTCTCAGGGTGCAGAAGCAGCCAACGTGACTGGCCCGGACGGTGTTCCCGTGGAAGGGAGCCGATATGCTGCAGATCGGCGCCGCTACAGACGCGGCTACTACGGCAGACGCCGTGGACCGCCCCGTAATGTACGTTGTCTGTCTCCCTAATCAGTGATTGAAGAAATGCACACATCTAAACTCAAGTGTGTATCCTTGGAGCACATAAATGCTGTATCTTCTCCTGGAGACACACTGGTTTTTTTGGCCGGGGGGGGAGACGGGAAATTTTTCATGTCCAGAATTTATCTGTATCTACTGGTCTTATGGGAAACTTGCCATTCAGCAGTTGTATCAGTTTGTATGCATTTGGCTGCAAGGAACAGTCATTTAATTATCTTGTAACAAGAAGGCTTAATGAAGGTTGCTGTGCCAAGGTTGTCAAAAAGGTTTTCTCTTTCTTTGGCTCTTTTACCCAGCCAGAACCGCGTCATGCAGCATTCACTGGGAAAGGGGACCGGGATTCCTGTGACTGGCTTGAATCTGTTGTTCCTACCTTGTTAACGTCTAAGAAAGTCAGCCTTTGGTTGGCAAGGAGGAATGGGGAATGGCTCGGGAATAAGTGATGAACAGTGCTGGCCACAGAAATATCAAGTAATTTGCCTCAGTTACGTAGCTATTTTATTTAGCATTGCATTTCCCATCATTTCAAAGTAAAGAAGCAATAAGTAATGCTCTGGATTTTTAGGTCTTTAGATTGGTACCAATCCAGGTGGAAGGGCTTACAACCAAGTCCGGCTGGAGTTTTCTTAGGAGGCTCAGTTTAAAGTATTCTCAAGGCACCCAAAAAGACTCCCGTCCAGTTTGTGGTCATGAGGATCCTATTTTATGTGAGTCATTTTTTGATGTTTCTAGAGTTAGTACCTGGCATTGGTACTATGGAATGAAATCCGAACACTAAGTCTGTTTGAAGGATAAGAAGAAGGTTTAGCATCACAAGATGCTTTGTGAGCACAGGATTGTGGCTATGTATAACATCCAAGGGAAACTTTGGAAAAATCTCACCGGAAGAAAGTATTTGCAGATTGAGAATGATTTATCTCTACACTTTGATAGATTAATATCTTTCTGCTTACCTAAATGCTTCCTCTCTTCATTCTGTCATCTTCACACACAGCCCAAACTGATTTTTATCAGATTCCTTACGACATCTTGTTTTTCTATTTCTATATTTCTCTTACCCATGTTTTGCTTATCCTATGTGATTTTTAAAAATAAGCTGTGTAGGGGGTGGTAGAAATGAGCTACCATAGCATTTAGTCTTTCAAGTTCACCAGATTCACGGAGTTCTAGTTGTAATTATTTTGATTTCTAGGTTAATTCAGAAGTAAAAGTGGGCGAAAACCTTTAGTGAAAACTTTTCCTTTGAAGGCTTTTCTCCTCAGCTGGAAATTCTGAAGTCATGCATGTGAAAGTTATTTAGAAATAAAATTATCAAAATTCTGAAAGTAAACATAAATGAAGGTTTTCTGTTGTGATGTCTTTAAGTCCTAACAGCTTATTGAGTATGTTTGGTAGTGGTGGTGCCATTGTTCTTATTTTGTAAAACTCTTAACGAAAGATCTGGCTATAGAAGACTCAAGAGATACAGAAAACCTAAAGAGAAAACCTTACTATTTTGGTGAACATTTTCTATGCTAATATGTCTTTACATATTTGGGGATTGTACCTGATACAGGCTTTCTAAATTGTAGAATGGCTTGGTTTTTCTGAAATTAGACTAGTTGAGGCCGTAGTTGAAGCTTTTCCTCTTTGGGAATTGGGTTGCCCATGTGAGCTTTGTTCTGGAGGGCTCTAAATCTTAAATATCCTCAACCCCAATGTCAGTCATTTTATTTTGTTCATTTTAAATTTGTTCATTTTTAAAAATTATAGTTGCTTCCCTTAAGACTACCTTTGGCATAGCAATCCCCCTGTAAAGTAGGATTTGAAATAAAAAATTCTTTGAGGGATATTTAGCTGTTTGCTTATTTTTTTTTTTTATATAAAATATTAGTATGTGATAGGGTAGTTTAAATACAGGAAAAAATATAAAATGAGTCAGTACTTCCCTTTGTTAATAAGGTTTATTATATTCAGAAACTGTATTTATTACTTACTACTGTCTATTAAAGTGCAATTAAAACTTTATTCCTAAACATATAAAGAGAATCATGCCATAAGTCAGTGGTTCTCTTTTGGTTTTTGGACACATTTATATGCTTAAATATGGGATCCCAGAGTTTTTGTTCATGTGTGTTTATACCTATTAATATTTATTGTATTAGAAAGTAAAGCAGAAATTTAAAAGATTTAGTTTATTTAAAATAAGGTCATTGTTTATAAACATAAATAACATTTTTTTCATGAAAACTATATTTTTTAACTGAGAAGACTGGTGTTGCTTTATGTTTTTGTAAATCACTGATCTCCGGTTTAATAGAAGACAACTGGATTCTCACAGCTCCTTCTGCATTGGGGCTGCCAAGAAGCCACGTGTCACTGTAGTTTCTGGGTGATAACCCCTCCCCCTCCAACTCATGAGAGAATGAGAGGGGAGAAGACAGATAGCATCTTACCAGCATTATGAGAATAGTTTGATCTCAATAACCCCCTGGGAAGGGTTTCAGAGAGCCCCCCATCCCTACTTTGAGAACTGCTCCAGGAAGCAAACCACTTAGGACCAACCTGTTGATAACACCACAAAACATATTTTTCTCGCCTTTGCCCCAGTGGATGGCCAATGTTGGGGGAGACACATTTGGTGGAACTAAATATTCTAAACTTGTATATGTTTTTTGGGTGGCTGGTCAACTGGTATTCACCAATTCTAATTAGATGGGAACTAAATTCGTTAGAGATTGATTGCACTTGCCTTTCTGCTTCTTGGTATTTTATGTGCGCAGATCTACTTGAATCTAAATGTGGTTTATCCCAGGTAATCACCTGATAGTCTGGGTTAAATGCATTTTTGTCCGTCTAATAGACGGGATTGTCCCTTTGGGGGAGAGATTGTTTTCTTCAGTTGACATTCACCCTACATGGTACTCTTTGGTTCTCATCTTGCCAAAGCGTCTTCTGAACCTCTGTTTCCTTGCCTCGCTAGTGCGCTGGGGAGGAGGAGGAAGGGAGCGGCAGCGAAGGATTTGGCGCCTCCGCCGCTGACGGGCAGCTCGCTGGGGCCCTGAGTCAGCGGCGCCGCCCCCAGTACCGCCCCCAGTACCGCCCCCAGTACCCGCGGCGCTTCCCGCCTTACCACGTGGGACAGACCTCTGACCGCCGCTCCCGGGTCTTTCCCCATCCCAACGGAACGCAGGTAAACTTGCACCGGGGGCTCCTCTTCAGCAGTCCTCGCCCCTCCGTCCTTCCTCCGCCTCCTCCTCCTCCTCCTCCTCCTCCAGCACCAGTGGCCGGAAATCAAACCTTGCTTTTGCCTTCCCGATGCTTCCAAAGTAGACTAGGCGGCCTTCTCAGAGCAGTCATGCTAGTCACACTTCTACAAGCACGACCACCTGGGCCGTGCCTATAACCGGGGACGCTGGGTGGACAGGGTACAGTTCTAGTTTATGGAAGAGAGACGTAAAGTAGAGACAGCTGGTACGTGTAAGCGCTGAACTCTGAAGCCAGGCGGGCCTGGATTTGAATCTTGCCTCCGTCTGTGAGCTTTTGAGGTTAACTTGGCCATCCATTGAATGGAGATAATTGCCTCACTGTGGGGTTGTGATGATTAAATCAAAGGTAAAGACCTTAGTGTGATGCCTCAGGTTGGAGAATGTCTATATAAAGTCCTTAATTTAGATGAAATAGTGTTGATTATTAAGAAAACCTAACACAGAGTAGAGATTGTTGATTCTCGATTGGTTCTCCTTTTTACTGCAAAATATTGATACAACTATCATGAACTTGACCTGTAAGTAATAAGCCTTTTAACAGCTTTGCAGTTCCCAGGAAACTTGGAAATCTCGGGATAGGACATCACTTTTGTTAGTTACTACCAGCTACAACTTCTTCCTCTTAGTATCCTTGGTTTTTGTTTTTTTACTAAGTGTTTTGACTGAACATTATGTTCAGTCTGTTCTTTGCTGCCCTTTTCCCTTCCTATCATGCATGACTGTGTTCTTTCTACATGGCTTCTTGTTTTTTTTCCCCTTCTACTCTTTAACAGCTGTCCCTGACAAATGTGCTAAAAATAACAAGTAGCCTTACATATATGGAGAGATTGGGTACATGAGGCATAGTAGGTTTCTTTAGAGGGCAGCACCCTGGGCCTCTAGGAAATGAGGACAGGGAGAGTCAGGGAGATTGGAATACACATTTATTTTTAGGGCCTTAGTAGTACCTCCCTGAAATAATCCTTCTTAGTATTAGCATATACGTGTGTATCATACTTTTTTGAGAATATGATGATTATCTTCTAGATCGTTTGAAATAAAGTATATTTCACCTTAGGAATGGGAGGTTCAGAGCAAAGGGGCTCTTTGGTGCAATGCAGAAGAGCAAGTTGAAAACTAATTTTGAAAATGTGCATATTCTGGTAACCACATTTAGTTCTCTTAACTTGGGTTGAAATTCTTACTCATTTAATAGCTAACATGAAATCTTCAACAGTTTTTCCTTAGAACCCTTCTAATACATACCATGTTTAATGTTCAGTGACAGAAGTCGGCTTAAGCCAACCAACAGCACCAAACAAAAATTTGTAGAACTTTCTTCTGTATAGTTTAGGCTACTTCCAGGTTGTCCATGTAATGGCTTAAAACTATAGAGAGATCTCTGAGATGGTAAAGATTGTTGAGGTCAAATGGAAAAGTCTTTGCCAACATTTTCTACTATTGTATATACAAAACTGTGAAATTTATTGGACACAACAGGAAAAAAATGAAAATATGAAGGCCAATAGTTATTTCCCTTCTGTACCGAGGACGTAATATAGCATGATATATCAGTGTCCAGATGACTTCCATTTTTTTAAAGATAATAATTCTAGATATTTGAAAAATAAGTCGAATTGGTTACTGAGCTAAATCAGCTGTTTGTAGTCTGTGAGAAAAGAATTATATGACAGAGGAAAAGGAGCAACATTGTTTGGCATCCACCAAGGGACAGATGTTTGAAATCAGTTCTTAGTTTTCCCTACAGCTTTTTGGAGTTGGCAGTGGTATCCAGATTTTTGTTGTTGTTGTTACAAATGAAGGGATTTGAGTAGTTTAAAAAATTAGCAACTTTTACCTAAGGTTACATGGGCAAGAAGTGGTAGAGCTTGGTTTAAACTCAGTCTGTCTGTCCAGTCTCTTCCCATTCTGTCATTCCAGTAAAGGCTTATCCTTTATACATGTTCGTTGCTGTTTCTGTGTGTGTGTGTGCGTGTGTGTGTGTGTATCAAAGTTCCTGAGGAAGCAGCAGCTTGTTCAGAGAAGTAAGGGAGGCTCATGTGTTTGGGATGGTGTGAGTGAAGAGAGGGGTGAGGTGAGATTAAGGTGCTGTCTTAGGGCAGGTCAAGCATGCTGGGTAGACCAAGATAAGAACTATTGACCTACCCCAAATGTGCTGAAAAACCAGTTAAGGGATCTAAATAGGGGAGGAACGTATTTGAGGAATCACTGGACAGTTTAAGGAGGCTAGACCCCGGGGGGCAGCAGCAGAAGTAGGGAGACCAGCTAACGTACTTCCCCCGTGGAGAGGGGATCAGGCGGGCACAGATTAGAGTGCTAGCAGTGGAGGTGTGAGGAGTGGTCAGATTTAGGAAATGTTTTCAGCATGGAAGGGGCAACATGTGATGATGGAGTGAACGTGTGGTGTGAGGAGTGAAGGGTACCTTTGTGAAGAGAGGCCAGGTTTGGGCGGAAACACAGAAGTCATTTGGAGATCTTCTCTTGGGCAGATCAAATATGCCACACACACACACACACACACACACACATACACACATTTACGCATGTGTAACTTACAGTGTGTGTATGTGCCTATGTATTTGTGTGTGTGTGTTCCTTATTTCTGCCTACTAAAATGGCCTGAAGTCAATGACACGTTAATAGCATTGAGCATGTCTGGCCCTCGATTTTTCATTTATAAATACCATTCTCCAATAAAAAGAAGCCCCTCTGGAGAAACGGCTGATTTCAGAGCCAGGCCAGAGAGAGTACAATATGAGCCTGGAACATCTTGCTGTGCCAGAAAGCAAGGAAGTGCTCAAAGAATGCCGGAGACACGTCCAATAGGCCATGAGCCAGCTGGAAAGGGTTCCCATTGGCCACTAATGATAGTAACAGATTATAACTCATTGAATAGCATAGAAAACCATGAGTCTTTACAGATATAGACAAACAAATATATTGAATTTGATAAGGAGTGAAATATTTATAGACTTTGAAAGTACTTCTTCACAAAATCCTCATAAATTACAAAGGGGGATAGAGTAAACTTAACCCTGGAGGAGCCGTACTGCTTCTCAAAGTGAACACTGTCTGTAACGGTACGGATTGAAACCATATGCCGTCTGACAGGATGCAGTGAGAAGAATCCAGTGCCACTTTTGTGGCTTCCCTTCCAAAGGTGCATAAGCTAAATCATGAGAAGACACCAAACAGCCCCAACTGAGGGATGTTTTACAAAATAACTGCTCCTGTAACCTTTAAAAGTGTCGAGGTTGTGAAAACCAAGTAAAGATTGAAGAACTGTTCAGATAAAGAGACAACTAGATTCAAGGCATGGTTCCAAATGAGTCCCTTTGCTGTAAAGAACGTTACTGGGACAACTGGTGAAACTCGAATGGAGTCTGAGGATTAGAGTCTATACTTCCAGCTGTCCTGTAAGTTTGTGATTATTTAAAGAAAAAAGTTGGAGAAGATGGGTGCTATTTCAACATGTTTATATGCCTGGAAGGAAATGATGGAGGAGAGAAGGGGGTGGGGGATTGAGAGTTCAAGTGCCCTAGCAGGCCAGAAAGAGGGGCTGGCTTTGGCTATGAGCATGGACCACTTAATCAGTGTAATGCGAGAAGAAAAAGCAAATGCAGTAGGTTGGTAGATTTGATGGTGAAAGAATGTGGAGATTCTTCTCTAATTGCTTCTCTTTTCTTAGTGAAATACGGAGAAGGAAGGGATATTACTTTTGAGGGGGAAAAATAAAGATTGAGATGTGGCTGTATTATAAAGAATTTCAGAGATTGTTGGTGGGTTTTTTTGTTTGTTAGTTTTTAGCTCTTTCTTCCCTTGAAGTTCTGCGATATATTATTTCCCCAGCTTAAAATAAATTTCTCAAGGAAGGATATTTTATTTTTTTAATGCTATACTTCAATAAATAATGCAAACAGATGAAAGGAAAAAATTGTGAAAGGAAGAAATCAGAGGTGAAGGTGTGGTGGAAACTTTGAATGTAGAAACCATTACCGTATTGAAGGGATACCCAGTCTGTAGAATGAGTGGATCTGAGTTTGAAAAGACTGAAAAGATTCTCTTTGCTCCAGTGTAGTACATCATTCCATTTCCTTTTGTAACAGAGGTTTTCTTTCAAGAGGTGAATGGAACACTTCAAAATTTTTAGTATTGTAAAATAAATTTAGGTGTACTGGGATAAGGCAAAAGACTGTCTAAGGCAAAAGACTGTCTAGTGAGAATGAGTCTTTCTTTCTTTCCTGTCATTCACACAGATCTAATCAGTACATAGTTCACTGTTAGAATTGAGAGTTCCCAGCTCTGTAATGAAGCCTTTCACTTTCTCCTTTTAAAAAAATTTCTGAAGGCAACTGTGTGCCGTGTCTCATATCCTGTAGCCTGACGCTCATCTTCAGCTCTCCTTGCCTCCTCCTAGGCGGGTGAGATTGGAGAGATGAAGGATGGAGTCCCAGAGGGAGCACAACTTCAGGGACCAGTTCATCGAAATCCGACTTACCGCGCAAGGTACCGTAGGTAGGTAACGTTTTCTAAGAGCTAATGACCGATTGCAGAACTTGTGAGCGACAGTAGGATGGAAGAGGACGTTGCAGGTCTGTTTTGTGGATTTCTTATGTAATGAGAAGATGTGGCTGTTTGGACCGTATGTCCAAGTTGTGGGAGGGGCTCTGCGATCTGTGTTTTCACACGGCTGTGTGGCATTCCCCCTGCTTAACAATTAGGATTTTTAGTTATCCCTGTACCAGAGCAGCATTTACTTCTGAGTACTTTCCCATGATGTAAAGTCATACTGGATTTTTATTATATTGAACGAGATAAGCGGAAATGAATTGATGGGTCATTCATTCGGTGGTGGTGCTATGAATGGAGGGAGAGTTGGCTGCCAGTGAGTGTTTGGGACACTGAATATTCTGATAACCGGGGCGGTCTAATGCGGGGGTTAAATCAGCCTACAGATCATATCGTCTGTGTTTAAATCCCCACCCTACGATTAGCAGCCCCTGTGTAGCTGTATCTCCTCCGGCAAGTTTCAGGACTCCTCTTAGACTTAGTCACCAGCTTTTGCAGTGGACAGTAAGGGATATTCTACCGCTGTCGTAGGGTTAGATATACTAAGGCGTTTCAGGTAATCAGTGTGATGCCTGGTATAGTAAGCCCTCAATAAATTAATCGATTAGTACTACTACCAACATTGTTAAGGTTAGTGAAGGAGGGACTTCCCCGGTGGCGCAGTGGTTAAGAATCCGCCTGCCAATGCAGGGGACACGGGTTCGAGCCCTGGTCCGGGAAGATCCCACATGCCGTGGAGCAACTAAACCTGTGCACCACAACTACTGAGCCCGCGCTCTAGAGCCTGCGAGCCACAGCTACTGGAGCCCACGAGCCACAACTGCTGAAGCCTGTGTGCCTAAAGCCTGTGCTCTGCAGCAGGAGAACCCACCGCCATGAGAAGCCTGCACACCACAACGAAGAGTAGCCCCCGCTCTCAGCAACTAGAGAAAATCCACGTGCAGCAATGAAGACCCAACGCAGCCAAACATAAATACATAAAATAAATAAATTTATTAAAAAAAAAGAAAAGATTAGTGCAGGAGTGTTATTTTATTGCTGCTTTATCCCTTGTGAAGACTGGATTGGGCTAGACTCCCTAAGATTCTTTTCAAGCTTTTTATATTATAAGCCTTCCTGTTGCTTTACCCTGTCCTTGAGGAGCTTCATTCCCGAATGACGTTCATACCACCCTGAAGTGTGGCAATATGGGTTTGTTGGGAGGCGAGTAAGTATATTATTTGGGGAAGGATTTGTAACACTCTACGTCTTCTTTTCTCCCAAGATTCGTTTCAGAGTTAGACATAGTCATTCTAATGATTCATTACAAGGGACTTTGGAAATAAAAGAGGCTTCATAGAAATGTCTTCAGGAAAACAGAAAAAAGACAGTAGTGTATGTGAACCCCAGCTCTGTCAATCTCTAGCTGTGTGGTCAAAGTTGCATTTGACCTTTCTTGACCTATAAAAGCAGCAGTCCTTTATGGTTCAACCAAATACTTACCCTCTTTAAACCCCTTGGTTTTCTTACTGTAAATCTTAAACTCACAGAATTAGCCCTGAAATTAAGTTAGATAATTAACGTGAAAACACACCAGCACAGGCTTTGGCACACAGTGAGCGATGTTCGTTTGCCTCCCACGTCGAATCCCCTTAGACTCCACTGCATGCTGTCCATGGAGGGCAGATATGGGAGCGCTTTTCTTTTTTAATTTTTCCATCCTCAGTGCCTGTCAAAGTGCCTGGTAGGATCATAGTGTATGTTCGGTATATGTTTGTTCGCGGTGTTCAGGTGAAGGGGGAAGATGACAGAAAGATAGGGTTTCTTCACCACATCTTTGTTCCACTTGCCTGTGCATAATTCTAACAGTAAGCCTTGATCCCTTGACTTTTTAATCTTTAAAAATAAAACCTGGGAATTTCCTGGCGGTCCAGTGGTTAGGACTCCGCCCTCTCACTGCTGAGGGCCCGGGTTCAGCCCCTGGTTGGGGAACTAAGATCCCACAAGCTGCGCAGCGCAGCCAAAAAATAAATAAATAAATAAATAAAACCTGATGTTCTTGAGGGCATCTGTTCTCTTTTCTCCTGTGTTCTCTGCTCTAGGGGCCCTCCTCGCCCACGACCTGCCCCAGCGGTTGGAGAGGCTGAAGATAAAGAGAATCAACAAGCGGCCAATGGTCCAAACCAGCCACCTGCTCGCCGTGGATACCGGCGCCCCTATAACTATCGGCGTCGCCCCCGTCCTCCGAATGCTCCTGCACAAGATGGCAAAGAGGTGAGTCCAGCCAGCCGGAGGGGATGCTGCCAGATCATCCTTAATCATGTCAAGCTTTAGTATTCCCTTCTAAGAGTGGTTTTATAATCTGAAAACTGAGACTTAAAATACGTATAATATGTATCATATATTTTTGTGTATAACATTGTTCATTTATATATGTGTGCGCGCGCGTGTGTGTGTGTGTGTGTGTGTGTGTGTATAAATATATAGAGAGAGAGACAGAGAGAGAGAATGCCCTGCACATATCACGAACCAACTATTTGAATTCAACCAGTTAGCATTCTAGCTAGAATGTTTAGAGCTTTCCAAACAAAAGACAGCGTTTAGAGAGAGGAGCCTGCTTCTCAGCACATGTTGGAAGCAACTGTATCTTTTTTGTGGCTTTTTGCTATGGAGAGTGGTGGTGTTTAGCTGCCATCTGGAGGCCATTCTTCTGCGGTTCTAATTTTTTCCTCATACTTTAAGAGTAGTTAAGATTTTGCACAGTGACTTACCTTCACAGGTCCCGGCTTGTGAGACCTTTCAGTCTTCAACTTGCCGCTGCCGTATGAATCAGTTAGTTTCTGGTTTGTGGTTTTGTTGTGTGTTTCAGACCAAGGCAGCTGAAGCACCATCTGAGAACCCTGCTCAAGCCCCCGAGCAGAGCAGCGTCGAGTAACATCCGGCTCCCCAGGCACCTTCAGCATCAGCAGGTAGGAGCTCGGGCGGCTGGCACAGGAGCTGATATTCTCTTTAAATAGCACTGATTTCTCAGCAGTAGCACAGCTCAGTCTCAACTAGTTCTGTAATTCATCTGGGCCAACTTTCCGATCTCCATCAGGATTCTGGAGAAAGAGCGGCTTTGGTGGTGAAATATCTCCGAGGCTGATCTTATTTTGCTAGGCACTGGGGACGCAAATATGCAGACAGAGTTAATGAGAGTCAAATTCATTTTTCTAGATAGACAGTTGTTAACTATTATCACCACCTCAGAAAACTTTTGGAAGTTTCACTTTTGTGACACCTCGTGGCCCACTTGATAATTTTAAAGTGCCTGACAAGGCCTCATTTGAATAACAGAGACTGTGATCTGTAGAGTAAACAAGAACGTGTTTTTTTCCTTCCCTTTTCCCTTTGATAACCAACATTATTTTGAGGCAGTGTGTGTAGTACGTGAGAGCCAGTGGGTTTATATATCCAGTGCAGGAGCTAGTAGTCATTTGCTTGAATGATCTTGAGCAGTTGATTTATCCTCTGCAGCGGTACTGTCGGCTGCTGGTAAAATGAGGATACTGGCTAGATTCCCCACTAGGGTTGCTGCAAAGACTTAGTGAGATGACACATATGAGGTGCTTAAGCAGGACGCGGCAAAGAGTAACCTCTCCATAAAAGTCAGCTTGTTTTGGGCTTCCCCGGTGGCGCCGTGGTTAAGAACCCACCTGCCAGTGCAGGGGACACGGGTTTGAGCCCTGGTCCTGGAAGATCCCACATGCCGCGGAGCAACTAAGCCCGTGCGCCACAACTACTGAGCCTGCGCTCTAGAGCCCGTGAGCCACAACTACGGAGCCCGTGTGCCACAACGAGCCCACGCACCGCAACGAAGAGTAGCCCCCCCTCGCCACAACTAGAGAAAGCCCGCGTGCAGCAACAAAGACCCAACGCAGCCAGAAGAAAAAAAAAAAGTTAGCTTGTTTTTCTTCATTGTTGCTTCCTGCTTTTTTTCTGTCTTCTTGTTAAAGATCCTGGAAATTGTATTTATACAGGTAGAAATATACTAGAAAGACTGGCTCAGCGAGTCTTACAAGAATTTATAAACCATAGTTGGTTTCATTCTGGGTTTTTCATCTAGTAAGTCCTGAAAGTTTAAGTTTTTAGTATTTCTTGGTTGTTGCCCTTTTCACTACATAAATAAGGACTTCGCTTTTAGTTGAAAGATAGGTTGTAAAGCTCATAGCAGCAGTGTTATTTTTCCAAAAATTGTTCACATTTTGTAAAATTTTGAGGTCATTTTAAGTTTCTACTTTTTAAATGCCGTCTGCTTTTATATGCAGAGGTTTGGGATTTCAGTTATCCTTTCACTAGGTAGACAATTGCTATGCTGAGAATATTCTGTTTTATCTTTGGGTAGCATGGACAGTTTATTATAGAAATAAATTCCGTATTCACACTTGCTCACATTAACTGATGGAATTATATATTCATCATTTGGCCATAAACTTTTACTTGGAAACATTATTTTTAGGTATTGTTCCTAAAGAAATAATCCAAAATATAGGGGGAAAAAATTTCTATTTACAATCTAATGTTGCAGAAGTGGTTAAATACTGTGGTATATCCATATTAGGAGATATTGTACAGCCACTAAAATGATTATGAAGAATTATCAATGCTACGGTATCATTTATTTGAAAAGGCTTCATGATGATAATTTTCTAGCATTTTCTAGAATTTTTACTATTGTGTACTGACTGTTCTGGTTTATAAAAATGTTTTATTAAAAATTTTCCATTAAATTAATGTTTCAGTTTACAAATCTATAAAAGATACACGGTGTAAGATTTTGTTTAGAGCTTTTGAAAATTGATTTTTTGAACTACATAAAAAACAGATAATTTTTGCCTTTTTATTCTTTAACTCTTGGTCATCTTGTCACTCTTCATAAGTTTGATTTGAATTTTTTCCAGGTGACCTAAAGAATTAATGACCGTTCAAAAAATAAAGCAAAAAGCAGACCGCAACCTTACCAACACCAAAGAAACGTCCAAGCAATAAAGTGGAAGACTAATAACCAAGACGTGGACATTAGAATGCTCACTACTATTCTTTACGAAGCAAACAGCTATACAAGGAAAGCGTCAGCCAGTTTTTCCAGCAGCTGAGATCCTGGGAATGCCTGCACGCAACAAGAGAGCAACCTCCCTGGTTTCAGCAGCCACTAGGTTTATATTTTTTTCCTGGTTTTTACTGTTTTGGTAATATGAATTGAAAGAAGAAATATTAATACCACGTGGGGAGACCCCCCACCACCCCCCCCCCAACCAAAGAAATCTAAAATATGTAGTAAATGCTTTTTTTTCCTTTTTTGTTCATTTTGGATGCTGGTGCTAAACTTTCATGAGTTAAAAAGAAATTTTATGCCCTTCTTATTTATTTTGAGGATGAGGGGAGGATAACAGTTTGCTTTCTTATGTGACTCTCTTTGAAAATGTGCAGTATGAAATTCCTCAAAAATAAAATTTTTACCCTTGAAAGGAAAAGATGTATAGCTGAAGTATGTTTTCCTATCTCAGCTGCAGTTGTTTTGTCTTTTTTTTTTTTTTTTGGTCTTTTTTCGTCACTTCGTTCGCTGAATAGTAAGCTCAGAGCCAAAGGTACAGGTGGAATAGCGCTCTTTAGTAAATGTAGGCGTATGAGCTGAGAGCATAGGAAATGGGGTTGTTTTTGGAATGAACAAGTTCACATCTGAGTTCAGCAATAGGCATGTTTGGTTTGGTGCTCTTAGCTCTTGACTAATCCTCGTTGAGATGGTTGATGACATTTCGGTTAACAGCTTCCTTTAGGTTAATGAAGGGGTTAGTAGTTCTAATACCCTTGAACTTCTAACCGCAGAGGTTTTCAGCACCAACTGCTGTGTCGTGCTTATATATGTGTGTCTTTCAGAAAAGAGGAAGGGGGCCTCTTTGCAACCGCACTACAAATTTCTTCCCCCAGGGAGTAGATGGTGCCCCTAGGTTGAGAGACACTACAGTATATGTCAGTTCTGTTGAGTTACTTCTCAGATCCACTGCACCTTTCAAATTATTTATTCCCTAAATCAAGTACATACTTGAGCCTAGGCTTGCGCAAAGCACTGTTCGAGTGGCACAAACCCACAAAAGACCCGAGTCCCGCTGAGTTTGCGTTTTAGTGAGTGAATATAGAGAATCAACAAATATGTAAACAAATGTGAAATTTAATATCAGATGGCAATATATGTTATAAAGAAAAATAAAACATGGTAAGGGGCAGAGATTGGCATAATTGTGGGAGGTATGTTTATTTTAAAGGGGGGTGTCTTTCCTATAAGATGAGAGGGTATGTAAATGGAGTCCTGTGGTGAGAGATGGATAACCATTTGACTATCTGGAGAGAAGAACATTCCAGGCAGAGGGAGCAGATGCAGAGACTCTAAGCAGGGAGCATATGTGGCTTGTTTGAGAAATCACAAGCTGGAGAAAGTGGATTGTTCAAGAACCTTGTATTGCTTTGCAAGTTTAAAAAAATCAAAATTGGTAATATGCACAAGGCAAAAATGTTCAAAGGTATAAAAAAGTATTTTATGAAGTAAGTCTCCCATCTCAGTCCTGGTTCCCTCAAGGCAACCGGTTAGCATGTTTTTAAAACATACATCTATTTCAGATATATTTTGTGCGTGAGTCTGTGTGCATGTGTATGTCTGACCAACTAATGTGAATTCGGGGAGATGGGGTCTTAATTGTCTCTAACGAGACTTATACATCTGTTGTTATAATTCTGTAGGTAACTTTACTGCCCAGCTGTTTGCTCTCTTTTCTAACTTTCCCCTTTCCCCTGCTCATTTTAAAGCAATTTTATTATTATGGAGTATTTCCAACATACTTTTTTTTTTTTTATAGAATGATCTCGTGGATTATTACATAGGCATATGGGAGTCCACGGATTTTTTTTTTTTTTTAATTTTTATTTATTTATTTATTTATGGCTGTGTTGGGTCATCGTTTCTGTGCGAGGGCTTTCTCTAGTTGCGGCGAGCGGGGGCCACTCTTCATCGCGGCGCGCGGGCCTCTCACTATCGCGGCCTCTCCTGCTGCGGAGCACAGGCTCCAGACGCGCAGGCTCAGTAGTTGTGGCTCACGGGCCCAGTTGCTCCGCGGCATGTGGGATCTTCCCAGAGCAGGGCTCGAACCCGTGTCCTCTGCATTGGCAGGCAGATTCTCAACCACTGCGCCACCAGGGAAGCCCTCCAACATACTTTTTAAGATGTTTTTTTAAAAATGTACCATATACATTTGGGCCCTGAGATTTTTTTCCACCTAATATCTTTCCTCTTCTTCCATCATCAGTGTATGTAGAGTCCTCTTATCCTTTGTACTGGCTCCATAACTTTGCACTGCATAGCTTTCCATACCTTTGTCAGTCTTCTATTAGTGGGTATTGAAGGTTTTTCAACATTGCAATTATAAACACTTTGTCATTCCAACACCCTTACCTCTAAATACCACCATCCATCAGGGTTACAGCTATTCTATTTCTAGAGGAAAAAAATGTAGCAATGAGTGCATAGAGTTGGGGAAAAAAAGTCTTAACTTTGGTAGTGTATATAATTACAACCCTAAAACACAGTGGTTGGAGCTACAGGAGAAAATACAAATTGGACGTGATATGAGGATGGGCCTGAAGTAAGTTCTTTTACAGCACAAAATCAGGGACTTGAATTACTTTACCAAGAGACACACGGTCCCTGGGTGGGAGCACAGCTATAGAGATTAACTAGAGCCTGTTATACCGTGATTACACATTAGCAGTGATCAGTATTCGTTTGAAGCTCTGGAGTTTTGCATATTTGCAACAGCACCTATTGGGAAAGTAGCCCTATGCAACTCAAAATGATAGAGTGCCTGCCTGCTATGTGCCAAGTAATGCTGGGTGTTTTCACGTCACAAATATATCAGTTGCAACAGCATTATCGGGATTCCTGCGTTTATTGCACAGAGGCAGTTTTCGAACGTACTTTTGCCCTTAGTGGATTGAAGAAATGTATTTATAAAGACTAATACTTCGAAATTTTGAAGTAATAAAGTTCTTTGAATCTTAGAACTGACACATTAAATCCAAGAGCTCGTACTTGGTTTCAGCTGAAAAGAGGGAAAAAATCTCTTGACTTTATAGAGGAATAATTGTATATATTATGGCATGAATGTCTGGTTTAATAGGAAAAGTCTAGAAAGGAAGCAGGTGCTGATAGAAATCTCTGAAAATTAGGTGATCTTGTCAGTGGCAGTGGTAAAGACTTCATCAGCTTTGTGACTTTCTCAGGGTGAAAGCATTTCATTTTAACTGATAAGCTAGTTCCAGAGCCACCCAGGTTCTCAGAATGGGGATGGGAAGCTGTAATGGAATTGAAACCCATGCTGATAATGTAATATTTCCCCCAGCCCCTGTAGTTTGGGCAGTGTTCCGTTAAGAAGGGTATAGAGTGGAAGCATGTGAGGAATGAGAAATTGCTACTTTGTTACTGCCATAGTATCATCCTTTCATGCACTGATCTTCTCACTTTAATTCATGGAGGATTTCACCTGTGGAGTTCTGGGTGACTCCTATACCTGCTACATTGACATGGCATCACTGGGAACAGGATTTACCAAGCAATAAAAACTTTGGGAATTGCATGCGTGCGTGTGTATTTTATTTAAGAAATTCCTAAACTATTTGCCAGAATGGTTGTTAGGGGCTGAATTATGTTCCAGATTCTTACGTTGAAGCCCTAACTCCCAGTGCCTCAGAATATAACCATATCTGGAGATAGGTTAATGAGGCCAGTAGGGTGGGGCCCAATTCCATAGGATTGGTGCCCTTATAAGACCAGGAAGAGACACCAGGGGCTCGCATGTGCTGAAGGATGACCATGTGAAGGGGCCGGCAATAGGGCAGCTATCTGCAAGCCGAGATGCCTCAGGAGAAACCAAACCAGCCAGCACCTTGATCTTGGACTTCCAGCTCCAGGACTCTGAGAAAATAAATTGTTTAAACCATCTAGTCTGTGGTGTGTTTTTGTGGCAGCCCTAGCAATCTAATACAGTGGCTGTATCATTTTACATTCATAGCGGCCATGTATGAGAGTTCTTATCTGCATTTGGTATTGTCACTTTTTAAAATTTAGCTCTTCTGTAAATAATGTGTGTGGTGACATTTATTGTGATTTTAATTTGCATTTCCCTAGTGGCTAATAATGTTGAATATATTTTCATATGCTCATCTGTTGTGTGTATATTCTCTGGTGAAACATCTATTCATGTCTTTTACAATTTTTTTTTTTTTTTTAAGCTGGCTATGAGTGGCTGAGTCCTTGGGCTCAGCCAATCTTTTCAGCCTCTGGATCTAGAAGGGACCGTTGGAGGAACAGACCCTGGTCCCTGCTTCTTTGTCCTGGTGGCTGGGCCGAACAGGGCCCTTGCTCTTGAAGTCTGAGACTGGGCATTGACCTTGTGGGAACACCCTGAATTTAAAGTGCTGGGAAGATTTTTAAGGGCCAGGGATGGATCTTTTCTAAATGTTATTACTTGTAAATAAAGTCTATTTTTCTCCCTTGGTGGGAAAATTTATTAAAAGAAACCAAAACAGTTCTTTATGTATTATAATTTAGATATGAGTCCTTTGTCAAATATGTGGTTTGTAAATATTTTCTTCCAGTTAGTGGCTTATCTTTTCACCCTCTTAACGGTGTCTTTTGTTAGAGCAAAAGTTTTTGATTTCGATAAAGTCCAATTTATTGATTATTTTTCCTGTATGAATTGTGCTTTTGGTGTCGTGTCTAAGAACTTTTCATCTAGCCTAGGTCTTGAAGATTTTCTTCTGTGTTTTCCTCTGAGATAATTTTTGTATAGGATGTGAGGTATAGGTTGAGGTTCATTTTTTTGCCTACGAATATCCGATTATCCCAGCACCATTTCTTGAAAAGACTATCCTTCCTTGGCTGCACTGCTTATGCCTTTGCCAAAATCCAGTTGGCCCTGCTCATGTGGGTTTATTTATGGGGTCTCTATTCTGTTCCATTGGTCTAGCTTGTCTGTCCCTCTGCCAACAACGCATTGTCTTGATTACCGTAAATCTTAAAATATAGAAATACAATAGATTTTTATATGTTGACCATGTATTCTATAAATTCACTGAATTCATTTATCAGTTCTAGGAATTTTTTTTTTTTTTTGGTAAATTGGAATTTTCCGTAGTTACAAAACAGGATTTTTAATCATATTATCTGAATATAGGGACAGTTTTATCCTTTTTTTCCAGTCTGTGTGCCTTTTATTTCCTCTCCTTGCCTCATTGTGCTGGTTGGCTAAGACTTCTGTTTTTATTTCATTGATTTCTGCACATTATTATTTCCTTTGGGTTTATTTTGCTCTTCAGTTTCTGGTTTTTTTAAGATGGGAGCTTAGATTATTGACTTGAGACTTTTCTCCTATTCTAAGATAAGCATTTTAATGCTATAAATGTCCCTCTCAGCACTGCTTTACCTGTGCCCCACAAATTTCAAATGTTGTAGTTACATTTTCATACAGTTTAATGTATTTTAAAATTTGAGACTTTCTCGTTCACCCATTTAGAAGTGTGGTGCTTAATTTCCAAGTGTTTAGTGCTTTTTTCTGTTATCTTTCTGATGTTAATTTCTAATTTTATTCCCTTGTTGTCAGAGAACATGCTGAATAATTTTACTTCCTTAAAATTTGTTGAGTATTATTTTGGTTTTACGGCTCATGATATGGTCTATCATATAGCATGTTCTATGAGCTCTTACAAATATTTCTGCTCTTGTTGGGTGGACTGTTCTATAAATGTCAACAAGATTCTGTTGATTGATGTTGTTGTCAAGTTTTCCTATTGCACCAACAGACCATCTGTCCATCTAGACCCACTGGTTTCTCCTCCATCAACATGTAGTGCTGAGTTTTGGGGGAGACAAAGGAAATCTTCAAAGCTATATACTGACTGAGTTTATCAAAAGATGTGGTTTCAAACTGGGAGATTGGGATTGACATATATACACTAATATGTATAAAATAGATAACTAATAAGAACCTGTTGTATAAAAAAATAAAGTAAAATTCAGAAATTCAAAAAAAAAAAAAAGATGTGGTTTCAGCCAGACTGAGTGAAGAAGGGGCAAGATCTTAGCACCTTCCCCACTTGGAAACTTGTCTTGTGAACTCATGTAGACCTAAGCTAAACCTATCTTAACTCCTTCAAAAGTTTAAGAAACTGGGTTAGGCAAATTAAAGATGATAAAAATTGTATGGAAAAAAAGTAAAGAAATATGGTATTATTAACTTAGGGACTTTTTAATCTTTAAGGTTTCTTGCATAAATGAAAAATACATTAAGTGCCAATGTTCTCAGCATTGTTTTAAACCTTCACACCAATCCTGGCTAGTAGCTTTTGTTGCCATTTAGGAAATGAGAAAGTTGTGGATCCAGGTCACACAGATTTCACTAGGAGGCTCAAACCCACGGAAATGGAGGAGACAGAGTCTGGGAATCAGAAGATCTGGGTTCAGATCCAAAGTTCTCATCGTCTTTAATCTCAAGCCACTCACTCAGCAGCGGGGTTTTCATGTCTGGCTGAAAGGAAAAACGTTGTGTGGATCAGTGGTTTTCAGCTGGGGGTCAGGGTGAAGTCATTGCAGCGTTTTCCCCAGCTCTCCCTCAACTTTAGTATGCCATTGTCCTTTCGTAAGTGCCTCTGTCAAGATCACTTCTAGGGATGGCACCAAAGAACTATATTTCGCTGGCTGATATTCGTAATCTGGGTCTGCACATAATTGTAGGGGAAATGATAGCAGAGGCAACAGCCAATGTAGAGTGTTCCAAGCGTGTTCCAAGCCAATGTAGAGTGTTCCAAGAGTGTTCCAAACAGGAACAGGCAACGGAGAAGCTTAATGAGGATTGGACAATTTGCTCACTTAGTGTCAGTTTAGAAGTGTGTTTAGGAACTTCCCTGGTGGCACAGTGGTTAAAAATCTGCCTGCCAATGCAGGGGACACAGGTTTGAGCCCTGGTCCGGGAAGATCCCACATGCCCCGGAGCAACTAAGCCCGTGCACCACAACTACTGAGCCTGCGTTCTAGAGCCCGTGAGCTACAACTACTGAGCCCACGTGCCACAACTACTGAAGCCCACGCACATAGAGCCCATGCTCCGCAACAAGAGAAGACACCACAATGAGAAGCCCGCATACCGAAACGAAGGGTAGCCCCTGCTCGCCACTACTAGAGGGAGCCCGCGCACAGCAACGAAGACCCAACACAGCCAAAATAAATAAATAAATAAATAAATTCATTTTTTAAAAAAAGGAAAAAAAGAAGTGTGTTTAAACTGTGATATGAGACCATTTTTGACAAGTATAGTTTGAGATAACTCTAAAGTTGCTGAAGTTAAAACGTACTAGTGATGGTTAAGAACTACTGAAGTCATTTTCTTGACAGACTCTGAACTTTTCTTTTTTCCTCCACTTTTCCTTAGCTTAGTCCTTCCTCTCCTCTTCCTTCTTTTAAGACATTCATTTTAAGGTTCAATTACTGCTGGTGTCACATCCTTTACAAATATGACTGTAGTTGCGAGGTTGCAGATGAACCATGGGAAGAGTTTTCCAATGCTTTCAATATGGATTCCCTTTCCAATCTTATTCATCACAATGTCCCAGTTTGTGTACTTATAACTTAGAGTGGTCAGAGGTTTGTTTGTTTTTTTCCCTACCACAACCCTCAGGGATAAATTTCCTGATGTTAATAAAGAAATAAGAAAAAACTCAGTTGTACAGTTTTTCCCATGATACTACGCTAGTGGTTTCAAATGAAGTTATTTAAATTTCAGATACTATAGGTACCATTGAGAATAGTTGTCTCTGTTCTTTTAGTCATTCATTCTAATTTAAAAAATTGATTTAAGTCAGTTTTTAATAATGAGTATGCAAGTCACTTTACAGTACATCTGAAACTAACACATTGTAAATCAACTGAACTTCAATTAAAAATAAATAAATAAATTAAAAAGTGAGTATGTATCCCAATGCATGCGTTTTTTAATACAAAAACTCTGTGTATGTATTTGTATGTACTTACAGTACCTGTTATAAAACATAAAAAAGAAATTAAAAATGAAAGACAAGATATCATGCAGAAAATGTTTATCAATGTAACAAACTTCTTACTATGATATTTTAATAATAACTAGTAAAGTGATTTAAATTGTTTTATTATTTGTAAAAGTATTGGCTTAATATTTTGTGATACGTGATTTGAAAATATGTTTTATATGTTCGCTTTGATCTGATAGTCGATTTCAGTGGCTGTAATAGCTGAAAAAAATGTATGGGTCCAAATGGAAGAAAAGCATTTTGCTTCTATCATGATATATTTCAATTCCATCTACCAACTATTTAAATGTTTTGTTGGAATTTGCATAGAAAATTATCTATCTGGTATCAAAACAGTTATGTAAACTAGTTAGAAATTGTTACATAATAATTGCTTTCAAAGTAAGTGGAAACTATTCATTTATATAATTTTTAGAGAGGTTAGAAATTTTAAAAAGTTTTAGAAATATGTAAATATGAGAGAATTCAGAGGTGAAAAATATATCATTTCAGCAACAAAAAAATACAAGATAATGAATAATAACATCTCCAAAAACCCATTTTCAAACCCCATAGCAAGGGTTCTTTTCAAGAAAGTTCAGTTTTTACACATTGTGAAAATATCACTTTTACCTTGAAGGTGTTCATCTTTTCTACAACTATCTGCTCGCATACTCCTGTCAGTCACTGAACACAGAAAAAATAGCAAATTTAGGAGACCTGCCTTCATATAAAAGAAAAGTGGATAATATTTTAAATGTGACAATTCTCTTAAGTATACAGGTGCATCTATATAGGACAATTTATTACTTCTCATTTCAAGGTATTGCCAGGATTATACTATTTAATGGTTTTGATTTTACAAAATAAACCACATTGATATCGTTATAGATTGCATTATGTTAAACATGTATAAACAAATGTAAGTTATCAACCCCTTTTTTCATGTAATTGCATTTCTTTTCTCAGGATACCTCATCTTCCATACGTGACATGTGACCCTCTGACATGCAGATTCAGTGAGTATTCCATTGTCACTCTTTTATATAAAAATACAGTGAATTTTAGTGAGAAAGCTTACTTTCATATACTTCAAGATAAAAACATAAGCAAACCTTCGTATTTTCCTCACAATTTACATATATCTCACTAATGTATCCTATGTACCGAGCACTATATAGATTATCTTTTACCTTTACTGCAAGACTTTTTACTTCCCTTTTATTTATGTGGAGAACAGTGGCTCTGAAAAAGTGGTATGCCTGCATTTCTCAGGGTAATTAATTCTAGCTGCTGTAACAAACCATCGCAAATTTCAGTGGCTTACTATAATACACTTTTTTCTTATGGACGCTTTTGGTTGAGTGGCTCCCATGGGCAATTTTCCTCCCAGTGGCTTCTTAGGAATAAAATCTCTTTCCTTGCTATGGGTCTGTTGTCTTTAATACATGGTTTCAGCTTGTCCTGCTGTCATCCAGCCAGTAGATAGGGAAACGAGAAGATGTCTCCTGGGCTATGGTCCTCACTGCTCTGAAGAGGTAGGGGGAAATGTCGGTATATATAAGATATTAGAGAAGGGGGTATGTGCAGTCAAGCTCACATTTTGGCAGAGGGTCACTGCTGGTCACCAGGAGCAGATGCCTCCATGAGTGATTTTAGTGCTTTTCCACATATCAGAAGATGCAAGAAATTGGGCTCATAAACTCTCCTCCTGAAAATATCTAACTATCTGAAGGCCTGTTCTGCCAGCTTTTCCCAGAGCACAGAGACCCTCATTCCTGATCTCCACCCTGAACCCCTTTTAAGGTGTGTTGCAGGTCAGGGATTGCTGTGGCTAGTGACTTCATCCTTGTAGAACCAGATGGCGAGTGACAATTTTTAGTTGGCAATATCTACTGTTCTTTCAATTCCTGAGACGCCCCATTTAGGTGGGGGGCATTGCTGCAGCGAGTCTATTGCTGACTCTGTTTACAGCTTGCATCATTGTTCTGTTTCCATGTGCCATGCAAACCTTTGTAAGCCTCTGGGCCTGTGAAGCTGTGTATGGTCCCCTGCTGCCCTCCTATGGTGAAGTTGGATTGTTTTCAGATAAAGTTGGAAGAATCCATTTGCCTCGCTTTTGTGTTAACTTCCTTTGAAACAGTTCCAAAGCAATGCTACCCAAAGTCTATCATAGTTTTTTGGCTTTGTTTTGTTTTTCTGTTTTGTGAAATAACTCTCCCAGTTGTACTTATGGTCACCTTTCCTGAGGCTCAGTTATGTTATGAGGTCTAGGCCAAAGGACTTTAAGAGACAGACACAACGCTGAACATCATTCTATTCTTGTCATTGGGCAAAGCCTTCTTGCTCTGACTCTTCCCTTATAATTAACAATTTTCTAGGGCTTTCTCCATGCCTCACATAAACAGATTTCAGGAGGGTCCACCCCACCAGTCTTCAAGCTGGAATTCCTCCTCACATTTGTAGAATCCGACAGAATACACTAAATAACACAGGAACGAGGGTTGTTGTAGGAATTTAGAGGATCTGGTAGAGGTGTGTATGGACTAAACAGCAGAATGAAGAGGTCCCCAGTATATATTTCAGTGTGACCTCTTGCTGTTCAGTACTTAATATGGGCAGAGCGGAAAATGGGCATTCAATAAATGCTGATTGAACGAATGGCAAGGCCGAAATAGCCATCTGGCAGGGAAGGATGGACTGAAGCATTGCTGAAAATGAGTAAGAGGGACAGAAATTTGAGACAGAGGTAATAATTGAAATTATAAGGGAATGAACACTTGGAGAGAAAAGAGAAATAAGGGATATCTCGACACCTTATTCATGCATATATGTGTGGGACCAGTGATACATATATGCCTCCTGTTTATATCTTCTGTTTAAGATTTTCTATCTAGCGTGTATGTAGGTGTTTCTGTGTCTGTGCAGTTATTTCCAGAGTTTTCTCTATCTCAGAAATTTTAAAAATTCATCATTTATTTGAATTGTTTATTAAAATTGGAGAATAAACTTTTGAATCCCCCTTTGTTCTATCTGTATATATTTAAAAAAATTTCTAGGTCCTAGAGGTTATTACTTCTATGACTGTAGTGGGTCCTTTACAAAAACTAGATTTTTAAACACAATTCTGTGTATCAGAATGGGTATCTAGCAGTATGTTGGATGCTGCAGGAATTACAAAAATGAGTAAGCCATGGTCTCTGCCTTCAAGGAGATCAGGGTTTTTGGGGAAGTAGAGTAGGAGATTACATAATATAAAGCTCAGATCCGTTCATGTGTCTTTTATTCATCAATTATGACATAAAGGATGGGAAGAAAATTTGACTGATGAGACTTCATCCATTCTTTTTTTAAAATTGAGGTAAAATTCCCATAACAGAATTAACCATCAACCATTCTTAAATGTACAATTCAGTGGCATTCAGTACAGTTCATCCTATTTTAAAAGAGATCTGAAGGAAATAAAACAGTCAGTAGCAAAGACTAGAGAACTGAAGTACCTCAGTCTCTAAATGTGCCACATCACATTGCACCCAAATTCTTCCTGTTCTAATGATGCCCAATTTCTGCTTAGTTTGTTAACAATACTGAGCAAACTGGTCATCTATTCAATCTATGACCTATATTTCTTGAATAGAACATGTATTAGGTGTTAGTATCTAATTTGGAATTCTCCCAGCTGTGTATTTTCTTCAGTGTCTCCTATGATTGTAAAATCCACGTGGGGAGGACTTCCCTGGTGGCGCAATGGTTAAGAATCCGCCTGCCAATGCAGGGGACACGGGTTCGAGACCTGGAAAGATCCCACATGCCGCAGAGCAACTAAGCCCATGCGCCACAACTACTGAGCCCACATTCCACAAATAATACTGGAGCCCGTGTGCCTAGAGCCCGTGATCCGCAACAAGAGAGGCCACCGCAATGAGAAGCCCGTGCACGGAATCGAAGAACAGCCCCCACTCGCTGCAACTAGAGAAAGCCCAGGCGCAGCAACAAAGACCCAATACAGCCATAAATAAATAAATAGATAGATAGATACATAAATAAATAAATAAAATTTTAAAAAAGTTAACATAAATTCCATATGGGCCAGTAACCTAACTACTTGTTCATCACTATATCCCTAGAGGAGAACCGAGCACACGGATTATGTAAAAAGCATTTGTGAATGATTGATTACCTACCCCTGGGATTTTTATTTTCACTTGTCCCATATCTATTGCCTCATGTCATAGCAGTGGTCAACATAATCTGGTGCACCCAGTAAAGACTTGGGGTTGCGATTGTCCCTGGAGCTAAAGTCAAATCCTGACCATTCTGAGCACCAATGAAGGCAGCTGTTATTGGGTCGCACAGGAGGTGGCGCTGTTGCGCTTTATCATGACTATAATTTCACCTGGACAGGCGTCTCCTTTATACCTGTCTAGCAATCGCTAGTGAAGGAAATGAATAAGTTGATCAGCAACAAGTCCACCTTTTACAGTTTCGGCAGAGGTTTCCTGCTGGTTCATGTGTGGTGAGTCCCGGAAACCTCAGTGCCCGCAGACTTTCCTTTGTGGGGAACCCGCCCAAACTCCATCCTTTGCGGGCAGCCACGCCCCACAGTGGGAAGGAGGGACTGAAAAGCATTTCCTTGAGGACGGCACAGCTTGCCCTACCCAAAACAGTCTTTTTTTTTTTTTTCCTGGCTGGGCCAGTTTCATCTGAAATACAGAGTGACCAGAGGAAGGACACGGTAGTAAAAAGGGTTTGGGGGTACTAAGGGTGGGAGGGGGATGGCAGTGATGCAGGTCTGGGTGGACTTTGATGTTTGGGAAGAAAAAAAGGGAGGCGGCCGAAAGTGGGATGGTTGGGAGTGGCTGTTTCTATTTTATGTGAACAGCGATCACCAGGTGAATGAATCTGTATTTCTTTGGAACAAGCATCTCGTGGGTTTTGGCTTCCGTCTTTTTTTAAGGAGAGGCTAAACTTGCCTCAGCAATTTTGGCAAGGACAGAGGCAGCCAGAAAGCGAAGTGATGAGGGGGTCTCTGTGTATTACTGGAGAGGAGGCCGTCAGGAGAGGGGAGATATATAGAAACAAGCATGTACAGGAATTACAGGACTTGTCACAGGACAATACAGCCGTTCAGAAGTGCCGCCTTGGGCTCCCTGCTCTCAGCTTCAGTTCCTCATCTCTTATGCATAATTAAGAACGTAATTACCTCACGGGGTTGTTGTGATATTTAAATGAGACGAGATAATATCTGTAATCACGCTTAAAAATTGTGCAGTCTGATAATGCTGTTCTTCGTTTACCGAATTTCGGTTTCCTTCTTAATTTGTCTTCTCTTTTTCTTTTTTATTGAAGTATAGTTGATTTACAATATTATCTTAGTTTCAGGTGTACAGCATAGTGATTTAGTATTTTTATAGATTTTACTCTGTTAAAAGTTATTACAGGGCTTCCCTGGTGGCGCAGTGGTTGAGAATCTGCCCGCTAATGCAGGGGACACGGGTTCGAGCCCTGGTCTGGGAAGATCCCACATGCCACGGAGCAACTAGGCCCGTGAGCCACAATTACTGAGCCTGCGCGTCTGGAGCCTGTGCTCCGCAACAAGAAAGGCCGCGATAGAGAGAGGCCCGCGCACCGCGATGAAGAGTGGCCCCCGCTTGCCACAACTAGAGAAAGCCCTAGCACAGAAACAAAGACCCAACACAGCCAAAATTAAATAAATAAATAAAAAAGCTTCTTTCCTTCTGCCCCATTAAAAAAAAAAAAAAATGCTATCCTATTTAAAAAAAAAAAAAATTATTACAAAATAATGGTTATTATTCCCTGTGCTGTGCAATATATCCTTGTTGCTTATGTGTTTTATACAAAGTAGTTTGTATCTCTTAATCCCATACCCCTATCTTGCTCCTTCCCCCTTCCCTCTCCCCACTGGTAACTACTAATTTGTTTTCTATATCTGTGGGTCTGTTCTGTTTTGCTATATACATTCATTTGTTTTATTTTTTATATTCCACAAGTAAGTGTGAATACAGTATTTGTCTTTCTCTGTCTGACTTATTCTACTATGCATGCTGTTCTCTAGGTCCATCCATGTTGCTGCAAATGGCAGAATTTCATTCTTTTTTTATGGCTGAGTAATATTCCATTATATATACACATATAATGTATATACGTCTTTTTTTATCCATTTGTCTGTTGATGGCCACTTGGGTTGCTTCCATATTTTGGCTATTATAAATAATGCTGCTTTGAACATTGGTGTGCATGTATCTTTTCAAATAAGTGTTTTCATGTTTCCGGATATACACCCAGGAGTGGATTTGCTGGGTCATATGGTAATCCTATGTTTAATTTTCTGAGGAACAGCCATACTGTTTTCCATAGCAACTGCACCAATTTACATTCCCACAATTAGAGTACGAGAGTTCCCTTATCTCTACATCCCTTCCAAAATGTGTTATTTAAAGCTATTCTGACAGGTGTGAGATGATATCTCATTGTGCTTTTGATTTGCATTTCCTTGCTGATTAGGGATGTTGAGCATCTTTTCATTTGCCTGTTAGCCATCTGTATGTCTTCTTTGGAAAAATGTCTATTCAGGTCTTCTGGCCATTTTTTTTGATTGGGTTGTTTGGGTTTTTTTAATATTGAATTGGATGAACTGTTTGTGTATTTTGTGTATTAAGCCCCTGTTGGTTGTGTCATTTGCAAACACTTTCTCCCATTCCATAGGTTGTCTTTCTGTTTTGTTGGTGGTTTCCTTTGCTGTGCAAAAGCATTTAAGTTTAATTAGGTCCCATTTGGTTATTTTTACTTTTATTTCTTTTGCCTTAGGAGACTGATCCAAGAAAATATTGCTATGATTTATGTCAAAGAGTGTTCTGCCTATGTTCTTTTTTAGGAATTTTATGGTTTTAGGTCTTACATTTAGGTCCTTTAACCATTTTGAGTTTATTCTTGTATATGGTGTAAAGAAATGTTCTAATCTCATTGTTTTATGTAGCTGTCCAGTTTTCCCAGCACCACTTGTTGAAGAGACTGTCTTTTCTCTGTTGCATATTCTCGCTTCCTTTGTTGTAGATTAATTGACCATAAATGCATGGATTTATTTCTGCTTTCTATTCTGTTCTATTGATCTGTGTGTATGTTTTTGTGCCAGTACTGTGCTATTTTGATTACTGTAGCTTTGTAGTCTAGTCTGAAGTCAGGGAGAGTGATTCCTCCAGCTCTGCTCATCTTTCTCAAGATTGTTTTGGTTATTTGGAGTCTTTTGTGTTTCCATACAACTTTCTTAAGTATTTGTTCTAGTTCTGTGAAAAATACCATTGATATTTTAATAGAAGTTACATTGAATCTGTAGATTGCCTTGGGTAGCCTGGTAATTTTAACAATATTAATTCTTCCAATCCAGGAACAGGATATATCTTTCCATCTGTTTGTGTCATCTTCAATTTCTTTCATCAGTGTCTTATAGTTTTCAGAGTACAGTTCTTCTGCCTCCTTAGGTAGGTTTATTCCTAGGTATTTTATTCTTTTTGAAGTGATTATAAATGAGTTTTGATCCCCTTCCCTCTGTCTCCTCCTTTGATAACCCCTTTGATGCAAATATTGGTGCACTTAATGTTATCCCAGAGATCTCTTAGATTGACTTCATTTATTAAAATTTGCTTTTCTTTTTGCTGTTATGATTGGTGGTTTCCATTATTCTATCTTCCAGATTGCGTATGTGTTCTTCTGTATCACTTAGTCTGCTATTCATTCTTTCTAGTGTGTTTTTTATTTGTTATTGAGTTCGTCATTTTTGGTTGAGTTTTTAAAAATATATTCTAGTTCTTTGTTAAAACTCCCACGGTGTTCATCTATTCTTTTCCTTAATTTAGTTAACATCCTTCTTACTAATGCTTTGAATTCTTTACCTGGTAATTGTTTATTTCTGTTTGTTATTTATTTTTTCAGGGTTTTTTTTTTTTTTGGCTTAACTTTCTCTGACTGTATGGGCTCTATGAACAGTTACCTCTTGCAGTCTTTTTTTTTTTTTTAAATTATTTATTTATTTATGGCTGTGTTGGGTCTTTGTTTCTGTGCGAGGGCTTTCTCTAGTTGCAGTAAGCGGGGGCCACTCTTTATCGCGGTGTGCGGGCCTCTCACTATCGCGGCCTCTCCTGTTGTGGAGCACAGGCTCCAGATGCGCAGGCTCAGTAGTTGTGGCTCACGGGCCTAGTTGCTCCACGGCATGTGGGATCTTCCCAGACCAGGGCTACGAACCCGTGTCCCCTGCATTGGCAGGCAGATTCTCAACCACTGCGCCACCAAGGAAGCCCCCTATATATATATATATATATATATATATATATATACATACATACATATATTATATATGTATATATAATATACATATGTATATATGTATATTATATATACATATATTAGGTTGGTTATATATCCTGATCTTGGAGAAGTGGCTTATACAGGAGACATCCTATAGGGCCCATCATCACACTCTCCTTTGGCCACCAGAGCCATATGCTCTAAGGGTACCCCGTATATGGGCTGCGTGGACCCTTCTGTTGTGGTGAGCTGACTACTGTAGGTGTGCTGGTAGGCAGGGCTTGCCCCCAGCCAGTGGCTCTCAGGGCCTGCCTCATGTGGAGGATGCTGGCCCACTGGAGGGTGGAACTGGGTCCTTGGGTGACTGCTTGTGGGGCTTGAGGTGGGGGGGTTCCCAGGGCTGGTTCCCCCCATATGGCTGGTTTCTTGGCCTGTGGGGTCCTAGGACTGGTGTCTACTGGCTGGTGGGCAGGTGCTAATAGGCTAGAGGGAGGATTCCAAAACGGTGCTTGCCAGTGTTACCGAAAGTTCGGCCTCTCTGTACGCTGGTGCTGAATCAAATCCTGGAGACAGAGTGTTGGGTGAAATAGAAAAGGATGGCTTTATTGTTCAATACTCTGCCAGGCAAAGGGAGACACACTGGGCTTCTGCCTCAAAAAACTGTGTGTCTCAACCCCAGAGGATTTGATGAAGGGTTTTACAGCAGTGGTTCAAAGGTGGGGTCTCTGACAAGATTAGGGTGTGAGCAGGGCTTGCCCTCCCTTAATCTCATCTCAGGTGGTCGTCTCTTAATCTTGATGGGCTTCTCTGGTCCCCTTAATCTTTCCTCAGGTGGTTTCCTGGCTGCTCCTCCCTAGATTAGCAACTGTTCAAATCCGCCCTTTGGAACTCAGGGAAGGTCATGAAGGCTGGAGTCTTGCCTATAAGAAGTGGTGGACAAAAGGAGGCCTCCGTGCTCAGGCCCCACTCAGTTTCACCAGCACCAGTGTTCTTGTAGTAGAATGAGTTCCCAAAATGGCTTCTGTCAGCATCTATGTCCCCAGAGGGAATCCCAGTTTCTTCCTGCCTCTCTGGGAGGCTCTCCAAGATCAGCACATGAGTTTAACCCAAGCTCCTTTAAAACTACTGACTCTTCACTGGGTCTTGCAGCATGTGAGATTTTGTGTGAGCCCTTTAAGAGTGAGTCTCTTTTTCCAAGGCAGCTCTCCCTATGCAACTCGCCCTATGCAAGCCCTCCAACTCTCCCTATGCAAGCCCTACTGACCTTCAGAGCCAGGCATTCTAGGGGCTCAACTTCCTGGTGCAGGAACCCCAGGCTTGGGAGCCCAGTGTGGGACTCAGAACCTCACTCCTTGATGAGAACCTCTGCAATTGTTATTATCCTCCAGTTTGTGGGTCACCCAGCTGCGGGTGTGGGTCTTGATTAGACCATTCTCTGCTCCTCCTACTCATCTCATTGTGATTCCTTCTTTGTATCTTTAATCGTGAAAAATCTTTTCTGCTAGTCTTCAGGTCATTCTCATCTCTAGTTGCTCTGTAAACAGTTGTAATTTTGGTGTGCTGGTGGGCAGAGGTGAGCTCAGGGTCTTTTACTCCACCCTCTTGGCCACTCCACCTCAATAAAACCAATTCTTGACAATTGCATGATCATAGCAACTTGAAGATAGTGACTGAATTTTTTGGACCTACACTTTTATACTTTCATGGACTAAATTACTGGCAAGAATGATAAATGAAAGGGAAACCTGCTTCAATTTTTTTCTTGTACAGCTGTTAACATCTTATACCTTCAGTCATAGTAAACTGCCCCATCTTTGTATACTTAACAGTGGTTCTTAAAGTTGTCAGGTGACAAAATACATAGATATATGGTGCTGTTTCTAGAACATTGATCTAAATTAAAATTATTATATGTATATAATTCTAGGCTATGTTGGAATTCTACTAAGAACAAATTGTAGCACATGCTAAAGTTTAAGAAAAAAATGTGTTTCAAAGTGTATGTTGTAGCCATAGAAAAATCTCAATAATACATATATAATACTCGTATGTTAAGCCAGTTAGCTTCCTGGAGAAGACTTCAAAATTATTAGTTTTCATCTGATCATCGTTTTGAATGACTTAACCAAATGTACTGTTTTGTTGGATAAATGTGGGGTGTTGGGTTGAACAACTCCGGGAGATACCATTTATGTTATACTCATATTATGCTGTCACCTGAATGATGAAAAATATTTGCCAAAGATGATAATTTGGAGCTTAGAGAAGATGATCTTAGGCATTATTTTTTTCTGAGAATAATCAGTTTTCAAGACCAATTGTAGACCCAGCCACCCCTAGTTTGTGTCATTAGGATCAACTTCTCCGAAGTCCCTTTTAAGTCAGATGGGGTTAGCTTAACCCAGACAAGGAAATCGCCTGCTGACCCTTGCCTACGTGCTGTACAATGCCCCTCCAGCTAAGAGTCAAAGTCAGTGCTGCCTCTGGCTAGTTAGAGGCTACAGCAGCAGGAAAGGACTTGTTAATCTGAGTAGAAGTGACAAGCTTGGCTTGTGGTTCAAGGAAGGGGGAGGGGAGCTTGGGAATGCTGCAAATCTGTCTTGACTGCCTTGTTTTCTACCGGATTTATAAGCAGATTCCACAAATCCAACCAGTGTGGTCTAAAGCTGCCCTGCCTCCTACCTGCGTGGTCTCTCCCCATAGGTTCCAGTGCCTCCCCCCTTGAGTGTTCCTTGGGGCTGATATCTTAGTGTGAATCAAAATGAGTTTTGGGGGAGGGATAAATAAGCAGAATATTCACAAGAGTATTCTTAAAGCCCTGCAGTGCCAGCAAGGAAAATACAACTGGAATGTAAAGTCTCTAAAACCTTGGAAACGTATGGGGTAGATTTCCAGAGGTTAATCCAGACACATATACAACCCAAAGGCCTGGCAGGCAGAAGAAACTATGAAACTATAGGCACATTATGAATTCTAAGAACTAGGATCTTCCTCCTTATCCTCATCTGTACAAAACTTAACGTAAAGAAGAGATCAAATATCCAGTCAGCCTTTTGAAGGGTGGAAAATTACAGTAAAAGAGCACCAGATGGACATTCAAGGCACACGAGGCTAGTCTTAGCTTAAGTTCTAATTAGCTGTTGGGAGACACCAAAATCCTGTGCCTCAGTTTCCTCACCTGCTACTTATGGAGGTTAGGGCTTTTTTGGTTGCTTTCAAAGGGCTCTTCTGGTTGTACATGTTTAGAATGCATTTGTGGAGTTCATGTTGCATCTCACAGTGTACCTGTAAAGCAGAATAAGAAATGGAAGGCAGCGTTGCTGTTTTTATAGTTTCTTTAGCAGGGAGCTGTGTCTGTAGTGGCACAGGAGATACAGTGGTGGTTTATGGTGTGGGAGTAGAATGGCTTTTTGGCACTGAAAGGTGAAACTGCTGCGTTTGCGTCCCTTCTTGAAGCCCAAATAGCTCCCTTAACACCAAGTGACCTCGATTTCATGCCCTTGTCTTTCTTGTCCTCACCCATGTTCCACTCTTAAGATGGTCTAATAATGGATTCATGATCAGAAGGTCCCACATCTGATTAGATCTCTGATTTATTTTCTGACCCTAGGCGAGTCACCTTTTCACTTAGATCTTAGTTTCCACATGCAGTAGGAAGTTCTTAAAACAGCCATGGATTATTCTGAATGACTTGCTACCATAAAAATGCAGATAACTTAAGGGACTTCCCTGGCGGTCCAGTGGTTAAAACTCCACGCTTCCACTGCAGGGGGCGCGGGTTCAATCCCTGGTCGGGGAACTAAGATCCTACATGCTGCATGGCCAAAAATAAATAAATAAATAACTCTGAAGAACACTCCAAGTTTTTAGGATTGGGAAAAAAAGAAATGTAGATTAACTAAACACTATTTTGTAATTATCTGTAAAGCACCTCCCCTTCATCACCACCACCTTTATCTTTCTAGGTCTGCTTTTCTTGGGCTGATATTAAAATTGATTATTTTTAATTCACTGAGTTAATGCACTGGGAACTAGAGGCAAGCTGACTTACAAATAAAAGTATGAGCTTAGGTTATCTACAAACAGATGGGCAATAAAGACTTGATAGTATCAGCAAGGCCACAGGTTGTGGGCTTATAGAGAGCTAGATAGTGTGTGAGATCAATCACTCTGAATAAGTTCACTGAACCTTGGGATAGAACTCTGTGCTAGATGGAAATCCCCATATCTTCGTATCTGAGTTTAACAGCTGTATTGGAGGCTGCACCTCTGTGGCTTTTATTTCAACCTTAATCAAACAAATTTTGGGTGCCCAGGGAACAGATTTTTTTGTAGGTTAGGTTTATAGAAACATTTATGTTGCTAGCAATTTAGAGATGTGACTCTTTTGTTACATTCTCTAGTCCCGCCAGTTCATGGCAACCTAAGAAACTGAGACCAACTCAGGAGGTCAAAGAAAATAAACTGGTTTCTGACACTGAGAGCTACAGAATGTGGTGCTGTATAGTCTGTGTACTTATCCAGATATGAGAGAGATCAGTAGTGGGCTTCTATTATCTTATATAAGGCATGTCTGGCCAGCTTCTAGGAGACATGTACTGTGCAACCTGTTCTAGAACTGATTTTCTCAGACACAGAACATTCTGTGGTATCACCAAACCATACACAAATTCTGATTTAACCTTTAGAGGCCATAGACCTGCAAATGCTAACAATAAATGAGACTTGTACACTGAAAACTACAAAATATCATTGAAAGAAATGAAAGAACTGAATCAATAGAAAGACATCCTGTAGGAAGTAGGAAGACTTAATATTGTTAAGACGGCAGTCCTCCCAAGTTGATGGGCACAGTCAATGCAGTCTCTGCTGAAATTCCAGATTTTTTTTTCAGAAATGGTCAAGCTGATTCTAAAATTCATATAAGAGGGAACACAAGGGACTTTAGAGTATCCAAAAAAATCTTCAAAAAGAGAACAAAGTTGTAGGACTCAGACTTAATAATTTTAATTTTTTTTTTTTTTTTTTTTTTTTTTTTTTTTTTTTGGCCATGCTACACGGCTTGTGGGATCTTAGTTCCTCGACCGGGGATTGAATTGAACCCAGGTCCTCAGAAGTGAAAGCGCTGAGTCCTAACCACTGGACCGCCAGGGAAATTCCCCAGACTTAATAATTTTAAAACGTACTACACAGCTGCAGTAATTAAGACCATGCATTATTGGCATAAGGAGAAATGGGCATTGGGGAGTGACTGCTACCGGCACAGGGTTTTTTTTGTGGAGGGGGATTAAAATAGTCTAGCAGTGTGGTTGCACAACCTTCTGAAAATGCTAAAAAGCACTGAATTGTATACTTTAAAAGGGTGAATTTTATGGTATGCGAATTATATCTCAATTTAAAAAAAACCCGAAAGCAATATTAAAGGTAATTTTTAAAAATATAAACTTATTTATTTATTTATTTATTTTTGGCTGCGTTGGGTCTTCGTTGCTGCACGCAGGCTTTCTCTACTTGCGGCAAGCGGGGGCTTCTCTTCGTTGCGGTGCGCGGGCTTCTCATTGCGGTGGCTTCTCTTGTTGTGAAGCATGGGCTCTAGGCACGCGAGCTTCAGTAGTTGTAGCACGCGGGCTCAGTAGTTGTGGCTCGAGGGCTCTACAGCACAGGCTCAGTAGTTGTGGCACAGGCTTAGTTGCTCCGCGGCATGTGGGATCTTCCCGGACCAGGGCTCGAACCCGTGTCCCCTGCATTGGCAGGCGGATTCTTAACCACTGCACCACCAGGGAAGTCCCTAAAGGTAATTTTAATTTTCAACAAAGAAAAAAAGTTTTTGAGAATCTGCTATGGAAGCAGTATATAGTATAATGTAGAAACACAGATTCTAAAGCCACACAACCTGGGTTGAAGTTCCAAATCCCTGCTTACTAGCTGTGTGATCTAGAGCAAGTTACTTAACCTCTCTGTGACACAGTTTCTTTATCTATATATAAAGTGCTTAGAACAGTGCCGAACACATGGTGAGCGCTGTATAAGTGTTTGTCATTTTAACTATATGCCATAAAATGTACTAGGCAGTAGCGGGAAGCAAAAACCAGTATCAAGGAAGCTGTGCCGAGCATAAATATCAGTTAAGGGTGGAGTCCAAAGCAGATTGCTTCATTTGCTTTATTGTCTGAACTCTGCTCCATGCTCACTCGTGAAAAGAGCCTGGGTTTAGTGGAAAAGGAGGGAACGATAATGTGGGTCCAAGGATACAATACCTGAATTTAATCTTGCTACCTGGGTCCTGGAAAAAGGTCCAAAATATGTTAGGAGAGATATATAGAGAAAAAACCAGAGCAAGGGATGGTGAACAGTACTTAATATAGTTTTGTTGTTCAGTTGAATGTGTTAGGCAACAACTCTGAGGGTTTTCCTCTGGAATTTAGACACTAACCTCATGATCGTTGTTCTCTTGTCCTATCTTTGTTGGGATATTTTTTGCTCTTTCATTTCAAAATGTAAGATCAAGCAAACCTTTAGAGTTCATGTCCCTGCCACATTTTTATTCCCAGGACAAATCAAGAACCCAGGAGGGTGGCGGGAGTTTCAGGTAATCTTTGCATCCCTTTGCTTTAAACTGCTTTCTGCATCTTTGTAGGGGTGCATTTACAGTTATTGATTTTTCTGTAGATCTCAGTCTGTTGACAGACACCAAATAGAGATTCTAGTAGAAGGACAGGATTGCATACCCCTTTTGAGGGAATGATATAAGGTATTAAATTCCCTACTTAGAAGGATAGAGAAAAACCCTGTTGTCCATCTTTCTCTGGTTTTACACTTCTGAATTCTCTTCTACTATGTAAATATATTTTGTACATACTTGGTTTCATCATAGTTCTGCTTTCTTGAATATTCTCCATTGGATATCAGTAAATAATTATAATGCCTTGTATTCTTACTCTTTACATATTATTTCTTGGTGCTTTACATACAACCCTTTGCCAAAGAGATGTTAATTGACTTGTTTAAGGTCACACACAAGAACTTGCTGACCCAGAATCATTACTTAGATCTCGTGACTCCTTTGCCTGTATTAGGAGAGGTTTCTTCCCTTTTACTGTACATTTCTCCTAGAACTTTCTATTGAGAAATAATCTGGGTGAGGAAAATATGGCGAATTCCAGGGCAGAAGGCAGCCGAAGCCTGAAGATTAATGCCAGGGCCTCATTATACTGGCATCCACGCTGGTACAGGTATAGCGTTATTTAAAATTCATTCGATATCAGATTTTTCTCCTAGGTGAATCTCATATCATCTTTTTTAAGATGCATTGAACTTTGTCTCCCCAAAGATTATTAGTAGTGATATATGAGAAAAAGTATGACTAATAAATGATAGGGCAATGAGCAGAGTTGGCTTGAAGTTCTCTGGAATACCTTAACAAAGCTTAACAGATCCCCAAGTTATTACTATAGAAAGGCTTTACCTGTGTGGGAAGCAAGGGAACTTCAGAAGAGATGGCAGTGGGCGTGTGTGGGTGTGTGTGTGTGTGTGTGTTGGGTGCGGGAGGGTGGAACATGATTCTGAAATCCTTTTATTCTAGAACTGTAAATGTTTTATGTCATTTGTCAGAATGTCTCTGGTTAGGTAGTGTAAGGATGACAGTACATTATGTTATAGATTAGGAATTAAAACACAGGGGAATGATAATATTTGGCCAAAGAGAGCGAAAGAGAGAGTACTAAAACATAGCTGCCAATTTAGAGCCTTATCTATTCAGCATGATCAGCTCGGTGCTCTGTGATGACCTAGAGTGGTTGGATAGGGAAAGTGGAAGGGAGGTTCAAGAGGGAAGGGATATCGGGATATATGTATACGTATAGCTGATTCACTGTGTTGTACAGCAGAAGCTAATACAACATTGTAAAGCAATTATACTCCAATAAAGATGAAAAAATAAAAATAACCTTATGTATTTTTAAAAATAAATATGTATTTTTCATTTTTGGCTGCGTTGGGTCTTCGTTGCTGCACACGAGCTTTCTCTAGTTGCGGTGCGCGGGCTACTCATTGCGGTGGCTTCTCTTGTTGTGGAGCACGGGCTCTAAGCACGCAGTCTTCAGTAGTTGTGGCTCGCGGGCTCTAGAGCACAGGCTCAGTAGTTGTGGCTTGTGGGCTTAGTTGCTTCACGGCATGTGGGATCTTCCCGGACCAGGGCTCAAACCCGTGTCCCCTGCATTGGCAGGCGGATTCTTAACCACTGTGCCACCAGGGAAGTCCCAGAACCTTATCTATTAAATTAGAGCCTGGTGAATTTCCTCTGTATTAAGTAAGAAAGGAAGATAATGCGGGTTTAAGGCAGAGTTCCCAAACTTGGTTACATACTGGAATTAACCTTCAGAGCTTTAGCAGATCCCAGTACTTTGTTCCCATTCCCAGAGACTCTGATTCGGACTTAATTGATGCATCTTGGGCGCTGAAACTTTCAAAAAGCTCCTTCAGCCACACTGGTTTAAATCTGGGAGGGGGTTAGAGTTGGGGAAAGGAAATCTACAATCAGTTTTATCTACTTTTATTGTAAGTACATGATGTTTTAAATTTTAAAACTATGAAGCAATTTATAAAAAAGAACACAAAAGTTGAAAATTTAAGATTTAAAAAAATCAGATACTTCACAGAAGGAAGGTGAGAAAATTGTAGTAGAAGCCTGGTAATATTTACTATAAGGATACATTAAATTTAGATTTCAGGAAATAATTTTCTTATTCCTGTGATACACAGATGTATGAGTATTCTAATTGTGCTATTATGTCATGAAATCTTATCCAAAAGGAGAGGTCATTTGAAGATATCATAATTTGAATAATAATAATAATAGTTATTATTATAGGAATATTTTTATTTCTATAATTATTATAGGAATAATTAATAATAGCTACTGTTTGCTATGTGCTAGGTATTGTTCTAAGGATCATTTAATTCTTACAGAGACTCTTGGAGTTAGATAGTACTGTAAACCCAATTTAACAGGTGAAAAAAAATGAGGTTTAAGAGAAATTAAGTAATTTGCTCAAGAGTACACAGCTAAATCGTAGCAGAAATGGGTATATTGGGTTTCAGAAATGCGTTGGGCTATACTTCTGAGACTTGTAATAAAAACTGAAAGGTAGCTGAAGCTTGGGAGTATGCCTTTTTGGCCTTTGTTGTGGAAGATATAAAAGACCTCAAGGAAAGAAGCATCTAAAAACAAAGCATCTTCCTCATGCATATAAGTTCAGAGCAGGGAAGAAAGGGACAAAGGCAGATGGCTGAGATGGGGCCAGCTGTTGGGCTGCACTGGGGCTATATTAAGATAACAGGCCAGCTATAGGAGAATCGCTCACTTCTATTTAAGAAAATACACGCCTACGCACCCTACTCACCCACACCCACATTCGCCATATTTGCGTGCGCACACGCGGTGGTTCTGCGTTTTTTTGCTCACTGAATTTATTTTCCAACTATTCTCCTTTAACATTTAGCAAGTCTTTTGGCACTTTCATTATGTTGTGCCTGTGTTAAGAAGAAAGGGATTTTATCCACATTTATGCCAGTGCTCTGAAGGAAAGCCACACTCTCTTGAGATCATCATGGTGGGCCAGTAGTAATCAGAGTTAGAGACCGTCAAGTAGAGTATATTATTCAGGAATGGTACGTTGGACCCCTTGGTCTGAAAAGTAATTATGCTACACACGTGAATTCTTGTTAGAAGAGGAACTTGTAACTACTACCATTGAAGAACACTTTTACAATCTTATTAATTCTCACTAGAATCCTCTGAGCTAAGTGGTCATGATGATCTCAGTTGTAAAAATTAGAAAACCAAGGCTTTACAAGGTTGAGATAAATCCATTCTGCATCTCCACCTCTGGTGCCTGTGTTCTTTCTACTATACCACAGTTTGATGAAGATGATATATTAACTTTGTTCCCGAAAGTTCCAACTTGTCTGTTTCCCAGATAGGAAAGATAATGCCTCCAGCAAGCAATAAGAAAGGACTTGATAAACGTCAGAGCTTCACCTTGACTTTAGGCCAAGAGAGCCCTCTTTGAAGCCATAAATCTTGACTTAGTGATTCTACCTTATCTTTAATTCTGATCACTAGTTAAGAAGAAGATTTTAAAGAAGAGTTTTTCTTCTGTCTTTTCTGTCACCCTCAGCCAGTTTTCTTTTGATGTCTCTGCTTTCAAATTTTTCTGCCTTCCAGACTTTCTTCCTTTTCATTTTTTTATTATAAAATAATGAAGGCTTAATTCAGACTATCTGAAAAATAAAAAATGGAGGAAAAAAATCAATCTTACTGTCACCATTGTTGCTGTAACATTCTGATATATTTCTCTTTTGGGTTCCCCTGCACAGGTGTTTCCCCCTAACCAGTACCGGTGTGGTCTTCGCTTATATATGTATATTTTAAAAATCTGCTTTTATCATTTAATGTGCTACCATTAAAATTCCCCATTTATTAAAAATTTTCATGAACATAAAGTTAATGTATTTATAGTATTCCACTCTATAGCTATAGAAAAATTTAACATCCCTCTTTGTATTAGTTAAGGTTCTCCAGAGAAATAGAATCAGCAAGAAGTGTGTGTGTGTGTGTGTGTGTGTGTGTATTTATCTAGCTATCTATTAGTCATCAATATATCTACCTATCCAATCTATGAAGATATATGAAATCCATGGATACTTGGCAAGTTCAAAATCTTCAGGGTAGGTGAAAACCCAGGGAAGAGTTGCCGTTTGAATCCAAAGGTAGTCTGCTGGCAGAATTCCCTCTTCTTCTGGGCAGGTCAGTCTTTTTCTATGAAGACTTTCAGCTGATTTGATGAAGCCCACCCACATTATGGAGGGTAATCTGTTTTACTCAAAGTTCACTGAGTTAAATGTTAATCTCATTTAAAAAATTCCTTCACAGAAACATTTAGAATAATGTTTGACCAAATATCCTGGTAGCATGGCCTAGCCAAATTGACACAAAAATTAACCATTACACTCTTTTTGATGACAATTTGTTTAAATTTTTATCTTTTTTATAGAAAAAAGATATCTTTTTTTGTAGAAAATTTCAAATCTATACAAAAACAGAAAAAAGTAGGTAGGATGGGAAGATGGCTACCGATGTATTAATCACCCTAATTCAACACTTTTCAACACATGGTCAATCTTGTTTTTTTTACATCTCCACCCACTCTCCTTCAAGTCCTGGGATTATTTTGAAGTAAATGTATATTTTTGCTTTCAAGAGAAATAGATGACAGTACAATAAAAATGTTTGTCTGTGTTCAGAAACATCTTCCATTTAAAAAAGATCTTCTTATAATTGACTCCTAGGATGGAAGTTATCGGGTCAAAATTATAAATGTCCTTAAGGCTCTTCATTTACATATTGCCAAATTTGTTTCTGTAAATGTTGAAATTTTGATAACGTGTCAAAAAAAAGAGTGAGCTTTTGTTGTTGTTTTTTTTTAAACCCTCTTGCACTGTTGGTGGGAATGTAAATTGATACAGCCACTATGGAGAACAGTATTGATACAGCCACTATGGAGAACAGTATGGAGGTTCCTTAAAAAACTAAAAAAGAATGAGCTTTTTAATAAAGCTTCTCAGTGCATCAAAGTTCTTTCTTTCATTTTTTTCTTAAGTGGATAAGCAAAAAAAAAAATTGCATCTTGTTTTTCTTTTAATGTGTATTATTTAATTACTAGTTAAATTGAATATCTTTAATCTTACTCCCCCATGGTTCCGTATTTGTTAAACATTTTGGTTTGATGAATTTGTTTTCTTCAGTTTTTCATTTTCCATGGCCATTTATTTATTGGCACCTTAATAATTTTATTTATTGCTATAAAATTTCTATGCTTTTATTTGTTCATTGGTTGATCTCTTTTTATTTTCTATTGGAAAGAATCTTTTCTTTAAAATTTAGCAAGTCCTTGCCAATCCAATAAACTTATACTGTTATTTTTTATGTTTCTTAAAACATACAGTCATTTTTCCAACTAAAATTTATTTTTACATAGGGGTGAAGCAAGGACCTAAAGTATTTTTGCCAAATGAGTAACCCATAATATGCATATTATGCATAATTCATATAATGCGTAATCTATCTCAGTACTTCTCAATACCAGGTATAGTTTAGTATCTCCTGGGAAACATGGAGATACTCTTCCTTTTTTCAATGCTGATAGGTGAAATCATAATCTATTGGATTCATAATCATCATAATCTCTTCCAGGGTTGGGAGGTGGTGAGCTCCAGTACTAGTACTAGTATTTTTTTTAAAAAGCTCACTAAAAGATTCTAGTGTACAGCCCAAGTTTGAGAATCTGCTTGTTTTTTTCATGCTGACTTCTTTATATTAAATTTCTAAATATGTGTTTTATTTATAGGATATTTACATGTTCTATTAATCTTTCTCTCTATTTTTCAGTGTCATTGTGTGTGAGTGTGTCTATGGGTAGGTGTGTGTGTGTGTATGTGTGTGTTAAGCTTTGTCATATATTCAGGTTTAGAACATGCCTCTCGGGCTCAAAGTTTGATATGTTTTGTTTTTAGAATAAAAGATTACCTCATGCTGGGATGTTGCTAGTTCCCTTCCTCATCTTGCTGGAGCCCTAAGTTTCCAAACAAACCACCTATAAGAGCTCTCCCTGAACTCCTTATCTTAGTCTTCTCATTCATAGCTAAACATCTTTAAAAAGCTGCCTAAACACATTTTCTCCACATCCTCACTTTCTATTTATTCCCTGAACCACACCACTCTCTGGCTCTGCTGCTGCCCTGACACTACTCTTTCTATGGCCAAGAGTGATCTCCATGTTGCCTGTATCCACTGGTGACTTTTTTCTCTAACTTTTCATCAGCTTTACGACCAAACGCCTGAGCAAGAGATGTGAGATAAACTAACTAGGTTGCCGAGGTAGACGGTAGGTAAAGATGGACAGTTCAGTTATAGAGTCAAATGCAGGCAAGAATAAGCAACTTGGGTTTTTGGTGGCGTGAACAGAACACAGGGGCCAGAGGTCCCGGGGTGTGTGGGTAGACATGAAATAGAGCAGGGATGGGGTGATGGCCATGATTCAGGCTCTAGGCCGGCAGGGGTGTTTATCTGGGGGGAGATGTCTTCCCATTCGTAGCAGAACCTCAGTAACCAGAGTATAGAGCAAAGTTCTGATCTCATGAAGGAGGATTCATTTAGGCAGAGAGGACAGTAAGACCCTATCCACCCATGAGGATGGATTCAGGATGGGACCCCAGATTGGACAGTGCTTGGATCCAAAGCACGGGTGACCAGACATGCCTTGTGAAAATGGATCGAGGTTTTGTCCTCTCAAACTGGGGAGGATGGTGAGAGGAAGGGGAGAAGGGAACTGAGACTATTGATCACTATTGATCTCCTTACTGCCTCTGTCAAGATGGGTTCAGGACCTGGGTGAAGATTGAGCCAGCAGATAGATGGTATCAATGGAACCAGCTAGAAGGAGTTGAGGAATCTAGAGACAGAGGTTAATTAATTAACTAATTAATTATATCACTATTTATTAGAGCATTCTGTCTGTTTTTGTACCTTTGTTCACAGCATGATGCTCTTTGATCCACCATGTTTAAATCTCCCTTCCTCAACATGATTGTGTTTTCTTTTTTTAAAATTTATTTTATGTATTTATTTATTTATTTATTTATTTTTGGCTGTGTTGGGTCTTTGTTGCTGCACACGGGCTTTCTCTGGTTGTGGTGAGCGGGGGCTACTCTTCCGTCTGGTGCGTGGGCTTTCTCTGGTTGTGGTGCGCAGGCTTCCCACTGCGGTGGTTTCTCTTGTTGTGGCTCACGGGCTCTAGGCGTGTGGGCTTCAGTAGTTGTGGCTTCTGGGCTCTAGAGTGCAGGCTCAGTAGTTGTGGCGCACGGGCTTAGTTGCTCCGCAGCATGTGGGATCTTCCCAGACCAGGGCTCAAACCTGTGTCTCCTGCATTGGCAGGCGGATTCATAACCACTGTGCCACCAGGGAAGCCCAACATGACTGTTAAATTCAGACACCTCCTAGCAGGTATAATACTTAGGCTTTCAAATCACACCTTGTTGGTGTATGCAGATTTTTAAAAAATATTTATTTATTTATTTGGTTGCAGTGGGTCTTAGTTGCGGCAGGTGGGCTCCTTAGTTGTGGCTCACAGGTTACTTAGTTGTGGCATGGGAACTCTTAGTTGAGGCATACATGTAGGATCTAGTTCCCTGAGCAGGGATCGAACCCGGGCTCCCTGCATTGGGAGCGTGGAGTCTTATCCACTTCGCCACCAGGGAAGTCCCTGTATGCAGATTTTTAAAACCCACATTAATTTGTGATTACTTTAACTCACTCTTCAAACACAGGACTACATACACTTAGATCCACAAATATTATAAGTATTTTGATAATGGTTTTTTTGTTTTGGTTTTTTATTTGTAGTTGTATATGCTTACCTGATTGGTGCAGCTGTGTGACTACCTCCCAACCTGGAAAACAGGTGAAGAAGGGAGAGACTAATATACTGTATATGGATTGCCTGTAATGGACCTGGCACGACACCAGGTATTTTACATAAATTATCCCATATAATTTTCAACAGCCTTGGAAGGTAGATATTATCGTCTCCACTTTACAGGTGGAAAAACAGAGGCTCAGAAAGTTAGGATAACTTATACACAGTCGTGGTGAATAGTAGAACTGAGATTCAAATAGAAGCCCTACTCCAGAGCTCCTTCTCTTACTATTACCCCAAAGGAAATTACAGGCAGGGGAGGGATAGGAATGAAAACTTGTGAGGTTCTGGGGCTGCCATGATGTGGGTAGGAAGATGCAGGTCCAAGGGAGCCTTCAGAATTTGAGAGAGGCGAGGGGGAATTCCTGGTTGTGGGGACTTCTTGGCCGGCCTGCCCCTTTTCTGGTGTCATTCATTTCCTTTACTACCCTCAGGAGAGAAGCAGGTGTCTTGGTCCCGAAATTAGGAAGAGAAGGAATGACAAGGTCAAGTGATATGCTCAGTGAATCACCTACTAACCCAGACTTAGAACTTCAAACCTCTGCTCTGTAATCCGAGCACCAGGTCAGCGCTGATCCTACTTCCCCAGACTCCAGACGGCTCAGCTCAGAAGCACGCTGGCCCACTCCTGAGGCAGGGAATCCACTGTTTGCTCCTGAAGGTGCAGAATGAGGTGGCGATGTGTTCCCACAGGTGCCATTTCATCAAATGCCAGGCATTTGCTATTGTTTGCCTGGAATTACCTTCTGTGTATAGAGCCCTGACAAGGACACACCCTGTATGACAAAGCACTGAGGTGAACGGAGGCTGAGCTGATTTCCTGATTGTGGAGTCTCCTGTCTATTTGTCTCTCTGCCTGCCTGCATCTGGGACTCATTTATCAGAGAACGAGAAAGTGTGCTTCTGTGTGTGTGTGTGTGTGTGTGTGTGTGTGTGTGTGTGTGTGTTCCCGCAATCTTTTGCAGACTGTCTTCCTTCTTTCTTTTTTTTTTTTTAACGGTGAACTGTTTGTCATATTAGCATTTCCTGATTGGCAAGCTTATAAACATATTCCACAACCTCTACAAATACACATTTTCTCATTGCATAATTTCTTTCAACGTGGTATAAGGTGTTTGTCCAGTGAACAGAAACATCTTCAGGTTTTCTCTAATAAGAAGATACAGTAGTTAAATGTAGACATGTTCAGCAATTAATCAGACTGTCTTCTTTCCGCCCTCCTCTCTGCAGAGGGCTGTGTGTTAGAAAAGGCTGGAGGCATGGCAGGACAACAAAATAGATCTCCTCGCTTATAGGGGAAATGGTCAAAAGATTTTTAAAGTACCAGAAGCTCCCCCTTAGAAGGAAAAGCCAAGCGGGGTGAATCATAAAGATGGGGACTGATCCCTGGAAATGCAGTGTGACTGACAAAGTATTTGAAACAAGCCCCAAGCAGCACATACAGACATCTTTGGTGTGTCCATCAGGTAGGAGAGAATAAATGGATCAGAGGCAACTCTGTTTTCAGAGCAGGTGGTGGTTGTATGTTCTTGGCCTTTCCTTTTTTTTTTTTTTTTTTTTGTAATAACCCACAGTGTCCAGCGTATCACTGATATTCAATGAATGAATAAAGGAGTGGACAGCACTTTGCAGGGAGTTGATGTTGGGAGGCAGCAAAGGAGCTAAAAAGCCATTGGCCTTTCCTTCCTATCAATAATCTTTATTATGGGCTTGGGAAATTGCTGTTGGTTAGTAATCCCAGGAAGAGAAAATAGCCAGCAAGAGAGAATATAATTATATATATATTATTTCCGGGCTTTGGAGATTTGCACGTGGTGGATGGAGGGTTATGGAATCGGGAACGTGGTAAGTAAAATGATCATTATAATAAAAATAAAATGTCTCGAATTTGTATAACACCTCAGAGAACATAAAATGTGTTCATGTCTATAATGATATTTAAAATCTGATGCTGTTTGTGATGTGAGCACTGCATCTCGTGCCTGGGAATCCTGGGGCTGCCTATCTTGCATTCCATGTCCTCCCCTACGGAGCAAGCTTTTCAGGAGAAGCCAGGATACAATTTAGGCTTCCTCATCTCTACTGTGTATCACGTATATTTCAGGAATTCTCAAAGAGGTAAAAATTCCTGACAGGTAAAAATAAGCAAGAAGAGCTGGTAACACTCTGTCTTGTTGTCAAAAGATTTTGTTTCAACGTGGCCAGGACTCCCAGGCAGCATGGCAGGGCCTCTTTTTTTATGGTTCAAAGTGCATTTCAAGCCTTAGGTCTCTGGGAAGGTGGAAGAGGGTGGAGAGCAGCACAGTCACAATCGTTCCATATCTGAGAAGAACGGGAGGATGAGGGATTCTCTCTGGCTACCTCCTCTCCTGTCCGCCTTATCTGCACCAGGAGATATCACTGGGCATAAGGTGAGTTATCTGTGCAAGTCTGACTCTCTGGGTTTAAAGAGCAAGGCCTTTCATCTACTTGTCCTCTCATGAGTGCACCTGCAGGAGAAGGGTAGAGCCTGAGGCGCTCTGAGACCCGGCAGGGCAGCTCTAAGGCTTAGGCCAGGGCTCTGTCCCCTGGGGGGTTCTGGCCCCTTCCTGACCCTCGGTCTCACAGTGGAAGATTGCTAGTCCTGGAAACCAGGCCCTTTTCCCCAAAATGGAAGATAGAAATAGGCTTGGGCTCAGATCCAGGAAAATGAACAGATAAAGAAAATGATCCTGGATTCCATCATCTGGTGAGTACTGGAAACCACTTCTGATTCGACACTCATATTCAGAATGCATTTTGAAGACAGACATGCAGACATGCCCCTAGGTGACCTTGGAGAACACACAGACAGATTCTACTCACCTGTTCTTTCCAATTTATGGTATATTTTCTGGTGAAATTTAGTTTCAGCATTGTGGTTTCCATGATTGTTTTGGATTCTGACATAATTCCTTCTTGACACTATGTGTCTTGTCCATTTGAAAGGCAAGGACATACATGTAACGAAGTAGTTTATTATTTATTTATTTATTTATTTATTTGGCTGCATTGGGTTTTCATTGCTGCGCGCGGGCTTTCTCTAGTTGCAGCCAGCAGAGGCTACACTTCATTGCGGTGCACGGGCTTCTCATTGCAGTGGTTTCTCTTGTTGCATGGGCTCTAGGCGCGCAGGCTTCAGTAGTTGTGGCTCGTGGGCTCAGTAGTTGTGGCTCGCAGGCTCTAGAGTGCAGGCTCAGTAGTTGTGGCGCATGAGCTTAGTTGCTCCACGGCATGTGGGATCTTCCCGGACCAGGGCTCGAATCCGTGTCCCCTGCATTGGCAGGCGGATTCTTGACCACTGCGTCACCAGGGAAGTCCCAATGAAGTAATTTAAAGAACATTGGGTTTGTAGTTAAAAGACTGAGGTATGGGAAATTACCTGGTGCTCCAGTGGTTAAGACTCTGCGCTTTCACTGCTGAGGGTGCGGGTTCAATCCCTGGTCGGGAAATTAAGATCCCGCAAACTGCATGGCCAAAAGAAAACAAAAAGACTGGGGTATGAAACCTTTCTCTGACATTTATTTACTTGCCTTTTTTTTTTTTTAAACCCTAATTCAGAACTTAATCTCTCTGAGCCTCAGTTTCCTCCTGTGTGTGAAAGTGGCTAGCCTAGCCTGATACATGCACACTGTAGTTCATCAATATATGTTTATTGGATCTGAAAACAGGAAGGACAGCTCGGTTTTCAGAATGTTGGAGATAAGTAATTCTGGAATCCTCTAGATCTGAGCAGTTCTTTTCTATCTTGCTTCCAACTTAACATTGTCACTCCATTAAGTGAATTTTTTGGCTAGACAGCTCAGGGGTAAGGATGATGGGGGAAGAGAAGGGAAGGCTGAGTGACAGAGCCAGAAGGCAGACGGTCTCCGTCTCGGGGTGCCATCTCCATATATTTTATCTTCCTCACTTTGGGTCTTTGTGTCCTCTGCCCCATAGCCCACAGCTATTAATAACCCCCTCGACCCAGTGTCGTGCCCAGCTAGGCAGCGGGGCACTTGTCTGTATGAAGAGAACATGGCTGGCAGATCCACTTGTGCAGAGATGCAGGTGGTAAGATTGAGGGTGAGGCAGGCATAGCGGATTTAATCACACCTTATGGGAGCGGGACCATGTGTCATACAGTCTTTCGAGGAATTTCTCACAACACATAGGCAGACAGAGTACAGGAGAATGCATCTAAATTTTTTTTTTTTTTTTTGGCCTCACCCTGTGGCATGCGGGATCTTAGTTCCCCGACCAGGGATGGAACCCCTGTCCCCTGCAGTGGAAGCTTGGAGTCTTAACCACTGGACCACCAGGGAAGTCCCTGCATCTAATTTTTAAAGTTTTATTTGTAGATGAAATTTGGTAAGAAGAGTTTCTTCTGGACACTCACGAGTAAATCGCTGTTTATGTCTGGGACATTATTATGCTAACTGAACAGAAATGTCACTCATCAGAGTTGTGTTATTATTGCAAACAGAACTATCTTTCTTTGTGTGTAATAAAACAGATGCAAAGATGCAGTGTGCATTGCACTTACATTGTAAATATGTGTAAGATTTTGGAGAGCTAATATGAATACTTAGTTCAATTCCACTTGTGATCATTCACTTCTATGGTTTCTAGACTGCAGTCTTGCAAAAATCTGGGGTGAATTTCTCTTCCCATTTTACTCTCATTCTCTTCCTATTTGTATCTCCTTCACAGTGCTCTGTGTCCCTCTAGATTCTCGATTCGGGGGGCGGGGGAACTAAATCTTTTAATATGCTAACAGAAAGTCAGGAGCAAATGAAAAGAGAAAAAATAAGGAAGGATAACCACAAATGAGGCAATAATATTGTTTTAATCAGAACCCTGCCTGAGAGATTTGGCACCATACGTATGTGTAAACTTTAGGCAAGCTATGTACATATTTTCCACTGTCAAATATAGTTATCAGAATTAACAATTTCACAACCTCACTGGACCCTTGATTCCAGTGCCCTGCGTGTAGCAATACATGGCACTAAAGAGAGAACTTGAAATCTGCCAACTCTTTATTCGCTGTCTGAATTAGCTTTGTATAAAAATGAAATTAAATGTTTTGTTTAGAAAATAAGTGAGACACAAAGAAAATTAGACCTGCTTAAGGACCATAGGGGAGGTGGACTTTTCCCACATAACACACGGACCACAATTGTTCAGACAGGTGCTGTGAACATTTACTTTGGCCCTGGAGCAGGAGTCTTGGGTGGGAGGGGAGCCTTTAAAAATAATCTGAGAAACAATGGCATGAAAGGATAAGGCATCTAGGGTTGTGTTTTGCATACTTAAGGATTTTACAGTCCAATTAAGAGACGAAGCGGTAGCAAACATATTTTTTTCTTTTAACCCAGTGAGATATAGTTGAAGCGGACAGAGTATTGGTCATATTGTACAGAAATGCTGGTCAGGTACATTCTTCTAATAATCAGATGGGTTAGAATCAAACCCATAAGAACGGTCAGCCCAGAAGGTTTTTTCATCTAGCCATGGCTTTTCTTAGCTTGACACAGAGTGGGCAGGCCAAGTCATGTGGTCATTGAATGTTAATATTCAACTAATTGCAGAGAGAAAAATGATGTGGAGAGAAATATTGTTCTTACAAGTGATTATAAGAATTTTGTGACCTAAGTGCTTTGGAGGGCTCTGTGTGGTAAGTTTCCCGTGTAGGCGTTCATGGATATAGGGGTATACCTGGCGCGTATTCCTTAAAAATTCTACATTCATTTGGTATATTATAGATTCCTCTAGCCTAAGTGTAATCATCGGAAAGGGCTTATCATACAAACATCTGGAAAGCAATTTATTGAGTGGGCCTCGCCACATTCTAGGTTTATTTCCTTGCTTCAGCATCCAGTTTCGTCGGGCTGCTACGTGTTGTTAAGCCCAGTCTCTTTAAACTGTCTAAGCACAATTAAAACTGATGGTGAGAACCTTGCTCAGGAAACGCAATAGAAGGTCATGTTGTATCCCAAGGTGGGTGCTCCGTAGTAAGTGTGTTACCCAGGTGAAAGGGTATAGGCATGGACTTGGGTCCTTGGCCACAGGTATGTTTGGCCATGTGCTGTCATTGTGGGAGGCCACCTGAGCAGCTCTACGTGGGGACATGTGCACAGGGCTTTACATTTCGTGCTCAGGTATGTGTCAGCACGTGTGTGGCTTGGTTTCTGCGCAGAGCTCACTAGTTGGCGCTGGCTGCTGGCTGACGCTTTTCTCCTCTTGTACTGTGGTGAGAGAGATTATGCTCACAGAACCGACTCCCTGGAGAGCCAAACTCGTTTAACTGGCTGCTCCCTGAACGAAAATAATTACATCTGATAATGCACCGAAAAGGAAGTAAGAGGAAAGGAAAATAAGAATCAGAATGACATTTGCAAATTATGTTTGAATGCTCCTGGCTGAGCTAATGTTTTATTTTTAGGACCTTCTTCGCTCCACACTCTCAAGGCTCTCTGTTTCTTGCCCTTTTACAAGGGTTTTCCCTTTCATGCAGTCTTGTGGAGTTGTGGGAACTTTCACCTTGCCTTTTTGGCTTACAAACTCGATGAGATGGACTTTGCTATCTTACCATTCATTGCTTTCATAGATCCCTCCCTATGCGCAAGCCCACAGATAAGAATTTCCCTTTCTCTCTGCAATGTTCCTTCTCCTGGCTACTCCTCTATTTACTTAGCTTTCTGTCAACCAGCCACACACCTGTCTCTCTTCTGAGTTGTAAGGGGATTGTTTAACTCTCATCCCCTCAGACAAACTCATGGAACTCCAGGAATAGTGAAAAGAAGACTCAGCTGGCTGGGAGGTTTCTTTACATATGTGTTTCCGGCACTGAGACACTCTGCCTCAATAAGGTATTAGTGGTTATTAGTATCAATAATAAAACACAACATGTAATGTAACAGACGGGACCATAATATGGCTAATGTCACGTGTACAATATAGTATAATATCATATAAGCTACAATTATGATTTTCTAAAATTTACCTTGTTATTAAATCACTACAGAACTAGATCACATATTCAGAGTTACCTAGGCAGTGAAAAATCACCATATTTGTTTCAGATCAATCAGAATTAAAGAAGTTGGCTTTGCTGGCCATGGAATCAAGTTAACCAAGGGCAAAATAAAGTTTTTATATACATGGAAGTGTGGTGACCACCAGTTCTCTTCAGAAAGAAAGAATTGGCTTTTTGGAAATATATGCTGATTATATAGAATTCTATAGAAATATAAGCTGATTATATAGAATTCTATAGAAATATATGCTGATTATATAGAAGTATAGAGAAATATATGCTGATGATATAGAATATAATCCTGTAAAGAATCTCTGGCCAGGTAAGCAAGAAACTAGCAACTATAGTCTACTTGGAGGAGAATTGGGAACTGGACAGATGGAGAAGGATGGGGTGGGGAAAAGATTTTCATGGTATACTATTTTATATTTTTATTTTTGGATCATATGAACATATTTCATTTTTGTTAAAAAAAAAGAGAGGAAGAGAAGACGGCTTAGTGCTGACACTTGCTTTCATCCAAATATTGGTAAGAATGAGTGTCTGTGTCTATCTGTATATGATGGGCAGGGAAAGCTCCAAGAGTTGCAGAATTAAATAGTTTTATTGATAACTGCTATCTGCTCATTGGTAGTGAGAATGCGGTAGAGGGATGTTTCAGAGAAGGAAAGCAAATACATAACTCATCTCTCTTGAAATCTGCCAACTATTGATTCATTGTCTGAATTAGTTTTGTATAAAAATGAAATGAAGTGTTTTGTTTAAAAATTAGGGGATACACAGAAAAAGAAAATTAGACCTTCTTAAGGACTGTAAGAGAGATAGATCTTTCTTACGTAGCTCATGGACCACAATTGTGCACCATTCGTGAACTTGACCAGTGGAGCAGGAGTCTAGGGTAGGAGGGGAGCCTTTAAAATAATTTGAGAAACAAACAATGGCATGAAAAGATAAGACCAGATCAGGGCTGGATTAGCCATATAAGAAAAACGGCAGGAAAAAAAAGTTCTTCCAGTCTGAATGTCAGATAGTTGGATAGAGATGAATTGGTGGCTTGGAGCGTTCCAGGTACCTGTGTACTTAATAACTAGTTATTTGGAGAGGTGTCTTAAAATTCTCTGTGTGCTCCATTTTATCTTTTTTTTTTTTTAATTTACTTATTTATGGCTGTGTTGGGTCTTCGTTTCTGTGCGAGGGCTTTCTCTAGTTGCGGCGAGCGGGGGCCACTCTTCATCGCGGTGCGCGGGCCTCTCACTATCGCGGACTCTCTTGTTGCGGAGCACAGGCTCCAGACGCGCAGGCTCAGTAGTTGTGGCTCACGGGCCTAGTTGCTCCGCGGCATGTGGGATCTTCCCAGACCAGGGCTCGAACCCGTGTCCCCTGCATTAGCAGGCAGATTCTCAACCACTGCGCCACCAGGGAAGCCCATTTTATCTTATTTTTTTCAGAACAACTCAACCCTTGGGGATTATTCTCTAGTGTTCTGTGCATCCTCTGGCGGTCAAGCGCTGAAGTGAACTACCGTGTGGCAATGGGGGATGAGAGGCGCATGACGCGGATGCTGTTGGAATGCAGTCTCAGTGACAAGTTGTGTAGTAAGTACAGATGATATAGAGATCTGCCCTCTGAGTTTAGGATGATGGAGATTAAGATCTGAATAGATTCTGGAAGGAAGATCATTTGATTTCTAATAGAAATGAAGACAATGGTGATAACTGAATTGGCACTAGTGGCTTTGGGCGGAGGAGGGAGGGGGCAGTCATAGATCCAGATGTGCTGCATCCTCCATCGCAGTAGGAAAAATGAGAGACGAGGCACAGAGCATGCTTCATGGGCTAAGAGACAGGGACACTGGGATTTCAGAGTAGGGAGTTGATGCCAGTTGTGGTAGAGGGACCAGGAGGAAGAGATGATCGTGTGTGGTGAGCTGAAGACTGATGGGTAGGGGAAGTCAGGTGAGGCTGCTTCTTCAGTCTCTTCTCTACTTGCTTGATTTCCTACCTAGTTGTCCGGGAGCAGCAGTATGAAATCATCATCATCCCAACCCTTCTGGTTGGGATCTTCCTCATTCTCCTCGGGGTCATCCTGTGGCTTTTCATCCGAGAACAAAGAGAGCACCAGCAGTCTCCTGGACTACAAGGTAAAGTTCAAACTGGGGCTGGGCCGTGGCTCGGGGAAGATGGAGAGTGTAGAAAATAAGGCACAAGCCTCAGTGAGCCCAAGTCTCGAGGACCCTGCAATGAGATGGTGGGTATGGGCCCCCTCCTGTGTAGTTGAGCGGGGGGTGAGCTCTTCTCAAGGAAATGTAATATATGCTTGTTAGCTGAAAGAAGAGTAGGCAAGAGAGGCCTCCTGTAACCTGTTTCTGTCTTCTTCGTCCTATTGCACTATCAAATCTTTGGCCATGTGAGTGTCTAAGGACTGGGGAGCAAGGCTTGGGTAAAGCCCAAGGCTTTGTAACCAGCTTTGAAGGATGACATTTTACTCTACAATGCATTACAGCCCTACCCTGTGCTTCTAGAATTTACGATGTAAAGGGGTAGCCTTCATAATAGTCTTTGAAGCATTAGGTAGGAGGCGCTATTCTGGAGTACCACTGAGGATATAATGGAAGAGAATCAGCTCATACAGGAAACTCAGAGAAAAAAGAAGGAAAAAAATATCCTGACAGCAAATGAAACTCTACAGTGGCTGACCCCTAATCCTTCTCAAAATTGTATCCCAATTCTCTTATAATTCACTCTTACAAAAAACTTCTCAAAGAACTTGTCTAAACTCACTCTCACTACTTCTACTTGTCACATTCTCTTTTGAACATACTAAAACAAGGCTTCCCCCCCCCCCACCCCCGACAATCCACCAAAAGAACTCTTTCCAAGATCACCAGTGTCAGCTCTGTTGGGTCTTCATCCTACTTGACCTGTCAAAAGCATTTGACACTATTTTGCACTTCCTCCTTCTTGAAACACTTTTTTCTTTCCTTTTAAATCTACAGTCACTTCGTAAATGATCTCATTTTCAGTCTTATGGATTCAATTACTTTCTCTATTCTGACTATAGTCCCCTTGAACTCAGATTTTTATACTAAACCACCTACTTTGCAGTTTGGACCTAGTACACATCTAATACGTAATGTGTGTAAAACAAAGGTCCTGAAATTCCCTCACAATGTCCTCTCCCAACAGCCTTCCCTATCTTAGTAAATGGCAAGCCCAGCTCCCTATATGTTCAGTCTAAAATCTTGAAGATGTCCTTGACCCCTCTTTCTGTCACACTGTGTCTCTAATCCATTAGCAAATCCTGTTAACTATGTCTTCAAAATAGACTCAAGCCACCCTCACCTCTCATAGATAACTGTAATACACTCTTAAATGGTTTCCCTGCTTCTGCCTGTATCCTTTTATGCTCTATTCTCCTCAGAGCAGCAGAATGATTCTTTTAAGGCGTAAGTCAGTCCTGTCAATTCTCTGCATGAAACCCCCAGTTGCTTCTCAACTTAGAATGAAAAAAGACAAAATTCTTTTTTAAGAACATTAATTAATTAATTTTTTTGGCTGTGTCGGGTCTTCGTTGCTGCACGTGGGCTTTCTCTAGTTGCAGTGAGCAGGGGCTACTTTTTGTTGCAGTGTGCGGGCTTCTCATTGCGGTGGCTTCTCTTGTTGCGGAGCACGGGTTCTAGGCGCGCGGGCTTCAGTAGTCATGGCACGCAGGCTCTAGAGCGCAGGCTCAGTAGTTGTGGCGCACGGGGTTAGTTGCTCCGCGGCATATGGGATCATCTTGGACCAGGGATCGAACCTGTGTCCCCTGCATGGGCAGGCGGATTCTTAACCACTGCGCCACCAGGGAAGTCCAAGACAAATTTCTTTTAATGGCCTTACATGATCTGGGCCCTCTCTGGCCTCATCTCCTGTAACCCTCCAGTTATCCCCTTGGTTCCAGGGGCACTGATTTCATTACTCTTCCTCAAATATGTCAAGAATGCTCCTTCCTCAACCTCTGCACTTCTTCCTGATACCAGTATGGTTTGCTCTCAAATTGCTTCCAGGTATTTCTCAAAAGTCATCTTCTCAGAAAGACCTTTCCTGACCTTCAAACATAAAATTGCATAACTGATGCTTCTTATTCCCCTCTTTTCCTCCATAACACTCCTTACCTAGTATATTATTATCTGCTTCCTCTCTCCTACCACTAGATGGTAATCTTCATAAGAATCTGGACTTTGCCTATTCCTATCACCTAGAACAGTGCCTGGCATGGAGGAGGTGATATTTGGTGAATAAATGGATGAATTAATGAATGAATAAAGATTTAATAAAAAGAATGAATCTCTCTTCTCTAATGGAGAAAATCTGGTTTGGAAAGGGGAAAAGTACCAAAAGAATTTTTTGATTGAGACTCTTGGAAATATGGAATAATTTGACTTTGGGGACAACTTGAGGGAGGAATAACTTTAGCTTAGAGTTGAGTAGTTATCCATACCTACCCTCCACCTTGGGAAGCCGTTTGATTGACTTTAATGATAGTCTCCACTGGCAGTTACCACCACCTTTAGATGTCTGTGGTTTGAATACCTATTCAGTAACTTCCTTAATTATCTTCATACTATACTCATACTGAACTGTAATTCTGAGGAAGACTGAAATGAAATGTCATTACCCATTTTCAGAGGTCCATCTTCAGTTGTCTTAGAAGTAATGGGATTATTACATAAATTCTACAAGGTTTGTATTGATGCTGGTTCATAGAGAAGCATCAGAAGGTATCGTCACATTGGCCAGAGAGAAAATTGCTGAAGGGACTCCTTGCTGGTTTGTCCCAGGGTCTGCTTTCTTGGAGTCCCTAGGCTAGAAAAAAGCTTGTTGGTGCCACCTCTTTGTTTTAGGTGTTGCCCACGTGCCTCCATCTAGGGACCTAAGCTGGGAAGCAGCAAGACCTGAAGGAAGTGTGTTTGTACCACTTAAGGAGACATCGGTGGAAAGCCTTCTACGAACTTCCACACACGCCCTGGCTAAGCTGCAGGTGCCCCGGCAGCACCTCTCTGAAGTTCTGGAGCAAATCCACAATGGTAGTTTTGGGACCATCTACCGAACCAAGATATATACTGGGGACCCTGATAAGCCCAAGAGTGTGGTCCTCAAGGCTTTAAAAGGTAAAAGGAGAAGTGTTGGACTTCCTTTCCTCTTTTAACTTTTTTACTGTGAGCCCTCAACAGTGAATGCTAACAGGCTTTGCAGACATTAAGATGTTAATCAACAGATAGTTGTGGTCACAATTGGGCACAGAATAAGAAGGGAATAGAAAGTAAAAACTCGCAACAGAAAGGTTCTTCTTTGGGTCTTTCCCTAGCTCAACCTTGCCTATCAAGGCTGTTAAAACCGATTTTTCCATATTAGATATTACTTGAGTGAGGATTTTGAGGTTGTTTCTTCATTTTTCTTCACTGTTTTGATATCTTTTCCACTTACTGCATTTTTCTTCTTTTTGCTGATACTCATGATATGGACCAGTAATGATGGATACATAAAACAGAACAAGGATAGGATTAGCAAGAATATTAATCAAAAGGTCTAGAAGTGATAATATTTTAATGTGTGATAATATTTTAATGTGAAAAGAACACTTGTCTATTAGGCAGAGGAAAGCCCATCCAGTTCTAAAGACCTACGGTTCTATGTTACCTTTGACAAAAGATCAGTGACATTGAAGATCATCTTCTAATTGATTCTCTTTCTTTTTACTTGTTGTCTACACTCACTCCCCTTTGGAGCCTTGAAATTTATCATCTGAGGTTGCTTCCTGACTTGAACCCCCATTTTATTGGTGACACTCTGACTGCTCACTCCCCATGGTTCTTCTGTCCTCCACAGAACCAGCTGGGCTCCAAGAGGTGCAGAAGTTCTTAGGGCAAATCCGGTTCTATCAGTACCTGGGGAAGCACAAGAACCTGGTACAGCTGGAAGGCTGCTGCACAGAAGGGCTGCCGCTCTATATGGTGTTGGAGGATGTGGCCCAGGGGGACCTGCTCAGCTTTCTCTGGACCTGTCGCCGGGTAAGTGGTAGGGTAGAGGTGTTGGGAAGGAAAGGCTTGACCTGGCTTATTAGCTGTTCACATGTCAATTAGCCTGATAAATGACAAATTAGAAAGACATTATAATAGCATAACAGAGTGATTATCACCAACCAATAGAATTTTTAGTGATGATGGAATATCTGCTCTGTCCAATATGGTAGCCACTAATCACATGTGGCTACAGAACCCTTGAAATGAGGCTGATATGATTAAGAAACTGAATTTTCAAATTTATTTAATTTTAAATAATATATGTTTAAATAGGCATATGTGGGTGATGGCTACCATATTGGGCAGTGCAGATTTAGAGAATGGACTTTGGGCTCCATCTCCTACAAGCTATGTGACTTTGGGCAAATCACCTCTCTGAGCCTGAGTTTTTGGAATTTGTAAAGTGGGAGTAATGATAAATACTTATTAAAATTCAAGGAAATTACGTCTGGAAAAACATAGTGATTGGTACATATTAAGCACTCAAAATGGTAGCTGCTTTAATGATAATTGCATAACAACCTAACTACTGTTAGTAATAATTTGGTTGTTAGTGTCAAGTATATTTTCCATTCCGTAACACCACCCTAGTGTGCCGAGGCTGAGTTAAGGAGAAATTCAGCCTGCAAGTTTGTATATCTCCAATTCATATTTAAAAAAATTTTAATGTTCAGAAATTTCCAGGCTAAAGTGCAAGTCCTATTCCTTACAATTTCACCACTTCTGTATCTACTCGTCTTTTTGAAGTGCTCCATGTTTTCCTAGTTAGCTCGTCACTTGCTGATGAACAAAGTTCAATATTAATCAAGCCTCCTAGGTAGGCTGATCATCGTATTACTAAATGTGTATGAAAAAGAGACCTTGTTGACCTCTTCCATCCAGTGATGCAAATAGGACAATGTGCACATAATGAGATTTTAAACCTTTTTAAGAGGTTATCCATCTGTCACTTGGTCTGTGCCCTAACCTCACTTGTTTCTTTTTATTCTTCAGACTGCATGCCTCTCTATTTCAGATTGTTTTCGCGTGCTTTTCTCATTACACCAGACTTCTCCCTTTCCCTTCTTTGTAGGGTCAATGGCCACTCACTCTTCGGATCTCGTCAAGAGCTTTCCTTTCTTCTCCAACTGAATGAGCTCTCTTTCCTCCACCATCATATGATCTCTTTTACATTTCTTTCATGGCACTTATAGATATGTAACCATGTATTTATGTATGATTATTTTATTTTGATTCACATGTTTGCCACAGTATAAGCTCCAGAAGGCAGTAGACATATTTATTTTGCTCACTTTTGTATTCTGAGTTCCTAAGATGGAATCTGGCACATAGTAGGCATTCAGTCAAGATGTGTTGAGTTAATGTGCTTAATTAATCTCTCTCTCTCTCTCTCTCTCTCACACACACACACACACACACACACACATATTCTGCCCTAGGAAAATTGCTGCTTTATCCAATGGATAGTCTTATATATACTTGTCTTTCTTACCTGCTATTCTGTTCTTCCTTCATTCTGCTATTTATCTACATTCTTTACTGTTTTCCTGGTCCGATAAATCATGGTACTTCTCTGCGTATCTGAGAATCTCTCATTACATCTGTCCTTGAATCTTATAGTCCTTATATTTTTGTGTATTTTCTTTAGCTTTGATAACTGCATTTAAGAATATCTCTGCCCCTATTTTTTCTTTCAGATCTGTTCATGTCATTTTGATATACTTCTTTTTTCTCTATCTATTTAGGATGTGATGACCATGGATGGCCTTCCCTATGACCTCACAGAAAAACAAATATATCACATTGGGAAGCAGGTCCTTTTGGCTGTGGTAAGGCTTGGAGAAATGACAACAGATGACAGTGATTTTTCTTGTTAGCTTGGTATTTAATGTCATATTTCTCAGTTATGCTCTCAAATGGGGTATATATTATAAAGGAAATCAGATGGAAGCTAGGGGACGGAAACTCAAGCACCAATAAATTGTTTTCAATTCTTTCATGAAATTATTTAGATAATATAATTCAGGGTAATTCTAGGAAAAAAGTAGTCAGTTTAAAGTGTTTTTTTTTTTTTTAATAAATTTATTTATTTATTTTTTGCTGCGTTGGGTCTTCGTTGCTGCGCGCAGGCTTTCTCTAGTTGCAGTGAGCGGGGGCTACTCTTCGTTGTGGTGCGTGGGCTTCTCATTGCGGTGGCTTCTCTTGTTGTGGAGCATGGGCTCTAGGCCCCCGGGCTTCAGTAGTTGTGGCACGCAGGTTTCAGTAGTTGTGGCTCGTGGGCTCTAGAGCGCAGGCTCAGTAGTTGTGGCACACGGGCTTAGTTGCTCCGCAGAATGTGGGATCTTCCTGGACCAGGGCTCGAACCTGTGTCCCCCTGCATTGGCAGGCAGATTCTTAGCCACTGCGCCACCAGGGAAGCCCTAAAGTGTTTTTTAAAAAAATATTTATTTATTTGGTTGCATCGGGTCTTAGTTGTGGCAGGCGGGCTCCTTAGTTGTAGCTCACTGGCTTCTTAGTTGCGTTACGTGGGCTTCTTCATTGCAGCAAGCGGGCTCCTTAGTTGCAGCTCGCCAGCTCCTTAGTTGTGGCATGCGAAATCTTAGTTGCGGCATGCGAACTCTTACTTGCAGCATGCATGTGGGATCTAGTTCCCTGACCAGGGATCAAACCCAGGCCCCCTGCATTGGGAGCACAGAGTCTCAACCACTGTGCCAACAGGGAAGTCCCAATTTAGGGTTTTTAGAAGGAACAGGGGGGCTTCCCTGGTGGCACAGTGGTTGGGAATCTGCTTCCCAATGCAGGGGACACAGGTTCGAGCCCTGGGAAGATCCCACATGCCACGGAGCAACTAAGCCTGTGCGCCACAATTGCTGAGCCTGTGCTTTAGAGCCCATGAGCCACATCTACTGAGCCTGCATGCCACAACTACTGAAGCCCGTGCGCCTCAAGCCTGTGCTCCCCAACCGGAGGCGCCACTGCGATGAGAGGCCTGTGCACCACAATGAAGAGTAGCCCCCGCTTGCAGCAACTAGGGAAAGCCCAGGCGCAACAATGAAGACCCAAAGCAGCCAAAAATAAATAAATAAAATAAATAAATTTATATTTTTTTTAAAAAGAAGGAACAGGGAGGGTTTTAAAAGGTTTCTCAGTCTTAAGGGTAAAAAACCAGGGCCAACAGCTGTATGTCCACATACTTCCAGATATATACTAATGTTAACAGATGTAAAAGGGGAAAGGGGAAGCAAGTTGGGAGAAGAAATGGGAATAGAAACTGAATGGGTGAAAGGCTACAGAACCAGAAGGAAGCTTATAATTTATACCTGTAAAACAAGAAATACTAGTTCAGAACATGTTAGGTTGTAGATTTGCTTTGATACTGAATGTGATAGGAATTACAGATACTTTAAAAAGAACAAGGAACAAGTGGAAGAGGAGGAATAAGAAGGGGCAAAGGTGAGAGCATTTCTTTATTTTAAACTAACCTAAATAAACAGGGAAGAGAAAGAACTCAAGGTTTAAGAGAAAAAAAAAAGTTACCTTTACCAGAATTACTCAGGAAATTTAGATGACTATTCCTATGAAATTATTTAGATAATTGTGTTTAAAATTAGCTACGGAAAATTAGGGCTCTGTGAAGCTACTATTTTAGTATTTGATATATCTTGCCACCTTGAGGTATGAAATATACAAGGGATCTAAATGCAATCAGAGAAAGCTTAGGAAAAAAGAGGTGATGAAGTGAGAAAAAGTTAGTTGAAGTTCTCATGGAGCAAGGGAGAGAGCACATCATACAAATAAATGTTAACTATGGTGTTTGGATGGCCTAGTTGGTATATTTCCTTGATAAAGTTAGGGTATCAGGACAAATGAACTATTTAAAAAACAGAAATAGACTCACAACATTGAAAACAAACTTATGATTACCAGAGGGGAAAGGGGAGAGGAGGGATAAGTGAGGAGTCTGGGATTAACAGATACACACTACTATATATAAAACAGATAAACAACAAGGACCTACTGTATAGCACAGGAAACTATATTCAATATCTTGTAATAACCTATAATGGAAAAGAAACTGAAAAAGAATATATATATACATATATGTGTATATGTATATATATATATATATATATATATATATATATATACACACATATATATCGGAATCACTTTGCTGTACATCTGAAACTAACACAACACTGTAAATCAACTATACTTCAATAAAAAGTTAGGGTATCAGGACAGAGCTTACCTTGTATTCTGAACCATAATTGCAGGGGTGCCATAGAGATGCAGTCATCACACTGAAGCATTCCTCAGAGCCCTAGTTTACCACTTATGAGGCAATATCATAGTATTTTTTCTAACTCTTAACAACCTCAAGATCAGTACATTCTTCAATTCTTCTCATTAGAGTATAATATCTTTGTTCTGAGACCTCACCTGAGACAAAAAAACAAAAAACAAAAAAACCAATAAAATCCCTGCTAGTCACTGTTTGCTTCACCATCAATGACTGGAAGTTACCACCTTCACCTTTTATTTTTTCACACCATTCTTGTTTAGTAATCATAGACCTCAGTCTCTAGCGCTTCAGTCACGTATAGTTTTTCAGCATCTCTGTATGCCTTGATGTTGGGGGAAATGATTTCAACACATCAGTGTCATTCAGGTGCAGTGGTTCTCAAATGTCTTCTTGGCTGTGCTATAATCATTTTGATACTTCTTAAAAATATAGATTATCAGGTCCCTCTTCCTAGATTTTGGTTAAGTAAATCCGGAGAGAAAACCTTATGAATTTATAAATCTCTCAGGCAATTCTGATTTGCAGCCTGGCCTGAAAAGTATTAGTAGAATTTGTAGTACTTCCTATGAATTAGAATACTGGGTTCTGGTCACTACTACTTAGTACCAGTGTGACCTTATATAATCATTTAGATTTATCTGAAAGTTACTTCCCTAATTCACCTCATCTAGTTATTTTAGGGACAAAATGAGATGATGTAAAACTGTATATAAATTTATTATTATGACACTCAATTTTGCTATGTATATATTACCCTGTTTGGGAGACTGCTGCTAGAAACTTGAAACCTACTCTCCTTCCCCTTGTCTAGCTGGGTCCTATCTGAGAGGAAAATCAGGCCAGGGTCAGGGTCAGAGTAGCAGATTATAATTTCCAAACACAGTACAAATGTTATTTGGATTATTTGGTCAGTTTGCTAAGCTTTATTTGTTTGTTTTAAAGCAAAGCTAGTGTATTTACTAATAAATGTGTCTTCAAAAATATAAAAGGTATATCAATGTATGCAAAATGTGTAAATCATTTGTCAAACCCCAGAGAATGTACAACGCAAAAAGTGAACCCTGATGTAAACTCTGGACTTTAGTTGAAAATAGTGTATCAGTATCAGTTCATCAGTTGTAACAAATGTATCACACTGATGCTAGTTGTTAATAATAGAGGAAACTATGAAATGGGAGGGAAGGGATGTGGGAGTGCTCTGGATTTTCCACTCAATTTTGCTGTCAACCTAAAACAACTCTTAAAAAACTAAAGTCTTTTAATTTTTTAAAAAAAGGAATGAAGTATTGGTATCAGTTTGCTAATCTTAAACACAATGCAAACATGTCTGATTCATTATAAATACTTGGAAACGGGACTTCCCTGGTGACGCAGTGGTTAGGAATCTGCCTGCCAGTGCAGGAAACATGGGTTCGATCCCTGGTCCAGGAAGATCCCACATGCTGTGGAGCAACTAAGCCCACAAGCCGCAAGAGCCACAACTACTGAGCCTGCGTGCCACAACTACTGAAGCCCGCGCGCCTAGATCCTGTGCTTTGCAACAAGAGAAGCCACCACAATAAACCCCTGCTCGCTGCAGCTAGAGAAAGTCTGCGTGCAGCAACGAAGACCCAACACAGCCAAAAATAAATAAATAAAAATTAATTAAAAAATTAATAAATACTTGGAAGCAATATGTCATTATTAATGAGGCGTGTTCAGAGTAGAAAATCTCCTTGTCTTTTCAAGGATTTGTTTCTCTTTATCTGTGGCCTAAGCCATGACCTCAGAGAGCTGATCCATCTTTGATCTCATGTTGACAGGAATTTCTCCAGGATAAGCATCTGTTCCATGGGGATGTGGCAGCCAGGAATATCCTGATCCAGTGTGATCTCACTGCTAAGCTCTGCGGACTGGGCCTGGCTTATGAAGTCCACTCCCGAGGGGCCATCTCGTCTACTCGCATCGTACCTCTCAAGTGGCTCGCCCCAGAACGGCTTCTGCTGAGACCGGCTGGCATCAAAGGAGACATGTATGGTTTGTTCCTGCCCTGTGGATTTCTTCCTTTCTTGACCCAGGTGTCCTCCAGCTCGTGAACATGACTGGGTCTATTGTCAATTATGTCTCCACATGAAATCTCTACTGAGAAGTCGGACTCTCAAGCAAAAATGTGTGTTATGTGGCAGAGCTCATATTTGACATCTGCCTGCAATCCTTTGTAGTGCCTTTTGAAGTATTCCCTCTGTGTTAGATTAGAAACCTTAATTAGGAGCGAAAAAAAAGTGAGTAGATTATTCATGCTAGTATCTGAGGACTTAATCTTGTGGAGTTTTATCTGTCTATCTAGTTTTATCTGAAAGAGGTAGGTCCGCTTAATCAAAAGTTTAGTTGAACTAGGACTTATTAAAATAAATACATATGTGTGTGTGTATACTCAATTTATTTTAACTTAAAACATATAAGTAGATATTTAATTATCAATCTTTTGGAGGAGGGCCAAGGGGATAGACCTTCTATGCTAAATGAAGTTACGTGTTGTGTTTCTTGTATAAATAGCACCCATAATGAATTATTTTTGAGTTTCAGTTTGGGATGACTCTAAATAGAGAAAGAAACTTGAAAACAATTGTGATGCAATTTGACTAGAGACATTTATTGTTAATTTTTTCCCAGTTTTCTACAGTTGTCTCACCCACACAATTTGACAATATTTTCTTTTTAGCAGCTTGGTTTTATAGAATATTTTCAAAGCATTCAATCTAGTTTTCAGGGAGCTAATGCTTTTGGCATGTATATTTAATCAGCTTACATAATATTTAATTGATGACATAATTACAGTTACATATAGGATTGGCATAAACAGGATTGTAAAGAACTGCGATTGACTTTTGGTAGCCATATAACTCAACTGCTCGGAGGAGCACATAAACATAATATAGAATATCTTACTAGCCATGAATGTTATGAGTTGTGGGGGAAATTTAGAACATCAGTTGATGTGGTGAGTCAATTAAGAGACTGCTTTTTTATTTTATTTATTTATTTTTTGGCTGCACCGCGTGGCATGGGGGGGCTTAGTTCCCTGACCAGGGATTGAACCCATGCCCCCCTGCAGTGGAAGTGCAGAGTCTTAACCACTGGACCTCCAGGGAAGTCCCCAGAAGACTGCTTTTTTATTTCATTGCTGCTTCGCTGACATCTGCTTTTGAATAGAGGTCTGGGAATAATAAGCTTAACTGGGAAATATTGCTCATTTAATGATGATATTATAGAATAGTGAAATATACATCTCTTGAATCATATTGCTTAGGCAAATGCCTACCCCAATTATGTATAAAACTTGTTCTGTTAATATTTTTCCTAGGTTTGGGCAATTAGATCTACTGAGGAAATAGTAGATAAATGATAAAACTTGCTTGGCCTTGAGCTAAGAATAAAGGCTAGAATTTCAGCAGGGAGAAATGGAAAGGATGAAAAAGATGCAGAGGGGAATTTCTGTATGTTTGGGTGAATATCTTTGCACGTTTGCACAAACACTCACAATTTAGCAAATAATGGTAAATATCTATTAATGTGTAATATAGAAAAAAGGAGACATAAATTCAGTACTCAAATAGTTTAGATTCTAAGGGGATTGGACAGAAATGCTTTCTTTTTTTTTTTTAAATTAATTAATTAATTAATTAATTATTTTATTTTTGGCTGTGTTGGCTCTCGGTTTCTGTGCGAGGGCTTTCTCTAGTTGCGGCGAGCGGGGGCCACTCCTCATCGCGGTGCGCGGGCCTCTCACTATCGCGGCCTCCCTTGTTGCGGAGCACAGGCTCCAGACGCGCAGGCTCTGTAGTTGTGGCTCACGGGCCCAGTTGCTCCGCGGCATGTGGGATCTTCCCAGACCAGGGCTTGAACCCGCGTCCCCTGCATGGGCAGGCAGATTCTCAACCACTGCGCCACTAGGGAAGCCCAGAAATGCTTTCTAATGGCACTACCTCATTGCTTATTGTATCAGTCACCCTTGATTCCCTTTCATTGCCTTTGTAATGGGGTTCTTACTGAAGGCCTCTGGTATTTAAGTGAGCTGTCTTTACGAAAGGCAGAAATAGAAATTAAATCCATGGCCTTGTTTCTTTTACAGCTGGTCTTTTGGGATACTGCTCTACGAGATGGTGACGCTAGGTAAGGAGGATCCCCAAAGTAGTGTGCGCCTATACAAAGATATACAAGGATGTTTATTTGGGTGGTGGATGACATTTGCTATGGGAAGGGGTTTCGGTACAATCTCTGAAGGTTGAACTGAGTTGACATAGAATCCTGATTTTTGAGATAGTCGTGTAATGTCTTGATTCCCTCCCTCTCTCTCTCCTTCCCTCTTTCTGTTTTTAACTTTCTTTTGCTTTCTTTCCCTTTCTTTCCCTCAAGACTTTACCAATTCCATGGGATGTTTTAAAATCCAAGGATGATTCCAAGGATGATTCCAAGGATGATCTTGCATAAACATAAAAGTATTGTCTTTAGATTTATTAATCCACTTGATGGAGAAACTATAGCACCTTCTCATGTTTGGGAAGTAGAGGGCAGATCTCATTTCTCACTTTGCTTTATTTTGTTATTTTCCTAAAGACTCAACGTTCTGCTAAGTTATCAGTACCCACCCCCCCCGTCTCTTTTTTTCCAAAATTCTCTAAGCTATATCCTTACTTGATCACCAGGGAGCAATTATTTTATATCTATTATTTTTCCTATGGCTATACTTTTGCAGGCAATTAGCCCAGGTGGATGGAGAGTAGTGTTAGTTATACTTTATATTCCAGAGGACCCTTAAGTTCTCTTACTACTCTCATTCTTTCCATACCAACAGGGGCACCTCCATATCCTGAAGTCCCTCCTACCAGCATCCTACAGTATCTCCAAAGAAGGAAAATCATGAAGAGACCCAGTAGCTGCACACACACCATGTAAATGGTTTTTAAAATCTTTTTTTGCTCTTCATCAGTCGTGCCCCTTTCAAAGTGGCTCAGATGACCCTCAGCTGTCCTTTATGTGCTAATGTACAACCCTAAACCAAACCTATGCAGTAAAACACATCTGCTCACATATACGATGTACATGTATATGTATATCATATGTATGTATGTGTGTATACATACACACACACACAAAATATTGAGGCAACCACTGAGTACCATATTAGAAATTTAAGTTTGCTAACGTTGTTAAAGCTTAGTTCTTCTGGAAGCTTTTAAAATAGACCAAATCCAATGCAAATACAGTAGTGTTTTATCTATTTAAATGTCAGTCTCAGTTAGAGACTACTAGCTTCAGTTCTAATATAGTTGTCATAAAATCCATTGCACTACGGTTACTCACTGGTTCCTATTTAATATTTAACTTAAAAAAATATTGATTATCTGTTTTCCCAGTTCTAAGCATGTTGGAAGCCAACCAAAAGGGGGGGGGTGAGAAGAAATTAGACAGGAGAAGGAGGATATCAAATTGTCAGCAGAAAGGGACAGTTGGTGAACTAACGTAGAGGCAGAAAATGGAAAAATTAAAAATTACCCTCAGAATTTTATAACCAATAAAGTACAAAAAAAGGTTGTTATAGAACATAAGAAAAGGTTAAATTATTTTTAAGAAGACAGGAGTTAATATATTAATATACATTTCTATTAAAGTTGTTGCTATTTTGTAAATTTTTCAGCACTGAAAAGGTAAATTTCCAGCACCTGGGTTTCCCAACATTAAACAGTTACAGCATCAAGCATGTTAAAAAATGTTAAATATCAAAACTGTTGATATATATTTTTATGTGTATATACACACACATACACACAGTATAGTGATACTGGCTGGGTATACTAGAATGAAGTTGCTGACAAATATTTCTCATAGGCTTTATGTGTATAAAAGGCTGTCCTTGATAGTGGGGAGAGACATTTAACTGATAAAGTACCTGGTCTTGAAGAAGGATATCAGAAACAACATGAAAATCAACATAAAGTTTGAGGCAATAAGTAGAATGGTTAAAAGCTCAGATTCATCTCATGGAGTCAAAAAGACACACGTTCAGCCCTAGTCCTACTACTTTACTGTGCGTTGTTTACTTATCTTCAAATAGGTATAATGATAATCCTACCTCAAAATTATTGTGAGGCTACAATGAAATAATGCATGTTAAGTTTCCCTACCATGCCTTTTATAATAAGTAAGTTCTTGGTAAAACGTTAGCAGTATTATTAAAGTAGCATCTTATACAAAGTCTCATCGTACAACATTAATGAGTGTGGGAAACACAGTGCATGCTGAGGTTTATAAGGAAAGGAATTGAGACTTAAACCTGTGGGAAAGGATAACCATGGAGAGGATATTCAAGGAATTGGGCACAGCACGAGCAAAGACAGAGTTGGGTGTTACTAACCACATCTAGGGCATAGCAAGACACTGACTTGTCAGGAGGAGAGGGCTTCAGTTAGGCAAGAACTATGTGGTAAGAAGCTAGGGGGTGGGATGTTGACTTTATATGGTGAGCAGTGGGAAATCACTGTAGGTTCTTGGGCAGGAATGAGACTTGATGAAGACTGTTTGAAAACAGGCTATGTTGTAAATTCTCTAGAAACTGGATTGAAGCAAAGACAGATTAAAGGTGGTAAGTACTTCTATCTCGATTAAGGCAATTTCCTGGAGAAGCTAAGTAATAAAGGGGGGAAATGACCTGGATTAAAGGAAGGAACCATCTAATTACATTATCTGAAATTAGTATGAATCGTATTATTCCATACCTTCTTATTTTCCTTGCTGTAATGTAGCTCATACTGGTAGATAAGTTATAGCAATGGTCTGGAATGATGCAAATTAATAACATGTAAGATGAAAACACTTAAGAGTTTTTGGTAATCTAATGGAAAAAAAAAACTGTTCTGTCATACTGATTGTAGTTTAAGAAATATTTAGTCATTCCTTTTATAAAAAGGGTCCTGTTGAGAAGATGATATTAAGAGACTTAGCATTAGGAGGATGAGAAGGAACAGTATTCTCTGGGAAGCATATGGGACACAGCAATGAGAAGTAGATTAAAGACTCGTAGGTTTCTTTTGTTAAGGTTTGTTAGGAGGGGAGACAGTTTCTCTTGTTTCTCTTGTTTCCCTTTCAGGTACAGTCTCATGAAGTCCTGCTGGCGTTGGAGTGAGGACAGCCGCCCCTCACTTAGAGAGCTACACTCACGCCTGGAAACTGCCGCTCGAACTGCAAATGACAAGGCTGTGTTGCAAGTACCAGAATTGGTGGTGCCTGAATTGTACGCAGCTGTGGCAGGCGTCAGCGTGGAGAGTCTCTCCTATAGCTATAGCGTCCTTTGAAGATCCTGGGCAACACACATTTTTGGGAGATCATATACTCTTGGAACCAATTCCTCCAAGAACAGAGAAAAGACTTTCTACTGGGACATAAAGGGAGGTACGGGACATGGATCCTGCATCTTCCCCTACACATTTCCCTAGAAACCTGAAATGATGCTAGATGAGGCTGCACACACCATACACCCTCGAGACTGAGAAGTACAGTTTCATTTCTGTTATCCCAGTCCTGAAGATGCAGGGTAGATGGATGGACCGTGTCAATGCAAGGGAGGTTTTACAAGCCTGCAGTGTTTGTCGCAGCATGGCACAGATAAGCTGGTCCCTCCTACCACAGGCTGGTTTCCTTTGAAACACGCTTTTATCTAGACTATTATAAGGTCCAGAAAATTGGAATCAAATGAGGGAAGAGAAAGCTGATAAAGAAGTTGATGAGAAGAAAATTGAAGGTTCTACTTGCTCAGGAGTATAGATGAGGACCAAGGTCATCCTTCAGAGAGAAGGGGGAGGAAGGACATACAGGACTTCATTCCTGGTCCGTTCATGCAGGGCTGAAGGAGAACCATTAAGGAAGACTTCTGAGCTCCCCCTAAGGTGTATATAGGAGAAATATGGTCCCTTTTGATCTAATTCTGAGGTAGGTGAACCCTGTTGGTACCATTTTAACTAGAAGCTGGAGGGCTCATTTCATGATTAAGAACATTCAACTTGTACTTTTCAACAGTCTGGCTTCCTGGCCCCTATGAGACTAGGGAGACTGAGCCCAGAGGGTCAATTGGGTCGATGATGAATACACTGTGTATTTAATAAATGGGAAATATGGAAATCAAGCAAAAGTGCTTAGTAGGCAAGGACGTCATTAACAAGGGCTAGAAGAGGATGTAACCTGAGATGGAAGGATGATGGGTTCCCATTTTCAATCATCCAATGATCTACTGTGAAAGTTATTTCACTAAATTCATATTTATTGAGTGCAAGTAGGCTTTTCAGGTTATACAGTTGCCAAAATCTCTCCAATAGGGAGGATAACAGTAGATAAATGAAAGCTAATGTCAACAGAAAAATTCAAGAGGCAATCTATGTTGTCAGAAAAGGGATTCCTCATGCGTGAAAAGGGGATACTACCTACCTCACAGGGTTGTCATGAGGATTGAATGACAGTATATATTTGTACCATATCTGGCACATACTATGTGCTCAATAAATGTTAATTTCCTTACTCTCATCCTTACTAGCCTAGAATCTTTCATATCTTTTTCATTTAACACCTACGGTGGCCAAGAAGAGAACCTCGGTCTGTCAGTCACACTGCAAGGGAGGACATGCTTAAAGATGATGGTATGGTGCAAATACCACTTGACTAAAATGAGGAAGTCATAATTTTTGTGTGAGCGTCTGGATGATGACAGTCATCTCCTACTAGTTCAAAATACTGGAAATACCATGATAATGACAGTTCGGTTGAACATGCGGTCTGTGATTTTAAACAATACCTTGGATACTCTAGAAGGGACATCCAAGGCTGCTATAGGAAAATGACTGGCAGTTGAAAAACTTGCAGAAGTTAGAATCCTGATGGAGTCATGATGAGTCGCCCAACTGAATAATGATTCTTGCACCTCTAGGAATACCGCAATGACTAGACAGAATTTAAATGCGTGGTAAGCAGCAATAGGGAGAAGGGAGGAAGAATGGCTCAGCACATTCAGAGTGTTAAGGCCAACTGTGCCAGACGCCATGCTAGGTGTTGGATAATAAGAAAAGGAGAGCTTTGGCTTACAGTCTAGAAAGCAAGAGACACTATATACACATTTATGTGGGTATTTGTTAATTACAGCTGTGATAAGTGCTGTGAAGAGAAAGTATAGGGTAGTAGAAGGGAGTATAAAATGGGGACCTCCCTGAAAAAACGGCATTTAGACTGAGACCTTAGGGATGCGTGAGTAAGCCTGACAGTGAGAAGAGCCTTCCAGTTGAAGGATTATGTATGTGAAAACTCTGAGGCAAGAAAAAACTCAGCTTGAGCAACTGCAAGGAGGCTAGTGGGAGGGAGGTATAGTGAAGTGGGAGGAGAGTGGTGCATGATGAAATGCAGCATTGCTCTTTCACGCTGTATTTTTTTTTTGCAAGGGAAATAATGAATTCACCTTTACCAATGATATTCAAAGTAGCACTCGACACTCATCCATCAGGGGTAAATTAGGAATAATAAAAATCAACTCTACCAACAGTCTGGGAATAGATCAGATGATCCAAGAGGGAATACTTCTCAAAATCCCCACCATGTACAAAAAGAGACTCAATGGAAAAGAGTAGCTTTTAAAATATGGAAGAGAAAAAAATATTAATTCTACAAATAGTTATTCATTGTATACCACATACAAAGCTCAAAGTTAGCTTCTATGGAAGAAATAAAGACAAATCCTGAATGACTCAAGCCCTCAAGTCACTTATTTGGTAGTAAATTGGTGCCCCTCATTTTTTTTTTATTACATATCTTTATTAGGAAAAATATTTTGAGCACTCAACCCTAATAAAATTATATAATTTATATGTAGATATAAAATATACACAGTATAAAATAAATGCAATATAAATTAAAATTGGTAAAATAAAGAAATATTTTTAAATTTTTATTGGAGTATAGTTGCTTCAAATAAATCTTATTTTTAAAATATTTTCTAATTGTTTCACATTGTATGTTAATGTTTGTTTTGGTAGGAGGTAAAGAAGCAGACAATTGCTATTTTAAACTTTGTTTTTCTGGATATAGGTCTGGAACATTGGATACAGTAATTGTTTATTCAGAGGAAACTGGGTCTTTCCCTCACTTGGCCAGGCTTTCTCTAAAGGAGAATTATATTTCTGGCATCTTTGACTTATCAGCCATACCAGGTATTCCCAAGCTAATGAATGGAAAAAAGAATGAAAATATTTACCATTTAATCAAGTTGAATCCAGGTTAGGGTTTGTTTTACTGTTTTCATTCCCTCCTCTCCCAGTCTTGCTTTTCCAATGTATGCTTTATGGTTAAAAAAAATTGCAAAATAGCTAGGAACTGAGCAAATGCCCACCTGGAAACCACGTCTCATTGAAACTTGACAATGTAATTCAACTTAGAATAGTCTGAACCAGTAGTTCTCAAATCATGTTCGTGCACAACACTAGTTTTAGGTATTTTCTATTAAAATTGAATAATAATATTTTTCACCATGCTAAAGAAAAAGTTTAGCGAATAGAATCTTCTAAATCTTAACCTTGCTGTAACAACTGTTGTTAAATTTTTGCTCTACCATGACTCATTTAAACAAATAAATGTGTATCAAATACAAGACTGGGAGAATCACCTATTATGCTTAATTTAGCAGACTGGTTTTACTTGTATGGAAATAAGAATTAGTGGTTATGCTATGTGTTAGAAGCATATAATATTGTCATATGCTCGATAAATTATTAGTTTGAATAATGGAATTGAATATATCATGTTGTAATAATCTAGCAATAGCTTCAAGTGCTCACCATATATGAACCTATTTGAGAAACAATGGTGTGGAAGTTTTGGTGTTTCTGCATGATGGTGGTTTTCTCATTAAAAAAAGTAACTCCACTGAGTGGTTTAAAACAGGGGTCCCCAACCCCTGGTTGGGGGCGCTCCTGTTAAGAACCAGGCCGCACAGCAGGAGGTGAGCAGCGGGAGAGCGAGCAAAGCTTCATATGCCGCTCCCCACCGCTCCCCACTGCGCGCATTACCGCCTGACCATCCCCCTAACCCCACATCCGTGCAAAAGCTGTCTTCCACAAAACCGGTCCCTGGTGCCAGAAAGGTTGGGGACCCCTGGTTTAAAAGACATATATGGTTAAAACAGATAAGTCTACTACAGAAGGGAAGAGAGAAAGGTGGATGGATGGAATGAAGACTGAAATAGACCATAGTCATTCTGACATTTAAAAACATTTCAATTACCTTAGAATATTGTGTTAGACCATATAATATTCTTGATTTACTACTCTGATCCGTTTAATGTAATGAGCTAGCCCTAACAGTTTTTGTCTGTAAATACAAAATCAAAACTATTCAAAAGCTACTGATAACATAATGAAAACAACAACTATCTTTGGGCTTGCCTGGTGGCGCAGTGGTTAAGAATCCGCCTGCCAATGCAGGGGACACGGGTTCGAACCCTGGTCCGGGAAGATCCCACATGCCGAGGAGCAACTAAGCCCGTGCGCCACAACTACTGAGGCTGCGCTCTAGAGCCCGCGAGCCACAACTACTGAGCCGACATGCCACAACAACTGAAGCCCGTGCGCCTAGAGCCTGTGCTCCACAACAAGAGAAGTCACCACAATGAAAAGCCCGCGCACTGCAACAAAGAGTAGCCCCTGCTCGCTGCAACTAGAGAAAGCCTGCGCACAGCAACGAAGACCCAATGCAACCAAATAAATAAATAAATGAAAATTAAAAAACAAAACAAAACTATCTTCTCTAGTTATCACAAGAAAATCATAACATATTTCTGGAAATTGTAAGTAGGAATGATTTGATACTTTTAAATAGTGGGGCAAAAGGCAAAAGAGGTGTAAGGACAGAGCAGACATGAGAGATCAAAGGAAGAGAGAATTTTAGACACAGGAAACATCAGAATATTTTAAAAGACGAAATTAACACTTAGAAGAAATAATCATCTCTGACCCTAGCCCTCTGACTTGATTCGTCATCATGAAGTTGAAAGCAATAAACTTAAAAACTTGAATGGGAAATCATTATTTTATCAATGAATAATGTGTATTTGATTAAATCATTAAGCCTTCATTTCAGCTGGAGTTGGAAAATAAAATGTTTATTTCTTAATTACTTCACAAGGGTTTTTGAAGCTAACCACAGAGACTGCATTAGCAAAGGCAGAAATAGTTCTTCATTTGGCTTCATTTAAGCAGCCCAAACATTTATTTTTACAAATAAACTATGCTGTTGCCAGTAAGTATGTCCTAATTTGAAGCTTACAGCCATTGAGATTGAGATTTCTCAATGTTCCAAAAATATTTTCTGTTTCCAGCCCATGTAAAAGCATATAAAATGGTTCTTATATAACTTTATTGTCCAAAATGATAGCCACTAGACATGTCTGGCTATTTAAATATTAAGTTCACACAAATTAAATAATATTTAAAAATAAAAATTCAGTTCCTCAGTCTCGCTAGCCACATTTCAAGTGCTCAGTAGCCATTCAGAAAGTTTCCATAGCTCTGGTGTATAACATCCAAGAAGACCACAATACACAAATGCTTTATCACTTTCCAATCTTTACGGTGACACAAGAGACGTACAGTTGGCCTTTTTTTTTTTTTTCTGCTAATTATAGGAAAGATTAAGTAAGTATATTTTCACATTTCATCTTAAAAACAGATAGGGTTAGAGAGAATTAGTCTTGAGCTCAGATGTTTTTTTAGGGGATAAAGACAGTAATTGGTTACAGATAAAAATCTTAACCCTGTGCATTCCATAAGCTCTATTTACACAGTCACAGATCTGGTACCTATAGCTCTACTTAGGTAAGCGTGAACACTTGGCACATTTGCCAAAAATGGGAAGGAAATGCATTAGGAAATTCAAAGATTGCATGAGGCTCCCTACCAAAAAACAAATGGATTACTGCCTATATTTTCAGAGATACTATGGAATGTTACGATCAAGTTTCTGTGGATTATTTGTGTGGCAAGTACAGTGACTGACGTATCCCAGTTTGCCTGGGAAGTTCCAGGTTTTAAGACTGAAAGTCCCACATCCTAGGAAACTCCTTGGTCCTGGGCAAACTGGAATGGTTCATCACCCTAGTGATGAGGGATGGTGCTTTATGTTTCTTTTATATTTTCCATAATGGCAGCCTATATTGGAACTGAATAATTTTTCTATATTAACATTTATACAATGGTTAAATATAGTTTTCTATATTGACAGTTATACAATTGCTAATACAGACTCAACATAACCTGCCCAGTCTGCTTTTCTGGTTATTCCACTTCCATGAACTTTGTGTTCTAATTATACTGAAATTCTTGGCTTTCCCAAGGCATGCATTGTAACACGACTGCACGTTTGCTCAGGCTATTTGCTTTTCCATCCCTCTGAACATATACTGAATTTATCCAACAAGGTCCAATTCAAATAGCACGTCTTGTCACAAGCCTTCCCTGGTACTTCCCCTTTCTTCAACTTCCCCAGTGAAGTGATTTGTGTCCTCTGCTGTATTACCAGCATTAAAAAAATTTTTTTTTCTTATAGCATTTGCTCCCTTGGGCTAATATGTGTCTACATGTTTGTTTTCTAGACTACAAGTGCAAAGGGCTCTTTTTAAATTACCAGTGCCCAACAATTTCTGGCATGTAGGAAATGCCCGTTATAACTCATTATATAATGTTTTATAAATTCTAAATCTTATTTTACATGCATTATCTCATCTGATCTTTTCAACAGTTCTTTGAGCTTGACAAAGTTGATCGTAGTCTATTCATTTGGCTGACGAATAAACAGGCTTAGAGATAGCGTCTTAACCACGGTTAGGTAGAGATACGTGATGGGAACGAATCCCAGGTCTTCTGACTGCCACTCTTTCTACCAAATCCCACTGAAGGTTAAATATCATCCAACAGGCAGTATTATTCTGTGTGTTGGTAAAAGAAAGGTAATGAATAATATCTGAACAATAGGCTTTGTGTAAAGCTCACCTTGCCTTTCTCCATCCTTCAAAACCTATCCTAGCTGAGCACTCCTTCCCTTCCCCCGTGTAATTCTATCTGGTGAGAAACGCGGGCTAAACCATTTGATCTTAAGTCAAGTTGCCAAAACTCCACAGGCCACTAGAGAGTAACCCTTACTGAATAAATTTTACTATTAAAAGGAATTCTTTTATATCATGACTGCCAGAGATTTTTCAGTTTCAACGTGCCTTTCAAAATTTCAGACCTCATGTCTGATGAATTCTTTTTACTTTGCCTCTACTATTACCGGCTTCTAGGTGTCGGATAACTAGCCATCATTATCCGAGGGGGAAAGGCCCATGCTAGGAATCTAGCGGAAAAAGGGTTTTGTTTTTCCGATGTGCCATTCTGATTCTGGGCTTTGTCTTTACTCACTCCACGAATCAGGGGAATAAGGCCACACCCACCTCACGGATGCCGCGAGAATTGGAGACCCGAAAAGTCAGAGCGACTGGCAAACCTTAGTTCCAAGCCCATAACAAATGCTTTCATATTTCTACACTTCTTTGCTTTCCTAATAGAATATGATCTACTGAATTTTGAAAATAATATGCTTCCAACCCTAGTAAAGCAAAGTTCAGGTCGCTGCCGCCCGTCCCGCCCCCCCGCGCGCCTCCGGGTCTCTCACTCGAGTCTCCGCCCGGCCGCTTTCCTCTGGGGGTCGCGGGAGGCGGAAGGGCCGGAGTGACGCGTTTATCCTGGGCGACTGACGTCACCGCCAGGCGCCCGGCGGCACGTCTGCTGGGCCTTCGGCGGGCTTTTCGGGGACAAAGATGGCTATGGCCAGCGATTTCTACCTGCGCTACTATGTAGGGCACAAGGGCAAGTTTGGACACGAGTTTCTGGAATTTGAGTTTCGGCCGGACGGTGAGCAGAAAAGCGGCCGCGGCAACGAAGCGCGGTGCTGAGCAGGGGGAAGCGAAGTGGAGAGGCCGCGGAGGAGTTGGGGTGGGTGGGCGAGCCTCCGCCGGCTGGCGAGTGTGCAGTAGGGCCGAGGAGCTTAAGGAAAATAGGAAGCGTACGTTGGCTTTGTGAATAAACGAGTAAATTGGTGTCAGTTAATTAAGAAAAGCCGATCCTGTCAGATAGTAAAGTTCAGAATCCTAGCATCAGTTCACCGGAAGGGACCTTAAAGGCCGTCTAGTTTATCGACCTAATACTTGAACGTTTGTGAGAACATCTCCACCACGCGGTGGACGCATGGATGCTTCAAATCTTCCGGTGAACAGTAAATTTCGGACTGCCCATTCATCTTTTTTATTCATTCAGGCGCTGTATGGAAGGCAAAATGTCGAGAAAAACGAATGAGGCCTGCTCTGAAGCGGGGAGCCCCACGTGTAGAAAAATGAGTGTAATGACGTGTTTGGGGTGCCTAAATACAGTTGTTCCCTGTAGGATGCATTAAGACTATAAAGAAGGGGCGTGGTTAGTTCTACATGAAAGAGTCGCAGTCTTTTTAGAGAAGGTGACAGTTGAGGTGAGTCTTGAAACGAGAGTAGTTTTTTTCTTGGTCTCTGAGGGGAAAAAAGGAGTCAGACTGCTGAGAGCCCTATGAGGTGAAAGTGCCTGCTGCCCAAGGAAAGTGCAGCAAATTCTGTCTTTTGACAGCTCTGATTCTCTTTAGATGGTTGTACTGTATATTGAATTCTAATTGTAACAACGACAGTCCAACTGCATAGACTTTTCTTTTTTGAATGCATATTATGTGCTGGGCAACATGTAAAAACAAAAATTGAAGGGACAGTAGTGCATAAGACTCTTTAATTCCCCTCAAGGAGTTATACCTTGGTGGGTGACATAGACATGAAACTAACCGTAAGGCAGTATAGATATTAAGTGCTCTGTTCATGCTTTGGACAAAATTCTGTGAAGGCATGAAAGAAAAATTAAGGGAGGATCACATATTAGGAAGGGGGAAGAACATCGCACATTTCATGTAGAAGCCAGGGTAACTTCGGCTCTGCAATTATTTAGAAACCTTAATCACCTTACTCTCCCTGGTTCTCCCCAAGTCTTTTCTAAATTTAGCTAAGGAGCCAAATTTACCTGAATTCTCCATCTGTTCTTTCTTCGTGTGATACTGTTTTCAGGGCCTTGGCCTGTGAACAACTTTTAGCTTGTCCGTATCACTTTTAGCCAGTCACGTAAATTAAGTAGTCTAAGATTATCAGGGAAATTTCGTTCCAGAACACTGGTTCTCATCTGCCACCACACCATTCCACAACCTTTCCATAAGTAATGATGAGTCCCAAAGACAGTGATTCCTAAGGGGTTCTCCTCATTAGGATAACCTGTCATTTTAGAGGCTCAGGATCGCATTACGTCTGTATCTGGGCAACTGACTAGCCGTGAGGAGAAGCATACATTAGGGAATACATCAAAATTAAATGTAGATCAGGTAACAAACTGGTCAATTTTTATTCAGAAGATATAGTTTGTGTGCTTCTTAACTACAATTCTAAAACAGTAGCATTGCCATAGTACATTAATTTGAAGGAAAATAATTAAAAGAACATTTTGGAGTAGTGGGGAAAGCATGTGTATTGGAAGAAGGTAGATCTAGGTCTGAATCTTGTGTGACCCTGGGCAAGTTACTTAACTCTCTGTTTTCTCAACTATGAATAGGTGAGAGAATAAAACATACTTTTTAGGGTTGTTTTACAGATTAGATTAAATGTTCTGGGTAACTCAGCACCAATAAGACATGTAATGTAAACTTTAGAAGAAATGTTAGTTCCTTTTTCAGATTCCCTGTCTAGATCATGACATAGCTTAAGAAAATGGGCCTTGAAAATGGCCCTCCCATTATATGGAATTGTATTGAAGGCATGGAGTTTAAAAAGTTGACTGGCTTCAACTTCAGCCAACTTAACAGCAAATACATGTTCAGCATTGATCTTATGGCCAGGAGGGAGGAAATATTAATAAAAGTAGTAGTATAAAATGGTTTTTACCTTCAGAATTGCTTATGATGTCATTTCTTTATATTTTAGCAGTTTTTGCTGTTATAGATTGAATTTTTTTCCACTTCCCACAGGAAAACTTAGATATGCTAACAACAGCAATTATAAAAATGATGTCATGATCAGAAAAGAGGTAAGTTTTTTACAGATGTGTAATTTTTTATATTAAGCCTGTTTACCTCATGTCTATGGTTTTATTTACATATTTAAAGTACATTTGAGGCTGTAAAGAAGAAGCCGATGTATAGATTGAAAAAGGCTTCTGATTGTAGCATCTATAACAACAAAAGAAGCAATCTGAATATATTAAGTTGTAGTCCCACATTCGAGTGTATCATTTAATTCATTTTATAATTAACTTTGTGTTTTTACTCTATTCATTACTTAAAACTAATTGATAATTATGTTTTAAACACAGTATGAATTTTAAATGAAAGTCTCAAAAGTTAGGTATAAGAAAAAGTTCAAAGCACTAACTGTGATGTGTATTTGTATTTGTCACTGTTCACCTCATAGATGTTGTGTTGACCACCCACAGGTATTTGAGTCCTGTGTTACAAAGGCAGAATACAAGGTTTCAAGATGGGGCTGGTGTTGAGAAGAGGGAAAAATATGTTTTAAAGGAAAGGGCAAGAGAGTGAAGAAACATCATAAGGAAGAATGATTCTCTCCCATCTTGTACTTTTAGAATCAGAATTAAATTTTTCTTTAATGTTCTATTTGAATACTCAGGGTTTGTAACTCTGTTTTACTATTTGCTTCTGAGTTGTGTCGAGAAATAGAGAGACACTGAAATTTTTATAACTTGTTTTCAGGCTTATGTACACAAGAGTGTAATGGAGGAACTGAAGAGAATTATTGATGACAGTGAAATTACAAAAGAAGATGATGCTTTGTGGCCTCCCCCTGACAGGGTTGGCCGGCAGGTTCGTATTTAATAATTCTTGAAATGCGTAAATACTAAAAGTTGTTAATATAATTGTTATGTTTCTCCTTGTTTATTTAGAATAGCTCCTCATTGGGTCTTGGGTTTTCCATTTAGTAGGCACCTGGTAAATACTTTATAATTTTATTTCACTTTGCGTCATTTTCTGTGCTACCGCCTAGTAGTGAAGGCGTCAGTTTAGACATCTTTCTGAACGGTCTTCTCTGCAGCCACCCCAGCTAAAGTTAAGATGTTTTCACAATGTTATGAATAATTGCTATTATTGGTTAATTTTATTAGGAAATAAAAATAGATGGAAAAAACACAAGTGTTTGTTAAATTTGAGAATTAGCATTCTCATTGACTACGTAAAATTCACTTTCGCCAGATTTATAACTTTGAAAGTTCTTACTTGCATCTTTATGCCCCAGAGAGTGATTTGATTGGTTTCTTTGTTCCAACTGACCATTGCCTTTGCCTCTCATATTCCCTTCAGAAAAATCGATGGGCTGCTGAAGAGCTCTGAAGGCCTAATTTCACTCTGTAGAAAGCCAGTTTGATTTCTGAATTGGGTCTTTTCACCTGTTGGAGAAATGAGATATGACCCCAGGAGGAAGAAACATTTAATTTCGCTTTTGTATATTCCCGAGGATTATACTGTATAACAACTTCTTTGACTAGAAGAAAATGTGGCGAAATCTAATAGATGCTGACTCTCTGTAGCAGTAACTTAACACTTCTCTTTAAAGAAATGTTATTTAGGAAAGCAAAGGTAATAGTTAACAGTATTTATTTTATGCACTGCAAACACTTTTAAGAAGTAAATTTAGATCTGTTTGTTTTATACATATATACGTTTGCATTAAAAACAGCAACAAGCCTTTTGTTATCTCTTTTAGACTCAGGGAGAGGGCAGTGTTTTCATCTACCCACTTGGTGATGTGTTCGTGTGTTTTGGTTAGTGGGGAGGATTACTCATGCTCCAGAAATTGTCTGTTGGATCTTTAAGTCAAAGATTTTGTGATTGTTTGAGAGTCTTATTTAATTCTCCATTTTGTGTGTGCCATAAACTGTGCATAATTAGATTTTCTGCTCAAATACATAGCTAGGAGTGTCTTTAAGGTCATCTGTTAAACTGAAAAATCACTACAGACGTAGCCTCCTACTTCTTCATTTTAGATTTGCAGATAAAATATGGAGAAAAATTTATACTTAATTTTGGCACACCAGAAATGCCTATATTATGTTATGTTTGTTTTACTAGTTCTTAATTTTAATTGTTTTGTGAAGTCAAAAGAGTATGAATCTTTCAGTATTATAGTCCAGGATTCAAATATTAGTACCATCACTTACTAGTGGTTCTACATCAACAGTTTTTTTCCTCTGCTTTATGAGTCTTGGATTTCACATTTGTAAAATTAGGCAAATAAAGCTGGCCTGAGAAGGGTAGGCTTTATTAGCCCAATTTTAGGGATTACAGAGAATGTTTGTAAAGTCCCTAGCACCGGGCCTGACACATAGTGGGTGCTAAGTAGTGCTATTATTAATACCATGCAGTTTATTTGTAGAGCCTGGTAGAAAGGGTAAATGTGTTTGTATTTATTATATTAAAAATAGGCTTATACCCATATTACTAGTTTTACTCACACTATAAGAAACATTTCTGTGTCACTCATAAGTATATCATTCATTTGATAGCATCATCTTTTTGAGATCTCTGGAAAGCAATTCTTTTTTTTTTTCTATTTTTTTCGTGATTTCCCTTTTTTTTTTAACATCTACATTTCTTTCTATTTATTTATTTATGGCTGCGCTGGGTCTTCGTTGCTGCGCATGGGCTTTCTCTAGTTGCGGCGAGCAGGGGCTACTTTTCGTTGTGGTTCGCGGGCTTCACGTTGCTGTGGCTTCTCTTGTTGCGGAGCATGGGCTTCAGTAGTTGTGGCTCATGGGCTTAGTTACTCCGTGGCATGTGGGATCTTCCCGGACCAGGGCTCGAACCTGTGTCCCCTGCACTGGCAGGCGGATTCTTAACCCCTGCGCTGCCAGAGAAGCCCCTGGAAAGCAATTCCTGATTCATCCTGATACTGGGGACACCTGAGGAGCTGGTGAGGTTTTGTTTTACATAGTTCATAGCTAACAGGTCGCTTCGTTTTTTTTTCCTCCTCTATGATGGCTAGAAAACTTGCAGCAAAAATTGGGACTTCTTGGTAGCAAGAATACATATATCTTGTGGGATGGATTTTTATATTAACTAAATTTCTCTGCTTTATTTTTTTCAGGAGCTTGAAATTGTAATTGGAGATGAACACATTTCTTTTACCACATCAAAAATAGGTTCTCTTATTGATGTTAATCAGTCAAAGTGAGTATGTTAAAGCGTTTTGACTAAATTGACATAATTTATTAGAGGGGCTCATTTTAGAACTATAGCCAGTTTGGGAAGATTATTTTAATTGCAACCTGTATCAGTTTATTATGTATACGTAATCCTCATTTTTATAGTAGTGAAAACTTGTTATCAAAGAAGTTAGCGGTATATTTTACTGATTGCCAAAAAAAATCTTAATCTGGACACAGCGTCACAAAATTTAAAAGAAATCCGTATTGGATTTATCAGCCTTATTAGTCCCATATAACATCATTCTCCTCCTTGGATTTAATACTTGAAAGAAATGGAAAAAGCCCCAGTATAGCTTAAGTATGGCTTTAGCTACCTGTGTCTTCCCAAGCTCTGTAAGTGCGGTACCATATACCACTGTCTGAAAAATCTCTCTGCCTCCAATTATTTCTTTCCACTCTTTCCCCTCAAAATGTTCTTATAGTGTCTTTTTCCTATCCCCCTAAATTGTAATAACTTATTTGTTTGCTTAACTGGCTTCAGTGTAAGCTCCCTGAGAACCTTGCCGTATCTCAAAGTTAGTGCAATGCCTGGCACACAATAGGTGCTTTATAATTTATAGAGGAAAGGAGAAAGGAATGAATGCATAACTACTGGATACAAATGGGCTATGTTCATAAAGACCGGCGCGATACTTTTAAACTATCACATCTATTTTCCTATAGTTGGTGAGGATGTGGCATTTGTTTCCTACTGGGATTGTAAATTGATAACAGTGTTTTTTGGAAAGCAATTTGATAATATGCATCAAAAGCTGTTAGTATTTTTCTTTTATCTTTGTCCAGCTAATTTCATTCCTGAACATCCATCTATCCTAGGAAATACTCTGAAATAATGAAAAAACTTTATTATTCATAGAGATGTTCATTAAAACCTTATTCATAATTGGAAAACAATCCAAATGCTAACAAGGAGAGAATTGCTAAATTAATTAAAAATTATTTGTGAATTTTTTTTAATGTAATGGAAAAAGTAATGTTTAAAAGGCCACAGTGAATGATTTTAATTATGAAAAAAATTAGAGAAATACCAAAATATTTATAATTATTCCATGAGGAATGACATTATATAATATTGAGTTTCTTTTTTCTATCTTTATAATTTTATTTGCCTTAAACATTTTTGTGATGCATAAATATTTTTTATAAGGAAATAAACACTTTAAATATGAAATGAATACTGATGAAGAAATTTATGTATTTTTTTCTTACAGAAAAGATAGAGATGGGAATTGTTCAGGATATCCATTTTAGTTATCAGAAAATGCTTCCTTTCTCCTCAGAATTCCTTTAACTTAATTGTTTTAGGTTTTTGGTCTTTGTTTTGTTTTAGGAATTAATTTGTACTATTATGTTGTTTCATTTTAGGAAGAAAAAAGTAACTTTTATCTTTTTAAATTTTAGGGATCCTGAAGGCCTTCGAGTATTTTACTATTTGGTACAGGACCTGAAATGTTTAGTTTTTAGTCTTATTGGATTACATTTCAAGATTAAACCAATCTAAATTGTGTGTTTTTTGAAACTTGTTTATATTTAATTAAGGGATGGGTGAGGGAGGGTTTGTCATTTATGATGTTGGGGTTTTTATGAATGTGAAGCAAGCTTCTTTTGTATGCAAATTGAAAATAAGAAAATACATAAACAGGCTTAATGGTTATCTTCACTTGGGTCCAAGTGGATTGGATAGTCCCCACACACATTAAATTCTCTAAATAAAAGCCACCTTTATTGAAGTTTTGCTCCAATAAAATATATCAAAGCCTGGATGGAGAGTGCATTTTTTCCTTCAGGAGGCTGTATCTCTGATTCATTTTAAAGATGAAAATTGTTCTAGTAGGTGCATTCTATGGCAGAGGGTCTTTCACGTAGAAACATGTAGCCAGATTCCCATCCATTTAAAGGCAATTGTAGATCTTCCCTTGTTTGTACCATACCTGATGGGATTTAATTTTTTGGTGCTTATAGAAGTTGTTTATAGAAGGTTTTGGATTTTTTACATTTGTCACAAACCCCTCAGGGGTCATTCACATTTAAATGTTTTTGTATAAGCAGTGATTTCCTCAAGGTTACGAAGATAAAAGTCAGTACCCCAAATTAGGCATATCTTTTATTATGCTCCTTTTTCCATTATTTCACAATGTATATATTTTGTATATCTGTGGGAAGTAAGTGAGTTCTCAGCTCTAAACATTACTTAAAATTTAGACTTACGTATATATGTGTGTGTGTGTGTGTGTGTGTATTTATATCCTAACTCCTAATGAACACAGGTCCCAGTCATATTTCTCAGTTCCCTTCAACCTCTTCCTGGTAGACTGGATTACTTCTCCTCTTAGTAGCTAATGCCCTGATATTCTGTGACTTTTCCATCTGAACCTTCACTCAAAGTATGCAGTCCTGTTAGTCATCATCTACTTTGCCCAGGGACCTTAGGGTGGAAGAATTGGTGTCTGAAGGCTCACCGGGGCTCCTGAGCAGCTCTGTCCAGTAAACTTCTGTGCGGTAATAGAGATGTTCTGTATCTGAGCAGTCCGATAGGGTAGCCACTGGATACTACATGTGGCTACTGAGTACTTGAGATGTGGCTAATATAACTGAATTTATAGTCCTATTTAATTAAAAATAGTATTTTCCACCATTTTATTATGAAGAATTTCAAATGTAGAAAACTTGAAAGAATTGTAAAATGAACACCCATATGCCAATCTAGATTCTATAATTAACATTTTTCATTTACTGTAATAATTCTATTATAAGTCATATCATGTTGATTTCTCACTTATGGGTGGAAAAACTGGTATAATTGGTGCCAATAGACTTATTTTTATTTTTTTATAAATTTATTTATCTATTATTTTTGGCTGCGCTGGGTCTTTGTTGCTGCACGCAGGCTTTCTCTAGTTGCGGCGAGCGGGGGCTACTCTTCGTTGTGGTGCGAGGGCTTCTCATTGCGGTGGCTTCTCTTGTTGCGGAGCACTGGCTCTAGGTGCGTGGGCTTCAGTAGTTGTGGCTCGTGGGCTCTAGAGCGCAGGCTCAGTAGTTGTGGTGCACGGGATTAGTTGCTCCGCGGCATGTGAGATCTTCCTGGACCAGGGCTCGAACTCATGTCCCCTGCATTGGCAGGCGGATTCTTAACCACTGCACCACCAGGGAAGCCCTAAATTTACTTCTCAAGTGTTGATTTTGTGCCTCATCCCTTCATTTGCCCCTTCATGGGATGGAGTGTCACTACCCATCATCTAACACAGTCTTTTCTATATAGTAGGTGCTTTGTAAAAATTTTTTCAGCATTTTATTGTCTTTTATATTTACTGCCTTCAGATTATTTGTCTTTGTAACTTAGTCTGAGGTATAAGAGATTCATTTCTGTCGCTATGGATACCTTTCATTACCATGCATTTTTCAAATGCACATACCACAGAGTTGTATGTTCCAACACAGTGGATAAGGATGTGTCTTTTGGATGTGGCCCAACTGTGATCCTAAGTTCTGTGTACAGTCTGAGTTCCTCAGTCAAAGCAACCAATACAGCACAGCAAAGAGGACGGGTGAAAAGCGGGATGATCCGCCAGGCTCTACTGTTCTATTTTATTTATATATATATATATATATATATATATATATATATATATATTTGTTTGTTTGTTTATAAAATATACTTTATTTTGTAAATTATAGATTTACAAAAAATTGAAAAGGTAGCACAAAGAATTCCCATATGCCCCCCACCCCGTTTCCCACATGTCCCTCTTTTACATGAATGTAATAAAAACTATGCATTATTATATTTCTCTTTTCCTATTGTGCCTACATGTGCCTATTCCTACTGTGCCCCAATAATTATTGTAGATAGAGAAATAGATATTTAATATTATAAATTGGGGAGTGGAAATCTGTAGTATTGCCCTAGTAACACCATCTTAACTTGGCTTGAGGTCAAGAAAGCCTTTGAGTGACATAACCCACGGAAAGCTGAAAGCTGACCAACCTCTGGTGGAATTTGACCTTCTGGGGAGGACTACCAGTCGGGTAAATGGTGGTATCTCTGCCATGAAACCAATGCTAAATCTGGAACTTTTTCTAAGGGTCAAGGATAGCGGGGCATGGTGGAAAGAGTTGCTTAATGCTGTCAAATGTTTAAACCTCTGGTCTTTGAAGTCAAGGGTTGGGCTAAATAATCTTTAATGTTTCCTCTTAGCCATAGGAACGTATGAGGCAGAGATTTAAAAAAAAAAAGTGCTTTATATGAAAGAAAAACCAGGTTTTGTGCCTCTTCTTACTGTTAAAAGTACAGGTAGATATTTCATTGATATCAGGCTGAGTCTATTCATGTGGGCATTTAAAATATGAATATACATGAGATCATTTTATATATCCTATTGTTAGACTACTTTGTTTTCATTTGAAATGTGTGAAACCTGTGAACATGGGTTGTGCTGTAAGTTCAATGACTGATCCATATGATTTTTTTTTTAAAACTATTTTTTAAGAGCAGTTTTAGGTTCACAGCAAAATTGAGAGGGAAGTACAGAGATTTCCTGTATATTCCCTGCCCCCCAACTCATGCATAGCTTCCCCCATTATCAACATCTCCCACCAGAGTGGTACATTTGTTACAACTGATGAACCTACATTATTAGGTTTCACTCTTGGCCGTGTACATTCTGTAGGTTTGGAAAAAATGTATAATGATGTATCCATTATTATGGTATCATAGAGTGTATTTTCACTACCCTAAAAATCCTCTGTCTATTCGTTTCTCTCTACCCCTAACCGCCAGCAACTTCTAATCTATTTACTGTCTCCATAGTTTTGCCTTTTCAATAAAGTCATATAGTTGGAATCATACAGTCTGTAGCCTTTTCAGACTGCCTTCTTTCACTCAGCAATACACATTTAAGATTCCTCCATGTCTTTTCATGGCTTGATAGCTCATTTCTTTTTAAGGCTGAATAATATTCCATTGTCTGGATGTACCACAGTTTGTTTATCCATTCACTTACTGAAGGACATCTTGGTTGCTTCCAAGTTTTGGCCATTCTAAATAAAGCTGCTATAAACATGTGTGTTCAGGTTTTTGTGTGGACCTTAAGTTTTTTGATTATCTTCATAATTGGTTTCCTAGCATTATATGGCAATGAGCTAGATTGAAAATCCAAAAAAATTAATAAAAATAACAAAGGTAAATGAATGATTTGAGGAGGAGCTTAGAGTCCAAATCATGTGATACAGTGGCAAGAACACTGAAGAACTGAAATTCTTCATTATGGCACTACTTCACAGAACTATTTTCCCTTTCAACCTGTGAATAGGCTTTATCCCTTGGTGGCACAGAGTCTGAATAGTTATCCAAAATCCTTTTTTTTGCCATTATTTTTTCATGCTTTCTTATTTCCTCAGGTGTTCCTCTCATTTAGTTAGAAGTTGGAGGAAGGATGCTTCCTGTTTGATTGACTGCTGGAGACCAGCTGGGACAATAGAGAAATTCTCTAGAGCATTAGAATAGCTTTTATGGTCAAGAGAAGGACAAATAAAGTAGCTAATTAGGGAAACAGGAAACCTCAAACAAGGTGTTCTTTCGAGTTTTTACTGTAAGAGCCAGGAAATTTCATATAGCTCAGTGGCATAAAGGTGAGGCATTAGGACAAATAGCCATGGAGGGGGGAACCTGGCCAGGTGAGGTTACTCCTCCCAATAAGAGGAGTAAAGACCATCTTTCCCTGGGAACTGGTGGTTATTCTCGAAGCCTTCACTTTAGGCTGCGACAGGAAGAACAGCCTGCTGCTGTGAAATGATAAGCCATTGAGGTTTGAAGGTGTGACTAGAAGCTGTGTGCTAAGCTTCTGGCTGACGAAGTTAATATCATCAGGAAGGGACGGGTAAAAGGTGTGGTTTCCTAAATGAAGAACACCTTTAAGCAGCCAGGAAGTAAATGAATGCTTTATGTATTCATGTTGTGTATGTGTTATCTGTGTTTTGCACAAAGGTGAATTCGGAAGACAATGTACAAGAACATTCAAAACATTCTTCAAATTATTCATCTTTCTGTTTTCTTAAGGAGTGGGTGTGATAGATGAAGTTTAGTGCTTCCATTTTGTGCTTTGACCAAACGACAATGCTAAGAGTTTCAGTTAGTCCTGTCTGAAGTTAATGCTGTTATCTTCTGATGCTGGTTTGTCTTCTCATTTAAGAAGAAATTTGCCTTTCCCAGAAATCAGAGCTTAGTAATAAAAAGAAACTAGAGCTTAGAGGGAGCAGCTACATAATTTGGCTTTCCCGTTATTAATCTCATGATGTCTCTCTACGAAACTATGAAAACTCTAGATTTTGTAGTCAGTTCTTACCTTTAACCACCTCGTTCATCAAGGGCACATGTAGGCCTCATATCTCTTCCATGTGCTACAGTTAGAATAACGAATGGGACCGATGTTCTCATGGTATGGAGTTTATACAGAGGAAACAGACGACTATGTAAGTGTAAAAATATGTTCTGCCCCTGTCTTAGCCTCCATCATGAGAGCTATCCACCCTCTTTCCAGCTATGAGCATGTAAAACAAAAGAGAAAAAAAGCTCAACATCACCAATATCTCCATGGGGCGTAAGATATAAAATAACCAGATCTGAGGTCATGGAATGCCTTTTTCTATAGAGGCAGTGGGATGCTGCCATGTTTCCCAGCTCCTAAATTGTGTTAATACGCACCGCCTCCACCCCCCACCCCCCCCCGGTCCCCCCGCCCACCCCCGCTTCCTTCTAAGCATCTGCACTCCTAGCTCAGTGTGTCAGCATTTCTGGATTGCAGTCCCGGCTCTTTCACTCTTTATAGACCCCTTGAAGAAAGAGAAAAAAATGAATATTTACTTATTTTTGAAGTCTAAGAAATCCTAGCTGCAGTGCTAATCTAATTGAATTCTTCCAGATACATAAAGTGAGTGACATTCTTATTGAACGTGTGAAGAAACAGGCTTGAAGATTTGGAGTGACGAGTTCAAATTTTTACAGCTAGAAAGGATTTGAATCTTGGACTTCAAATAATAGTATTTAACGTTTAATGAACGTTAGCATTAGGTCTGGTTAGCGCTTTATATACCCTACAATCTTGGGAAGCAAAAGCAATATTTTACTTTTGTCGAATCTGAGGTTTAAAGAAGTGAAGTGACTTGCCTCAAGTATTTCTGGTATTTCAAGCCAGATCTGCCCGGTTCCAGAATTCATGCTTGGTGGCAAGAGATTAGTTGAAAATCCAGGCTCTTCTGAATCCAAAGCCCATCTGTGCTCTATGTATTCAATCAGGCCTGATTTTAAACATGGGTCAAGAATTAGCAATAATGTGTTCTTTGGTAAGTCAATTACCTTCTTAACATTAGCTTCTTCATTTGTAAGAGGGGGTGACAATAAATAGCTGTCAGCGTTGGGAGGTTTCAATATGGTTATATACACAGCAGTCCTCCAGCAAATGATGGCATCTCTCTCTGCCACCTTTTGACAACCATTACTATTTCTCCCACCCCTACTCCCTACGTTCTCTCAGCAGACTTCATTCATTCATTTCTGGCATTGGGATTGAGGGCTCGGGATCTTTCTGTTTTGAGATTGACAAAGTCAATCCAGGATGAGGGTAAAGAGAGAAGAAAATGCACAGCAGTCAGTGTTCCTGAAGTGTCCAGACTCCACTCATGAAACTTTGTGCGACTGAATTAAATTAGTCTCTGGGAGGTAATTCAGCTGACTGCCTGCCTGTGATGACAAGTGGCAGACTCAATGGTGATTCTGAGATTAAGAATTGCATCGGAGGATAGGAGTGGGTCAGCTGACAGCCAGACAACAGGCAGCATAACCTAGGGGGGTCCTAGTGGTCAGAACATTCAGTAGACTGTGTTTGTAAAGTAGTTTGGAAGAGACGTGGGAGGTGAAGAATGGGGATGCCTTCCAAAGGGTGATGGTTAGTTGTGGCTGGAGGTTGGTAAGGGAAGAAAAGAATAAGCAAGGAATGTGGTTAGAACCTGGTGAAATAGGGCTGGGTTTGTCTCTGCATAATCAATTTCACCTATGTTTCCCACCTCACTCCTCTTCCCCCACAGGGTCTGGCTCATAGAAACAGACTTATAGAAATGAATTTCTTTTCACTGGAAGGTTATAGGTCTTCATGTGAGGTAAGATTCATGGATGAAACTCAAGTAGAAGAATAATTCACCAGTATCTCTTAAAAATATCAAATGTGAACACTTTCACACTAGTGTTGTATAAATAGGAACAACTTTTCTGGAGGGCATTTGGTAATACATATCAAAGTTCTTTAATGTATATATCCCTTGGCCCCATAATTTCTTGTTTAAAATTTTTTTCCTAAGGAAATATTTGAAAGTACAGGACAAATTTTTTTTATATTCACAAAAAATTGGAAACAACCTAAATGTCCAGCAGTATGGGATTGCCTAAATACATTATGGTATAATCTATATGGATAAAAACTATACAATTGTTTTTAAAATAACATTTTAGATGAATATTTTTAAATGAAGAAACACTTAGAAAATAATAGATCAAAAGCATTGTGTGTGGAATGACACCGACTTTGATAGTAAACATACGGATAAAAAACTAGAAACATATACGCCAAAATTTTATAGTGGAATTATGGATGTTTTAAAATACTTTCTAAAATACATTTATCTGCATTAAACATCAATGGGAAAAGAAAAAATTTTTTTCAAATAGCAATCTATAAGAGAAGGTTTCTAAGAGACAGGTTATTTGTTTAGTCATAATATTTCTTGTGTAGATGTCTCTATATTTATGCGTGTACATTTTAATCAGTAGTTTTTACTAGTAGTTTCTTTTAAGTATGCTAGTTTTTGTTAAAGATCTTACTTCTTGTTTCCACCAAAGCTGTGTTCCTTTAGTTTTTCAGTCCTCCAATGTAGATTTCGAATGCTATTCTGCAGAGTACCCAAGTGGTTGGTTGGCTGAAAAGGAGGAAGATATGGCTCATGACCAGTTTTCCTTTCTCGTCAACATCAGCTTTTATCATACAATTTCCTTTTATCACTTTGGTCAAGAGGAGGGGCAGAAAATTTTGAGTTGGAGTATCATTCAGAGACAGTTCATTTCTGCCTTCCATCTTTCAAGCCACTCACGCACCCAAGGGATCTGGGGTTGGAAAGGCCAACTTCTCTCACCTAATTTTTGGGTCAGCTTTCTCTGCCTGCCTCGCTGCATGGCACAAATACAGGTAACATTTGCTTTTATTCCCTCAGATCTTTGTACCTGAATATCTCATTTGTCTGACTTATAAAGAAAAGATTCTAGGGAAAAAAAGATTCTAGGAATATTGCATTTTATTATAAATGACTTGGCATGAATATGGAATGGATAGGAAAGCATTCTTTATTGATTGGGTTAGAACTGCATTAACGCTAAAGGATGTGAAAACTAGTTCAGCATTCATGGAAGGTTTTTTTCTGTTTTTAAAATATGTTATGATTTTTGCTTTGTGTTATCAAAATAAAGCAGAGGGATTTAGGGGATTACTTTTTATTCGGGTCTCATGATTTACATATTATCTCATCAATCGTAGAGGGTTCTATAATAGAAAAGACTCATTTTCCTTAGGAAATTAGGGAAAATGTGAATAATCAAGTTCAGGAACTTTTAGAAATTAAAAAAATTTAAAGAATATAGTTACATGTGCCATATGTTTTCCATATTTCCTGTTTCTTGGATAGCACCTTTTCATAGTGATTAATATAAGAAGCAAGGTATATTTAAAATATCTACTATTTAATAATTTTTTATATTGATATCTACTAATAGATTGAACCCTTTATGGATATTAACTAAAGACTACCTACTGACAAATTTTATTTTCACATAGGCTTCTCTGGCAACTAGAAGATTATTTCTAAACTTTTAATATACACATAATCATTGGGGATTAAAAATACAGGTGTCTGGGATCTAACCTGAGAGATTTTTACTCAGCACATCTCCCACGAGACATTGGAATCTGAAATGTTAACCAATTTTCAGTGTTAACCCTCAGTAATTTTTTTGCAGCTGGTGTATGGGATACACGTTGGGGAACACTGTGGTAGAGTCATGTTATAGTTGAAAAGAACAATGCAATGTATTTATCTATTCGGGTCAAGAAATAATTATCTCAAACTGACATTGACTTACTATTCAAATCCTTGTAAGAACTTTTTACTACTGATATGTAGTCCTGAATACACACATATATGTATATATATATGTTTTAAGCCAAGATATTTATATTTTTTCAGAATCCCCCCAAAATAGAATTTTTGTTTTTTGAATTAATAGTTTTAAAAGTGTCTCAGTAATTTGGGATGGAATCACTTTGTCTAACATATGTATATATGTATGTTGAACATTTTGAGCTGAACTGAATAGGACCCAGCCTATTTAATCTATTGGTAAATTTAAAAAAATTCTTTCCTTATTTTCTAATAATCATGGCTGTAGTTACTAGGAGTACAAATGACTTTAGCAAAAATACTGAAAGTTTTTCATTTCTTATATAAATCAGGCTCAGTCTACATGCTTTAGGCACTTGAAGGAGTTAATAAACACACGTCCACACACACACACAGACACACACACATCCATCTTAATCCTGGTGTGTTTCTATAGACTAACCTTTTAATTTTTCTTTGGATAGAAATCATTCTGTTACAAAGTTTTAATGCAAAATACATACATCTTTTTACTTTAGAGATGAGTGATCAAGAAGTGACTTATTCTGTCCTGAGATTTCTTCGGTCACCTACGGAGTCACAAAACAGATTAAGGCCTGGTAGTACTCAAAGCCCTGGCAAGACTGACGGAAAAGGTAGATGTTTGAAGCGTCTAAATTCACCCATCTCTTATGAATTGTCAAACTTCTGACATTAGAAATAAAAAGTTCCTATCTATATTCTAGGTTCTTGGTAATATGAAACCATAATGGTCTTTAATATCTTTTTTGTTTTTAATTTTGTGAGAATGGAGAAATTAATTCTTCTAAATTTGAGAAGGTAATAGAATTTTTTTAAAAAATAAACTTATCTATTTTTGGCTATGTTGGGTCTTCGTTGCTGTGCGTAGGCTTTCTCTGGTTGCAGCGAGCGGGGGCTACTCTTTGTTGCCGTGCGAGGGCTTCTCATTGCGGTGGCTTCTCTTGTTGCGGAGCACGGGCTCTAGGCACGTAGGCTTCAGTAGTGGGCTTCAGTAGATGTGGCTCGCGGGCTCTAGAGTGCAGGCTCAGTAGTTGTGGCGCACGGGCTTAGTTGCTCCACAGCATGTGGGATCTTCCCAGACCAGGGCTCGAATCCGTGTCCCCTGCATTGGCAGGTGGATTCTTAACCACTGCGCCACCAGGGAAGTTCCAATAGAATGTTTTCATTCAAATTTGGTCAAGAGAAATTCATGAGGACTTTTTTTTTTTTTTGGTCGGACCAAAAGGCTTGCCGGATCTTAGTTCCCCGACCAGGGATGGAACCTGGGCCCCCAGCAGTGGAGGCGTGGAGTCCTAACCACTGGACTGCCAGGGAATTCCCTCGTGAGGATTTTAAAAGTAAAAGACAGACTAGAGTCTCAAGATAACATTGCAGGGGCTTCCCGGCTTCCCGGGTGGTGCAGTGGTTGAGAATCTGCTTGCCAGTGCAGGGGACACAGGTTCGAGCCCTGGTCCGGGAGGATCCCACATGCCGCGGAGCAACTGGGCCTGTGTGCCACAAATGCTGGGCCTGCGCCCTGGAGCCTGTGAGCCACAACTCCTGAAGCCTGGCGCCTGGAGCCCGTGCTCTGCAAAGAGAGAGGCCACCGCAGTGAGAAGCCCGTGCACCCCAAGGCGGAATGGTTCCCACTCGCTGCAACTGGAGAGAGCCCGCAGCCAAAATAAATAAATTAATTTTAAAAAAACCTTAAAAAAAAAAAAAAAGAAAACATTGCAGATCCTAGAGAAATAAAAGTCTTACAGAATGTTGAAGAAATGAAAAATATGCGTTAGAAACAATGTTTTTATTTAGACAAAAGGTATTTCAGGTGTCTTAAATATTTACCAAAACTTAATGGCAATGAGGAAACAAAAATGTTCAAATCAAAAGGGGCATTCTAATTTTTCCGTTCTCTCTCTGTACCTTCAAATAGTGTCACAAACTCTAAATTGAGAATAAATTTTTACTGTTTTAATGTAGTGTCCATTAGAGATACAATTTTCAGATATAGAGGACCTTAAAAGTAGGAGGAAAAATGGAGCACTGCTAGAGAAAAAAACAAAATTGAAGAAAAAGAAGGAAAAGTCGATTTCTAGAAAGTTCTTCAGGGATAGGCCCCAGTCACATTTGCAGCTTCAGAATACCCACTATTGGCTACCAGTTTCTCAAGAATATTGACTGCTTTTTCCTTCCTCTTCATTATTGGTTGTGATCATAGCAAGAAGTATGCATGTCACTGTGGATTCTCACATGTGTATTGTGTTTATTGCCATCTGAGCTTTTGTAAGGAATGCATTTAAAAAATCTTACAAGACTGTTCTTGTGTGTAGGATTTCTAAAATGGGTGACTGTAAGTCAGAAATCTGAAACTTTAAAACTATAATTACTAGATTGCAAATTAAAACAGTTTGTACAATGTATTTTTGTAAAATTTTCAGAGACGATTGTTTCTATGTTTCTAATGGTGTTCAGGTTAAGATGATTAGTGGGTCAGGCTGTATCCCTAATGATCATTTTCTTCCTTCTTTATTTAAAGAGTCTTCAGTGCCCTGGTGTGGCATTGCAGTGACTCTTGGGACCCTCTGTTTACTTCTATTGGTGACAACCGCAGTGTTGGGGACAAAGAGTGAGTAATTGAAATACATCCTTCAAGTCTTAGTCATAGAAATAACCACTAACTGAGTAGGTATTAACCATGCTCCATCAATTATTCCATGGCTGTAATCAGAGAATGTTCCAGGTGGTTCTTTCTTAGTGATTTTTCCCCAGACATAATCACAGTGTCATTTTCATTTTATTTACCTATTCCAATATCTCTGAAGCTGTAATGAGCTGTCCCATTCTGTATGAGACATGGTAACATTCCTTCTGATACAGGACTTAGTACAGTAGACCCCTTTTCCACGGGAGATACTTTCTAAGACCCCCAGTGGATGCCTGAAATTGCAGATAGCACTGAACCCTGTATATACTATGTTTTTTCCTATTCATACATACCTATGATAAAGTTTAATTTATAATTTAGGCACCGTAAGAGAATATCTGAATTGCCAGCATCACTACTCTTGTGCTTTTGGACCATTATTAAGTGAAATAAGGGTTACTTGAGTACAAGCACCGCATACCTCGAGAGTCATCTGATAATGGCTACTAAGTGACTGACAAGGGCAGGATACGCTCGACAAAGGAATGATTCCCCTTCCTGGGGAGGACAAGAGGGATGGCACGAGATTTCATCACACTACTCAGAATGGCATGCAATTTAAAACTTATGAATTACTTATTTCTGGAATTTTCCATTTAACATTTTCAGATTGCGGTTGACAGGGTAACTAAAACCGTGGAAAATGAAACCACAGATAAGGGGGAACTACTATTGTATTCCACCTTCTAAGTTTAGATCACTGTGAATCTCAGATACACATTCTTTGAGAAACAACTGTTCAAAAGAAATTATGACTTACTCTTAATTTTTTCTAAATATATAATAAAGAAATGATTTAGTAAAAAGAGTGATTCTATGCATGGATGCTAGATGACCTTGAATTCAACCTTTTATCTTTTATTTGAGCTCCTTGACATCTTTAGGGAAAATTACCAATATGTTGCACTCAGACAAAATTACTTATTTGGATCTTCCTCACTTTTCTCCTATAGATATTCCATCTGCTCCAAGGATAATGGTGCTATTTCTTCATGTTGTTTAGTGCAGATTTTCGTACTCAGAAGATGTGTTGCTAAATGTTGACTGGTTTGTCCTTTGGTACCGATTTGTAAATGTTGTGCTAACTTAGAAACTGAACTGAGTGGTTAGATGTTACCATCATAATTTTATTCAGAAATCATGCTTTATTTATTCTACACTTAGGTGGCTTATAGTGAGAAATTTGATGTTTCAATTTATATGGTCAAGTTATTGAGGTGTTACTTTCTAAATGTAAAACTACTAATTAAAGGAATGAAATGGGTTGGTTGTCAAAGTGAGATTTTTTTTCTCCTGTCCTAAAGTTCAACATTTAAACATTATGAGTACTTTAAAAATTGTGTCTATACTATTAATTTTAGTTTTTCAGTATATTCAAGAAAAACATCAACAGGAGGAAATTCTACAGAACCTCAGTCAGAAGTACCATGTTATGCAAAATGAGAGCTACTTAAAAGAACAACTTTTGATAAATAAGAATTTAGAATATGATATGCTAAAAACTAAAACCCTTCAGCAAGAAAAGGGACTGGACTTACCTGCTACAAAAAAGAAGGGATGTCATAAACAAGTGGAGACCTTTTCAAAGTTTTGGCGAAATATAGGTATGTATGGAGGAAATCTTGAATGAAAGATGGCACAATTTTCCATTACTTCTTCCCCTTCCAAAAGCTTTGAGGCTTAATACAGGCTTATGTTATATGCTAGGGATCCAGGTCTGCTAGATAACTTTTAATTTGTGCCTCTTAGGTGTAATATGGGTATTTGGGTTTGCTTATTTCAAACATGGGATTGAGACCCCAGGAGTCATGTTTGGATTAGTAGAGCCCTATATTTCCCAAAAGTCAATGGCAGTTCTTGCTTTCTTTCTGCTCCCAGAAGGTGAAATAGTATATTAGCGCCCCTGAAAATTTGGATTGTTTTGGACCTGCAGGAAAATCAGGCTCTCCAGCTTTGTTGCTGACATGAAATATGGAGACTATCAGTAAAAATATACTTAGGCTAAAATGGGCACAAGGCCTTTCATGTGGATGCTGTTGTAAAGATAACTGTATGTGTGTGTGTTTCCATTCTGCATTGACTTCAGATATTTGGTCTATTTGTGATCAACATATACTCCCTCCAGTACATCAGCAAGATCTGCCAGAGTGTTGATGTTTGTACAACTCTGTGTGATGATACTATTAAAAACATCCAAGAGATAATAATATTAAATCTCATACAGTAAACTCTGTTATCATGCATAAGATGCAATGAATCACCCTGGTTAATCAACAACTACTAAATATGTATTTAGCGTTTACAAAGAGATTTTGCTTATTTGGTATCATTTAGGTGTGGTAGTTACTAGAAATGTACTGTCTCTATTATTGAAGAATTAATAATATTTTATTTTTTTGTTTCTTTAGCTTTACTTTTCACTACCTATAAAAAAATTGGTTATCATACTGCAGAAAGGTTCACATCTTGTTTTTTTCACTTCTGTGACCATTTTTCCATAGTCTTAAATACTCCTCACAAACATGTCTGTTAGTGGTTGTGTGTTATTGCATTAAATTTGTAACAATTTAAATGCTTTCTTTTTTTTTTTTTAATGTTTTTTATTTATTTATTTATTTTTATATTTTTTTATTTTTGGCTGTGTTGGGTCTTCGTTTCTGTGCGAGGGCTTTCTCTAGTTGCGGTAAGCGGGGGCCACTCCTCATCGCGGTGCACGGGCCTCTTCACTATCGCGGCCTCTCTTGTTGCGGAGCACAGGCTCCAGACACACAGGCTCAGCAACTGTGGCTCACCGGCCCAGTTGCTCCGTGGCATGTGGGATCTTCCCAGACCAGGGCTCGAACCCGTGTCCCCTGCATTGGCAGGCAGATTCTCAACCACTGCGCCACCAGGGAAGCCCTAAATGCTTTCTTTATTAGACTGTTAGACTGTTTTCAATTTTTCTCTTCTATAAATAATCATAAACAGGGACTTCCCTGGTGGTACAGTGGTTAAGAATCCGCCTGCCAATGCAGAGGACATGGGTTCGAGCCCTGGTCCAGGAAGATCCCACATGCTGCAGAGCAACTAAGTCCGCATGCCGCAACTACTGAGCCTGTGCTCTAGAGCCCGCGAACCACAACTACTGAGCCTGCGTGCCACAACTACTGAAGCCTGCGCACCTAGAGCCTGAGCTCTGCAACAAGAGAAGCCACCACAATGAGAAGCCCACGCACCGCAATGAAGAGTAGCCCCCGCTCGCTGCAACTAGAGAAAACCCAAGTGCAGCAACGAAGGCCCAACACAGCCAAAAATAAATAAATTTATTAAAAAAGAATCGTAAACATACTTTGAAGGATTAATAATATTTTAATTTGGTGTATTATGTATGAGGAAAAGAAAAAATTCCGAAGAATAATTTTAATTTTATCTAGAAGGCATTCCAGAATCCTAAAAATTTTAATTTAATTTGATTATTTAAAAAACAGTTTTATTGGGGTATTATTAATATGCAAAAAGCTGCATATAATTAGTGTATACAGTTTGATGAGTTGAGACATATGTATATATGAGTAAAACTATCCACAATTAGGGTAATAGATATATCCATCACCTCCAAAAGTTTTCTTATGTCCCTTTTTTCTTTGTGGTAAGAACACTTAGCGTGAGGTCTACCCTTTTAACAAGTTTTTAAGTGTACAATTCAGTATTGTTGACTATAAGCACTATGGTGTACAGCAGATCTCTAGAATTCATTCGTCTTGCATAACTGAAACTGTGTACCCATTGAACAACCCATTTCCTGTCCCCCAGCTACCACTTTTCTACTTTCTATTTCTCTGAGTTTGACTACTTTTTATATCTCATATAAGTGGAATCATGCAGTATTTGCCCTTTGTCATTGGCTTATTTCACTGAGCATAATTATCTTCAAGTTTCATCCATGCTGTTACCCATGGCAGGATTTCCTTCTTAAGGCTGAGTAATATTCCCTTGTAGGAATAGACCACATTTTCTTCATCCATCAATGGACATTTGTGTTGTTTCCATTTCTTGACTATTGTGAATAGTGCTGCGATGAATATGGGAATGCAGATATCTCTTGGCATTCCCGACTTCTGGTGAACCTCACATTATCATTAGTGATAGCTGTTAAGATTTTTTAGTTATGGAGAGTTGATAAGTATCTTGCTCTACTTAACAAAATACCAGATGAAAAGACATTTAAAGTTTCACCTTGTATATTGTAGGCAAACTCAACGAAGGCCACTGGTGCTGTACAGGAGTAAACTGTTACTCCTTTACCACTGAAAGTAAAGACTGGAAGGGATGTAAACAGACTTGCCAAAGTTACAATTCATCTCTTCTGAAGATAGATGATAAAGAGGAGCTGGTATCATGGACGGTTACACATACTTTTATTCTCTTGGCCTCTGCCTCTCACCCTTGGGCCCAAGATACTGAGGAAATGGGGGAGTTTAGAAAGAGGAACCTTCAGTTATTCTTTGTGTTATGTCTGTTGAGTGAACAAAAATTGTATAGTTAAGAGTCTCAGAAAAAAAATAAGTTATTCCTGGTGAAATATCTTTGGTCTTTCCTTCCGTTAAGCTAAGTACTTAAAAGTAAGAACCAAAGAACATGAAGACTGTAATACAGAAAGCCCTGTCTCCTGGCGGGGGTGGGAGTGGGAATTGCTTCTTGAACACTGAAATTGAAGGGCTAAGTATGACTTCATCAAAATCTGTAGTAAATATTCCCCTCTTGGTGAATGCTATTCTCAAACACCTTCCTGTTTTCCATAGAATCAAAGATAAAAAAAATTTTTAAAAAGTCTCCCAGGAGACCTTGCCTGCTAATAGGCATGTGATCTTGCTATTTACTAAGCATTCAATACATATTATCTATCATGATGAACATTGTTATTTCCAAAATGGAAACCCCCTTGAAGATGCAGTTGGGGTCTTTGCAATCATCTCCTTTTCTTAGGACTTTCCTTTGATGAAGTACTTAACCCTTTGGTAAATTGCAGCCTGGAACCAGCAGTTATTTTTTCCTATAAGGCGGTAACTAAGAACCCAAAGGCAACATAGTCTAGTAGTTACTATTAGGAATTCAGGAGCCAAACTGCCTGGGACCGAATTCATTTCTGCCACTTACTTGCTGGGTGACCTTGGGCAAATTACTTAACCTCTCTGGGCCTCAGTTTTCCCATTTGCAAAATGTAGATAATAATGAGGAACATAAAAGTGGTAACGATTTTACAAATTAGCTTCATGGTGATTTTCATTGCATCTGTAGGTAACATTTACTTGATTAATATTTGTATTTATTGTATCAAGATGTATATCTTTCAAAAAGAATTGTAAAAAAGAGAAAATACAGTGACAATAATATTGAAATTATCTTTTAAATTTATTACTAATAAAAACTGTCCATACACACAAAATGTGTTTTTACAGAGAAATGTTTGCAACGATCTCTGAAATCTCTACTTATCATTTAGACAAACAACACAAAATTTATATGCAAATCTAGTAGATGTTTTAAATTGTAACATAAAAGAATTTATGATGTCAAGTCATAAAATAATTTTTTATGTTTGTTGCAGTAAAACACAGTTAAATTTAAACCTATATTTAAAAATATATTCAGTCATTTAATCAGACATTATGTACTATGTCACTTTGATATATTACATTTTTGGACATAGTAAATATCTCCAGATACTGCCCTGTTTCCCTTTACCCCTTCCTACTACTGAACAACAGCAAGTCTTTCTCTTATGAAGCTGAAGGCTCTAATGCACACGTCCCCACAAACATTTGTTATTTTAATAAATGTGTTTAGAAGATTCCTTCTTTCACTTGGAATATGTAATGATTATTTTTCTTTACCTTTACATTTTTTCTGGAGCATGATTTTGAATGGTTTCATAAAGTGTCATACATTATTTAACAACTCTCCCATTGTTAGATATTTAGATTTTAAATTTTTCCACATTTTAAATAATCTATGAGACTGGCAGCCATTTGTAACATAAATGAATAAGCTACTGGAAGAAAATTACTTTGGAAAATGAAAATACAGGGGTTGAGGGGAGAGAGGGTTTTTTTAGGAAGGAGGGATGAAGGATCATGCAGAAAGTAGCAGCCTACTGGTCGTAGAAACAGCTGGGTCTTTTACCTGTCCTTATTTTCATTCATCTAACAGATGGGAATTTAGTCCCATGATATGTTTTGTTTCCTTTATAGACCCTCCTTCAATCCCAGACTTATCGAAGTTCCTACTGGATTGGTTTATCATTTAATGAAAGGGAGAGTAAGTGGAAATGGATTGACAATGGCATATCTTCTGGACTGTAAGTTTCCGGGATGCATTCAAATTCTAATATTGGTGTTGGGTTGGAAGGATTGTTTCTAAAATGAATCTTGCTTCACAGGGCTTAACTCATTTTCAAGTAGAGGTCATCAGTAAGAATAAGGAGAATGATTAAAGAAATGTTTCAGGAAGTACAGTTAAAAAGGACGAGAGGTGTCATACAGAGTTATTAATAATAAAATTATGATGCTAAACACATGATCAGAAGTATATGTTATGAGGTACACAAAATAAAATCAAATCATAAAGCAAGGTGATATGATGTGATTGGACCATTCTGACTTAGCCATGGTGATCTCTCCCACAACCATGAATGAGTGTTTTGAGTATCCCCAAAATTCATTTGAAACTCCTTTAAATTAGTAGTTTATATTAATTATAAATATACATAAATGTAGGTTCAAACATACACACCTCACTATAGTCCTTCTGTTAAGTGCAGTATTTTGTAAACTCTTGGGTTTACATTTAGTTATAATCTGCCGTTGAACTGTTCAATGATTTTTTAAAAAATCTTAACTGTTACATTTTTTATTTCTAAGAATTCTCTTACACTTTCAAATCTTCTTGCTAGTTACTCATATATTCAAGCTGTCTTTTATTTCTTGAAAGATATTAATCACACTACTTTTATATTTGGTATCTGATAATTTTAATATTTGAAGTTTTGTGGGTCTAACCTATCACTTCTACTGACTTTTGTTCATGATGCCATTTTCTTTGTAGTGTTCAGTGATTTTTTTTTTTTTTTGAGCTGCTGTGGAAATTATTTGAGGACTTAGATGAAGGTGGCTTCCTCAAGAAAGAATTTGCTTTTGTTGGATGCCTTGGAGCATTGTGAATCTAAGCCTTTTTTTTTTTTTTTTTAATTTTTATTTATTTATTTATTCATTTTTGGCTGTGTTGGGTCTTCGTTTCTGTGCGAGGGCTTTGTCTAGTTGCGGCGAGCGGGGGCCACTCTTCATCGCGGCGCGCGGGTCTCTCACTATCGCGGCCTCTCTTGTTGCGGAGCACAGGCTCCAGACGCACAGGCTCAGCAGTTGTGGCTCACGGGCCTAGTTGCTCCGCGGCATGTGGGATCTTCCCAGACCAGGGCTCGAACCCGTGTCCCCTGCATCGGCAGGCAGATTCTCAACCACTGCGCCACCAGGGAAGCCCCTAAGCCATTTTTAATTCTAAATTTGGACCCTGCCAGTAGTGTAGTCCTGGGCCGCAAACCTACAAGAGATGTCATGCAGGAAATAACCTTGATGTGACCGTAGCCTGTGAGTACACTTTCAGGCGAACACTTTCAGGGCTAAAATAAGATGCTCAAATTGCACAGTTAATTAAATCCATTTTAAACACGTAGCGCTATGCAAGGGGAAAGACACGGGATAGCTTATCATACTTGGATGGGATGGGATAGTTTGTCACACTTAGGATGAGGGGCAAGTGGGTTAAAAGGATCACCTGGATCCTGAGTTATTCTCTCTTCATATGGCCTGGCTCTGTGGCATCACACTTCCCTGACGATGGTGTAAGGTTTCTAGGACCAGACTTGGGGTTTGAGTAAAGGGAGCTCAACAGACAGAAGGTTCTCGTGGCCAGCACACACATTTTCTCTATTGGGCGGATACAGGAGCATGTAAGCCTGGGTAGAGTTGCAGCTTTCCAATTAACCTGATGAGCAGCTATGGATTTTACTTGCGTTTCTTAGGCAGAGGGCCAGAATGAGTGTCACCAGTGGGTGGCTAACTTAAGACCTCATGAATGTTGAGTATCTATGTGCATCATGTATATTTTATGTACGATATTTGGTATCTATTTGATTCTTTCCTCCTTTTCTGTGTTGAGCACACATGGGCTCTACTTACTGTATCTACACCTAACATGTCACATAGGTTACTAGCTTACTTATCTGTACTTAACACATCTCCTACTTTCTGCCTATGCCTCACAAGCTACTTAGTTTCATTTATCGTCCTTAATTGTTTCTCTTTTTACCTATAGCAGATTCGAATATTCCTAAGTAATACAGCAAATGCAAATTACATGAGGGGTGGTTTGTGATTTTGGATTGTTAGGTGGGATTATTCTTTTTCTTTTCTACTTAAATCCAATGTTCAAGACAGTTCTAAGGTGGTTTATACTGAGATATATCCCTTTGGTCTCAACACTTTGTAGCTTATTTTCTGTATAGAATCCCCATCTGGGGTTGAATTCATTATTCAGCCTGCTACATCAATTAAGGGAAAAACTGGCTTCAGTGCCTCACTTACCCTTCTGGGTTTCCATCTTTACTTAACCCTCAGCCTGAGTGTGAATCTGCTTTTTGCCAGTTCATTAACTTATTGAAGAGGTTTTAAAATTTGTTTTTATTCAGCATTTTAAAGTATTTTCAGTAGGAAGATAGTTCTCACCTAATCCACCACTTTGCTGAAATAGAGGTCCTGCTTTAGACATTTTTCAGTGAATTTTCATGTTTTTGTTAATAACTGTTAGCGATAGGGTGGGGAAGGAAAAGAAATAAAACACATAAAAACATCAATTAAACAACTTCATCTCTGACTATATTCCAATTCTACTTTTTTCTCCTTAAAGTGTATGCACATGAGACCTTGTTATCTGTGTCACAGAAATTTAGTTCCTCTCCTTTTAAATCTCTCACTTTTATTGAAATAATTAACATAGGAAAGCAGGTTGCTGTATCATGATTCCAACATAGCAATATTGCTCTCTGATCAAAAATTCCCAGTGTGGAACAAAACGGGAGATTATGGGTGTGATCAAGAGTATGTTATTCTATTCAGTGGGCTAAGAGAAGTAGAAAATCTTTAGTGATAAAGTTATGTTTAATATTTCTATATTCCAGATCTTTAGGCAACAGACTAAAAAATATGATTTATGTTATTGTAACCTTCAGAATTAAACAGCTGGCCATGCGTGTTTTCTGTTCTACAGTAATTTGGCAATAATGACTTCTTCTTCTGGGAGAGGAGAATGTGCATTTTTAACCTCAACAAGAATAGCAAATATTGATTGCTCTAACACCTATAACTGTATCTGTGAGAAGAGAATTGATTGCTTCAAATAGACACTAAGGAGAAAAGGTGAAATGGAATTTTGTCTTTTTCTGTTGTTGTTGGTTTCCTGTAGTAATTTTGTTTTTGACTGCAGGACTTTGTCCACTGTAGAAACAGAGATGAGATGGAGGACGAAGAAAATGCTCTTTTGGACTATGGTTAAAGACATCAGATGCCATCTGTCTTCTTGGGGAAGAGAGAATCATTTTGTCTTTGGAGAGCAGTTACCCCTCTCTTTAATGGCCTTGAGGAATTAACTCTCTCTTTCCCTGAAACACCCACAGAATCAATTAAAGAGCTCTGATAAATAGCCTGGGTCTTTTCCTTATCAATAGGATAAATCATTTCAATAGACTCTGGCTTTGAGAGATCACAGTTAATAACCAAAAAGTAGTTATCTTCCCTCCCACCCCATCTAGATGCTTGACTCTCATTAAAAAAATATAATTTTGCTATAATTTCAAACTTACTGAATAGTTGAAACAATAGTACAAGGAACCTTCATATAACCTTTACCCATAGTTACCATTTGTTTATATTTTACTCTGTGTGCCCTTTATAGTTTTTTTTTCTCTCTGTCTCTCTCCTTGCTGATTCATTTGATAATAAATTCAGGATATTACATCTATTTGTCTAAATATTTCACAAGAACAAGGACTTTGTCTTCTATAACCATAGTACAATTGTCAAAATCAGGAAATTTAGCACTGATACAGTACTATGATTTCATCTATAGCCCATATTCGAATTTTCTCAACTGTAGCTCTAATGTCATTTATACCTGTTTTTCCTCTTTGTTCAGGATCATGTGATACATTTAGTTGGGAGGTCTCTTTAGTCTCCTTTAATCTGGGACACTTCTTCAGGATTCCTTTGTCTTTCTTGACCTTGACATTTTAAAAATTAACTCTACTGAGTTGTATTTTCATGCAATAAAATGCATTCATTTTAAGTCATGAGGTCAATGGGTTTTAAACAAATATATACACCTCTCAAACACCATCAGATCAAGGCACAGAACATTTCCATCACCTCCAGAAGTTCCTTTCTCCCTCTCACCACCCACCTGGTCTCAGGCAACCAGTGATATGCTTTCTGTGACTATAATTTAATTTTGTCTGCTTTGTTACAGAATTTTTGTACATCATATATTCCTTTGTATCTGGCTTGGTTTTGCTCAGCAAGTTTTTGACATATTCCATGTTCTTTCATGTATCAGTAGTTCATTCTTTCAGTTACTGAGTAGTATTCCGTTGTATAGATATACCACAGTTTGTTCATCCATGTTTGGACATTTGACGTGTTTCCAGTTTTTGGCTGTTATGAATAAACCTGCTGTGAGCGTTTATGTGCAAGCCTCTGTGTGAACGCATGTTTTCATTTCTTTTTTATTAAATACTTAGGAGTTTGATTGCTGAGTCCTATGGTAAGTGCATATTTCATAAGAAACTTCTAAATTGTTTTCCAATGTGGTTGTATCATTTTACTTTCTCACTAGCAAAATATGAGAGTTCCACATCCCTTGCATTGGCAGGCAGATTCTTAACCACTGCGCCACCAAGGAAGCCCAGGACACCAGTCATATTGTGTTAGGGCCCACTCTACTGACCTCATCTTAACTTGATTACATCTACAAAGACCCTATTTCCAAATAAGGTCACATTTATAGGTGCAGGAGTTAGGACTTAAACATATCTTTGTGGAGGACACAATTCAACCCATAACAATAATATTCCCTTATTATCTGTTTCCTGTTTGTAGGATCTGTAATGATGTCCTTTCTTTTCTGATATTGTTTGTATTTCTGATATTATTGAATCTGTGTTTTTCTTTCTTGACCAGTCTAGCTAGAGATTTATATCAACTTTATTAATCTTATTGATGAAATCAGCTTTTTGTTTCATTGAAGTTTTAAAAGTTTGCCCACTTTCCATCTTATTTATCTTTTATTTTTATCTTATTTCCTCTCTTCTACTTATTTTGAATTTAACTTCTTTTATTGTCCTGGCTTCTTAAACAAGGGCTTGTATATCCTTTTGTCAAACTTAGGTCTTTACCTGTGTTAGATCAAAGTTAAATCTAGAACATTTGTAAAGCTTTTAATATAAAGATTCAAGCATCTACCATCACAGGGCAACATACTGGACCTAGCTTAGGTGCTTTTCCTGATCTCTCAGTCCCATCTATCTCACTCTCTTGGATGCTTGCCTAGCTTCCTAGCCAAAGCAGCCCCAGCAATGCTTGTTTTGTACCCATGGTTGTAAAAATAGGTTATCATTACGTGTACAACCACCAGATTGTGGCGTGGCCTCCATCATGTCTACAGTGGCAGGAGCCACAGCAGATCCAGTGCTCAGACCCCTCAGAAGCTGTGGCTTTCCAGAGGTTGCTTGAAGCCTTCAGCTAACACAATCCAGAAATGCAGGGATATAGAGGCCCTATATGGCAAATTTTCACCAGAAAAAGGAGATAGGAAAGAAGCTGCCAGTGAGTTGATAGCCGTGTCCTTCAACCTGATGGACTGTTTGGAGATGCAGGGTTTGTGTAACGACCCCTCAGAGATGTTGCATTTGAATGAGTAAAAAATTATTTCTTGTGCACCTGTGGCCAGCCTGAAAATGTGCCATCTTGTACTTCCTTTTCTTCTTTCCCTGACTCATCGTCTCCCTTTCCTTTTGCCTCTCCTTCTTGCTTCCTTTGGATTTTACCTCTTCCCGCCATTAGGTGTTGTGGCATTAGGTGTTGAGCCTTTTGCCTCAGGCTCTGTTTTCCAAGGAACTCTGGGCTAAGATGGTGCCATCTAATGAAAGGAAGGATTGTATCCATCCTCATATAAGGCAACTATCTGCTATACCAAGAGAGAGGGTCTCACCCTCTCCACAAAAGGAGAGACACAAAGCCTCATTAATCATGTCTACCTCAAGTAGCAGGCTTCCAATTGATACAGTCTTCCCCATCAGCTCTAGATGCGGCCCCTCATAGTTTGGAAGACTGAATTACAATGACAAATTCCACCATCACTTCTTACATTGACACAAAGTGGCAGTGGAAAAGGAAGAAGAAAAAAGACAATTGCTTCTCATATAGACATAACTATGAAAAATATAGTTATAAAAATACCTGTAAAAAATAGCTAGCAATAGCCTCAGCTCTGTAATAGGTCATGAAGCCATAGTTCATATTTATCACTTTCTACTTCTACCACTCATTTGTCTCATGAAGCTAATGCCTCAGCTAGTTGGGATCCCTTATCTAGTGTAATGACCCCTTCTAACTGTTTCTTTCTTACTTTACATACAAGTTTTATTTAATTAGACTATCTTCCTTAGGTCCTCCTTTACCTTAGGATCTCTGGGCTATTGCACTTATTTAAATCCCCATTAATGAATCCTGCCATACTAGGCATACAAGGGAGCTAAGACTCAACTGCATTGAGGGACATCCCCCATTACAGATGTTCAGACTCTGCATAACTCCTCTTGTGCTTCATGACCTATTAGGGAAATGAGGAACCTCATATTAGGTGGACGCATGAAGTTGTTACATAAAATTTAAATATGAATATAAAGATGGCAATGAACAATGAGGTTAGAATATGCCCCTCTGGGCCTGTTTGTGCACAGGTGTTGGGAAGCTAAGCCCTCCAAGCTGCATTTCCCAGTGTCTTTAACCAAACAAAGCCTGAGGCAAAACTTAAGTGATATCAATGCTTTGCAGGGCAGTGAAACTGAGGGAAAGGGGAAGTGAGGTGAAGGAGGATGGGAAATAAATACAAGATGATGCATAACTGAGATGGCCACTGCTCCACGAGGAGACAAAACTGGTCACTTGACCATGGAGAATGTGGCTCTAAAGAAACACCGGAAGTGTAAACAGTCAAGGGAAGGGAGAAGAGAACAAAAAATTTATGTGCCAATTTCTTTCTATCTCTTGCTTCCCAATGGTTATAGTACATCCCAAGCAAAAAACAAATAACCTGCACTCCTAGCGTGGACAGCTTCTCATATCCTGCTCTCATACCCTGTGGTTTGGTGCTTATGAGTCTGGAAACAGTGTTCCAAGCTGGACACGTCAGTTGTAGACTTCAGACAGTAGAAACATGCAGTCTCACCTGTCCGTGATCATTGCAGGGACCACTGTGTAAAAGCAAGTCGTTAAGAACTGAGAGGCGTGTTAAGCTGAGGCTGAGAATCTGAGAAGGTGCACAAGATGTGTTCCGTACAACCGGACTGCCGGATTCTAGGCGGGTTTTGTCAATAAGAGATGCTGATAGGAAATTGGAGGATGAGAGGAAGGGAGAAGCCAGGGTAGTCTTAACCCCTCTCTACTTTAGGTTGTATCTCTAGCAACAGCTACGTTACTCCTATGTTCCTACCTCTCATTGGACAGATCTACATGGTTCTAGCTTCTGCCAGTGATCCTGACTCCAGGAAATCACCTCTTTCTTTTAACCCTAGTTTAGGGGGTAGTAGAAGCTTCCCGGTATTGCAAAACTCTGAGTTTCCTTATTGATTCTTAAGTGGTTTCTTAGCATCTTTGTCACCTTCTTAATCAGTTCCTTGAATAAAATTCCCTCTGTTTTAAAAACTCAGAGAGATTTGTTTTCCTTGCTGGACTCTGGTTGATACACATATATTTTCTCACTTTCTCATTATAACCATCCTGTGAGATGATACAGGCACACCTTGGAGACATTGCAGGCTTGGTTCCAGAACACTGCAGTCAAGTCAGCATTGCAATAAAGTGAATGTTGCCATAAAGGGAATCACACACTTTTTTTGGTTTCCGGGGGCATATAAAAGTTATGTTTACACTCTGCTGTAGTCTATTAAGTGTGCGATAGTATTATGTCTTTAAAAACAATGTGCATACCTTAGTTAAAAATGCTTCATTGCTAAAAAATGCTAACCATCATATGAGCCTCCAGTGAGTTGTAATCTTTTTGCTGCTGGAGGGTCTTGCCTCGATATTTGATGACAGCTGCTGACTGATCAGGGTCATGGTTGCTGAAGGTTGGGGTGGCAGTGGCAGTTTCTTAAACTAAGACAGCAGTGAAGTGTGCCGCATCAGTTGATTCTTCCTTTCAGGAATTAGTTCTCTGTAGCATGCAGTGCTGTTGGATAGCATTTTCCCCGCGGTAGATCTTCTTTCAAAATTGGAGTCAATCTTCTCAAATCCTTCTGCTGCTTTATCAACTAAGTTTATGTAATATTCTAAATCCTTTGTTGTCATTTCAGTAATCGTCACCGCATCTTCACCAGGAGTAGATTCCATCTCAGGAAACCACTTTCTTTGCTCATCTCTAAGAAGCAACTCCTCATCCATTACAGTTTTATCATGAGATGGCAGCAATTCAGTCACATCTTCAGGCTCCACTTCTAATTCTAGCTCTCTTGCTGTTTCCACCACATCTGCCATTACTTCCTCCACTGAAGTCTTGAACCCCCTCAAAGTCATCCATGAGGCTTGAGATCAACTTCTTCCAAATTCCTGTGTATGTTTTGATATTTTGACCTGTTCTCATGAATCACAAATATTCTTAGTGGCATTTAGAATGGTGAATCCTGTCCAGAAGATTTTCCCCTCTCTCCTTTCTTTTCCCCCTTCCTTCCTTTCACTGTCTACTCATCCATGGTATTATTTTTTTCCCTCCATTTATCAATCAAAACTCTTTACTTCATAGGTACTTATTTTTGGCTTGCATGCTCTAGGTGAAGAGAGAAGCCAGGGTCCTTTAAAAAGTGTGAACATATGTAAGAATTCTGACAAGAACCAAAACTTTCAGAATGTCTCTAAAATGTCAAGATCTCCTATTCCACTGCTGAGAGTATTTTCAGTTGTTCTGGACATCAGATCTTTTCCTCCCGTTCAGGCTTTACAAGGGAAAGTGAACCCCTCTCAACTCTATTTCTGACCAAACTGTGCAACTTTCTGGTAAGGTCAAAGGTGTCATCAGCTTCTGTTTCTGGAGATTTTGTTAACATCCTTAATTCTCTCTGATGGGGATTGATATTTGAAATTCAAGAACACTAGAGTAAACTCAGAGTAATGAAACTTTAGGGAAGGGGAGTGAATCCCCTGAATTATAATATTTTCAATTAGAATTATATTGAATTAAAAGGAGGTCTTTTGAGTGAAAGAATTTCCATTCTGGTAATGAAATAATGTTGGGCCCTCCAAAGATTTTTTCTTTTCTTTTTTTTTTTAAGAACTGAATAGAGTGAATTGTGAAGACTGAGAAAAGTAGAGAAGATATAAGTTTACCTTTCTTGGTTTTTTAGAAATAGTACTTTTTGTGAATGTTTTGTATCATCCTTTTAGTTAGCTTTTACTCTTAGTTATAAACTGTAATAATCTAGGTAGGGAATATTTTGTTTTCAGGAAGTATACAAACAAATGACTATATGAGATTTTTTTTCCTTATAAGTTGAACAGTTTTTGAAGATAAACACTTTGTATTTAAGTTTAGAGACAAAGCCATTCAAGGAGATCAAATTGTCCTGTCATAGATACTTTTTTTTTTAACATCTTTATTGCAGTATAATTGCTTCACAATGGTGTGTTAGTTTCTGCTCTATAACAAAGTGAATCAGCTATACATATACATATATCCCCATATCCCCTCCCTCTTGCGTCTCCCTCCCACCCTCCCTATCCCACCCCTCTAGGTGGTCACAAAGCACCGAGCTGATCTCTCTGTGCTATGTGCCTGCTTCCCACTAGCTATCTATTTTACATTTGGTAGTGTATATACGTCCATGGCACTCTCTCACTTCATCTCAGCTTACCCTTCCCTCTCCCCATGTCCTCAAGTCCATTTTCTACATCTGCATCTTTATTCCTGTCCTGCCCCTAGGTTTTTCAGAACCATAGATACTTTAAAAGAGAATTAATGGCTCTTTCTTTTTAGTTTTCCCTGTTCATAATTGTCTCCTTCAGTAGAGAGTTCATTTGTTCCTTTATCCATCTGTTCAACAATTGTTTATTTAACACTTACTATGTCCAAGGCATTATATTTGGTACTGAAATTTTAAAGGTAATTAAAGTCACAGACCCTTCCCCTTGAAGCTCAAACTTCAGGGGACAGAAAAATCTATAAATAATCAAAATGCAATGTGAAAACGTAAGTAATTGGGTCATAATTAAGATGTTCTGAGAACCCATAGGAAGGATGGAGTAACTCTGCTCAGGCACAGGGAAGACTTTTCAAACAAATGCATTCAGCTTGGTTTGGAGGAAGAGTATATATTTTGCCCGTTGGACAAAATGAAGAGTGGCATTGCATTCAAGGTGATTGTAGCCCAGATGTGTCACTTTCCATAGAATATTAGCGCTAATGGAAGGTAGGCTACTGGGCATTGCTGGAGTAGCTATGAAAGCAGACAACCAGCATAGTATTCAGCCAGAGTAGGCAGATAAGGAGCAGTTGTTTAAAGAATCAGTGAAAGAAGGAATATTGTACAGAGATCAAAAAGTACCTGAAGATTTCTGTTCAGTCCCAAACTATTTTTCTTTTCTTCTTTGATTGCAGATCCCTTCTGGGACTCATCCCTCTTTTCTTCTCCATATAAAGTTGTTACTACCTATGGAATCCCTTAGTATCACTAACCCAGACACATCCTTCGGGTGGAATCTTTCTAACTCAACCTTTTGTATTTCCTCAAAGGCAAAAATTATTCAGATTCCTCTGCTTTTAAGCTCTTATTTTTTTTATACCAGTAATTGCAATAGGTAAACTAGCAGAGAATAACAATACCAATCAAGTAATGTAGTAAAAGATTTTTAATATTCACTATATACTGTGATATATATATGTATATATAGCTCCTATTTTCTTTTCTGAGAATTAAAATGCCCTCTTGGATTCATCACTTGTACATTAATTTGGGGGTATAAGTAGTTAAGTCCTCAAAAATTTGTTGATGTCCATTAAATCTTGTGTTAGCCCTAGCCTAGGGTGCCAAAGACTGTTGACCAATCCATGAGCCATTCTGAATCACCTTTTCTCTTGGTCTTCACACAAGTTACTCACTTTCCCAGCTCCCCTTGTAGCCAGAATGGCCATGTGGCCCACCTTTGGCCATTGAAACTTAAGACAAATTTGGCTAGAGGATTTCTGGTATATGGCTTGCATTGCCTCTACTCTCTTTTTCTTGCCTTGGATACTGACAAGTTACCTGGAGCTGTGGCAGCTATGTTGTGGCCATGAGGTTGTCAACATGCCCAAGAGCAGATCTGAAAGCTTTAGAGAGCCAGTGGCATGATGATGATGTTGCTGAGCTGTTGGACCAGTCCTTCGCCTCTTGATCTCTGGATTTTTTGTTATGTATGTCCAGATACATGTCTAAGAACCACTTACTCATGGTTGCTGTCAATTTCAATGGGTTCCTCATCACACAGAAGAAGGAACTCACACTGAATTAAAAATATAAGCAGGTTGTTTGACAAGTGAGGATGGACTTAGGAAAAGCAAGATGGAGAAATCAGAATAATGGAGAAATCAGAATAATTCTGGATTTATTATCACTGTAGCTATAAATTGTGTTCTTATAATCTAGCATTACAGTATATAGAGGATGTGCTATGCTACAAAGCAAGATCGCTTAAGATTAAAACAAGGCAAAACAAAACAGGAAACCCTTGTGATTTGTGGTTTAAAAATAAAAGGGTCTTAAATCTCTCAGGCAGCCAAAGCTGCAGCTTCTCAGCCTGCCTTTTTCCTGACAGCTCTGCTTTTATGCATTCTGACCTATTACTTTAATCTGTTTCAGCATAGTAGGAAGGCCTCTTCAAAATGATAATTTGTTTTTTGTCTGAATACCTTACAGTTTTGCTCCTCGCCCCCCCAGTTCTCCATTCATCATTGGCACAGCAGCCTCCCTCAGACCTACAAAAGACCACAAATGGTGGGAAATTCCAATATACACTTAATGTAGCCCTTCAAAGGAATTGGCCTAAAAGAGGAAGAAGATCACCTCAAACATAATTGTTATAGAGAACTATTTCTCATACGCTGTATGGGAAGTGTGAACTGTAATGATTTTTTTCTTGAACTTATGGAGAAAGTTCTCTTTCAACCACAAATTATCTCCATATGTTTCTCTACTATCCAGAAATGACCGAGAAGGATATTTACACAGAGGTGAAATCTCCCGACAAAAGGAAGAAAACACAGTCCAGAACTGCTGACAGGAAACATAATTATGGTACGCATCTATATTCACAGAATCATAAGTCATAGGTTTGAACAAGATCTTATATGTCCAAAAATCCACTGAACTTGTAAATTTCTCTCTATAACTTGCCTGCCAAGTGGTTAAACTGCGTTTGAACACCTCCTTGGAAATGGAACTCATTTTTCCCCAAGGTAGTCAATTACAGACTTTAACTGCTCCTAGAATATTTTTCTTTACCCTGAATCAGAATATTTCTTCTTGCATCCGATATGCACAAACACTACTTAGAAACCTTTTCATAGAGAAGAAGAAGTAATTCTCATAATAAGCCTAACGACTTCTAACACTGAGTCCAACATCTCAATGCAACAGGTCATCATTTCTTCCTGTGGGTCCATGAATTAATTACAGAGCAAAAAACACGGCAAGATCATCTTGTTTTATTAGACGTATAGTCAATGTATGTTTGCTATTTAAGAGTCTTGTTTTTTAAGGAGATAAATACGAATGTTAGGGAATTATGTATATGCATTATACACTAATATTTGGGTCCTTATCACCAATTTTTAATGGTTCTCTTCTGACTGTCCCTCTCAATAATTCAAGTGAAAAAAAAAAAATTCAAGTGAATACTCCATGCTGGGCTTTATTTCCACAGACGGCCGTACCAGTGGAAGAACTGAAAGAAAATGTCTTGGTCTTTATGGCTTCGAACAGCTTCTGCAAACTCCTTATATAAAAATCTGACTTGTAATTATTTTTGCTCTTGTAGTTATAGCAGTTGTAAAAAAAAATCAAAGAAAAGAAAAACATATGCTGTAATTTGTTGTGAGTGGCATTAGGAAAGGGGGCTTAGGACAAACATGGATTCTATCATTCTGCTTTAATGATTTATTAAATGTTAAAATTCTGCACTTTAGCCATTTATTCTTAGACATTGTAGAAAGTCATTATTTGGCTTTTTTTTTTTTTTTTGATGTGGACCATTTTTAAAGTCTTTATCGAATTTGTTACAATATTGCTTCTGTTTTATGTTTTGGTTTTTTGGCCGCGAGGCATGTGGGATCTTAGGTCCCATCTCGGGGATCGAATCCGCACCCCCTGCATTGGACGGCGAAGTCTTAACCACTGGACCGCCAGGGAAGTCCCTCATTATTTGCTGATATATATTTGCACATATAAAAATTAAGGGCAGACATGCAGACTAAGCAGCTTGAGGCAAGACAGCAGCACAGTCATGGCAGGTTTCTCTGAAGTTTTTTTTCTTTTTTTAAGAATGGATCTTTATTGATTTATTGGCCACATTGCAGCGTGTGGGATCTTAGTTCCCCAACCAGGGACTGAACCTGTGCCCCATGTAGTGGAAGTGCAGAGTTCTAACCACTGGACTGCCAGGGAATTCCCGTCTGTGAAGATTTTCTTAAACTCATCTTTTTCAGTATCTTTTATTGGGCAGTATTCCCCATCACGCTGCTGCCGTCTCCAATAATTTTATGCTTCCGTAATCTTGTTTTGACCTAGATAAGTAATATTAGTTTTGTTTGAACACTGTTGCAATAATACCTTTAACTTATATATTAATTACTTTCATCTGGTTTATCATTCCAATCTGCTCGTACTTTAATTTAATCACAATTGTTTACTGCTGGCTGGCCACGTTCCGGGTGTTGTGCTGGGTGCCAGTGATACCAAGGAGATATTGTGTTTTTGTTGTTGCTGTTTATTGCAACGCTTTCTCCCACTAGACCAAAAAAATCCTCCAGAATGGAAATTATGATCAAATACCTACTCTGGTGCATTTGAAACCTCAGAGGAGGGCAGTGTGGGAGGAGATATCAGCTAGAGGGGAGGAT